>NW_026294540.1:28687913-29887913 GCF_007827085.1 Peromyscus californicus insignis | reverse complement strand
ATCAGAATTAGATCTGCATTAAAAGTATGTCTCCCTGCCTCAAGGTCTTGACTAAGGAAATATCTACAATACGTGGATTAAAAGGGTGCTTTCTGACCTCTAAGACTGAAATTATATTTAGTCAAGTTAGTAAACAATAAAAGCCATCACAACTCCACCCCTTGCCAAACTGACATACAATCATTTTTTTTTGCTGTGATTCATTTCCAAATGAAAACCCCATGAGACATAGGAGGTTTAACAAGTAAATTTGCTATCTATTGTGAGAATATTCTTTCAATGGGGAGTGCTCAAGTAATGTCTATCCCTTCTCTTTAAATTCTCATTGACACCAAGTTTCATCCTCATCAAAGTTCACCATACAGAATCCATGAATTCATAATGCTTATTTACAGAAAATGAGGATGGTCTTTCTGATGAGAATGTGGATGACCTAGATATAGTCACACTGATAATTCTCTACTCACTATTATTAACATATTTTATTATTATATAGATAGATATCCCCGTACCAAGTTTTAAATATACCATCAAGTCATCTCATTTTTTAAAGGTGAATTAACATTTAAGATGTCTTGGTGTGCTCATTTTGGTCTAACAGATTTAAAGTAGTTGGTTGTTGTGTTTTACTTAATAGAATAAAATCGCTGTGTTGGATCTTCAAACACATATTTGTTCATTTGTTTTTTATCAGATTTCTTGGTGAAAAATATCCACATAATCATTAAAATAATTATTACTGCATATGCATTCATAAACTGTAGTTATATATCATATTTAAAAGCACAGATATAGTGTGCTTGTATATGAAAACATGATAACATTGCAATATGAGTAACATATCCTTGTATAGGAACAATAATATCTTCAACAAAATTGATAACCCTAAGAAATGTGAACCGTATTGTAGAAATAAAGTTGATATAAGAATCAGGAAATATCATTTTGACCTGAATTGTATGACTCTCTATGTCTTTGACTTAAAAGTAGACATTAAGTTTATATGTAAAACCTCAGGTTAATTGTTTCAAAGAGCTGTTCAGTAATATAGTCATTTTTATTTATTTTACCTATGTGGTCATATTCATTAAATAAGTATTTGAATTTAATATTAATTTGTAATTTTGTATTACTATGAACAAATTGAATGAGGTTAAAGTCCTCAGTTTTAGTTTATGGAAGCATCTTATAATCGTTTTGTTATTAAATACATGATATGAACATCAAACGATAATTCCATATGAGTAATCTCTACATACATAACACAAAAGACAAATTTTAATAAACTAAGATTTTCTGATTAAAGCATGTTGAGTTTAAATTTATATCACTTCCATTGTAAAAGGGAAACTTAACATAGCAATCTTTAATAAACATGTTGTTAGTCTGGGCAGAAACAAAAGCAGACACTCAGAGAACAAAGCAGCATGACGGGCAAAACACATTTTATCTTACTTAGAGGAAAACTGGCTTGGACTTACCAGTCAGAATTAGCAGTGAGACCCTGTTGAGCCTAATATAGTAGCTCTTTTTTGGCTGAAACTTGTCTCTCATTGGCAATACTAATCTTTTGAGTGTCTGTGGGTATCTGTGAATTTCAATTATGTCTCTTTAGAAACCAGTAAATATATCAGGTAAAGCCTATTAATGTTAAAGCAAAACAAAAACAAAAAAATATAAACACCTTAGAGGTCTGATATTTTCTGAATGTCCAAAATCTGCCAGCAGGGTATTCAAGGTTCTAGTGTAATCCACTCTTCTTGGGAGGTAAGAACATAGTGAAGGGTTAGAAGAAGAAGCTGGCAGATGAGGGAAAATACAAAATTCTGAGAAAAAAAAAACAAAGGGTCTGACTCATGCCTTTAGGCTATAAAAAGCTCACTCAGTGATTCTGCTCTTCATTGTATGGTTCTAGAAAAGGAAAAGGAGATGGCACTGGGAGAAATAAAAGTTTGGTCAAAGATATGCACTTGGTTGGGGGACTCTCAAACCCCTCCCAGGTTCATTCCAAATGTTGATTTGGGATGGATGCATGCAAAAGAGTCAGCCATACCCATAAGCATCATTGATTTTAATTAGAACAACTGAAATGCTGCAGTCTCTCCCTCTGTGTATGGACAGAGGGAATGAGTTGTGGGATCCCTAGGGTTTATTCACAATAGGAGAGCCTTAAAGGATAGAAGTTGTCATTTGCTGTTAAAGCATCGAAGAATTAGGTGCATTTATACGTGTTTCTACTTAACAGAAGTTTGCATGGGTAGTATCAGTTCAAGTCGACTTTCCTGTCCTGAAAATTTAGACCCAGCTGAGGCTTTTAGGTAATTAAATCATCACTTGCTATATACCCTGGCATTTAAATTGTAACCATTACCATGACAACAAAAATATTCTTTGTAGATATATAACATAGAAGGTATGAGAGCCATTGCATCAAACTTGTAGACAGTATGATATGAGTCCCATTCATTAATAATGATAATCTCTCTCTGTAGGTACAAGATGAGGAGCTACCAGTTTTCTTTGGCCTTCAGATTTGCCATAGAGGAGATCAACAGAAACACTCACATTTTACCCAACACGTCTCTAGGATTTCATCTCCATAATGTCCATATCAATCAAAGGACTATTCTTGTGGGAGCTCTCGGTTGCCTCACAGGATTTGAAAATGTGCATCCTAATTATGAATGTAGAAGTAGGAAGAAGATCACTGCCTTACTTACAGGAGTATCATGGGCAACATCTGCACTTATTGGGAGACTGCTGAATCTCTACAAGTATCCACAGGTGAGGAACATGCCTGCGAGGGGACAAGAAACTTGCATTACACTGCAGATATCTCAGATGTTTTCCAATGTAAGGAAATGATGTTGTGTCATCCATCTATCAAAGAAAATAAATCAGGCATTTGGTAATGTAGCCCAATTTACTTTGCTTGAGACAGAGAAGAGGAATAGGTTGGAGCCTGTAGTAGGTGTTTAGAAAATTCTGTGTCTTGTGAGGAATTCTCTCTAATTGCCTTAGGAAACAAGATCGGAGTTTATTATACTGTGCGCATAAGTTAGATTATACCAATCCAAAGTGCCACCTTTGTTTTAAGATTGTGTTCTATGTCAATGTCTTCACTCATGTTTCCTTCCTGAAATTTTCTTCAGCTTACTTTTGGGCCATTTGACACTATCCTGAATGACAGAAGCCAGTTCTCTTCTCTCTATCAGACAGCACCCAAGGACATATCTCTTTCACATGGCATTGTCATTTTGATGGTTCATTTCAGCTGGACCTGGGTGGGACTGGTTCTCATGGATGACCACACAGGGGCTGAGAGTCTATCAGACTTGAGAAGAGAGATGGACAGGTACAGAATATGTTTATCTTTTGTAGAAATGGTTCCAGACATCCCGATTATCTCCTACTATGAACCTTCCCTGAAAACTCACATGCAGATACTGAAATCATCTGCAAATGTGGTTATCATTTATGGTGACCATGAATCATTACTTGGTGCAATTATGATTATAGCAGAACATGTATTGAACATGAAAGTCTGGGTCTTGAAGTCACAATGGGATGAAACTTCTCTTACTAAATCTTTGCTATTTGATACCTTCCATGGGAGTCTCATTGTTGCACATCACCACACTGAGGTTTCTGATTTTAGGAAATTTATCCAGACATACAATCCTTCCAAATACCCAGAGGACTATTTTCTTGCGCGGTTCTGGAACACATATTTCAATTGCTCTTTTTCTGGACCTGATTGTAAAATTTTGGGTAACTGTCTACCCAATGCTTCTTTGGATATGTTGCCTAAAAGTGTTTGGGAAATGGATATGACTGAAGAGAGTTACAATTTATATAATTCTGTGTATGCTGTGGCTCACAGTCTCCATGAGATGACACTCAAACAAGTACAAATTCAGCCCCATGGAAATGGGGAGGTATATACCTTCCCTTGGGAGGTAAATTTTCTTCTGGTATATTTTATCAAAAGCACTGTGATATATTGAAGTTTAATAAAAGCACTAAGAACATGATTGTACACTGGCAGATTTTGCCAAAATGCACCTGAGAAAGTGTATGTAATTTATCATCTAGACATCATTGCAAAAGCATGTGTCATTGTTTATGTTGACTGGGTGGTAATAACAAGGTTAAAATGTGTGTATGTCATATCTACTTTGTGTTACAATTAACCTCAGAATCTTCTCATGATAATATACTCAATTGAAACACAAATATCTCTAAGTTTATTTCATATTAGAAATAGGAGAACTAAATTCTAAATTTTCAAATGCTATTAGGTCTTTATAATTCACATTATGAAGCTAAGGTTATGTTACCTAACTTATCATTTTAATACACTTTGGACATAAAAAAAACTCCATTTACAAACTGAAAATTTGAATAGATTACTTAAATATTTGGATGTTACTAGCACTTAAAACTATGGACATTTTCTTGAATCAATATTCATTAATTAAATCTTTCTGTTTGTTCGCTTGTTTGTTATTCTCTCTCTCTCTCTCTCTCTCTCTCTCTCTTTCTCTCTCTCTCTCTGTGTGTGTGTGTGTGTGTGTGTGTGTGTATGTGTGTGTGTGTGTGTGTGTGTGTGTGTGTGTGTGTGTGTGTGTGTGAAATCTTTCTAAAGAAACTGACTGGCAGTATAGAAGCATGATATATTCATTTCTTGTCTTCATCCATTAAAATGTTGACATTTTACTATAGCCTGCCATTTATGCTAGAGATTTTGGACAATGAGACCTATTGCTTCATCAAGTTCCATTGAAATTTTCTGGGAATTATTTAATCGTCAGATTATGCATCTCTTTTAGCTTCACCCTTTTCTCAAGAATATCCAGTTCAAAACTGGTGCTGGAAACATTGTGGTTTTGGATTCACAAAGGAAACTAGATGCAGAATATGATATTATCAACATCTGGAATTTTCCAGAGAGCCTCAGAAAAAAGATGAAAGTTGGAACATTTTCTCCAAAAGCTCCAGAAGGGCAGCAACTGTTTTTGTCTGACCATATGATACAATGGGCTATAGTATATACAGAGGTGGGCTGGATCTTATCTCATTACTTTGATATCTATGTCAGTAAACATTTGTTTGTGGATGTAATGATTGTTGTTTCCTTACTCAGTGCCCATCTCAATGTACAAAAATAATGTCATATGGGGAAGATTCTGTTGCCTTATTCTGAGTAACAGAATTGTTTATTTTTCCATACTTTATTCTATGGTCACTTATTTGCAGTTATAAATATAGTGTCTATTTATTACAATTTAATCCCTGCACTGAAACCAACTGACAAAAGCATTAATTAAACTGCCAGATTAGGAACTATCAGTGCATGGTTATTTTGATTTCAGGCACCAGGCAATACACAGTAGCATGGAGGGCACATATGCATTGGTTAATTACTTTTCTTGCTGCTGAAAAGGAAGTAGTTTCTCTATGCATCAAAACATATCTTATGAACATAAATTTCAGTTGTATCACATTTGGGGTGAGAAATCGATAATAATTCAGGCAATCATGTTGGCAAGAGCCTGAAAATGTGATACAAGTTGTATCTTCAGTCAGGAAGTAGATAGAGGTGAACACTGCTCTTCAACTCCCTTTTTGTTTTTCTTTCAGGCTTACCAACAGCCAATGAAATGTTGCTACATTATTATAGAATATAACTTCCCACTTCTAGTGCCATAACAAGATCATCTCGCATAGAAAATCACAAAGATTAGTTTATATGAAAATTCTGAATTCTGTCAAGTTGACAAATGTAAATTAAGCAACAACATTTGGAAACAAAGTTGCTCACTCCATCTGTGAGGAAGAACAGAATAGGATCAGTATGATATTACAGTTGCCCACTATGATATGTACTCAGTAAACTCACGTCTTATTTTCTTCCTATCATTTATATTTCCACAATTCTTCAGATTTCTGTTGTCTTTTGGATCATTGTTGAAACAAATTGAACTTCATAGGGTATACTACATTAAAATGATAAGCAATGCAACAAAAAAATCTGTAACCTGCAAATAATAAATATAAAAACTTTCTATCTCATTGTTCAATATGGAAAAACAACATTTTTATTGTTTTAAAACAGTACACTCCTATGGTGATATTTTATTTGTATTAAAATGTTGTTTGTATGTTAATAAATAAAGTTGCCCGGGGGTCAGAGCTATTAGCAAGCCATAGGAAAGCAGGGCAGTGGTGGCGTACACTTGTAATCCCAGCACTTGGTAGGCAGAGCTGGGTAAGTCTCTGTGTGTTCAGGGATACAGCCATTATTAGATACACATGCCTTTAATCTCAATACCAATCATGGAAAACCTGGAGGCCTATACAGACAGGTCGTGAGGAGGCAGTCATGTGGTTGGGTTTACAACCAATGAGAAGGCAGAACAGGAACTCTATATAAAGACTAACACAGGGGTAGCTCTGGTTCAGAGAGGTAGGACCACTGCAGGAGGAAGGGTAAGGTTTTAGCTCTTAGCTCTGACCTCTTGGCTTTCTTCTTTGCATTGGTTCTGTGTTTCTTATTTTATAAGAAGGTTGGTTACATTTACACACTCCTGAGTATTTTCTCTTCTATACTTACTTTCTAGCTTCCTCACTCTGTGTGCAGTGAGAGCTGTGTTCCAGGATTCAGAAAATCTCCCCAGGAGGGCAAGACTGTCTGTTGCTATGATTGCACTCCTTGTCCAGATAATGAGATTTCCAATGAGACAAGTAAGTGTCAGACTCACTGGGGAATTTTTCACCTCTAAATAATCTTCTGCAAAGTCTAAGAAGATTGAAAAGTTCTGTGATGGAACATTTGAGATATGTCCCCTTCTTCTTTCAGTTAGTATAAAAATGTTTTGATTCATTTTATCCTCATTTTAATTGATGCTCAGGCCATTGAAACTCATACTTGATGTATGTTATCGATCCTCTACAGCCATTATTGCTTTGCGAGAATAACTTTACCAATCATAGAGTAGTCTGATTTTTTTCACCATGTCATTTAGCACACATACACACAAACGCATGCATGTATGTATGCACAAACACATGCAGGCAAGCACTCATGTGCACATGCACAAACTTTATAAATCACTGACTTTTCTTGTATTTCCAATCATATTTATCTCATAGTTAGCTCATCTTAAAGGGTTGGATCCTTATGGCCTTTAGTTGCATAATTTCAGTCATGGTTCTAGGTTCATTAGAAGTGTTAGAACGATTCTATTTAATTTACACATGGACATATTTGAATGTATTTTATTTTATAATCTTTCATTTTGTTTTATCTGTGAATGTATTGCCTGCATTCATGTATGTGTACCATGTACTTGCTTGGTGTAACTCAATGTTAAATGTGGCATCAGATCACCTGTAGGTTGCATCGCAGGTAAAATGAACCACCATGTAAATGCTTGCAACTGAATCCAGGTCCTCCTTAAGAGGAACAGCTATGCTGCTAATATCTTATGAAACTAGGTGAAATGGCATATCAACACTTTTGTTAATGATAGTATTGTGAATAAACCAGGCATAGATGCACACATTTGTTCTTAGAACAAGTCAGGACACTGAATATGAAGGACCGTCTTTTCCAGGCAAAGGTGGATATAATAGAGAATCCTTATGTCAAAATATATCCAAGAAACATAAAACAGGCATGAGACAATTGATATCAGTGAAGATAAGGAACACATATACTCACAATACTTACTATGGAGAGAAACATAAAGAGGATTCCTCAACTTTATCATTTATATCAAATGGGTTGATTTGTATAATAACTGGAATTTTTTGAATGACAAAATGGTTTTCCTGAACACTACATGTTTTAATATTAATTCATGAAGTTTAAAACATTCAGACTTTTTGGTGACTTTAATTTGCCTAATTTTAAAGTATGCATATTGAGACTGACTGTACAATCCCTTCAAAAATTTAATGTGCAAACAGGCTTTGTGTACATTAGAGCCACAGTTTATTCATTCGCATGTTAGTTATATTCATTGGAAGAAACTAGAAACATCAATATCAAGTACTGCATGACTACAGTTTAATGAAACACTTTTTTAGTAAGAATGAAAAATTATTAAAACATAAGGGATAAATATTTGAAAACTGTGAATCCTGTACTTTAAAACCTATATAATGAGGCAAATCTATCTTTTAAAAATTATTTTAAATTTATGAAAATATTTGTCATGACTTATATACCCTGTGCATTTACTAAAGAAGATATATGGTTGTGCTTTTAAAGCATTCATGCTCCGTTAGAAATGGATAGATGTCAGTACATAGGATATAGAAAAAGCAGAGTACCTTGAGAGTGAGACGGTAGAAAGAAGGCACATCAGAAGAACTAACAAATTAAATGATAATAGAATAAAAGGTATATGAGGTAATAGAAAATAATAAACTCAATAGACTTTAATCAATTACAAAATCCACATTACAAAAATATTGAACAGTTTTAATAGAAATATGAGGAGCCAGGCAACGGTGGTGCATGCCTTTAATCCCAGCACCCAGGAGGCAGAGGCAGGTCTGTGAGTTTGAGGCCAGCCTGGGCTACAGTGTGAGATTCATGACAGGCTCCAAAGCTACACAGAGAAACCCTGTCTCACAAAACAAAAAAAATATGAAAAAGAAATATTCTTAATGTAAATATGTAGTAAATATAGTGATATTTATATCTTTTGAGTTTAAGATGAAACTCACAAGTTAAAAGTGATAAAGTATCAAAAAATTATTCCATGACCAACTAAGACTAAACTAGAGTTTTATATCTATTTGTTAAGTAGTTCTTTTCTGTCTAGAAGTGATTAAAGAGGTTCACACAGGAAGTTCTTTCAGGTTTCAAGAATCTAATAATTTTCATTCCACAAGCACTGTCAGAGAATGAACACACTGGAGTATTTAATAAACACATGGGAAATTGTTAAATTTGAGTCTGATGGCTGAGAACAACATTATAAGAAAGAAATTTCAGTGATCCTATGCTCAAGTTAGGTTTATGTAATTTAATTCAATAACATGACTATATGAATAAATAAAAATGCATTTTATCACTTACTTGAAATATATTTAAGTATAACAATATAAAAGATAGACTTGTTCACTTTATCTGCAACAAAGAACATAGGCAGTATCAACCTGGAATGAATGATTAGAAAGCATTGGGGAATTTTCACTATAGAGGACTGATTTACTTGAGTCTTGAACACAAAGGAAATGTGGGCAAATGCCTGACAAATGGTGCTGGGAAGTGGCTTGAGATAAAAGGGGAACCTGAACAGAGACTCACAATAACTTTAATTCCTAAATAGATATGGATCATTGTGTGAGGTGTCCAGAAAGTCATTATGCAAACACAGAGAAGATCCACTGCCTCCAGAAAGTAATGACATTTCTGTCCTATGAAGACCCTTTGGGGAAGGCACTCACCTGCTTGTCTCTGGGCTTCTTTGCATTAACAACTGGTGTTTTGGGGGTCTTTGTGAAGTATTATAACACTCCCATTGTCAGGGCCAACAATCAGGCTCTCACTTACATCCTGCTCATCACTCTGACATTCTGTTTTCTCTGTCCATTGCTATTCTTTGGCCATCCCAACACAGTCACCTGTATCCTGCAGCAGAGCTCATTTGGAGTCCTGTTTACAGTGGCTCTCTCCACAGTCTTGTCCAAAACTATTACTGTGGTTCTGGCTTTCAAGATAACATTTCCAGGGAGACTGATAAGGTGGATAATGATATCAAGGGCTCCTAACTTCATCATTCCTGTCTGCACCCTTATCCAGCTTGTGCTCTGTGGAATTTGGCTGAGCACCTCTCCTCCCTATGTTGACTCAGATGCTTACTCTGAACATGGACACATAATTATTATATGCAACAAAGGCTCCAGTATTGCCTTCCATTCAGTCCTGTTTTACCTATGCTCCATGGCACTTGGGAGCTATACTGTGGCTTACCTGTCCAGGAACTTGCCTGACACATTCAATGAAGCCAAGTTCATCACTTTCAGTATGTTGGTGTTCTTCAGTGTGTGGATCACATTCCTCCCTGTCTACCACAGCACCAAGGGGAAACTCATGGTGGCCATGGAAGTCTTTTCCATCTTAGCTTCCAGTGCAGGCCTCCTAGGTTGTATCTTTTTCCCCAAGTGCTATATTATTTTGTTCAGACCACAGAGGAATGTGCTTTATCATGTCCGAAACAAAGCACCATAAGAGGAAATGTGAAACTTACAGCTTAGTTTATGATTTCTTAATTACACAGAAGTTTTCAAGCTTGTTCAACACAAACCCAATTGTCAGAGATCATAAAGCAATTAAGATTTTGTATACAATGCTTTCATTTATTGATGAAATACACCCTTATTCTCTCATCTTCTAATATTTTCTACATATTTCTCATAATTAAAAACTCTATTTCTATAAAAATTCATTGTCTCTCTCAAATAATATTAAATAAAATATAAATGGGATAGGAAGGTATTCTTCCCTTCTTCAACATTGTGGAACTTTGCTTTTATAGCACCAAACATTTTCATATGTATCCATGTGTTTTTGATACCCCTGGTATGTTCCCAAGATTCATTGTGCTTACATTATATGCATGATTTTGCTATGAAGGGAGTCACATTTTAAAAAGTGCGTATGATTTGGACATGAAGATATTACTTGGCAAAATAATGACATGGTGAGCTGCATACTAGAGCAGAATGAAGAAAATTTATTGCTTAGTTGTAGCTCAAATCAGATATCAGTTAATCAGATAATTACCTAAACAGTCAATTCCATGACACTAATTCTGTAAAGCCTATGGTTATGTCTATCTTTTTTTTTTTTTTGGTTTTTTCGTGACAGGGTTTCTCTGTGTAGCTTTGTGCCTTTCCTCAATCTTGCTCTGTAGACCAGGCTGGCCTAGAACTCACAGAGATCCGCCTGCCTCTGCCTCCCGAGTGCTGGGATTAAAGGCGTGCGCCACCAGCGCCCGGCTGGTTATGTCTATGTTTGACTATAGATATTCAAATGGTTCCTGTACTCAGTCATTCATAATTATTCAATTTTGCTAAATTGCTCTATATTCTTTCAACTGAAACTGTGGTTTATGTAAATCCTGCATCTTTGTGAGTAACCATTTTCCATATTTTATCAACATTTCATATAAGACATGTAATTCCTGGGAATAACATTTCTGACTCTTCTTATTTCTTGTGAAATGTACATTTGCATAAATGTCTAAGACATTATGTGCTGTTTTCCTTGTATCTTGTCATTTGTTTTAATCAGTCATTTTATAGTTCACAAGTTGTAAACTTTCAAGAATAAGGTAGAGAGTAAATTATGTATATAACTATTATATAATTAAAAATAAGTCAGATTCTATTTTTTAGAATAGGTTCATGAGGGTGATTTTTAAAAATTCATTTCTGTACAATAGTTTGTGATCATAGTTTTTCCTCCCTAATCTCCTCCCAGATCTGACCCGTCCCACAGGTCAGGTTATTGGGTGAGACCTGAGAAGGCACCTCCTGAAAGATCAATGGGGGCAAGAGAGAAAGGAGACCAGGCGCATAAAGGAAAACAAAGTCAGTCTGAGTCGCGTCAAGGTCTCATTTATTGCAAGGGGAGTCAGGCTTATATATGTTGGGAGCTAGGAGAAGTAGATAGGGGTATGGAAAGTTACTAGGAGGAAGTTAGGGTAAGGTAGAGTTCAGAGAAAGGTCTCTTTGTTCCAGGGCTTGATCAACAAACCATGCAGCAAACCATCATGTTTCAGGGAGTTAATCAAAAGGTACGTACTGTGGTTTTGTTGAAAAATGGTTGCTATTGAAACTATTAATGGAAGGTTAGGTACACAGCTTTTTCCCATGAGAATCAGTTAGGCTACTTGGCTCCTGACACAGATCCTCCTTAAATGCCAATCATTTAAATTAATGACTTCTTTTACTCTCTATTTAGAAAACATACAGTTAAAATCCAACCAGAAAAAACAAACAAACAAACAAATAACGTTGAAACAAAGTATGTAGAATACCTAGCAATGTAGAAACACTCACACTCACACACACACACACACACACACACACACACACACACACACACGTAAGTATACTTTCACACACAGGTGAACAACCTACAACATAAGATACTGCAATAGTGGCACAGAATTTGGGGGACTAACAAATCAACCAACATCTGATTTGACTTTTATTCCACTCCATGAAATGGAAAACATACCTGACACTTTTTTTTTCTTCATAACAACTGAAGCTAGACAGCACAAAGGCCTAGGGTAAAACCAAATACAACAGTTCTAGTAAAGGAACATAGCAATAAAATAACTCCTAATAGCATTCTGGAATATATCAGTGCCTTCCTCATCTATTGTCGAAGAAGATACCACCTGCAGCATATGAGAGGCAATATAGAGACCCACAGCCAGACATTATGCTGAGAATGATAGACCTGGGAATTCTCTGCTCTAAATTGTTTGCTTCCAACTAATCCCTCCCCTGAGTTCCCAAGGAACTCTGTGGCAGATGAGGCAGAAAAGGTGTTGGAGCAGAAGCGATAGAGGACACCAATAGAACAAGACCCACTATAGCAACTAGATAGATTCATATGTGCCCTCACAGAGACTGAGACAACATACACAAGGCCTGCACTGGTTCTTAATAACTGTGGTCATAGATCCTAAAATTGGAAGTGTTCACATTCTTCCATTCCTAACCCAGTACCTATTTCCCATTGCTCTACAATTGCAATGAAAGTCTGGTTTTCTCTAAGAGAGTCTCACTGAGGCAATAAAAAACTTCTTTTAAGTATAGGCTGCAAAACTAGCACTAGATTACAAAGACAATACAAATTCAATGTGTCTTGGAGAGTCCTCATATCATAATGTCCTGTCTGTCAGAGTTTTTCAATTTTTTCTCTTTTATTATATATTGTGTATTTTGTGTATTTATTATAGTATCTAGATTAGTGGTTTTATGAGATTCCTGTGAGTGTGAACCAGTGGGTCTCGGTGGCTATACCTGTTTTTTTTTTTATTTTTTTATTTTTATTTTGCAGTACAATTCAGTTCTACATATAGGCCAGGGATTCTCTTGTTCTCCCCCCACGCGCACCCCCCTCACCTTCACCCCAGCACACCCCCCATTCCCACCTCTTCCAGGGCAAAGCCTCACCCGTGGACTGAGATCAACCTGGTAGACTCAGTCCAGGTAGGTCCAGTCCCCTCCTCCCAGGCCGAGCCAAGCAATCCTGCATAGGCCCCAGGTTTCAAACAGCCAACTCATGCAATGAGCACAGGACCCGGTCCCACTGCCTGGATGCCTCCCAAACAGATCAAGCCAATCAACTGTCTCACCCATTCAGAGGGCCTGATCCAGTTGGTGACCCCTCAGCCATTGGTTCATAGTTCATGTGTTTCCATTCATTTGGCTATTTGTCCCTGTGCTTTATCCAACCTTGGTCTCAACAATTCTCGCTCATATAAACCCTCCTCATTCTCGCTAATTGGACTCCCAGAGATCCACCCGGGTCCTAGCCATGGATCTCTGCATCCAGATCCCTCAGTAGTTGATGAGGTTTCTAGCATGACAATTAGGGTGTTTGGCCATCCAAGAATGCAAGCTTGTACAACCACTTTGGAAATCAATATGGCACTTTCTTAGAAAATTGGGAATCCAGCTCCACCAAGATCCAGCTATACCACTCTTGGGCATATACCCAAGGAATGCTCAACCACACCACAAGAGCACTTGTTCAGCTATGTTCATATCAGCATTGTTTGTAATAGCCAGAACATGGAAACAACCTAGATGCCCTTCAACTGATGAATGAATAAACAAAATGTGGTACATATACACAATGGAATACTACTCAGCAGATAAAAACAATGACAGCATGAGGTTTACAGACCAATGGATGGATCTAGAAAAAATCATCCTGAGTGAGGTAACCCAGACACAGAAAGACAAGCATGGTATGTACTCACTCATAGGAGGATACTAGATGTGGAACAAGGATGACTGGACTGCTACTCACATCACCAGGGAGGTTACCTGGAAAAAAGGACCCCAAGAAAGACACGGGGATCGCCCAATGACAGAGAAATGTAATGAGATCTACATGAACAGCCTGGACATGAGTGGGGGTGAGGGTCGAGGGAAAAAGAGCTTGGGGGAGCAGGAGATCCCAGCTGGATCAACAACAGAGAGGGAGAACAAGGAATAGGAGACCATGGTAAATGAAGACCACATGAGAATAGGAAGAAGCAAAGTGCTAGAGAGGCCCACAAAAATCCACAAAGAAACCCCCACAACAGACTGCTGGCAATGATCGAGATACAGCCTGAACTGACCTACTCTGGTTTTTTTTTTATTCTTTTTTTTTTTTTTATTTTGCAATACAATTCAGTTCTACATATTAGCCACGGATTCCCTTGTTCTCTCCCCTCCTGCCCCCTCACCTTCCCCCCAGCACACCCCCCATTCCCACCTCCTCCAGGGCAAAGCCTCGCCCGAGGACTGAGATCAACCTGGTAGACTCAGTCCAGGTAAGTCCAGTCCCCTCCTCCCAGGCCGAGCAAAGCGACCCTGCATAGGCCCCAGGTTTCAAACAGCCAACTCATGCAATGAGCACAGGACCCGGTCCCACTGCCTGGATGCCTCCCAAACAGATCAAGCCAATCGACTGTCTCACCCATTCAGAGGGCCTGATCCAGTTAGGGACCCCTCAGCCATTGGTTCATAGTTCATGTGTTTCCATTCATTTGGCTATTTGTCCCTGTGCTTTATCCAACCTTGGTCTCAACAATTCTCACTCATATAAACCCTCCTCTTTCTCGCTAATTGGACTCCCAGAGATCCACCCAGGGCCTAGCGATTGATCTCTGCATCCAGATCCCTCAGTCGTTGGATGGGGTTTCTAGCGTGACAATTAGGGTGTTTGGCTATCCCATCACCAGAGTAGGTCAGTTCGGGCTGTCTCTCGATCATTGCCAGCAGTCTGTTGTGGGGGTATTTTTGTGGATTTCTGTGGGCCTCTCTAGCACTTTGCTTCTTCCTATTCTCATGTGGTCTTCATTTACCATGGTCTCCTATTCCTTGTTCTCCCTCTCTGTTGTTGATTCAGCTGGGAACTCCCGCTCCCCCAAGCTCTCTTTCCCTCAATCCTCGGCCTTCATTACCCCCACTCATGTCCAGGCTGTTCATGTAGATCTCTTTCATTTCTCTGTCATTGGGTGATCCCCGTGTCTTTCTTGGGTTCCTGTTTTCCAGGTAGCCTCCCTGGTGATGTGAGTAGCAGTCCAGTCATCCTTGTTCCACATCTAGTATCCTCCTATGAGTGAGTACATACCATGCTTGTCTTTCTGAGTCTGGGTTACCTCACTCAGAATGACTTTTTCTAGATCCATCCATTTGCTTGCAAACCTCATGCTGTCATTGTTTTTCTCTGCTGAGTAGTATTCCATTGTGTATATGTACCACATTTTGTTTATCCATTCATCAGTTGAAGGGCATCTAGGTTGTTTCCATGTTCTGGCTATTACAAACAATGCTGATATGAACATAGCTGAACAAGTGCTCTTGTGGTATGATTGAGCATTCTTTGGGTATATGCCCAAGAGTGGTATGGCTGGATCTTGGTGGAGATAGATTCCCAATATTCTAAGAAAGCACCATATTGATTTCTAAAGTGGTTGTGCAAGCTTGCATTCCCACCAGCAGTGGAGGAGGGTTCCCCTAGCTCCACATCCTCTCCAGCATAAGGTGTCTTCAGTGTTTTTGATCTTAGCCATTCTGACAGGCGTAAGGTGGTATCTCGGAGTTGTTTTGATTTGCATTTCCCTGATAATTAGGGATCTTGAGCAATTCCTTGAATGTCTTTCAGCCATTTGAGTTTCCTCTGTTGAGAATTCTCTATTTAGTTCTATAGCCCATTTCTTTTTTTTTTTTTTTTTTTTTTTTTTTTGGTTTTTCGAGACAGGGTTTCTCTGTGTAGCTTTGCGCCTTTCCTGGAACTCGCTTTGGAGACCAGGCTGGCCTCGAACTCACAGAGATCCGCCTGGCTCTGCCTCCCGAGTGCTGGGATTAAAGGCGTGCGCCACCACTGCCCGGCGTATAGCCCATTTCTTAATTGGACTGTTGGGCATTTTGATGTCTAATTTCTTGAGTTCTTTATATATTCTGGATATCAGTCCTCTGTCAGATGTGGGGTTGGTGAAGACCTTTTCCCATTCTGTAGGCTGTCGCTTTGCCTTGTTGACTGTATCCTTTGCTCTACAGAAGCTTCTCAGTTTCAATAGGTCCCATTCATTGATTGTTTCTCTCAGTGTCTGTGCTACTGGTGTTATATTTAGGAAGTGATCTCCTATGCCAATGCATTCAAGACTACTTCCTACTTTCTCTTCTAGCAGGTTCAGAGTAGCTGGATTTATGTTGAGGTCCCCAAAAGCAATCTACAGATTCAATGCAATCCCCATCAAAATACCAACACAATTCTTCACAGACCTGGAAAGAATAATACTCAACTTCATATGGAAAAACAAAAAATCCAGGATAGCCAAATAATCCTGTACAATAACACAACCTCTGGAGGTATCATGATTCCTGACTTCAAGCTCTACTATAGAGCTATAGTAATAAAAACAGCTTGGTACTGACATAAAATCCAACATGTGGACCAATGGAATAGAATTGAAGACCCTGACATTAATCCGCACACCTATGAACATATAATTTTTGACAAAGAAGCCAAAAGTGCACAATGGAAAAAAGAAAGCATCTTCAAGAATGGTGCTGGCTTAACTGGATATCCACATGTAGAAGTCTGCAAATAGATCCATATCTATCACTGTGCACAAAACTTAAGTCCAAGTAGATCAAGGACCTCAACATATACCTGTTTCTTATGTACTTTCTTGAGAATTTTCCTCATCATTGGCAGTTTTGTACTATTCTGATATGTTATTTTTGTTTCTTATGATATCTTTTATTATATTTTACAAGTATTCCTTAGAAACCTGATTGTTTTCTAATGAGAGATAAAATGGGGTTTGATCCAAACATGGAGAATATTGAGAGGGAACATGGAGAAGAAGAGAGTGGGCAAACTGTATTTAGGATATGTCATATAAGAAAAAGAGATATTTTCATAAATATAAAGGAAAGATAAAGATAACATAAAAAACATAACTGGTTTTAGGTTTGGTCTTTTCATAGACTTGCAGATTTTCTGGACATTTTGTGTTATGACTTTGTTGGCTTTAATGTTTTCTTTACAGAGGAATACATTTCCTCTATTGTATCTTCAATGCTAGAGATTCTCTCTTCCATCTCTTATATTTTATTGGTTATGCTTGTATCTGTAGTTCCTGTCTGTTTACTCAGATTTTCCATTTCCAGCGTTCCCTCAGTTTGTGTCTTCTTTGTTGCTTCTATTTTAGTTTTGAAGACTTGAACTGTTTCACCTGTTTGATTGCTTTTTTATTGATTTTCTTGACTATCTTTAATGGACTTATTGATTTCTTTCAATTTTTTATTTGTCTTTTCCTCAATTTCTTTAAGGGATTTTTTTTCATTTACTCTTTAAATGTATCTATCATCTTCTTAAAGTCATTTAAATGTAGTTTTCTTCTGCCTCTTTTACACTGGGTTGTTCAGGTCTTATTGTACTAGAACCACTAGGTTCTGGTGGTGCCATATTAATCTCTGTATTGCTAAATGTATTATTGAACTTACATATACCCATCACTTCCTCCTGTCAGTGCAAATGGTGTCTGTGTCTCATGGAGCCACTCTTGATCCAATCAGCCCTGGCAGCATTTGTGTCTCAGGAAGCGGCTGGGGTCTTGGGTGGATGGGTGTGTTTCGGGGACAGAGTGTAAATTAAAGTGTCCAATGGGGGGGATGGGAAGGCCTGTCCTCAGGATACTTGCCTGCTTGACTGTAACTGAGGCTGCAATAGATAGGTGTATGGGGGGGCACTGGCTGTGTACCTGGGCCTAAGGCCTAGAGGATGTGGTAATTGGATAGGAGAATGATAACTTACATCTTTGTCCAAATAGAGCTGGCTGAACCTGTGTCTGTGGGAGCAGCCATAGTAATAGCTATAGTCTTGGAGGATAGGTAGGTTTGGGAGTGGATTGGGCCTTATAGGTCACAGAGTTCAATGAGGGGGGTGGTAGTCAGTCCTGCATGGAGGAGATTTGCTTGCTGGTTTGCAACTGGGGTTGAAATTGGTGGGGGTATGGAGGTACGGATTGTGCCCCTGGGCCAAATGCCTACAGGCTGGATGATCAGCTAGGAGAACAGTGACACACCTCTTTTTCCAATCAGAGCTGGCAGAGTCTGTGTCTCAGGGAGCCAAAATACTCAATAAAATACTGGCAAACCAAATCCAAGAACACATCAAAACAAAAATCATCTACCGTGATCCGGTAGGCTTCATCAACGAGATACAGGGTTGTTTCAACTTATAAAAATCTCTAAATGTAATTCATCATATAAACAAACTAAAAGAAAAACACTACATGATCATTTCATTTGATCCTGAAAAAGTCTTTCACAAAATCCAACACCTTTTCATGATTATGGTCTTGGAGTGATACAAGGAACATACCTAAATATAATAAAGGCAATTTACAACAAGATGACAGCCAACATCAATTTAAATGGAGAGAAATTCAAAGTGATTCCACTAAAATCAGGAATAAGACAAAGTTGTCCACTCTCCCCATATCTATAAAATATATCGCTTGACATTCTAGCTAGAGCAATAAAACACCAAAACAAGATCAAGGGGATATAAATAGGAAAGAAAGAATTCAAACTTTTGCTGTTTGCAGATGATTGGATAGTCTACATAAGTGACCCCAAAAATTCTACCAGGGAACTCCTACAACTGATAAACATCTTCAGTAATGTGTTGGCATACAAGATTAACTCAAAAAAATCTGTAGGCTTCCTATACACAAAGAAAAATTGGCTGAGAAAGGAATCAGAGAAACATCACCATTTTTGATAGTCAAAATAATATAAAATAACTTGAAGTAACCCTAACCAATCAAGTGAAAGATATGTATGATAAGAACTTTAAGTCCTTGAAGAAAAAGATCAAAGAAGGTACCAGAAAATGGAAAGATCTCCCATGCTCATAGATAGGTAGAACCAACTTAATAAAAATGGTAATCTTACCAAAAGGAATCTACACAGTCAATGCAATTCCCATCAAAATCCCAACACAATTCTTCACAGAATTTGAAAGAAAAATACTCAACTTCATATGGGAAAAAATAAACCTATGATAGCTAAAAGGATCCTTTACAATAAAGCAACATCAGGAGGTATCACCATCCCTGACTTCAAGCACCACTATACAGCTACAGTAATAAAAAAAAGTTTGGTATTGGCATAAAAACTGACATGTGGACGAATGGAATCGAATTGAAGACCCTGACATTAAACCACACACCTATGAGCTCCTGATTTTTGATATAAAAAAAGTCAAACCTGTAAAATTCAAAAAAGAATGTTGACATGTAAAAGAATGCAAATAGATCCATATCTATCACCATGCACAAAACTCAAATAAAAGTGGATCAAAGACCTCAATGTAAATCCAGCTATACTGAGCCTAATAGAGGATAAAGTAGAAAGTAGTCTCTAGAATGCATTGGCATAGCAGAACATTTCCAAAATATCACCAGTAGCACAGACACTGAAAGAAACAATTAATAAATGAGACCTCCTGAAACTGAGAAGCTTCTATAAGGCAAAGGACACAGTAATTAAGACAAAACAACAGCCTAAAAAATGGAAAAAGATCTTCACCAACCCCACACCTGAACAGAGGACTGGTATCTAAAATACACAAAGAACTCAAGAAACTATACTTCAGAATACCAAATAATCCATTTAAAAGATGGGCTATGAATCTAAACAGAGAATTCTCAACAGAGAATCTCAAATGGCAGAAAGGCATTTAAGGAATTGTTCACAACCTATGTCCTCAGGGAAATGCAAATCAAAGGGACTCTGAAATACAATCTTACACATGTCAAAATGGCTAAAAACAAAAAGACTGATGGCAGTTTATATTGGAGAGTATCTGGAGCAAGAGGAACACTCCTTCACTGTTGGTGGGAGTGCAAACTTGTACAGCCACTTTTGAAACCAGTATGCAACTTCTCAGAAAATTTAGATTCTGTAGTTTTTGTTGTTGTTGAAATCCAACTTTAGACCATGGTGGTCTGATAGAACACAGGAGGTTATTCCAATTCTTTTGTATCTGTTTAGATTTGTTTTGTGGCCAAGTATGTGGTCAATTTTAGAGAAGGTTCCATGGGGTGCTGAGAAGAAGGTATATTCTTTTTTGTTAGGATGGAATGTTCTGTAGATATCGATTAAGTCCATTTGAGTCATGACATCAGTTAAGTCCTTTATTTCTCTGTTAAGTTTCAATTTGGGAGATCTGTCCAGTGGTGAAAGTGGGGTGTTGAGGTCTCCCACTATTAACGTGTGGGGTTTTATATGTGATTTAAGCTTTAGTAATGTTTCTTTTACATATGTGGGTGCCCTTGTGTTTGGGGCATAAATATTCAGAATTGAGACTTCATCTTGGTGGATCTTTCCTGTGATGAGTATGTAATGCCCTTCTTGATTCATTCTACCTCAAGACCTAAGATACCAGTTTTGGACATATACCCAAGGGATGTTCAATCATACCACAAGGACACTTACTCAACATTTTCATAGCAGCATCTGGGATCCACAGAGTTTTCCTAGTGAGATCTGACATTCCTGTACCCAGAAGATCTGCATAACGGGTTGGATTGACCACATATGTGGTTTCCAGGTATTTGGAAGGGTCTGCACTTGGCCGTACTAGGGGGAGGTCTTTTGCTCCACCCCTTGGCATTCCTTTAAAAAGCACTTTAGAGATAGAAGGGTCTGGTGAATAAAGATCCAGGCCCTCCTGAGCTATTCTGTGTTTCTTTCTGTCTCTCTCCCCTCTATCCTTCTATTTAAATATTTCTCACTACTTCCTCCTCAAGAGTCCCATGGTACAAAAGGAATAGGGGGTCCCCCACAGATAGTGCCAAGACAAGGCACCAGACACTAGGTGAAAAGGTGGTTGAGACACCCGTCGGAAGCAGTTGGACATGTCCTGGTTTGTAGTATAATGAAGATGAGGGTATTCTACTTTGGGAAGTTAAAGTAAAGTAGTTGAAACATGTCCAAATGAAAAATGAGGCTGCAGCAAATACAATTCTGTCTAATTTTCTTTCTTTTTCTCCCTTTATTAATTTCTATCTATAAAAATTAGAAAAATTTGGGGTAAGAAGGAAAATATAAAGTAGAATATAGTAATATAGTATAAGAAAACTCTTGGAATATAGTAATATAGTATAAGAAAACTCTTAGAATAATATAAGCAACAAGAAAGAAAAACTCTGTCCTTGATTTTCCAACTATGAGGTAATGAATGCAAAATCCTGGGGAAAAATCAGAAAAAAAATCCATGAAACATGACAAAAAATTAGCAGTAAATATTCCTGTGGAAGCTTTTGGCCTGTGGACAGATTAAACCATAGTCCTTAGTACCAGAATCAGGTGAAATAATATTTATCACTCCACTGATGCTGTCACTGTATGAAAACATTTTACCATCAGAATTAGTCTCTGTTTGGCCTGGAAGTCAGAAGTTTAAAGAATCGAAGTTTTTTTGGGAAAACATAATAATCTTTGTCTCAAAACCTGAAAGCTTTCTTGGGAAAAAAATTATTAATAGCTCAGTCTAAAAAAAAAATAAAAGCTTTTAGATGTTTTTCTTATTAGATTCTTTTCTCTTTATGTAATGGCAAAAAATAGATTCACTTGAAAATAACATCATATGGTAAAATCACCTGCATTTGCTCTAGAAAAAAAAAAAACAAAAAAACAAAAACCTTCTCGAAATATGGTAAATCCTTTCTGCTAGTCCTGTCTCTCCTTCTAGCTATTATTACAAAAACAGCAGCCAGTCTATGAATAATGCCTTACTTCTACCAAATAGGCTCAAACTCTTCAAACTTCTACATTTCCATATATCACCAGAAACTGAATATCAAAAATGTCAGAATTAGAGAAAGAACAATAGTCATCAATAAAAGTATCCTTATATTCAGACCCACACCCAATATCTAAGAGTAGTATTAAGATGGTCTGGTCTGCACTGCAACATCCTATGACATCAGGTATGCTTGCTATAATGTATATTACCACAATGTGGGTTCAGCTCCACACCATGCCTATGGCTTCCTCAGAAAATGGCATCCCAGATGCAGTACTGTCTGATGGTCTTCCTTCCTACAGGACTCTGGCCTTGCCTTAGAGTACTTGTCAGTTAATTCTGAAACCTTGATGCCAGCTACTTTGAGCTTCTCATATTTGTAACCCTTTTTACTTCCTGCAACATAGAACCATTTTAAAATGCTGTTATGTCCTGTCATCATCATTAAACTTAAGCCTGATTGATACCTTGCATCATAGTTGCAGTAGTCACTTTGTCATGATCCTTGGAAATATATCTGTATTTGATCAGACACTAGTGGGGATCTATTTGATCAGCATTTTCAGCCAAACATATTCTGAAGGAATTGGCATATTTTCATTTTGAGTGTTCTAGGCTGCTGTTTTTAATCAAGAGAACCTAAATATTTTCACTGTGCACAGCATAAGTTTTCCGTTTAGTGGTATTCATTTTCTTACCAATTACAAGATTGTTCTCACAAACTGTCTGCAACTTTTACTACCAGGTTTGACCCAAGATATTAGTTCATTGAGAATTGTGCTCAGTAGGTACTAAAGATTTTCTTCCCCTTCCCAAGAATTACATTAAGCTCTAACACCTGTCTGTATATCCTGAAATTTCTGCCATGTTTTCAACCATCAAGTAAAATTAGTCCCATCCATATATTCTTTTGTGTGGTATATCACATTGGAAAACAATTGAGTAACCCAGGGTATTACTCTAGAAGAATATACATACTACTTCAAATGCCAATGACTCCTCACCTAGAGGTAGGTCTTCATGGCTACCTGCAATCTCAGTGCAGGGATTTGTCCCCTGTGTGCTTTCACTAGACTTGTGCGTGCTTTCACACTTAATGTGAGTTCATATGCTCAAATACCTTGCTGTGTATTGGGAAGACTATTTCCTTGTAGTGATCAACCACATCTGTCCCTTAAAATCTTTCCACTCCTTCACAGTGATGGGTGAACCTTATGAGGCAGGGATATGAAGTAAATGTCCCAAAGGGCTGACCATTATCCACTCTTATTCCATGTACCTTGGCCAGTTGTTTGTCTCTGTGTTGGTCACCACTTGCTCCAAATAGAAGCATCTATTTGAGTTAGCTAACTTTGAGATCACTGTTTTCACAGTTTGGAACACAATAACTGTTTGGGAATTAAATACTTGATTGAGATGGAGATCACAATGTAAAAAGGAATTTGTGAATGAGCAGGCTAAAGACAATGTGTGATACTATTGGACTCACCTGTATAGTCTTAAGAAAGTGAAAATAAAAGTCCTGTGAAGTCTCAGAATTAATGAGATGGAAATTTAGAGAGTTTCATGGTACAAGGTGATTGGAAAGGATCAGAATAACAGAATAGTTCATTTCTTGAAGTGCAAGAAATGAAGGACACTGGAATCCAGAAAGAGGTGTCAGAACCCACATAAACAAGAAATCAGAAAGGCAATGTAGTGAGAATAAGGAAACAGTCCAAACTTCCAACATGGAAAGCACACAATAGTAGAATGGAGGACTCTCACTGGCTAAGGCATCTACACAATGAGTCTTGTTTCTGAAAGGCTGGCATTGCTTTTCAAAGGATGAACGTGATGCTGGTATATGTTAACCTAGTGGAGCAATTATCTGTGACAGTGTTTCTTTCTTTATGGCAACTAGATTTGTGAACACAGGGATTCTATTTATTCACAATTTGTAGAGTTCTAAAATCTGGGGCACACAGGAAAAATAGATGAATCCGTAAAAAACTGAGGAGTCTGGGGGTCGCAATGAATGAGTTTGTATGTGTCAAGTAGCCACAATAGACAGACAGTCATAAACACTGGCCTCTTCAGGTTTTGTTTCTGTCCTTTTGTGATGAAAAGTGAGCCTATTTGTTGTAGTAATTGTGATAGTATAGGTGTACTGAGCCCAGAGACAACAATTTTCTTATTCTCTACGTTGTTTATTTTCTATTCTTGGTTTACTGCTCCAAGAGACTTAGCTCTGAGCTACAAGATTTTCCCTACAGATATGCTCATTACTCAGTGGGCTGTGAGAGCAGCAGGGTGCTCATGCTGAGGCTAATTTCCCTCTGATTTCCCACAGTATCAAGCTTCTAAGACTCTTTTTATCTTAGATTTCCACTGTCTATTGATTGAAAAATAGTTTGTAGTTTTTTAGTGTGATGCCTAACTCATAAACTCACAATATTATTGAAGTCAGCAGTAGCTCCTTCTATGTCAACAGCTATTGTTTATTGTTGAATGCCATCTTGCTGTTTATGAAAATATCTTGATGAAGCCAGCCTATATCTAGCACACACCACATAGCTAGCACACAGTTTTATATGGACATAGGACATGTTAAGACATGACCTATACCTTCAAAAGACCCTAGACTATTAGCAGATTCTAATACTAGAGGTTATTGACCAAATGCTTCTGTACTTGTTTATATTCTTTCTTCTTCTATGCATTATTACTACAATTTTAGGTATGTTTCACTTTGTTTCCTACATTGAAATATTTCATGGGTGAAATTTTCTTCCTTTTTTAACTGTGTAATTTTATGTATATTCTTTCTTTATGTTGTCATGAAACTCTGGCTTTCTTACTCTTTCATACATTATTTTCTTGTTTCTATTTTCATTTTGCTTAGTGTTTTTCCTGTATTCTGTCAACACTATTGTCCTATTTTTTATAAGTTTTCATCACAAATTGTTCTGAATAATACAATTTTTCCATAATATGTCTGTTACATTTACTATTACTCTTAAAATTTATATTTATTTAAAATTTTACATCATTTCCCTCCTACTCTTTCCCTCCATCCCTGACTCCCTCCACTGCTGCTGCTATCTTGCGAATTATATTCTCTCTCTCTCTCTCTCTCTCTCTCTCTCTCTCTCTCTCTCTCTCTCTCTCTCTCTCTCTGTGTGTGTGTGTATGTGTGTGTGTGTGTGTGTGTGTGTGTGTGTGTGTGTGTGTAAAAGCATGTCTGTGTATTTCTGTGTTTGTTTTATATAAATGTCTTATTATAGGAACCCATTTCAAATTATAACTTCAGTAGATTATAGATTATCCCAAGTAGACAGTTGCAACTAACCACCACACAACTTTCCAAAGCAATCAAATGCCACTATTGTATATAAAAATATTTCTTTTACATAGCTAAATGAAAGTAATTGAAGATGCTCAAATCTTTGACAAAAGTGTAAAGAACCAGTACTGGAAATAACAATAACCTATTCTATAAAACCTGGCTATGCATGCATAGAAGAATCAAAGTGTATTTTATATATTTATACCACCTGAATAATCTATTCACATCATTTTCTGAGTGGTATTACAAAATGAAATTCCTGACTACAAGAGGGAATCTTAGGGGAAACACTTTTGGATATAGGTACCTGTGTGAATTTTTAATAGAACCTTAAGAACACAAGAAACAAGCCCCCAAATTGACAATATGATTACATGAGGTTACTCAGCTTTTCCACAACAAGACAAATAGCCAAGGAGTGAGCACAGAGACATTCTGCACAAAGGAACCTTGTTCCTCTCTTCTGTACAGTGTTAATATGTGGAACATGTGAAGAAGAGTTAAAATTGAACAGCAAAACTAAAAATATATTTAAACCACCCCAAACTATTGAGCAGAAGTTGGTGTAAACCTGAAAGGACAGGACCCAAAACCAAAATCCAGAAAAGGGATTTTCAAATTTATTTTACATCCCAATCACAGATCCCTGTCTCTTCCCTTCTCTTGCCTCTCCCACCTTCCCACCCAGCCCACAGCCCATTTCATCCTTCAACAAAGCAAGATTTCCTTTGGGGAGTCTGCAGAGCCTGGCACATTCAGTAGAGGCAGGTCTAAGCCCCTCTCTTTGCATCAAGGCTGTGCAAGGTGTCCCACCACAGATAGTAGGCTGCAAAAATCCAGCTCATGCACCAGGGATGGGACTTAATCCTATTGCCAGGGGGCCCCTTAAACACATCAAGCTATATAACTGTCTCACTTATGCAGAGGGCCTAGTCCAACCAAACCAAATTAATGGGAAATCATGAACTTTAATACAACAGCTGTGGATTCTCCATTGGAGTTAACTAGGCCCTGATGCTTGCAATCTTTATCCAACATGATAATGCAAATAAAACTTCAAGATGCTGTGGATGGCTATGTGTAAAAGAGCATTTTCTATACAAATGCAAAGATCTGATTTCAAATCTCAAGCATGTTTAAGAATTTCATTGTGGTCTTGTGGCAGCCCACAATTCCAGTGGAGTAAATACTGGCTTCAGGAAGATAGATGAGGCTTCAGGTGCAAGCCTCACTGGAAGTTGTGATCTCAATGAAGTTAAGGTGGACAGTGGTTGAACAGGATGTCATTTGGCTTCTACATGTGCTTGAATATTGGAAACACTGCACACATATTTATATACATGACAAACAATCACACACACTTATATACATAACAAACAATCTCTCTCTCACACACACACACGCACACACACAGCAGGAAATAATCCTCAGAAGTTCAGAATATTTTCTGACACAATTCTATTTGACATATTTAATGAAGCCAAGATCCTGAGAGTCAGCTTGCTGGTGTTATTCAGTGTGTGGATAACCTTCACCTCTGACTACCATGGCATCAGTGAATGTCTTACTGGCCATGGAATTCTTCTCCATCTTGACTTACAGCACAGGGACCCTCATCTGATTTTTGTCCCTAAGAGCTACATTATTCTGTTAAGACCAGGGAAGAACTCCCTTTATTGCATCAGGAACAAAGCACTTTCTGAGAGAAATGTCCTTCTTAACACTTAGGTCATTTCTTTTAATTAAATACAAGTCTTGAAGCAAGTTCAGCACCATTTCAACAAATAGACATCCCATTATAATTTGGGATTTGATTATACACAGTAGCATTTCATGAGTAATTTTATTTGAATATCTTTGTTTTACAGCCACCATTTTTTAATGTTTTGAATTCATTTTGGATTTTTATAATATCCAAATACTTTACCATTACTTTACTTTCACTAATGTAAAATGTTTATGCCATCTATTTTTTTGTTCTTGCTTTTTTAGATTGTTCACATATCCTTTTTTTCTAATCTGGGATGTGTACTTCAATAGATTGATTTCTTCTTTTATTTATATTTATCTTATATATTATATCCTGACCATTGTTTCTCCTCCTACCTCACCGTCTAACCCCTCAAACACCCCAACTTCCCTTTCCCCCATATCCATTCCTACTCCTTTTCCCTTCAGAAAACAGAAGCCCTCCAAGAAATATTAATCAAAATGGCATAAAAACTTACATGAACACTAGGTACATACCCTCATATGAAGGATCCACAAGGAAATACAGTAGGAGGAAAAGGGTCCCAAGAGTAAGCAAATGGTCAAGGACAGCCCCCAGTCTCACTCTTAGGAGTCTTACAAGAACACTATGATACATAACATACATGCAGAGATCCTAGGACTGACCCACATGGCTCACTGATTGTTGCTTCAGTGTCTGTGAATTCCTAAGAGATATAGTTAGGATTCTTTGGTGATGTGCTTGTGGTGTCCTTGACCCCTCTGGCTCCTTCATCCTTCCTCCCCATCTTCTACAGGATTCTCCTAGGTCCACTTAATGTTTGGCTGTGAGTCTATGCATCTTTTCTTATCATTTGCTGGGTAAAACTCCCTTGGTTATGATTATGCTAGGCTCTGGTGTACAAGTATAGCAGAAAGTTAACTTCTTCTGTCAAGAAATTTTAACAAAAAGAATCAATTTCATATAGGTACTCCTTATATTTGAAGCATTTTATAACTGTCTTTAATTTGCAACATATATATATATATGTATATATATCTGATATTAAATTTCACTAAGTAATCATGTTTTCTTTTGGATTATGTTTTTATTCTGAAGAAAATCACATTTCAATCAAATTATTTCCTGAATATGATATTGTCTTACTCACCTCACAATGAGCTAATTTTTCTATTATTATGTACACCAACTTTTGTCTTATTTTATAAACACAAAGCCAAGTGATATTCAACCAGATAAAACAATGCTCAGGTAACTACAGAAACCTCTTGTTATTATTGTGAATTTATATGTCAAATATCAAAGTGTAACCAGTTTGGCTTACTGTTCTCATAAATCTTTTTTCCATTCATACTACTTTTTATCTACTCAGTCCTTAACTTTCTTCCATTTGTCAAATTAGAAAAAAATTCTTTCTCAAGAAATAATGTGTTGAGCAATCCTGACACTTTATCAGAACATGTATTTCTCAATCACTTAACAACTTTATATAGAAGACATCCACTTCATTGAGAATTAGAATCTCTTTCTGATTTCACTCTCAACTGAATGCTATCCAAGATTATAAGTGTATGATAACTTTACTAGTGTGGGCCTTTACCCTAGTCATCCATCTCTCATCTTTTTCATAGTTGAGGAACCATAAATATTCAAGAACTGCAAGATAGGAAATATTGTATTAAATTTTACAATTAAAATATAAACCTCTCAAACCGGATTCTGACTTTGAGATTTGGCTTAGTCAGTGACTATTTTTCCTTAAACTGTGAAGCAATTTCTGTGATTCAGATTTACCATAGAAGCTCCTTTCAGTTTTCCTTTAATAATATTTTGTACACGGAAGGAAATAAAGCCTCTTTCTGTGGAGAACTAACTGTAACAGAGAGAAGATAGATTTGAAATACCTTGTTAAACAACTGAGACCTACAAATAGGATAAGAATGCTTGGTCCAGTGGTAGAAAGTACAGTGTTAAAAACACAGTACATTTGAAGCAGAGGCATGGAGGCTGAGATGAGTTGTGCAAAATGCATTATGGAAGACAGTTTCTAAAATCTCCAGCAGAGACTAGTTTAGAAAAATCTAAGTAGGTCTGAGTTCTGCAGTGATTCACTGGAGAAGTTTAGCTAGTGGTCATAAAACAGTCTAAATTAAGGATAATGGAAAACAAAAGAATTGATAACTATTTGAAAAAAACATATATTCTTATATATTGAAACATATATTGAAAAAAACATATTGTTAAATGTGATTAAAACTCATTACAGAAAATATGAAAAAATCAAAGTTAACATTTAATTTTTAGTAAAAACTAATGCATTAATTTTTCTGAAACATTAATACATATAGTTTCAATGTGTTTAGTTTATTAAAGTGTTTTGGTGTTGAAACTTGTTTTTCTAGGTAACAAGATTGAGGTATTGGTCATTAATAGCTAGCAACCAGTAAGTGATATATACTGGCCTTTTCCACCACCTGTATACCCAAGTGTCACTCATATCAAATATTCTCTCTCTCTTTCTCTTAATATCTCTTTTTCTTGTGTTTGTATATTTGTGTCTCTCTGTGTGTGTCTCTGTGTGTGTGTGTCTGTGATAGTGTGTGACATTTTCTCTTTCTGATTGTGTATGTGTGTGTTTGTGTCTCCGTGTGTATCTCTTTCTGCATGTGTGTGTCTTTGTACGTGCTAGGAAGCAGAATAAAATGACCATAAGGATGTCTGAAAAGCCTGAATCATACTATTAAATATCTAGATAAAAACAACTCTAATACATGTAAATTAGTAAAACACACACACACACACACACACACACACACACACACACACACACACAACAAATACTTTAAATAAATATTTCCTATCTACTGACAATGGTCCCCTGAAAAGGCAAAGGCCAAATTACAAAAACCTTAAAATCTTCATTGAGAAGCACTTTGTAGATTTGCTGGATAGACTTGTATAAAAGATTCTTGTAAGAGTCAGAATGTCAGTCCCTATGACTGAAAATACCATTAAGTTCTGAAAATAGAGCCCTGATACACCTGAGTTAGAACTATCTTGAAAACCTCCTTCTTTAGGGCTAGCTTTCTGGGAGAGAGATGTTATTGTTCAAGGTGCCAAGGGAGAGATGGAGTAAGGAATGCTGAGAAGAGGAAAAATAATCTCCCTTAAGGAAGAACATAGCTCTTTAAAGAAGGTACTGGAAATAAAACACATGGAAATGAGGTAGGTATAATGAGGCATAAGGATATCCTAAGGATGTATAAGTATGGAGCCTTGTTCCAGAAGAGTCCAATGACCTGGGACAGATGTGTGAAGTCAGTGCATTGAAGAAACTATGACCACCTGAATCAAACAAGTGGCCCTGGGTAGCCTGGGCTGTTTTATTTATACAGTTTCAATAGTTTGCATGAACAGTTTTACAATCAGATTTATTTCTTTATGTTCCTAATAATGGTTAAAATAATTACCGGTTTGTTCCTTTACCTCACTTTCTGTCTGTCCCCCATCTTGCTCACTGTTAATCATGGCCTACTTGATCCATAGCTCTAATGTTAGAAGCATAAGCAGTATTGCAAGTGATGAAGAAAGTTTTCAAACTAGGCACACCTACAGGTAAAACAGTGTGCCCAGTTGGCAACATTTGCAGTTACAGCATCATGCAAAAAGAAAGAGGTTTTCCCTCTAGTCAAATTAAATTTCTCACAATTAACTCGTCAGCCAAGGCTAAATCAATTCATTCTTCATTCTGTACTTCTCTATGTTCTTTGGGGGATATACCACGTTTTTTTCTTATCATCCTATAAACTTCATAACTTAAAAGCTTTCTCTTAATAGTGGCACTGCTTATCCTTTTTATCATGTCTGCCTCCTCTCAACTTTCTACAGTATTGGCAAAGCTATTAGGAATGTGGGCATTGTGGATTTCTATGATTCTGCTTCATTCCCTGTTCCTAGACTTTTCTTGATATCATCTATTCATTACCATTCTTCCCAGATTCTTGATGTTAGAATCATTATCTCTAGAACAATTATGCAAGTTTGTAATGTCATGAACTGCTCTGACTCTTCTAGCTTAATCACAAGGAGCATTGAAAAGGCAACATCTTGTCCTAGAGAATTCTGAATTCCTGGTCACACTTGAAATATCAATGACTTTAGGAGTTGAATCAGACACAATATATATTGTTAACAACATTACCTCTGGCTCACACAGAGGACACATGTCAGGGGGCTGTTTTTCTCTTGTAATAGCTATTTTATCTGTAGCTCTGAGAAAGCGAAACTAGAGGCAGCCAGCAACTGCTTTGGACAGAGAAAGCAGGGTGAGCAGGTAGCACATAGGCTCCCGGGGTCATGCCAAGAATTATGCAGGAAAGTATCCACTGAATTTGCAAAATGAGTTGTATTCTCATGGGCCTTGCAATAAAGAGAATTTGTTTATACTATTCTCAGGCCTTGTCTTCCAAAGAATTCTCATGGTCCTGGCATCTCCTCCTTTTTTGTTTTGTAATTGGAGCTTACAAACATCAGGAAGGACTATGCAAAGGGCAAATCTTAATTTTTTGTAGAGGACTAGAAACAGAAGAATTAAAATTAAAATTAAACCAAGGGCAACAGCCAAATTAATGATAAATATCCAAAAACAATTTATAGTACAAAAGAGGTAATCGAATTTTAAAAATGAGATGCAATCTTTTTGGCAGAGCACATCTGAATATATGCATGGGAAATAATTGCAATTTGCTCATGGAAAGAATAAATATTTATATCTAGATTAGAAATATTTCATATTCATCTATTATGAGCCTGAATTTGTTCCCATGGATAAGGAGAACCATTATAAGTCAATGGTGTAGCACAAAACCATGTATACTTTGTATGACAAGTTGAAGTAGGTCTCACATCAATATTTTGAATCTGTGTACCTATGTATAAGACAGCTTTCTCCAATGCATTAATCCTATTAACAAGACACTCATCAATAGATTCTTAAGTAAAAAGAGCAAGAGAAACATTTCAAGACGATGTATTAAAATGATCAGCCATATGTACTTGTACAAAGGCCATAGTAAAGACAGTTATAATTCCAATGATAGAAAATCAAGGCAGTAATGAAGCATTTAGGATGAGAAAGGAGATTAACAATACTTACATAGCACAAATTCCTAGATCGTCACACCAAGGTCAAGACAGTTTACAGGGAGAAGAATATAGTGAGGTTAACAGACAACCATAAAATAACGTGGAGACATAGTTAGAATGACACAATTAATAAATGAAGCATTTAAGGAAAAAATGATGAGTAGTATCATTTCTGGAATTGAAAGGGAACCAAGAAAACTTTTAACAAGGATTGCAAAAGGTACAGTAACACAGGCTTGTAAGCTATAATAAATAGGGGAGGTTTGCAAAGATCCTTTAATGACAGTATAATTAGTAGCTGCAAAGAATTAGACTAAGAAAATAAGCGATGTGAAATAAAAACATTTCTATAATGAATACCTGGACTGGAAACTAACCAATCATAAATCTTATCATTTATGTCCTTAATTGTGTAAATGACTGCTGTATCTGGGAAAACACAGGGTAACCTTTGTGGATGCACTGTGATAGGACTAATATTTTCCCAAGTATGATTATATCAAACATTATTTGTAGTGGAGAGCATAATAATAGGAAGTTTTTCTTTGGTTGGAGCCAAAGCTGTTAGAGGGGGTCTATCTTCTATAGATACAAAGCTCAATGTCCAAAACTGAAAATTGTCCCTGGATCTACTACTCCAGAGGAACTGGCTAACAAAGTCCTAAAAGACTAGCTCATCCTTAGGGAGAAGGAATACCTGCAGAGGAGAAACAAGTAACAGTCCTTCTGCATAGCACATATAATTTAAAATATCAGGATACCTATGATGTACAAAGGCATCTTGGTCACCACACCATTAATTTGTAATCATTTACCACAACTTTAACTTACTCATACTCCAAGATACAGGACAGAAGAGAGGTGGCTCAGGGACATAGGTCCGATATTGCTCCTGAGGCTTGCATGAAGGTACACAAATAAACAATATCTGGGCAGTAATCTATTGGTGAAATTATTAAGGCCACTTCACATAGTTAAAAGGGAGGTTTATTTAGTGGTATAACTTACAAATGAAGGGATAGGTAGGTTGCAGGGTCTGTGAAAGACATAGCACAGTCCGGCGGTGTTCTCTGGAGAACTCTGTTCATTCTACCTCCAGCGTTCAGGGTCCAGGAACTAAGCGAGGTGGCGCATCTGGATCTCGGGTCTTCAGTGTCCTCTCTTGACCCTGCCTTGTAGGTGTGACAGTTACCGAAGTCTCAATGGGGTTGGAACTTCCAGATCAAAGCTGGAATGGCTACCCACTACATCTCCCCCTTTTGTCTAAATAAAGAGGTTCTAACCTAATACAAGACTATATACAAAGGAATGGTTGTCAAATATTGTCCAGGAATAATGAGGGGTAATGACCTGGATAAGATGGAACTACAACCAATGCGAACAATATCAAGCAAGAAAAACTTACTAAAAATCCAGAGAGGTCTAGAGCGTAGGTAAATGGCATGTTACGAAGATCATTCCAAAAGGTGTCCTATCCTAAAGAACCTGCATCTAATACTTAATATGTTCTATCTAAGATATTTTTATATATGTATGTATATACTAAGTTGTAACTATAACTGCTAGTCTTCAATCCCATCAAAGACCTGAGAAGGAATATAATGGTTCCTGAGAAATGGTAGATGGATGCAAGCAACTTTCGGGAATCTTACAAGAGTAGATCGAGACAACTGGCAGCCTGGACAGTCACCTAATGTTTCTCAGCATTGTTGGTGCATTCAAATTGGCTACAGTCCTAGAGTATCTGACAGACCATTTTCAGAAGCAGGAATTCTGAAAGACTATCTTACCCTGTCTTGGCAGAGTTCAGAAGTCACTTTTCCGTGTGTCCTGCTTGTCCAGTAGGACAGCACTCGTATTGTCACCAGTTGAGGTAAGGGCAGTTCTTTGCCCAATAGGCCATTTTGTGCCAAGAAGACAAACTTCCAAATGGAAATGTCTTAGAAGACCAACATTCTCTCAGGATCAAATTGGTGCTTCCAGGAGCAATTGTGTCTCATGTCAACAGAATTCTAAGTTATTTAAATGCCATATCCTCAAGGTCTATGAAGTGTTTGAAGATTACCTGTCCATCCGACCTATGTATCTGTAATCTGAATAACCTAACAAATGTAACTATAGAGATGACAAGCATAGGTGACTATACATTTATATCTTATCCACTGAAATAACCTAAGGACTAAGGCTTCATGTAAAAAAGGTAAACAGTCTATGAGCAAATGTATGGTAAAGGACGATGACTTCAATATTGTGACAATACACAAGATATTTATAACAAAGGTAGGAATGTATAGTGTGATATGCAATATGACAATAATCTTAAATATATATCAATATACAGAATATTCTAAACAGAAGTAGAACATACATACAGTATGACAGATATAAATTTACATTTGTATCAACATACAAATATTTCAAATAAGAGTAGAAATATATAACATTATAGCAAATATACTTCTGTATTTGTATCAATATACAAATTATCTTAAACAGGAATATAAAATAGTTTACATTTGTGTCAACATATAAGAATCCATAACAGTGCAAATTATCTAAGGCTACTATTTTACTAAATGTGTTTCCTAGTATATAAAATAATCCACCATAATATATTATACCTATTCATTCCACATCTTTTTTTCTCTTTTTTTTGAGACACTTTTTTTTCTTAAGGAGAATACTGAGTTTAATATTTTCTTCCACCCCCAACCCTATAACCATGATCCATAACCCTGAGAAATATGAAACCTTAGGGCGAAGGGGCGTCATTTTCTTAGAATTGCTTCCTGCTGTTTAGGGGGTGATGGTATCTCTGTTGGGTACTGTGAGAAAGCTCAGATAGTTAAATCTCAGTTAGACTAACTGTAGATTCCACAGCAACTCTTAGAGTAATGGGTATGATTGTCTGAAATTCTGGCAAGAAGTGTATTATGATGATGATTACTATGGCATCTTTCTGGATTGGGTACAGTTGGTTTTGGGGCCCCATCTTCCTTCTGGAGACTTTAGAGATTGCTATTAGAAAAACTTATTTTTTATCAAAATGGCAAGTTTGGATCTAAAGATGACATGACATGTAAGAAAGGATTCTGAGAAATCAAGAGTAAGCGTGGAGAGAATTAGAATCTTGAAGACAATGGTTCCTTTTTTTTGGTTTCCTTCTGTCCCACACCAGAGGCCTCTTCTGGTATGGAACTGAGGAATCTCTCACCCTCTTCTTTTAGCAATATGCTTGGGTTTAGAGAAGGAGTGAGCCAATTCCCTCTCCAAAGCCAGCTTGGTTTATAATTGAATTGGAACCACAACTTTTCTGGATTGATAGAGATATAGATGTTAGACAGTGAGATTTTACCCTGTGTAGATTGGTACCAATAGATTCTTTCTTTCTGCTGTAAACATCCGGATATCCAAGGCCTTACGATTTCTGGAAGATGGATATTTCCATTACCCTGGAAAGACAAAAACAGAACCCTATCCCAACCTTTGATTGTTAAACTTCTCTTACAACTAGAAGAGATGTCACATTGGTGGATGATCTTTTACTTCTCCTCATCAAGGGGTTTCTCCTGTTCAAATCAAATTTTTATTAATTTGTTTGTATCCATAGCTTTTCTTCTGCAGAAACAAAGGCAAAACCCCTCCCCCAATGTAGAACATATCCAGGTTCCCATTCTGAGGTCAGCACATCATTGAAATAAACTGGTTGGTTTAGTTCAGAAGTTTTGTCTGTCGTCCAATGTCTCTCCGCAGCTGTTTTTCCTTTCTCATCAGCATTGAGAAAATTCAAGGTTAATAAAGCACTATGCAGTCTATTTCTAGGAGTCATTGTTACCTGTTGCTGTTTATTTAGCATATCCTTTAAAGTTCGATTGGATCTTTCTATGACTGTTTGGCCTGAGGGATTGTGTGGTATACCTGTAACATGCTTTATATTGTAATAAACAAATAACTGTCTCATTTTATTGGAGACATATGCTGGGTCATTGTCTGTCTTAATTTGTACAGGTATTCCCATGATGGCCATAACTTCTAATAGGTGTGTAATCACAGAATCTGCCTTTTTAGAACTCATAGAATAGTCCACTGAAATCCTGAATAGGTGTCAATGGTATGGTATACATACTTTAATCTTCCAAATTTTGCAAAATGAAACACATCCATCTGCCAAATTTCATTTCTTTGCATACCTTTTGGATTGCTCCCTGTAGGTGATGGAGTTTGGTTATATAAGGAACAAGTAGGACATTTTTTCACAATATCCTTAGCTTGTTGCCAAGTGATGGAGAAATCCTTCTTCAAAGCTTTGCTATTTACATGGTGTTTCTTAGGAAATTCTGAGGCTTCTAGCACATTAACTATTAGTAACTGAACAATCTCATCATTGTGCAAGAGGTCCTGGCATGTAGATGTAACGAACCATCTTATTAAATAAGAAACACAGAACCAATGCAAAGAAGAAAGCCAAGAGATCAGAGCTAAGAGCCTTACCCGTCTTCTGCAGCTAGCCTCTTCAGCCAAGAGAGACCTACTTCCTGAGTGTTTGTCTTTATATAGACTTTCTGTTCTGCCTTCTCATTGGTTGTAAACCCAACCACATGACTGCCTCATCACTGCCTGTTTGTACAGACCTCCAGATCTTCTATGTTTCCTATTGAGATTAAAGGCATGTGTCTCCAATGCTGGCTGTATCCGTGACCACACAGAGATCTACCTAGCTCTGTCTACCAAGTGCTGGGATTAAAGGCATGCGCCATGACTGCCCAGCTCTGCTATGACTTGCTATTAGCTCTGACCCCCAGGCAACTTTATTAACATACAAATAAAATCACATTTCAGTACAAATAAAATACCACCATATTTCCCCTTTTCTATTTTAATAAAAAGAAAAAAGGAAAAAGGTCATAACTAACATAAGAAAAACTATATACAAAAGTACAATAACTATATACAATATATACAAGTAATAAATGCCTAAACAATGTCTAGTCCATTTGTATTTGACAAATTCAGAGAAAATAATTCCATTATCTATCCTATTTTGGTAAGTCCAAAATGTACCTAATTCACTTTCTATCCTAACTAGTCTTCAAGTTTAACTAACTAATCTTCAACTATAGCTAACTAATCTTCAACTCCCTCAGAGACCCAAGAAGAAAATAACCTAACAAAAATAAAAACAGGAAGTGCATGCAAGCAACTTCCAAAAAATTTGTGAGTTGACAGAAACAGCCAGCTGCCTGTACAGTCAACTGAGGTTTCTCCGCAGTGTTGGGGCATCATCTTCAGCCTATAGGCTTAGCATATCTGACAGACTCATTTGTGAAGTAGGATGTACACAAGGTCAACAGTTCAACCTCACATTGGGTGAGAGCAGTTTTTTTTTATTTTTATTTTGCAATACAATTCAGTTCTACATATCAGCCACGGATTCCTTTGTTCACCCCCCTCCTGCCCCCCTCACCTTCCCCCCAGTCCACCCCCCATTCCCACCTCCTCCAGAGCAAAGCCTTCCCCACAGACTGAGATCAACCTGGTAGACTCAGTCCAGGTAGGTCCAGTCCCCTCCTCTCAGGCCGAGCAAAGCGATCCTGCATAGGCCCCAGGTTTCAAACAGCCAACTCATGCAATGAGCACAGGACCCAGTCCCACTGCCTGGATGCCTCCCAAACAGATCAAGCCAATCAACTGTCTCACCCATTCAGAGGGCCTGATCCAGTTGGTGACCCCTCAGCCATTGGTTCATAGTTCATGTGTTTCCATTCATTTGGCTATTTGTCCCTGTGCTTTATCCAACCTTGGTCTTAACAATTCTCGCTCATATAAACCCTCCTCATTCTCGCTGATTGGACTCCCAGAGATCTACCCGGGGCCTAGTGATGGATCTCTGCATCCAGATCCCTCAGTCATTGGATGGGGTTTCTAGCATGACAATTAGGGTGTTTGGCCATCCCATCACCAGAGTAGGTCAGTTTGGGCTGTCTCTCAACCATTGCCAGCAGTCTGTTGTGGGGGTATCTTTGTGGATTTCTGTGGGCCTCTCTAGCACTTTGCTTCTTCCTATTCTCATGTGGTCTTCATTTACCATGGTCTCCTATTCCTTGTTCTCCCTCTCTGTTGTTGATCCAGCTGGGATCTCCCGCTCCCCCAAGCTCTCTTTCCCTCGACCCTTGCTCTTCACTACCCCCACTCATGTCCAAGCTGTTCATGTAGATCTCATTCCATTTCTCTGTCATTGTGTGATCCCCGTGTCTTTCTTGGGGTCCTGTTTTCCAGGTAGCCTCCCTGGTGATGTGAGTAGCAGTCCAGTCATCCTTGTTCCACATCTAGTATCCTCCTATGAGTGAGTACATACCATGTTTGTCTTTCTGAGTCTGGGTTACCTCACTCAGGATGATTTTTTTCTAGATCCATCCATTTGTCTGCAAACCTCATGATGTCATTGTTTTTCTCTGCTGAGTAGTATTCCACTGTGTATATGTACCACATTTTGTTTATCCATTCTTCAGGTTGTACTAGAAACACCTGAATTCCACTAGTGTCATGTCATGATTCAGGATTTTAAATTCTGGAAATTGTTGATTTTTGTTAATTCAGCTGTCCATTCTTCTTGGCTGTGTATATATGGCTTCATCTCAGCATCCTGTTCTTCTCCACATCCTCTATTAAATGCCAGTCCACTATTGAGAGGCATGAGCTTAGTTACTCTTCAAGAATAACTGTTTCAGCTGCTGTTCCATTGCACATCAGAAGCCATCGGCCCACTGCCTGTTCAGCTGCCTTTGAAGAAAAGGGCACTGTACCTTTTCTGGATTGCGAAGGCCACTTCCAGGATGGTGCCATATTGTCCTGGCCTCAGAAGATGCCTTTTGATAAAGCCATAACCACACTTGTTTTGGCAAGAATCAGTAGTCCTTTGTTTCCTGTCCTGTCTGTCCTGTTTGTCAGCAGTTGATTCGAGGATACTTTGGTGTCCAGTGGCTAACTTTTGCCACAATGAAAGTTAACTCCATATGCAGTTTCTTCAATGCCCATATTTTCTCTGAAATAGATTGGTACTGCCAGGAGCTGACATGTCTCATAGACATAACAAAAAGAAAAATTTTCTAAGTTATTAAAACATTTTAAATGCCATATTCTGTAGATCTCTGAAGGGTTTGAAGATGACTTGTCTAAAATATATCTGCTCAATTTTTAAAACATATCTAATATGACTACAAGTTCTATTATAATGTCTAACTACTAACTTCCATTTCTTTATATCCTAATAGTTGGTAATAATAATATTCAAGCATCAGGAAATTGCATTACATTGTTAAATGAACAGTATAACTACAATTAGAAATATACATATAGCATTTTCTAACAATATCAATTTAATATATATAATTTGTATACAATATAAAACAATCCAATCCAATGTAAAGTATTTAAAACTAGTAATTGTCTTTTTCTATTCTTTTCTCTTTCTTTTTTTTAAACAAGAACCTTAAATCTAATCTCCTTTGCTTAGCCTTTTTCCTAACCCTTGACAACAACTTGTAACCAACCCCCCTAAACAATGAAAATTGTCCCAGACCAAAAATCAATTAAAAAGACCAAAACACCACCCACCCCATAACAACTCTTTGAGAATGCGGGCGTCGTATTCTTAAAATTGCTTCCTGCTGGGTATGGGTGAAGTTATCTTTATCCTGAAAGAAAAATTTTAGGTTAATTGTCAAATTCTAGGAAAGGTAACTGTATCCTTCATTATCCAGTATGTGTATAATGCCAAAGTTCAGGGTTTATCTCAAGTCCTTATTCAAGTAGCCTTAGAGACTGGATCATCTCAGCTAGCCCTCTCAAAATTGCTCTGAGCACTTTGTAATTCAAAGCTGATCTGTAGATGATGTTTGTCAGCTTAGTGATATTATTATTGTCCATGTAAAATTGTTGTTGTTGTGGGGCCCCATCTTCTTCCTGGAGACTTCAGTTGATGTTCAGCCTGTCCGTGATTTCCTACAGAAAACTGATAAGAGACTCGAACACAAAGGCATATATATGCAGCTAATTGAAGACTTTTTTGTAGAATTTGTTAGTACTCTATATGACCATTCATATCTTAACAAAGTTTAAAATGTATATATATTAATCTTGTAAATTTTGATATAAAATTTATACTTTAAGAAAAGTTTAAAGAATCAGAATAGAATCAAAGAGTTGAGATTAGTAATAAAATAGTTCCTTAATTAATCTGACTTTTCTCCTGTCCCATAGCAGAAGATGGCTCTTTTCTTCTGGCATGATACAGGGAGTTTGCATTTTCCTTTTAACAACATGCTTGAGTTTAAAGAAGGAGAGAGCCATTCTCCAACTCCAAAGTCAGCTTTAAATTTTAATTGAACTGGGACTATTAGAAGACCAATAGTGTTAAATTTCTTTAGAGAAGAGCAGAAACAAACATTTAGGAAGACATAAATTTCTTAGATGATATACCCATATGCCATTTCACTCTGTTTCCTGGGATAGATGATTTGTCCCTTTTCTTCAGTTGTCTCATTTGTCCAGTGTTTTTCAGATTCCTTAACCTTCATTCTCCTAAAGACAAAAACAAAAACCTTTCCCCAAGACTAATTTTGGGGATGTTCCTTTTTGGCAAGTTATTACCTGATTAAATGAAAAGGCATGTGTTACTGGTATAAGTTAGTTTAAATTGGATGTTCATGCTGGTTGATGAACTGTCACCTCCTCTAATTAAGAGGTCTCTCTTGTTCAAATTGAACCTTTATCAATTTTGATGGTATCCACAGCTTATCTTCTCCTGTAGAAACAAAAGCAAAACCTTGTCCCCAACGTAACACATATCTTGGTTTCCATTCTGAGGTCAGCACATCCTTAAAGTATATAGGCTGATTTAATTCTGTACTTTATTCTATTATCAAATGTCTCTGCAGCTGTTGTTCCTTTCTCATTGGCACTGAGAAAATTCAAAGTTAATAGAGTATTATGCAGTCTATTTCTGGGGGTTTTTGTTACCCCTTTCTGTTTGTTTAGCATATCCTTTAGAGTTCTGTTGATCTTTCTATAACTGCTTGACCTGTAGGATTATGTGGTATGCCTGTAATATTCTTTATATTGTAATAAGCAAAAAACTGTTTCATTTTAACAGAGACATATGCTGGAGCATTGTCAGGTTTAATTTGTGCAGGTATACCCATGATGGCCAAAACTTCTGGCAAATGAGTGATTATAGAATCAGCTTTTTCAGAACTCAAAGCAGTTGCCCATTGAAATCCTGAATAAGTATCAATGGTATGGTGTACATATTTCAATTTTCCAAATTCTGCAAAGTGAAACACGTCCATCTGCCAGATTTCATTCCTCTGAGTACCCTTTGGGTTACATCCTCCTGGTAATGGGGTTTGATTGTAGAAGGAACAAGTAGGACATTTCTTTACTATTTCTTTGGCTTGTTGCAAAGGTTATGGAAAAATTCTTTTTTAAACCTTTACTATTGACATGATGTTTTTTATGAAATTCTGAGGCCTCCAGCACATTTCCTATCAATAATTTATCAATCTAATCATTGCCTTGTGCTAGAGGGCCTGGCAGACCAGTATGGGATCTGATGTGAGTTATATATAAAGGATGACTCCTTCTGCTGATTGTATCTTGTAATTGAATAAATAATGAAGTTAATTCTGAATCATCAGGGATAAATTCTGCAGTCTCAATATATAATACTACTTTTTCAGCATACTGAGAGTCAGTTACTATGTTGAGATGTAGCTACAGTTTTCCTGCCTAGCCCACAGTCATGACAAATCTCTCTCACCTGCCAGTCCCACAGCCGCTCAGACCCAACCAAGTAAACACAGAGACTTACATTGCTTACAAACTGTATGGCCGTGGCAGGCTTCTTGCTGACTGTTCTTATATCTTAAATTAATCCATTTCTATAAATCTATACCTTGTCACATGGCTTGTGGCTTACCAGCATCTTCACATGCTGTTTGTCATCGTGGCAGCTGGCAGTGTCTCTGAATCAGCCTTCCACTTCCTAGCTTTATTCTCCTCCTTGTCCCACCTATACTGCCTGCCTGGCCACTGGCCAATCAGTGATTTATTTATTGACCAATCAGTAACACACTTGACTTACAGACCATTTCACATCACTTCCTCTTTTCTTTTTTTTTCAAAAAGGAAGGTTTTAACCTTAACAAAGTAAAATTACATATAATTTGGGAATTTAGGCATAGCTTCTCTTACTACTTCCTGCTGGAAGGGGGGCACTGTATCTTATGGGGCAGAAAGAAAATTTTAGAATTATGGAATAGTCCATGAGACTGTATTGTCTGAGCCAGTTACCTTCAAATCATTCTGGATGTTGGATCATCTGGGCCATGGTGTCATTGGAGACCTTTCAGGGGTTCTTGGCTAGTCAAACCTGATGTATCTTAATCTGGAACAAATCCATAGCCTCTGGCTTTCTGTGGGAAAAAAAGCAGAGTCTCCTTTTCAAAGCAACTTATTCTTGTATCCAAATTTTGAAGTCAAGGTACTTTTAAAATATACATTTTGGCATAACTCAACAGCTTTAACAATCAAATGTTTTTCTGCAGTTAAAAATCCCAAAGAACACAATCCAGAGTCTCTGTGTAGTATTCATCTTTATGTGGCTTATTTTTATATTAATTTTACTGTCTCTTTAAAAACTTTATTTTTAAAACTATGTATTTGTTTATATAACGGTATATATCACCTTTTTTGTCTCTTTCAAGCCTATGTATATTTTACACACATTGTAAACTATTATATCTGAATCTGTCTTATTGTGAATCTATTGCTTTAAACTGCAGCATTTGTAAGACTGAAAGGGCGCTATGGCTGCTGGCTCCACCCACCTCAGCTTCCCAACATGGTGGTGGTACATTTTTCCGCCAGCTCTGGCAGCTATCGTGGGTCTATGCTTTTATCCAAGCAGCGTGTCGCCTAGAAACCTCGTTTTTTGTTTTGTACTAGCAAAGGCTAAATCCACCACGCAGCTTAATGTGCCACACTTAATGTGCCACTTGCAGAGGCCTCATTCCCGTCATACAGCAGGTTGAGCTCACACGCTAGGAACCCACAAGTAGCTCAAACCTGCAGCTGCCCCTCATTTGAGAGAGACAATTAAGAAGCTGTTTTTAGCTCCGTTTTAGAATCTTTTCTCAGGTTTTAGGTGGAAACTCTTGCCAGCACGTTGGGCACCATTTGTAGCCAGAGTTTTCCTGCCTGGCCCACAGTCAGGACAAATCTCTCTCACCTGCCAGTCCCACAGCCGCTCAGACCTAACCAAGTAAACACAGAGACTTATTTGGTTTACAAACTGTATGGCCGTGGCAGGCTTCTTGCTGACTGTTCTTATATCTTAAATTAATCCATTTCTATAAATCTATACCTTGCCACATGGCTTGTGGCTTACTGGCATCTGCACATGTTGTGTGTCATCATGGCAGCTGGCAGTGTCTCTCTGACTCAGCCTTCCACTTCCCAGCTTTATTCTCCTCCTTGTCCCGCCTATACTTCCTTCCTGGCCACTTGCCAATCAGTGATTTATTTATTGACCAATCAGCAACAAACTTGACATACAGACCATCCCACAGCATTGAGAGGTTCTGAAAAATCCATTAATACCAACAGAATAGCATACAATTCTGATTTTTGAACTAAATTATAAGGACTTTGAACCACTTTACTTAAATTTTCTGACTTGTAACCTGCCTTTCCTTGTTTCTTGGCATCTGTATAAAATGTACGAACTCCAGATATGGGTTTTTCCCATACAATTCGAGGCAAGATCCAATCAGCTCTCTTTATAAGATCAATTCTATCGCTTTTGGGATATGTGCTGTCAATTTCTCCCAAAAAATTACAGCAAGCTCTTTGCCAAGGTTCACTTTCTGCCCATAATTTTTCAATGTCCTCCTTAGTTAAAGGTACAACAATTTCTGCTGAGTCTATTCCTGCTAATTGACAAAGTCTCAATTTTCCTTTCCAAATCAAGTCAGAGATTTTTTTCCACATAAGTTTTTAATTTTTTATTTGGTAAAAATATCCATTCCAATATAATATCTTCCCTCTGCATTAATATTACTGTAGGAGAATGCCTAGAAGGTGAAATAACCAAAATTCAATCCAGCTTTGGATCAATACGATCCATGTGCCCTTCATGTACTTTCTTTTCTACCAAGGCCAATTCTTTCTCAGCTTCAGGTGATAATTCTCTTGGACTATTTAAGTAATTGTCACCTTCTAAAGTTTTGAACAAATTATTCAGTTCATCATTTTTTTAACCCAATAATAGTTCGTAGATGAGAAATACCTCCAAATAATCTTTGAAAGACATTAAGAATCTGTAGTCTATCTCTCCTAGTTTGCACCTTTTGGGATCTAATTTTTTGTAGCTCTATTTTATATCCTAAATAATTAATAGAATCTCCTCTTTGTAACTTTTCAGGAGCAATTTGTAATCCTTAGCAAGGCAAAATTTTATTTACTTCAAACATTCTTTCTAAAGTATCTGCATTTGAGTCAGCTAGTAAAATATCATCCATATAATGATAAACTATAGATTTAGGAATTTTTTTACATATCACTTGCAATGGCTGTTGTACAAAATATTGGCACAGAGTTGGGCTATTCAACATTCCCTGTGGGAGGACCCTCCATTGAAATCTTTTAACCGGTTGAGAATTATTATAAGTAGGCACTGTGAAAGCAAATCTTTCTCTGTATTTTTCTTGTAAGGGTATTGAAAAGAAATAGTCTTTTAAATCAATAACTATGTGAGGCCATCCTTTTGGTAACAGAGTAGGCAAAGGAATTACAGACTATAGAGAGCCCATTGGCTGAATTACTTTGTTAATTGCTCTAAGGTCTGTTACCATTCTCCATTTACCAGATTTTTTAAAATAAGAAATACAGGAGAATTCCAAGGGCTGGTTGATTCTTCAATATGATGAGCATTTAACTGTTCTTCTACCAGCTCTTCTAAAGCCTGGAGTTTCTTTGTTGTTAAAGGCCATTGCTGGACCCATACAGGCTTGTCTGTTAACCATTTTAAAGGTAGAGCTGTTGGTGTCTTTGGAAGATTATCAGTTGTTGTGCCCTGTTCTTGTATAATATGGATGGCTGGTGACCACTCATTAGAATAATATCTTCTAATATTTCTCTCAGAAACATGTGCTAGTTTATGATTTGTTTCTGAGATTGGAGGGATGTTAATCTGAGTATTCCATTGTTGCAACAAGTCTCAACCCCACAGGTTCATAGCTACGTTAGCCACATATGGTATTAATTTTCCTCTCTGTCCTGCTGGACCTATACATTCAAGCCATCTTGCACTCTGTTTCACTTGAGACAATGTCCCAATTCCTAACAGTTGAACGTTTACCTCCTAAAGAGGCCAAGTTGGATGCCAAAATTCTGGTGCAATTATGGTAACATTTACACCTGTGTCTACCAGACCAGAAAACAGAACACCATTTATTTTTAATGTTAATTTTGGTCTTTGTTCATTAATAGAAGTTTGCCAAAAAATTTTCCTTATGTTTTCTCCTGAATTTTCTATTCTCTCTGTTTCATCATCCAACAAGGATGATTTATTCCAATAGGCATTTGGTTATTTAATTGCTCTGAGTAGGGGTTTCCTCTACAACTGCAGGAAAGGTTTGAACTGGATTTGCTATGGGGGCCTTCCTGAGGCCCCTCTGGGAGTTTCCCAAAGACTGAGGCATAGGATTACCTTGCCTGTCCCTTGTTGATGTACATTCGTTGTTCCAGTGTTTTCCCTTATCACACCTATTGCATGCTCCAGAAGGAAGGGGCATTCTATTGCCATTGTTCGTTGAAGAAACATTGTTTCTAGGAATGACCTGTTTACAGTCCCATTTCAAATGTCCTTGCTTTCCACATCCAAAACGTCTAACATTCCTCAAACCTTTTGAAATTGCTTCTCCTACCCACATATCGTCATGGTCATGAGCCTCAACATTAACCCTGTCTCTAATTCAATCTTCCAAAGGTGCAGATCTTGCCTTTAATGGCCTGATTATTCTTTTGCATGCTGCATTCGCATTCTCAAAGGCCAAAGATTCAATTATTATCTGACTAGCTTCTGAATCTGGGACCATTCTCTTTACTGCTGAAGCCAGTCTTTGTAAAAAATCTGTGAAAGATTCTTTTGGGCCTTGTATAACCTTTGTAAATGACTCACTTTTTTTTCCTGGTTCCTCAACTCTGTCCCATGCATTCAAGGCTGCTGTTCAACATAGAATTAAGGTTTGGAAATCATATAAACATTGTGTTTGTACTGAAGCATATTGGCCTTCTCCAATAAGCTGATCCTGGCAGACTTGTATTCCTTTATGCCTCCATTGTTTTTCTATGTTTTTAGCCTCATCCCTGAACCACATTTGCCACTGGAGCCTTTGACTGGGTTCCAGAACAGCCTGTGCCAGCTCCTGCCAGTCCTGTGGTATAATCCTATTATATGTTGACCAAGAGTTTAACATTTGCTTTACATATGGGAAATGCATGCCATAAGATACTACTGCCTCCTTAAACCTTCATAAATCTAACATTTCAATTGGAGCCCAAATATTTTGTGTAGTCATTTGATTTGGCAACTGCTGTATGGTTACCAGATAAATTAAGGGTGACTGTGTGAAAACTGGCTTTCTTTCTGTAACCTTATGATCCAATCTTGAAACAACTTCACTGTTAATTCCTTCTGTCTGAATTTGAATTTCTCTATAATTCATTTTTACAGGTTTAACAAGTTTTTCTAAAACTGTTATCCTGGTACTTAAATTGACTATCTTTTTAAATAGTAAAATGAGGATAAGAAAAGTAATAAACTGCAGAATTCAATCAACATTAATCTTCTCATATAGTTGTTCCATTGTCAGACTGCCTAAAATTTCAAACAAAGCCCAATTTTCTTCCAATGTACACATAAAACCCATTTTTTTAATGTGGAAAAAATTTCTCTTTTAAATAGTTTCCTTTAAAATATCTGATATGTTAAGTGACTTACTGAGTCTGTGTAGAACAGTAGATATCTGAGGGAATTTCAAAACAGCCACCTAGTGTCTGAGGTGTGAATCCAGAGAGAGAGACAGAGACAGAGACAGAGAGAGACAGAGAGAGAACACAAGAAAGCATAGCCACAAGTTCTGGCTAAGGCTTAAATCCAGCCACGTGTTCCCTCTTGAGCCGAGTCAAGCCTTGGCTCTGGCTTCCTTAAGCTCTGACCACATGCATTGGCTTTACAGGCAGGGGCCCTGATCAGCAAGGCAGGCCTGAGTTGTTTGTAGCACTGGCTTTAAGCAAGTAACTCCAGCTGCAGCTAACCGATTGGCCTGCTGGCCAAGTCGACCTGGGTCCCCCAGGCTAGGGAACCAGCTGCCCAGGTGGGAAACTGGACCTGCTGCCAAGCCAAGTCAAGAGGTTTTTAACGGATTCTTGTCACGTTGGGCGCCAAATATAGATGTAACCAACAGTCTTATTAAATAAGAAATGCAGAACCAATGCAAAGAAGAAAGCCAAGAGATCAGAGCTAAGAGCCTTACCTGTCTGCTGCAGCTAGCCTCCTCAGCCAAGAGAGACCTACTTCCTGAGTGTTTGTCTTTATATAGACTTTCTGTTCTGCCTTCTCATTGGTTGTAAACCCAATCACATGACCACCTCGTCACTGCCTGTTTATACAGACCTCCAGATCTTCTATTGTTCATATTGAAATTAAAGGCGTGTGTCTCCAATGCTGCCTGAGGAAGGTCGTATATTTCCAGGAGAATGTCATTCATCATACAGGCAAAAAGATTTTTAAATTCTTGTGAAGTGTTGTTGTCAGCCATATTACAAGAATTACTCAAAATTTGTTAGTCAATTTTAAGGTGTAAAGTTATCAAGTACTTTTACTTGAAATAAGATGCTGCTTTGCCTATCTTACCTTTCCGTGGTTCTGGGGGTGTGCAGTAGCACTTTTCAGCCAGAAGGAGGCATTGGTATAGCATCAAAGCTGGTCCTGTTGAATGCCTTGGCTGGCGGGAGATTGAGCAAAGGCAGTAGGCAATTTTTCCAGTGACCCCCTGGAGCTTCAGGGCGTGGAGAGTTCCAGGCCACTCTAAACCCCTTTCTGCCTCTACAGACAATAAGTCAGCCAGCAGACATGGCTCCAAACCCCCGCTGGGGACAGTGCCCTGTCTATTTTAACTAGGTGAAACTGTGGAAGCCTCAGGCTAGGATGGGGAGCCTACACTCAGGGAGGAGGGGGAATGCCCCACTCACAGTGGTTTCGCTGGTCTGAGTGCTGGTCTGGGTGCTAAACTTGCTGCAGAACTGAGACCGGATGAGCTCCTTTTCAGGAATGGAACTGTGTAGGTTTTTCCTGGTTTACAGAACTCTGCAGGAGGTAACCTGCAGCTTCAAGTGCCCACCAGCTGGGAGGAAGCTGAGGGCAGGAGCCACCCAGGCCTTTGGAATTTGCCCCACGTGAGCGCCATATATTGGTGAAATTATTAAGGCCACTCCACATAGTTAAAAGGGAGGTTTATTTAGTGGCATAACTTACAAATAAAGGGATAGATAGTTTGCAGTGTCTGTGAAAGACATAGCACAGTCCCGAGGTGTTCTCTGGAGAACTCTGCTCGGTCTACCTCCAGTGTCCAGGGTCCAGGAACTAAGCGAGACGTCACATCCAGATCTCAGATCTTCAGGGTCCTCTCTTGGCCCTGCCTTGTAGGCTCGACAGTTACCAAAGCCTCAGTGGGGTTTGGAACTTCCAGATCAAAGCTGGAATGGCTACCCACTATATCCCTTCTCCCATTTCTCGGGTAATATTATATCCTTCTGAGGTCTTTGATGTAGTTGAAGCTAGATAGTTACAATTTTCCTTAGTTATGATAAAAGATAAGTTAGATATAAAACCTTAGACTCACAAATATAAGATAGATAGAATATCTTTTTTAATTTTGCCAAATAAACTAGTTATTATAAATAGACTAGATATTATAACTATAATTTTTGCTTGATAATTGTTTTGTTATCTGTAATTTTACTATGCGAAAGTTAAAACCTTCATTTTAGAAAAAAAGAAAAGGGGAAGTGCTGTGGGATGTTCTCTATGTTACATGTGTTGCTTGATTGGGTAATTAATTAAACACTGATCGGCCAGTAGCCAGGCAGGAAGTATAGGTAGGACAAAGAGAAGAGAATTGGGGGAAGAGGAAGTCTGAGGCAGAGAGACCTGCCAGCTGCCACCATGACAAGCAAAATGTAAGGTACTGGTAAGCCACGAGCCACGTGGCAACTTATAGATTAATAGAAATGGGTTAATTTAAGATAGAAGAAGTAGATAACAAGAAGTCTGCCACAGCCATACAGTTTATAAGTAATATAAGTGTCTGAGTGATTATTTTATACATGGGTTGTGGGACTGTGGGGGCTTGGTGGGACCTGGAGAGAAGCTCTCCAGCTACAGTAATCAAGTCAATCACAGCCAGAAAAAAATGAGGAAGTGATTACATCTATTCCTTGATCTCTGACCATATGTTCAATATGTGATGTTACCACCTTAACTTGGCCTCAAGTTGGCAAAGAAACTTTCTGGGTTGCCTTGTCACACTGCTTCCACTGCAAACTAAGTTGTGAAAGCAGAGAGGGAAGTGGATCAGCAGACTCAGGTGAATCTCAATCTTCCATGTCCTCTGCTGTGATCAATGGCAGTAGCATAGTTGGGGCTGCAGTAGAGGTCTGTGAAGTCTTCAGTTCAACAGGGGCAGAGGTGGAATTTGAGAGCCTGATATATGGCCTAATAAACAGTCTGGAACCCAGAGTGACATATCAGCATACTGCAGAAAGATACAAGCATAACCTCTTCCAAAGTCAAAAGGACATCTGGTCCCTTCTATTTTTGTTGTTGTGGTGGTTAATATATATTCCCTTCTAACCACAGGTTTTGTAGGTAATTAGTGTTCCTGGGAAGTAGAAATGTCCTCTGAGTCTAAATTAAGATAATTAAATACAAAGAGAGCATGATTTAAAATGTGAAGGGAGAGAAATATTTATACTCTCCTTGTTAAGGCTTGTGAAGTTGTGATTTTAATATTTGATGAAAGTATTCCACAATGGATTGTCCTTAAAGATTATAGGGAATCCCAGTTGAGTGTGCTCTGTTTCATGGGGAATATGAAATTATAAATGCAAAGCTAGCATTTCTCCTAGACACTTGTGGTTAGAATCACTCTCTCCAGAACAGTTATGCAAATTTGTAATGTCATGAATTACTGTGACTCTTTCAGGCTAGTCACAAAGTGTGTTGGGAAGGCAGCATCCTGTTAGGAGAAACATGAATACATGGTCACAATTGAAACATCTAATTCTTAGTGGCTGAATCAGATACACTATATATTTTTAACAATGCCCCCCCCAGAGGAGCTCCATCAGGGAAATGTTTTGTCTTCCAATAGATAGCTATTTTATCCATAGTTCTAAGATAGTGAATATAGAGACAGCCAGCAATATGGTTTGTATAAAGAAAGCAGTGTGAGCAGGTAGCAAATATGCTCTTGGGATCATCATGCCCAGAACTATGCAGTGAACCATCTACTGGCTTTGCCAAAATGGGTCTTACTCTCCAGGGCCTTGCCACAAGGATAATTTGTTCATGTTAGTTTCTGGCCTTGTTCCCCAAAGAAGTCAAGTTGTTCTAGGATCCCCTCCTTTTTTTCCTTTGGTTTTTTTGAGACAGGCTTTCTCTGTGTAGCTTTGGTGCCTGTCCTGGATCTTTCTCTGAAGACCAGGCTGGCCTTGAACTCACGTAAATCCTCCTGGCTCTGCCTCCCAAGTGTGGGGATTAAAGGTGTATGCCACTACTGCCCAGCCTTCCTTTTTTTTTTAATTGGAGCTTGTGAATGTCAGGAAGGAGTATGCAAAGAGTAAGTCTTAATTTTTTTTGTAGAGGACTGGAAACAGAATAACTTTAATTAAAAATAAACCAAGAGCAACAGCAAAATTAATGATAAATGTCCCAAAATATTTTATAGTACAAAAGAGGTAATCCAACTTTAAAAATGAGATGCTATCATTTTGACAGAGGACATCTGAAGAATTGCATGAGAATAGTCTAGAATCCAAAGTGGTGTATCAGCATCCTGTAGACAGCAACAAGCATAACATCTTTCAGAAGTCAAAAGGACATCTGGCCGGGCGGTGGTGGCGCACGCCTTTAATCCCAGCACTCGGGAGGCAGAGCCAGGCGGATCTCTGTGAGTTCGAGGCCAGCCTGGACTACCAAGTGAGTCCCAGGAAAGGCGCAAAGCTACACAGAGAAACCCTGTCTCAAAAAACCAAAAAAAAAAAAGGACATCTGGTCCTTCTATTTCATTATTTTTTCTGTTTTGTTTTTGTTGTTAATGTATATTTCCATCTAACCATAGGTTTTTTTTAGGTAATTGGTAGTCAGAGTGTCTCTTGGAAGCAGAAATGCCCTCAGAGTCTAAATTAGGACCATTAAGTACAAAGAGAGAATGATGCAAAATGTGAAAGGGGAGGAATATTTATTTTCTCCTTGTTAAAGCTTGTGAAGTTGTGATTGAATATTTGATGAAAGCATTCCACAGTGGCCTGTCCCTGAGGATTATAGGGAACCCCAGTTGAGTGTGCTGTTTCATGGAGAATATGAAATTATAAACTCAGAGCTAGCATTTCTCCTAGACTCTTGCACTTAGAATCATTCTCTCTGGAATAATTATGCACATTTTTAACATCATTAACTACTGTGGCTCTTTCAGGATAATCATAAGGTGTATTGGAAAGGAAACATCCTATTCTTGAAAATCCTGAATTCATAATCACACGTGAAGCAACCAAGGGTTTAGGGGCTAAATCAGGCACACTGTATTTTTAACAATGCCCCCACTGACTCACCCAGAGGAAATTCACCAGCAGGATGCTTTTCTCTTGTAACAGCTATTTTATCTGTAACTCTGTGAAAGTGAAACTAGAGGCAGCCAGCCATATGGTTTGTATAAAGAAAGCAGCGAGAGCACGTAGCACATATGCTCCTGGGGTCTTGCCCAGAATCATGCAGCAAACTATTCATTGTTCTTGCTGAAATGAGTCAGACGCTCAAAGGATTATCACAAGGATAATTAGTTTGTGCTATTCTGAGGCCTTGTCCCCTGGAGAAGTCACATGACTCTCTGCATGTATGGAGGAATAGAAGATGGGGAAGGGAAACAATAAAATCCGAGCTTAGGTGAAAGTACTCTAAGCAAACTCATCACTCAATAATCTAATTAAAAATAAATAAAATTAATGCTAAATCAGAGACAGAATAACTCAAAAATGACAATTTCTAAGATTTCTCTATTACAATGTCCATTTTGCTCCTATTTCCACAATTTTCAATAAAGTATAGTGAAAATATTACAGGTTTTGATGTCTATTCTCATGCTAATAAATGAATTGTAATTTAAACAGATATATATATACACATATTTATAAAGATAGATAGATAGATATAGATAGATAGAAAGAAAGAAAGATAGATGGATAGATAGACAGACAGATAGATAGTACAAATCTGGAGGATATGACAAGTTCCTTGTGATAATATGAATTAACTAGTTTCAGATATTGGTAAAAAATAATAAAAAATAATCTCAGAAACATAGTATGTACTCACTCATAAATGGATACTAAATGGGAGGGAAGGGATGGCCAGACTGTAACCCACACTTCCAGAGAGGCTAGCTAACAGGAAAAGACGCCAGGAGGGTCACCTGGATGACCCTGTGAAGGAGAAGTGGATGAGATCTAAATGAGTGGACTGGGTGTCAGGGGGTGGCAGAGGGCAAGTAGTGGGGGGTGAGAACATAGGGAAATGGGAGGGTCAAGCTGGAACAGAGACAGAGTGGGAGGGCAGGGAGGAAGATACCATGATAGATGAGGACATCATGGGAATAGGAAGAGGCAGGGTGCTAGGGAGGCTCTCAGGAATCCACAGGGTTAACCCCACCTTGGTCGGCTGGCAGTGGTCCAGAGGGTACCTGGACCAGTCTACTCTAGTGACCAGCCTAGCAAATAACCTAGCTGTCATCATAGAGCCTTTTTCCAGTGACTGATGGAGACAGATACAGAGATCCACAGCCAGGCACCAGGCTGAGTTCCAGAATCCACCTGATGAGAAAAAGGAGAGATACCGCAGGTGAGGGACGTCGATGTCGTGATGGGAGGATGTGCAGAGATGACTGGCCACACTAGTGGAAACCCATGAACTGTGGACTGGTGGCTGTGGAGCCCCCATGGGTACTGGACTAGGCCCACTGGACACGGGAGATGGCTGTTTGGCTCAAACTGTTTGGGGGGCACCCAGGTAGGGGGATCAGGATCCGTCCCTGGTCTATGGGCAGGCTTCCAGGAATCCGGTGCCTGTGGTGTGACCTTGCACAGCCTTGGTGCAGTGGGAAGGGGCTTGGACCTGCCTAGATTCAGTGTGCAGGGCTCTGCTGACTCCCCATGGGAGACCTCGATTTGGAGGATGTGGGGATGCAAGGTGGCTTGGGAAAGAGGGCTGGGGTGTGGGAGGAGAGGGGGTCTGTGGATAGAATGAGGAGTGAGTAGGAAATTTCTTAATAAAGAAAAAAATAAAAAACAAAAACAGAAGAACAAAAAACAAAACAAAACAAAAAATAATGTCAGGAATTCCATGTTTCATGCTGAATTACACAGTTCATTTTTCTTCAAATGAGTTGCACCAGCCCATCTGTCTATAAACTGGTAAAGTATCAATGACATTCTGGTAAAATAAAAATAATGAACCAAATCTGAGTGTTTAAAGCATGAGATATTTTTTTGTTGCACAACTCTGGATCACAGGAACTCAAACTGATAGTTTCCATAGGCCTGATTGTTCTCTGAGCTTTTGACAAAGAAATGACATTTTACCCTCTGAATGTCAAGAAGTAAAGACCCTGAAATTCTGGCATTAAAGTTGTCCATCTTGGCCATGCCATGGGAGGTTCTGTATGATAGAGTTCCAGCCACATCAGATCTATTAATAATTACCTTATCCACATTGATCATCGCAGCAAATAAACCATTTCCCACAAGAAGTCACAAAGTATTGGGACATAGAAGTTCAATAGATCCTTTGTGGAGATGCCAGTCTAGAGTCATCTATAACTTTGTTCAAGACAAAAGTAAGTGCAATTCAGTGTGACAGTCAGCAAATGCTTTTGTTGTTTTCAGAAGGGAGAACCACGGCTCCTCTACACACTGCAGATGTGTATTGGACATATGTGCCCATGCTCAGATTAGGAGCTACCCAGTATATTCAGCTTTGTAACTTAGGTTGTATGAATAAATAGAATTAATACTTTACATCATACCATGGAACCTACATGAAGTGTAACTGAGGTGTTAAGCATGCATTTTTGTATGGAATCCTTGAAACTCTGGATAATTCACACTACACGAGTTTCTGTGCAGATAAACTTCATTTCAAATATTCAGAATTAACTTCTGACTGCTGGAAAACTTGGTTATTTTTGGTTATTTCAAATAAAGATGTTGAAATAATGAACAGTAGAAACATAAAACAATTGAGAGAAAAAAATCCTCGTTAACATACCATATATAATGTTTCTATTTTCTTCTGTTTAGACATCTTGCATTATCAGGGAATATGGCACAATAGATAAAGAAATCTTGATGTACTGTGTTCAGTGAAGGTCCTCTTTTACATAATGATTGACATTTTTTGTTTCACATAGTTGTTTTACATTTAAATTATTGTAAATATAATTACACTAAATTATAGTTTAGGGCTACAGGATAGCACATACTATTTTCCATGCTGTAAATTCATCTTGCTGTAGAAAATTCAAGATACTTTTTTGAGTGTTTTGTATAACATGATATATGGGCATATTTCTGAGCTGTCATGTTTTATAGAGGCAAGTGAGAAGTTACTCACAATGCCACATATTCAAGGAAAAGCCTGAAAAGTAAGGAAGCCTGAACTCTGGTTTGGGGAGAAATCAGAAATCTATGTGAATTAAAGATTCACCAGGAAAAGATGATAAAATTGTAAAGCCTGTTGAAGTTTAGACTATTAATAGGAAACCTAATCTCAGCTTTGACATTAAGCTACTGATTTGCAATTTATAAATTCAACATGACTACTGACATCCCCAGGATTAAGACAGACTCTTTTTTGGAAAAATTAGACAAGGATGAAATATTGTTATACTGACATACATGATTCATAGAAAGAGATATTTAAAACTCCTCCAGGTCCTAGGAAAGTTAGATTTGCATAGGCAGTACTCATTAATAGAGACTAAGTTGTCCCATTTATTTTGAATGAATCATTCCTGGCTTTGTGGTTTTACTGTGGTTTTCATCTTTATTTAGCCTAGCAAGGCTTTTTCTAACATACGGCACAATAGCATCTTCATTTTATTGTACCATTTAACATACACAATTTAAGTTACCACTCTTTATGTTTTTGAACCCATACTTCCTCATTATTTTGTACAGACTATAGATAGGATCTTACACCCATATTTTCATGATTCCCCGCAAGTTTCTTGATTCACCAAAGTTTATCAGAAAGGTTGGATTTCATTGCTCCCTGTATGTATATCTGATGTCCAGCAAAAGAAAACCTCAGCATTCTTCTGTCAGTAGGTTTTCTTCCCTGTTTTCCTATAGACTTTCTAAGTGCAAGAGACATCATTCTGCTTGGAAAAATCATTTAAATGGTTAACCGTAGGCATCCAAAGACCCAAAAAACAACATAGACAAGAGAATTATGGGAGGAACTTCCCATGTATCAAGAGACACAAGCATAGACCAGAAAATATTTTAAAAATAAATAATATTTGCCTATGATTTTATGAAGTAAAATTAACAGTTGTTTCACCATTGACACTTAATAATAAACTTGAGCTGCACTGGATAGTAAGAATTGACTAAATATCACTACATCATTAATGCACATCTTGTAAACACATCATAAATCTTTGAGTAAAAGGATTTTATGAAACATAGCATGTTTTATGTAAAATGGAATGATTGTGAGATAATTTCTTTTGAGAAGTAGAGGATATTGCAGTTTCCATTCTTGCAATATTACAGGAGTGTAAAGTTATCCACACTAGTGTACATAGCACATCTGAATACTGAAGTGGAGGAAACATTATTTCCAGGCCAAGTTTCTTCTGCAAAGCAGGAACCTGAAGGACCATTTTGCCTTGCAAAGTGTAGTGGTTACCTTCCTGTGAGTTCTGCATGTCCAGTCAGTATAACATTTTGTCAAGCAGTGCAGTCAAGAATAGTTTCTTGCCAAAATGGCTATTTTTGACAAAAAGAAAATAAACTCCATATGAAGTGTCTTCGACAACGATCTTTCTCTCTGAAGTAAATCGGTGCTGCCAAGAGCAGATGTGTCCAACTATCCAGAAAGTCTAAGTTTTTAAAATATTTAAAATGCCATATTCTGTAGGTCTTTGAAATATTTGAAGATTACCTACCTAATTGAATTATATCTATGCATACCTAGAAAACTTAACATGAATAGAAGTTTGGCTATCATAGAAAACTAATTATTAATCTGTATTTCTTAATTATCCATTACAATTTCAAATGAGCTGTACAAACATCATACCTTCAACAAGAGTAGAAATATATGTGGTGATATTTTAATTGTGCTGAAATGTGATTTTAATTGTATGTTAATAAATAAAGTTTGTCTGGAGTTTAGAGGTCATAGCAAGCCAGGCTTAGAAGTCAGGTGGTGGTGGCTCATGCCATTAATCTGATCACATGGCAGGCAGAGTCTCTATGTGGTCAAGGACACAGCCAAGTGTTGTGACATGACCCTTTAATCCTAGTACCAACCATAGAGACCTGGATGTCTGTATAGACAGGCAATGACATGGAAGTCATGTGCCTGGGCTTAGAGTCAATGAGAAGGCAGAACAGGAAAGCAATAAAAATGCAGGTGAGGCAGGAAGAAGCTCTCTCGAATGGGAAACTATGTATTGGTGGTAAGCTAAAGGGTAGTCAGTGGCTCTTCACTAATTCTCTGACCTCTTTAGCTATTACACCTGTATTTGGCTCTGTGATTCTTATTTAGTAAGACTGTTTAGAATTTCATCTACATATATATATATATATATATATATATATATATATATATACAGTATAACAAAATTAACTTTAAATTTGTATCAATAAATAAAAATCCATAGCAATGTAAAATATTTTAAGCAAATTGTTGCTCTTTAAAAGTAGGTTCAACAATCCACACTTTTATTCTATCATATCTATATCCTATATTTTCATATCATATCCCTCTTTCTTCTTTTAGAAAGATGTTGACTATAACCAATAACAATTTGTAAGCAACAACCTAAACAAAGACAAACATCCATAATACGTTTTTGAGAATGTGGGCAGTGCTTTAGGCTACTTCCTGCTGATAGGGGGTGCTAGTGGTCTCATGGGGATCCTAAGGAAATTTGAGATGATGGTCAAGTCCTGGGAAGACTGGCTATAACCTTTTTTGATAGGTACCATCTATTAAGTTTCAGGAGGTCTGGCTTGATCAAATCTGATCCATCTTAACCTGGAACAAATCCATAGCCTCTTGTTTCCTGTGGAAACAAAAGCAGAACCTCCTTTCCAAAGCAACATATCCTGAGATCCAAATTTTGAAGTCAAGACACCTTTAAAAAATATAAAAATATTGGTTAAACTCAAGAGCCTTTACAATCAAATGTCTTTCTGCACTAAAAATCCCAAAGACAACATAAACCAGATTCTCTGTGTGATATCCATCTTTACATGGCTTATTTTTTATATTACTTTTATTGCCTCTCTAAAGACTTTATTTTTAAAATTTTTCTATTTCTTTATATAATTGTCTATATTACTTTTCCTCTCTCTTCCAAGCCTACATATATTTTCATACATATTGTGAACCATTTAAAGTCTTATTCCATCTGAATCTGCCTTATTGTGAATCTATTGCTTTAAACTGTAGAATGACTAGGACAGAAATCCCTACAGAGATCTAGAGAATATGGCATTTAAAATGTTTTAATAACATAGTTTTTTTTTTCTTTTTTTATGACTATGAGACATGTTGGCCCCTGGCAGCACCAATCAACTTCAAAGAAGATACAGGCATTGAAGAAAATGCATATGGAATTAAGTTTCATTATGGCAAAAGTTAATCACTGGGCAACAAAGTGCCCTTGCATTGACTGCTGACAATATGCTATCCAAAATGGACAAACAGGACACAGAACAAACTTCCAATCTTTACCAAGAAAAGTATGGTTGCAGCTTTGGAAACAGGTGTCTTCTGAGGCCAGGACAATATGACATCATCGCTGAAGTAGCTTTGTAATCTGGAAAAGGTACAGTGCCCCCTTTCTTCCATGGCAGCTGAACAGGCAATGGAATAATGGCTTCTGGTATGCAGTGGAACAGTACCTAAAACAGTTATTCCTGTAGGAGTAACTAGGTTAGTTCCACAAATACCAGCAATTTCCAGAATTTAAAATCTTGAATCATGACAGGACACTGGTGCAATTCAAGTTTATCTGGTACATGAAATACTCACTCTGGATGTGAGGTCAAGCTATAGGCCTTGTGTACATCCTACTTCACAAATGAGTCTGTCAGATATGCTAAGCCTGTAGGCCAAAGATGATGCCCCAACATGCAGATAAACCTGGGGTGACTGTCCAGGCAAGGCTGTTTCTGTCAACTCACATTATTTTGGAAGTCTCTTGTTTGCACTTTCCGTTTCACTAGGTAATATTATTTCCTTCTTGTGTCTCTAAGGGATTTGAAGCATCGATAGTTATAGTTACAGTTTTCCTTGTTAAGAAATTCAGAAAAGAAACTCACTAAGAGGTGTTAAGTTTGTAAGACAGCATAAGATAGCTTTCTGTTGGTAATATAAGTTAGGATGGAAAATGAATTAGGTATATTTTGGACTCATCAAAATAGAATAGATAATGTAATATTTTCTCTAAATTGGTAAATACATAAGAACTAGATGTATTTATTGCTTGTATATATTGTACATTGTTATTGTACTTATTGTACACCGTATTTCTTATATTAGTTATATTTTTTATTTTTTATTTTTATTAGACAAAAAAGGGGAATTGTGGTGATATTTTATTTGTGCTTTAATAAAGCTTGCCTGGAGATCGGGGGAAAAGGACAGCCATTTTAAGTAAATAAGACGTCAGGCAGCACACGCCCTTAATCTGATGACTTATCAGGCAGGGTCTCTGTGTGTTCAAGGCCGTATTAGGGAACAGAGCCAAGTGTGGTGACACAAGCCTTTAATCTGAGTCTACACAGTGACAAGGAACTGAGGTAGCTGGGCTAAGATAGTCAATGAGAGGGCAGAACAGCAAGGCAATAAAGGCGTGGGTAAGACAGGAAGTAGCTCGCATTTGGAAGCTGCGGAGTTGGTGATATAAGGTTGGCTGGTGGCCTTCCCTATTAGGCTTTCACTCCTGTATTTGGGTTGTGTTTTTTATTTAATAAGACCATTTAGAAATTGATCTACAATCAACTCATGTGTGAAAGGATTATGTTGACCAATGACCAAAAAATTGTACCACATTTTTATTAGTTACTTCTCTCTTCCCTGCAAAAAAAAGAGATATCTGAATTTTTAAAAATGTAATGGAATGTAGGCCTATTTTGCTTCCTTTTTAAGAGAGATATCATTATTATGCAGGGCAGACACTGTAAGAGGCAGGTGAAGTCTACACTGGGGACCAAACTCAGCAGTTTTGGGGGTCCAAATGATGGGATACCTGGTAACCATACAGGGACTACCAAATGCTCAAGGCTGTGTGAGAGCTAACTGGACTCCTGTGGAAATGTTAGATTTAAGGAGATTTAAAGAAGTTATACTCTCATATAGTATGCATTCTCCATTTGTAAAGCAGATGTTAAACTCGTGTTCCACTTGTAATAGAATTAATCATCAGGACTGGAAATATTTGTTTACAGTTGTACTAGAACCTGATCCACAGATACATTGGAAAACCTGGTGGAAAGAGGAATCTAAGACTACGGAACAATAATATTCTAGAGATATGGAAATTTCCCAAGATCAAGTTCTTGGAAAAGGTGATTTTGCTGATATACAAAGGCAATCTTTATATGATGACCACATCCTAATTTTACGCCAAATGGCAGCCCTGAATGCTTGGGACAGAATTGAAGAAGAAGAAAGAAAAATTGAGTCATTTATAAAAGTTATGCAGGGCCTGAAAGAAAACTTCATGGATTTTGTACAAACTCTGTCTTAAGCAGTAAATAGCATGATACCAAATTCAGAAGCTAGACTGATTATAATTGAGTCTCTGGCTTTTGAGGATGTTAACGTAGCATACAAACATAATTGGGCCACTAAAGGCAAGATCAACACCCTTGCAGTAATGGATCCAAGATACAATTAATATTGAATCTCATGACCATGGTGATACTTGGATAGGAGAGATTTGAAGAAAAAATAATCATATCAGATGCTTTAATTGCAGTAAATAAGGTCACCTAAAAAGGGACTGTATACAGGGTGTTCCTAGAAACAATGTTTCAAGAACAATGGCAACAGAACACCCATCTCTTCTGGATTTTGCAGTAGGTGTGGTAAAGGAAAATATTGGACTAATGATTATAGATCGACAAGGGGCAGACAAGATATTCATTTGCCTTTATTGTTGGGAAACACCCTGAGGGGGTCTCTTGCAGGCCTCCATGGCAAATTCAGTTCAGTCCTTCCCTGCCATTGTAGAAGAAACCCCTTCCAGAACAATTAAATAATCACATGCCTATTGCAAAAAAGTACTGCTTGAGGTGATAGAACAGCTATAGCAGAGAGAACAAAAAATTCAGGAGAAACCATAAAGCAAATTTTTTGGCAAGCTTCTATAAGTGAACAAATACCAAAATTAAAAGTATGAATAAATGTTGTTCTCATTGAAGCTCTTGTCGACACAGGTGTGGATGTAAAAATAATTGCCCCAGAATCTTGGCATCTAAATTGACCTCTTCAAGAGGTAAATGTTGAGCAGGTAGGGACTAGAATGTTATCTCAAGTGAAACAGAATGCAAGATAGGTCAAATATATAGGGCCAGAATGAAAGACAGAAAAATTACAGCCATATGTGGCTAATATAGCTATGAATTTTGGGGGCAATGATTTATTAAAACAATGGAATATGCAGATTAATATTCCTCTGAAATCAGAAACAAACCATAAACTAGCATGTGTTTCTGAGAGAAATATTATGAGATATTACAAAGAGCAGTCACTGGCCATCCAGATGTACAAGAACAGAGCACAACAACTGTTGATATTTCAAAGACACCAACAGCTCTAACTTTAAAATTGTTAACATACAAGCCTGTATGGGTTTAGCAATGACCTTTAGCAACAGAGAAACTGCAGGCTTTGGAAGAGCTGATACAAGAGCAGTTAAATGCTCAGCAAATTAAAGAATTAACCAGACTTGGAAATTTTCATTATTTGTTATTAAAAAGAAATCTGGCAAATAGAGAATGGTAATAGACATAAGAACAATTAAGAAGGTAATTCAGCCAATGGGCTCTCTGCAATCTGGAATTCCTTTACCTACTCTGTTACCTAAAAGATGGCCTCATAGTTATCAATTTAAAAGACTATTTCTTCTCAATATCCTTACAAGAAAAGAACAGAGAAATATTTGCCTTCACAGTGCCTACTTATAATAATTTTCAGCCAGTTAAAATATATCAATGGGGGGTCTCCCAAAGCAAATGTTAAATAGTCCAACACTGTGCCAATATTTTGTACAACAGACATTGGAAGTAATACATAAACAATTTCCTAAATCTATAATTTATCATTTCATGGATGATATTTTACAAGCTGATTCAAATACAGACAACTTAGAAATAATGTTTGAAGAAAAGAAAAATTTAACTTGTTGGGCCTTACAAATTGCTCCTGAAAAGATACAGAGAAGAGATTCTATTAATTATTTAGGATATAAAATTGGTGTACAAAAAATTAGACCCCAAAAGGTACAAATTAGGAGAGATTAATTTTGGACTCTTAATGTCTTTCAAAGATTATTAGGAGACATTTCCTATTTATGAACTATTGTTGGGGTAAAAAATGGTGAACTGAGTAATTTGTTCAAAACCTAAAAGGTGACACAGACTTAAATAGCCCAAGAGAATTATCAGCTGAAGCTGAGAGAGAATTGGCCTTGGTAGAAAAGAAAACACAGGAGGGACATGTGGATCATGTGAATCATGTGGATCCAGAGCTTGATTGCATTTTGGTTATGTTAACCTCTAAGCATTCTTCTACATGAATTTTAATGCAGAGGGAAGCTATTATATTGGAAAGGATATTTCTACCAAGTAAGCAGAGTAAAAAATTAAAAACTTATGTAGAAAAGATCTCTGACTTGATTTTAAAAAGAAAATTGAGACTTTGTCAATTGGCAGAAATAGACCCAGCAGAATTTGTGGTACTTTTAAGGAGGACATTGAAAATATATGGGCAGAATGCGAACTTTGGCAAAAAGCTTGCAGTACTTTTTTGGGAGAGATTAACAGCAAATATCCCAAAATTGATAGAATTCAACTCATAAGGAGAGCTGATTGGATTCTGTCTTGCATTATGTAGGAAACAACCATATCTGGAGTCCGTATATTTATATAGATGCAAACAAACAAGGAAAGGCAGGTACAAAGTAATATGAGATCAATAAACTATTGATAGGAAATGTGCTGGAGGCCTCAGAATTTCATAGAAAATATGTCATTGGTAAGGGTTTAAAAAAGGATTTTTCTGTAACCTGGCAACAAGCCCAGCAAATTGTAAGGAAATGTCCTACTTGTTCTTTTTACAACCAGTCTCCATTACCAACAGGATGTAACCCAAAGGGTACTCAGAGGAATGAAATCTGGCAGATGGATGTAATTCACTTTGCAGAATTTGGAAAATTGAAATATGTACACCACACTATTGATACTTATTCAGGATATAAATGGGCAATTGCTTTGAGTTCTGAAAAAGCTGATTCACTAATCATGTGTTTGCTAGAAGTTATGGCCATCGTGGGTATACCTGCACAAAATAAAACTGACAATGCTCCAGCATATGTCTCTTGTAAAAGGAAACAGTTCTTTGCTTATTAAAAATATAAAGCATATTACAGGTATACCACATAAACCTACAGGCCAAGCTGGCATAGAAAGATCAAATCTTACTCTAAAGAATATTCTAAATAAAGAGAAAGGGTAACAACACCAGCAGAAATAGATTACATAATACTCTATTAACTTTGAATTTTCTCAAGGCTAATGAGAAAGGAACAACAGCTGCAGAGACTTTGGATAACAGACAAAAAACATATGGAATTACATCAGCCTATATACTTTAAAGATGTGCTGACCTCAGAATGGAAACCAGGATTTATATTAATTTGGGGACTTGGTTTTTTATTGTTGTTGTTGTTGTTGTTTCTACAGGAGAAGAAAAGCTATGGATAGCATAAAAATTAATAAAGTTTTGATTTGAACAAGAGAGACCTCTTACTTAAAAGTGGTGATAGTTCATCAACCAGCATGACCATCCAATTTAAATTAACTTATACCACTAACAAATGCTTTTCAATTAATCAGATATAACTTGCCAAAAGGGAACCTCCCCAAAGTTAAGCTTGCGGAAGTGTTTTTGTTTTTGTCTTTCAGGAGAATGAAGTGTAAGGAATCTGAAGAACAAATGAGACATCTGAAGAAAAGTGACAAATCATCCAGAAAAAAAATGTCTCAAAAAAAAGAATAAATTGGTCTATTGGTATATCACAAAAAATTTTCATACATCTTCATAAATGTTTGCTTCTGCTATTTCTAGAGACACTTAACACAAATGGTCTTTATGTTGTCCCAATTCAATTAAAAATTAAAGCTGGCATTGAGTTGGAGAATGATTCTCTCCTTCTCTAAACTCAAGCATGTTTGTTAAAAGGAAACTGCAAAATCTCTGTGTTGTGTCAGTCAGAAGAGCCATTTGCAATGGGAGAGAAAAAAAACGAAATTAAGTGACTATTCTATTACCACTAATCTCATAATTCCCCGGTTCTATCTGGATTCTTTAAAACGTTTCTTAAGGTATGAATTGTACCCCAAAATTTATAATTTATTTTATATATATTATATATATATATATAACTTTTGTCATGATTTTGATGGTCATATAGAGAACTAAATAATTCTGAAAGAAAGGCTTTATCTAGCTGCCTGTATATGTTTTTGTGTTGGAGTCTCTATAAAAGTTTTCTGCAGGGAATCATGACCATGCCTACCAGTGACTTTGAAGTCTCCAAAAACATAATCGGACCCCACAATGATGATTCAACAAGGACAAAAATACTAACATTAAGCTGATAAACATCATTCAAAGATCAGCTTTGGACTGCAACTGCTCAGGACAATTTCGAGATGGCTAGCTGAGATGATCCATCCTCATGGACTACTCGAATAAGGACTTGAAATAAGCCCTGCATGTTTGCCTTATGCAGAGACTGGACAACAAATGATACAGCTACCTCCCCCAGGACTTGACAATTAACCCAAAATTTTTCTTTGCAGGATCCCCTAAGGATGCCTTTACCCCCAAACAGCAGGAAGTAATTTTAATTTGGTTTTGGTGAGGTGAGGTTAATTTAATTTGAGGTTTTGGTGAGGTGAGGTTAGTTTGTGACATTTCCTATTTCCCTGATCTCTCAGGTTTTCACTCCTATATCTGGCTCCATTTTTTTTAATTTAATAAGACTGTTTAGCAATTTGTCTACAGCCCATAATATGGTGAGAACAGAAGACATGGTTAGACATGACCTATACCACCAAACAAACCCAGACCCTGTTAGCAGATTCCAGTACTAGAAGTTATTGTCAAAACACTTTTTCAGTTGTTATTTTTCCCTCTTCTTCTATGCATTATTATTATATGTTAAGTATATTTTCTCTTTTTGCATATTTTGAAATATGTGTGCAATTTTCTTCCTATGGATAAATACTTCAGGGTTTTGCTCATATTTTGTCACAAACCTCTATTCTATGGCTTTCTCTTCTCTACTTTCTTTTACTGCTGAAACTGAATGAGAATTGCATATTTTTTCTCCTTTACTCTATCATCACTATTGTCTTATTCGTTTTAAATATCTTCTCAAAATTTTCTGAATAATGTAAAATTGTTTTCTGCAACTATTGGTAGTCTAAATATTGCCTTTAATATTACTTTTTAATTTTAATTTTTATTTATGTTTTTATATCATTTCCATCACACCCTCTGGTCTCTATTCCTAATGTCCCTCCACTGTTCCTATCTCTCATACTGCCTTTTATTTTAATTACGTGTGTGTGTGTGTGTGTGTGTGTGTGTGTGTGTGTGTGTGTGTGTGTGTTTGCTGTTTGTGTTTTTATCTCAAGAACCAAATGCATATTAGAATATCAGTTGATTATAGATTATGCCAAGTTTATAGTTACAAATAACCACCATATAGCTTTTGAAAAGCAATCAAATGTCAGTATTTTATATAAAAATATTTCTTTTATGGAGCTATACAAAAGTAAATGAATATGCTCTAATTTTTGGCAAAAGTGTAATAAAACAATATGACAAACTATTCTATAAAACCTCACTATACATATATAAAAGAATAGAAGTAGAATTTATAACTTTACCCCGGCTGAAAAATGTATTCAACTCATTTTGAGGCTATCATTAAAATGTGAAGTTCCTGACTCCAGGATGAGAAGCTTAGGGAAAACATTTCTGGATGTAGGTGTAAGTGTGAATTTTTAGCACAACACTAGGAGCTTGAAAATCAAGACCCAAGACTGACAATGCCATTCCATGAGGTTACACAGCTTTTCCACAGCAAGACAAACTGCCAATGAGTGAACAAACAGGAATCCTGTACAGTGGAAGTAAGCTTGTTCTGCTCTCCTACAGAGTATTAGTATTTGGAACATATTTAGAACAGTTAAAATTAAAGAGCAAAATTAAAAATAAATTAAAACCACCCATAGACTAATAAGCAGAAGTAGGTATAAACCTGATAGTATAGTTTTAACACAATTCCCATGTTCAGCAAATTCATTTTAAGATGCTTACCTAAACTAATATTAAAAAAGAAAACTCAAGAGACTGTGGATGGCTATGTGTGTAATGCTGCATTTTCTGTACAAGCACAAAGATCTGATTTTAAATCTCAAGCATCCCTAAGAACCTTGCTGTGGTCTTATGGAAACCTACAATCCCAGTGGAGTAAATGTTGGCTTCAGGAGTGTAGAGGAGGATTCAGCTGCATATCTTAGTGGCAGTTGTGATCTCAAAGAAATAAGGTAGACAGTGCTTGAACAGGATGTCTTTCTGCTTTCTACATGTGCATGAATGTGGGAAACATTGCATATATACTTATATACATCACACACACACACACACACACACACACACACACACACACACACACACACACATATAATCAAACAAACACACATCAACTCAGAGAAAGTTAAAAAAGCTTACTTTGAGACTCAGTCTCAATCTGGTCAAAATGGGGTAGGAAAGAATCCTCAGAAGTTCAGACATTATTTTCATAAGAATTTAGTTTTGGTTTTAGCACCCACACTGCAGCTTATACCTTCCATTGCCAGAAATCCGTTTCCCTCTTCTGCCTTGTAAGACACTTTAAAGCAAATAGTGCACATGCAAACATTCGGGCAAAAAAAGGATCATGCACATAAAACAAAAATAAATGAATATGAAAATAACAAAAGAAAACACAATCAAGAACAAATGGCAGTGAGAATGCCAGGGAAGAGAGAAGCCCTCATACACTGTGCTTGATTTTTGTTATGATGGACAGATTGATACAGGTTCTAAACTACATTCTCTACTACTTCTGGCCATGCACCTGAAGGCCTCTATATCCTCCCATGAATATTCTTACACAATCGGGTTTATGGCTTTTCTTTTCACTATAGCAATGAAATGCATCAGCCTAAATAAACATCATCAAATAAATGGAAAAGGAGAATATTTTTCTACCAGGCTTTGAAATTTTTGTCTGTTGATAAATATGACATGAAACTATTGAACTGGATAATATATTAATTTAAACAGCCCAGGCTCAGAACAAAAGCAAACACACATTCTGTCACATAATAACATGATTGCTTTAATATTAAATATGTGTTGTACATATAAATGAAGTTACAGCCTTCATTGTTACTGTTCCAAGGAGGATGGTGTCTTGGTTAATGATATTAAACACCTCAAACTTCATCATTCGCATCTGCACAATCATCCAACTAGTTCTCTGTTGAGTTTGACCAGGCACTTAATGACTCAGATGCTCATGCTGAACATGCACACATCATCTTTGTGTGCAAGAAGGGCTCCAGTCTTGTATTCACTGTGACCTGGGATACCCCTGCCTCTTGGCACTTCGCAGTTATTCTATGGGATTCCTGTCTAGGAACCTGACTGACATATTCAATGAGGTCAAGTACCTGACATTCAGCATACTGCTGTTCTTCATTGTGGATAGCCTTTCTCCCTGTATAGCAGAGAAACAACGGAAATGTCTTGGTGGCCATGGAAGTCTTCTCCATCTAAGCTACCAGCACAGTACTCCTCTGCTGCATTTTTATAGCTAAGTTCTTTACTATTCTCTAAAGACCAGAGAAGAACACAGCAAACTGAATAAGGAAAAAGCACATTCAAAGAGAAATGTCCTTGCTAACACTTAAATAATTTCTTTCTTAATTAAATACAAGTCTTGAAGGCAGTTTAGTACCATTTCAACAATTAAACATAGGATTATAATTTGGAATTTGATTATACATGCTATCACTTCATGATGTAATTTCATTTGAATACAAAATCTCCCTGGTAGGTAATTCTAGGCTGTACATATGTTTTTATGAAAAAAAAAACAATGATAAATTTTCCACACAACAGACTGCTGGCAGTGGTCGAGAGACAGCCCGAACTGACCTACTCTGGTGATGGGATGGCCAAACACCCTAATTGTTGTGCTAGAAACCTCATCCAACTGCTGAGGGATCTGGATGCAGAGATCCATGACTAGGCCCCGGGTGGATCTCTGGGAGTCCAATTAGCGAGAATGAGGAGGGTTTATATGAGCGAGAATTGTTGAGACCAAGGTTGGATAAAGCACAGGGACAAATAGCCAAATGAATGGAAACACATGAACTATGAACCAATGGCTGAGGGGTCCCCACTGGATCAGGCCCTCTGAATGGATGAGACAGTTGATTGGCTTGATCTGTTTGGGAGGCATCCAGGCAGTGGGACCAGATCTTGTGCTCATTGCATGAGTTGGCTGTTTGAAACCTGGGGCCTATACAGGATTGTTTGGCTCGGCCTGGGAGGAGGGGACTAGACCTACCTGGACTGAGTCTACCAGGTTGACCTCAGTCTGTGGGGAAGGCTTTGCCCTGGAGGAGATGGGAATGGGGGGGGGTTGGGGGGAAGGTGAGGGGGACGGGAGGGGGGAGAACAAGGGAATCCGTGGCTGATATGTAGAACTGAATTGTATTGCAAAATAAATTAAAAAATAAATAAATAAAAAAAAAATTTAAATTTTAGTAAAAAACAATGCATTACTGTTTGCAAGAAATTATTGCATATAATTTTGATGTGTTTAGTGTCTTAAATAGTTTTGTGCTTGCTACATGTTTTTCCAGATAAGAGTTATTTACTGGCCTTTTCCATCACCTTTCACCCATGTCACTCTTATCAGGTATTCTCTCTGTCTTTGTCTTAATGTCTCTTTTTTGGTGTTTGTATATTTGTGACTCTCTGTGTGCATCTCAGTATGAGTGTGTATGTGTGATAGTGTCTCTCTTTGATATTTTCTCTTTCTGATTGTGTATGTGCATGTTTATGTTTCCATGTGTGTCTCTTTCTGCATGTGTATATATTTGTGTGTGTGTGTGTGTGTGTGTGTGTGTGTGTGTGTGTGTGTGTGTGTGTGTACATACTAGGAAGAAGAATAAAAGGACAGGAATTATGTCTGAAAAGTCCATATGGAATCATACTATTAAATACCTAGATTCAAAACCTGCCTTCATGTAAGTCAGTATAAAATATAAACAAGTAACTTAAATAAATACTTTCTATCTAACTGACAATTGACTTTTGAAAAACTACAAACCAAGTAACAAAAACCCCAACGCCTTCAATCAGAACACTTTGTTGAATTGTTGGTCAGGATTGAACAAAAGACTCCTATAGGAAACAGAATGCTAGTTCTTTTGACTTAAAACACATTCAGTTCTGGAAATACAGCCCTGAGACATCTGGGTTGGAAATATCTTGAACATTTCTTCATTTAGGAGTAGTTTTCTGGGTAACTGTCATTTCTTTGGAAGGTTCCAAGGAAGAAATGGAGTAAGGAATACTGAAAGCAGGAAAAATAGTCTCCCTTAAGGTAGGCCATAGGTCTGTAATAAGGGTCTGGAAACAGAGTACAGGAGAATGAGTAAGTATAATGAGGCATAAGGGTACACTGAGAATATGTGGATGGTAGATGGGGAGGAGAAAAGATAAAATCTATGCTTATGTAACAATACTCTAAACAAATCCATTACTTAATAAGCTAATTAAAAAACTAATGCTAAGTCAGATACAGACTAACTCAAGATTTTGGTTCCTCATCACAGTTACTAAGTTTTTTCCATCTCAAAGTCCATTTTATTATAATTTTAACTAAGAATAATAAAGATGTAAGAGGTTTTGATGTCTATACCCATGCTGACATAAAAATTGTAAATTATATATATATATATATATATATATATATATATATATATATATATATATATATTCATACAACTCAGGATGACATGAGAAGTCAGTGATAATATGAAATCCCCAAGTTTCAGATACTAGAACAAAAAATAAAAGTAATATGTAAGCCAAGTGTCAGGAATTCCATGCTTCATCCTGAGTTACATAGGTCATTGTTCTTAAAAAGAGTTGTACCAGCTCACCTGTGTATAAACTGGCAAAGCAACAAAAAAGTTCTGGTGAACTGACAATAAAGAACCAAAACTGAGTGTATAAAGCATGAGATATCTTTTGTTGCACAATTTTGGAACACAGAAACTCAAACTCAGGGTTTTCCTAGGCCTGCTTGTACTCTGAACCTTTGACCAAAAAAAGTGACTTTTCCCGCTGAGAGTCAAGAGTTAAATACCCTGTAGGACTGGAATCAATCTTCTCCATCTTGGCCATGCAGTGGGAGGTTCTGTATATTATAGAGTTCCAACCACATCAAGTCTATGCATAATGACTTCATCCACATTGATCATCTCAGGAAACAAACCATTTCCCAACAGAAGTCACAAGATATTGGAACATACAGGTTCTATAGAACTTTTTGTGGAGACACCAGTCTAGTGTCATTTAAAATTATTTATTTATTATATTTATTTCAACATGTTTACATAACTGGATACACATTTCTTCAAAATATTAGCCATTTCTTTATGGTGATAAACTCCTATTTTCTTTTCTAGCTCTTCAAATGCATGGGTTTGTGTGTTTGTGTGTACATGTGTTGAATTTGTGTATTATATAATGTAGCATAAATACTACAGAAAAGAGCTTTCAAAGTCTGTGAATATGATTGTATTTTTCTATTTACATATATTATCAATAAAATTATTTTTCTACATATTAAAGTTTATTTTAACAGGATTGCCTTATAGTTACTATTTGTGAATTATTGTTCAATGAATTTTTTTACCTTTTACTTTCCACATGTTTGCATGTGTTCATGTACTTCTGTGAGTACCTGATGTTGAGGATCAATATAAATTAGACAGTTAAGTATATCAATACCACATATCTTGATATGTATTCTACAATCCATCAGAAGTAGGTTCTAATTCAAGTAAAAGAATGGACTTGTTAGTGGGATGATAGCAAGCAGACAAAAAGCAAAAACTTCCTTCTCCCTTTTCCTTGTACAGGTGTCCATCAGAATTAGATCTGCATTAAAAGTATGTCTCTCTGCCTCAAGGTCTTGACTAAGGAAATACCTTGAATATCTGGACTAAAAGGGTGCTTTCTGACCTCTAAGACTGAGATTATATTTAGTCAAGTTGGTAAACAAGAAAAGCCATCACAACTCTACCACTTTCCAAATTGACATATTTCCTTTTGCTGTGATTCATTTCCAAAGGAAAACCCCATAAGACCTTGGAGGTTTAACAAATAAATTTGCTATCTATTGTGAGAATATTCTTTCAATGGGGAGTGCTCAAGCAATGTCTATCCCTTCTCTTTAAATTCTCATTGACACCAAGTTTCATTCTCATCAAAGTTCTCCATACAGAATCCATGAATTCATAATGCTTGTTTACAGAAAATGAGGATGGTCTTTCTGATGAGAATGTGGGTGACCCAGATATAGTCACAATGATAATTATCTACTCACTATGTATTAACGTATTTTATTATTATATAGATAGATATCCCCATCCCTTGTTTTAAATATACCATCAAGTCATCTCTTTTTTTGTTTCGAGACAGGGTTTCTCTGTGTAGCTTTGCGCCTCTCTGGAACTCACTTGGTAGCCCAGGCTGGCCTTGAACTCACAGAGATCCGCCTGGCTCTGCCTCCCGAGTGCTGGGATTAAAGGCGTGCGCCACCACCGCCGGGCAAGTCATCTCATTTTTAAAGGTAAATTAACATTTAAGATGTCTGCGTGTGTTCATTTTGGTCTAACAGATTTGAAAGTAGTAGTTTGTTGTGTTTTACTTAAGAGGATAAATCACCGTGTTGTATCTTCAAACTCATATTTGTTCATTTGTTTTTTATCAGGTTTCCTGGTAAAAAATATCCACATAATCATTAAAATAATTATTACTGCATATGCATTCATAAACTGTACATATATATCATATTTAAAAGCACAGATATAATGTGTTTGTATATGAAGACATGATAACATTGCAATATGAGTAACATCTGCTTGTATAGGAACAATAATATCTTCAACAAAATTGCTAACCCTAAGAAATATGAACCATATTGTAGAAATAAAGTTGATGTAAGAATCAGAAAATATCATTTTGACCTGAATTGTATGATTCTCTATGTCTTTGACTTAAAAGTAGACATTAAGTTTATTGTAAAACCTCAGGTTAATTGTTTCAAAGAGCTGTTCAGTAACATAGTCATTTTTATTTATTTTACCTATGTGGTCATATTCATTAAATAAGTATTTGAATTTAATATTAATTTGTAATTTTAGTATTACTATGAACAAATTAAATGAGGTTAAAGTCCTCAATTTTAGTTTACAGAAGCATTTACTTATAATCATTTTGTTATTAAATACATGATAAGAAACAAATGATAATTCCATATGAGTAATCTCTACATACATAACACAAAAGACAAATTCTAATAAACTAAGATTTTCTGATTAAAGCATGTTGAGTTTAAATTTGTATTACTTCCATTGTAAAAGGAAAACTTAGCATTGCAATCTTTCATAAACATGTTGTTAGTCTGGGCAGAAACAGAAGCAGACACTCAAAGAGCAAAGCAGCATGAAAGGCAAAAGACATTTTATATTACTTAGAGGAAAACTGGCTTGGACTTACCAGTCAGAATTAGCAGTGAGACGCTGTTGAGCCTAATATAGTAGCACTTTTCTGGCTGATACTTCTCTCTTATTGGTAATACCAATCTTTTGAGTGTCTGTGGGTATCTGTAAATTTCAATTATGTCTCTTTAGAAGCCAGTAAATATATCAGGTAAAGCCTATTAATGTTAAAGCAAAACAAAACCAAAACAAAACATTAAGAATTACAAAATAAACACTTTAGAGGTGTTTTCTGAATGTGCAAAATCTGCCAGCAGGGTATTCAAGGTTCTAGTGTAATCCACTTTTCTTGGGAGGTAAGAACATAGTGAAGGGATAGAAAAAGAGGCTGGCAGATGAGGGAAAATACAAAATTCTGAGAAAAAAAAACCCAAAGTGTCTGATTCATGCCTGTAGGCTATTAAACCATAAGAAGCTCACTCAGTCATCTTGCTCTTCATTGTATGGTTCTAAGAAAGGAAAAGGAGATGGCACTAGTAGAAATAAAAGGTTGATCAACGATATGTGCTTGGTTGGGGGACTCTCAAATCCCTCCCAGTTTCGTATCCAAATGTTGATTTGGGATTGATGCATGCAAAACAGTCAGTCATACCCTTAAGCATCATTTATTTTAATTAGAACAACTGAAATGCTGCAGTCTCTCCCTCTCTGTATAGACAGAGTGGATGTGTTGTTGGGTCCCTAGGGTTTTATAGTACACAATAGGGGAGCCTTAAAGGATGGAAGTTGTCATTTGCTGTTAAAGAATCAAAGAATTAGGGGTGTTTGTATGTGTTTCTACTTACCAGAAAATTCACGGGTAGTATCAGTTCAAGTCGACTTTCCTGTCCCGAAAATTTAGACCCAGCTGAGGCTTTTAGGTAATTAAACCACCACTTACTATATACCCTGGCATTTAAATTATAACCATTACCATGACAACAAAAATATTCTTTGTAAATACATAATATAGAAGGTATGAGAGCCACTGCATCATATTGGTAGACAGTATGATATGAGTCCCATTCATTAATAATGATAATCCCTCTCTATAGGTACAAGATGAGAATTTACCAGTTTTCTTTGGCCTTCAGATTTGCCATTGAGGAGATCAACAGAAACACTCATATTTTACCTATCACGTCTCTAGGATTTCATCTCTATAATGTCCATATCAATCAAGGGACTATTCTTGGGGGAGCTTTTTTGCCATTGAGGAGATCAACAGAAACACTCACATTTTACCTATCACGTCTCTAGGATTTCATCTCTATAATGTCCATATCAATCAAGGGACTATTCTTGGGGGAGCTTGCCTCACGGGATTTGAAATTGTGCATCTTAATTATGAATATAGAAGTAGGAAGAAGACTGCTGCCTTACTTACAGGAGTATCATGGGCAACATCTGCAATTAGATGACTGCTGAATCTCTACAAGTATCCACAGGTGAGGAACATGGCTGTGAGGGAACAAGAAACTTGCATTACACTGTAGATATTTCAGATGTTTTCCAATGTAAGGAAGTGATGTTTTGTCATCCATCTATCAAAGAAAATAAATCAGGCATTTGGTAATGTAGCCCAATTTACTTTGCTTGAGACAGAGAAGAGGAATAGGTTGCAGCCTGTAGTGGGTGTTTAGAAAATTCTGTGTCTTGTGAGGAATTCTCTATAACTGCCTTAGGAAAAATGATCGGATTTTATCACACCATGTGCATAAATTAGATTATACCAATCCAAAGTGCCACCTTCATTTTAAGATTGTTTTCTATGTCAATGTCTTCACTCATGTTTCCTTCCTGAAATTTTCTTCAGCTTAATTTTGGGCGATTTGACACTATCCTGAATGACAGAGGCCAGTTCTCTTCTCTCTATCAGACAGCACCCAAGGACATATTTCTTTCACATGGCATTGTCATTTCGATGGTTCATTTGAGCTGGATCTTGGTGGGACTGGTTCTCATGGATGACCACACAGGGGCTGAGAGTCTATCAGACTTGAAAAGAGAGATTGACAGGTACAAAGTGTGTTTAGCTTTTGTAGAAATGATTCTAGACATCCCGATTATCTCCTACTATGAACCTTCCCTAAAAACTCACATGCAGATACTGAAATCATCTGCAAATGTGGTTATCATTTATGGTGACCATGAATCATTACATGGTGCAGTTATGATTATAGCAGCACATGTATTGAACAGGAAATCTGGGTCTTGAAATCACAATGGGATGAAACTTCTCTTACTAAATCTTTGCTATTTGATACATTCCAATTTTTGCACATTTTTGACTCATTTTTGCACATCACCACACTGAGGTTTCTGATTTTAGGAAGTTTATCCAGACATACAATCCTTCCAAATACCCAGAGGACTATTTTCTTGCTATGTTCTGGAACACATACTTCAACTGCTCTTTTTCTGGACCTGATTATAAACTCTTGGGTAACTGTCTACCCAATGCTTCTTTGGACATGTTGCCTAAAAATGTTTGGGAAATGGATATGACTGAAGAGAGTTACAATTTATGTAATTCTGTGTATGCTGTGGCTCACAGTCTCCATGAGATGACACTCAAACAAGTACAAATTAACCCCCATGGAAATGTGGAGGTATATACCTTCCCTTGGGAGGTAATTTCTCTTCCAGTATATTTTATCAAAAGCACTGTGACATATTGAGGTTTAATAAAAGCACTAAGAACGTGATTGTACACTGTGGCAGATTTTGCCAAAATGCACCTGAGAAACTCTTTGTAATTTATCATCTAGACGTCATTGAAAAAGTATGTGTCATGGTTCAAGCTGACTGGGTGGCAATAACAAGGTTAAAATGTATGTATTTCATATATACTTTGTGTTACAATTAACCACAGAATCTTCTCTTTATAATATACTCAATTGAAACCCAAATATCTCTAAGTATATTTCATAGTAGAAATAGGAGAACTAAATTCTAAATTTTCAAATGCTATTAAATCTTCATACTTCACAGTATGAAGCAAAGGTTATGTTACCTTACTGATCATTTTAATACAATTTGGACATAAAATCTCCATTTACAAACTGAAAATTTGAGTACCTTACTTAAATATTTGGATGTGACTAGCACTTAAAACTATGAACATTTTCCTGAATCAATATTCATTAATTTAATCTTTCTGTTTGTAATTCTCTCTCTCTCTTTTGCTGTGTGTGTGTGTGTGTGTGTGTGTGTGTGTGTGTGTGTGTGTGTGTGTGTGTGTGTGAAATCTTTCTTTTGAAACTGGGCTGGCAGTTTAGAAACATGATATATTCATTTCTTGTCTTCATCCATTATAATGTTTATAGCTTATTATAGCTTGCCGTTTATGCTAGAGATTTTGGACAATGAGACCCTTTGCTTCATCAAGTTCCATTGAAATTTTCTGGAAATTACTTAATCATTGGATTATGCATCTCTTTTAGCTTCACCCTTTTCTCAAGAATATGCATTTCAAAACTGGTGCTGGAAACATTGTGGTTTTGGATTCACAAAGGAAATCAGATGCAGACTATGATATTATCAACATCTGGAATTTTCCAGAGAGCCTCAGAAAAAAGATGAAAGTTGGAACATTTACTTCAAAAGCTCCAGAAGGGCAGGAACTGTTTTTGTCTGAACATATGATAAAATGAGCTATAGTATATACAGAGGTGGGCTGGATCTTATCTCATTACATTGATATCTGTGTCAGTAAACATTTGTTTGTGGATGCAATGATTGTTGTTTCCTTACTCAGTGCCCATCTCAATGTACAAAAATAATGTCCCAGAAGGGAAGTCCAGGGCAGGATGGGAGCTGGGGGCCAGCCTCTAAGTCTCAGGAAGTGGCTGGGTGCTAGGGCAAATGGGCGTGGGGGCTGGGGGTCTTGGAGAAGGGGATCCTTCCCGGTGGGGCTAGAAGGGAACCTACCCAGTGGCCAGAACCTGGGGCCAAGTTGGGCAGGTCTTGCCCGGAGTGGCTGGTGCCCAGGGATGGGGTCCGGGCTGAGCTAGGGCACTCAACTGTGCTCCAGAAGCGAAATCCCAATTATCCTCTCTTATTCCATGTGCCTAGGCCAATTTTTTGTCTCTGTGTTAGTAGCCATCTACACCAAATAGAAGCATCTTTTATGTTAGTTCGCTTTGAGATTGTTCTTTTACAGTTTATAATATAAAGCCTGTTTGATTGGAAATTAAACACTTGATTGTGATTTTGATCAAAATGTAAACAGAAATTTGTAAATCAGCAGCCTAAAGACAAGGGGTAATAATGTTAGACTTACCTTAGTAGTCTTAAGAAAATGAGAATAGAAAATGTGAGGTCTCTGGACGCAATGAATGTGTAGACAGTATTTACATGGCACAAGATGCATAAAATGGTTCAGAGTAACAAAGGAGAGAGATCATTCCTTGGAGTGCAAGGAATGAAGTATAGTGGAATCCAGAAAGAGGTATCATGACCCATATAAACAGGGAAACAGAAAGGCACTGGAGTGAGCTGAAGGAAACCATCCACACTTCCAACACCAGGTAATAGCAGAATGGAGGACCCATACAGGATAAGGCATTTGGGTGAAGAGCTTTGTCCCTGAAGGAATGGCATTCAATTTCAAAGGAGAAACATGTGATGCTGGTAAGTGTTAACCTAGTGGAGCAATTTTCTGTGACAGTGTTTCTTTTTTCATGGCAGACTAGATTTGTGAACACAATTCCCAATTCATAGAGTAGTATAATCAGAGGACCACTAGAAAATGATATTGATTAGTACAAAATAAAGAAACCTGTTGGACACACTGGCTAAGCTTGTATATGTCAGGTGGCTGCAAGAGGCAGTCATCTGCATCTGTTCAGATGCAGATATTCTAATTGAAGTCTAGGAAAAAAGGCTTGAGGGGTTAGATTTTCATGTCTCTCCCTCTGTGATGAGAAGTGAGTCTGTTCCTTTTAGCAATTGTGACACGTTTATTAAGCACAGAATCAACAATTTTTGTATTATCCACATTTCTTTCTTTCTGTACTTGGTCTACTGTACCATAGGACTAAGAATTCTAGAATATAGTGTTCTCCCTACAGAGTGCTCACTGCTCAATTGGCTGTGAAAGCAGTGAGATGCTCATACTGAGGCTAGTTTCCCACAGTGCAATGCCCTAAAGACCCCATTTGTCTTAGATTTCTACCTTCCATCAGTACAAAAATTCATTGTGGTTTATCTATTGGGTAGTGTGATGTATAATTCACAAACTCTTAATGTTATTAATGTCAGCAGTAGCACATTTTATGTAAGCAAGTATTGTTTAATGTTGAATGCCACCTTGTTGTTGATGAAAATACATGAATCAGTCCAGTCCATATCTAGAGCACATCACAGAGCTACCTGAAAACATGGTGAGAACAGTGGATACTATTAGAAATGACCTATACCACCAAACAAAACCAGTCTCTGCTAGTAGACTTGAGTATTTGTGGTTATTGACAAAAAATTCTCCAGTTGCTTATATTCTCTCTTTTCATGTATTGTTACTACATTTTAAGTATGTTCTCACCATGGACTCCAGAATGAGGAATAGGACATAAAAACCATCTAAGCACCAGGCACAGGTCCTGATCTCACTGCAAGGAGGAACCTTACAAAAATACCAAGCTTCACAACTGTCACACACATGCTGAGGGCCTCAGTTTGTCTTATGCCTGCTCCCTGATTGTTGGTCCAGGGTCCATGGGCTCCCATAAGCTCAGTTCAGCTTTCTCTGTATTTTACCCCATCATGAACCCATGGTTTGTACAATACCACCCACCTTTACTTCAGAAGCAGATGGGGAGGGGATTAGATGGAAAGCCAGTGTGGATGCAGGAGAGGGAGGGAATGGGAGGAGAGGAGGGAGGGAAAACTGCAATCGATATGTAAAATAAATGTAAAAATATTATTTAAAAAATAAAAGAAAAAATGCTTTCCCTTTATTTCATATTTTGAAATATTTCATGTGTGCAATTATCTTCTCTTTTGTAATTGTGTAATTTCTAAATTTTGCTTCTACATTTGTTCATATATGCCAACTTGACAGTTACAACTAATTCCACATAGCTAAGAAAGGCAAACAAATGCTAATATTTTAAATAAAAAAGGGTTCTTTCACTGTGCTAATCAAAAGTACCTGAATATGCTCTAAATTTTCACAGAAGTGTAATAATCCAATATATCAAACAATTATAGCCTATTCTATAAAACCTGACTACACACATATAGAAGAATCGAAGTTGACTGTTTATCTTCACTCTACGTAAAAATCTATTCAAGTAATTTTGAGATGTAGTTACAATATGAAGTTCTTGACTCCAATAGAGAAACTTAGAGAAAACAGTTCTGGATATAGATATCAGTGTGAGTTTTTAATAGAATTCTAAGATCCTGAGAACCAAGTCCCCAAATAAACACTGCCATTACATGAAGTTACACAACTTTTCAACAAGACAAAATGTCAATGAATGAACACAAAGTCATCCTGCGCAATGGGAGTAAACTCGTTCTTATCTCCCATAGAACATTAATTGTGGGACAAGTGAAGAACAGTTAAAACTGAACAGCAAAACAAAAAGGAAGTTAAAACCACTCCTAAACTATTAAGCAGAAGTGGTTATAAACTTGAAAGGACAGTTTTCAAAACAATTCAAATGTTCAGCAAATGCATTTTAAGATACTTACCATCTTTACACAACATGATAATGTACATAAAACTCAAGAGGCTGCCATGGCTATGTATAATGGAGCATTTTCTGTCCAAACATGAAGATCTGATTTCAAATCTGCAACATCCTTAGGAACCTCCCTGTGGTCGTATGGAGCCACAATCCCAGTAAAGTGAAGGTTGGATTCAGGAGGATAAACTAGGCTTCAGCTGAAAGCCTCAGTGGCAGTTGTGATCTCAATGATATAAGGTGCACACTGCTTGAACAGGATGTTCTCTGACTTCTACATGTGCATGAATGTGTCCTGGGTAACCTCTGCTCCTTGGCACTTGGGAGATACACTATGACCTTTCTGTCTAGGAACCTGCCTGTCACATTCAATAAAGCCAAGATCCTGAGATTCAGCTTGCTGGTGTTCTTCAGTGTGTGGATAACCTTCCTCCATGTCTACCACAGTACCAACAAAAAAGTTTTTGTGAACATGGACATCTTTTCCATCTTGGCTTCCATCACAGGGCACCTCAGCTGAACTTTTGTTCCTAATTTCTTCATTATTCTGTTTATAACAGGGAAGAGCTCACCTCATTGCATCAGGAACAATAAATATACCATGAGTAATGTCCTTCTTAACACTTAGGTCATTTCATTCTTCATTTAATCCAAGGCTTGAAACCAGTTCAGCACCATTTCAACAATTAGACATAAGGTCAGAATTTGAGAGCTCATTATATGTGCTAGCATTTTATGATCTAGCTTTATTTGAATCTCTTGGTTTTACAACTACCATTTTTTAATGTTCTGAGTTCATGTTCGATTTATATAATCTCTGATTATGTTACCATTAATTTACTTATATTGATGTAAAATGTTTATGCAATCTATTTTATGCTCTGCTTTCTTAGATCATTTACATATTCTTTTTTCTGATCTGGTAAGTGTATTTCAGAAGATTAATTTCTTCTTTTTCATTCATTCTTTTCTTATATATTTCATCCTGACAACAGTTTCTCCTCCCTTCTCTCATTCTAGTTTCTCTCCCCAAAATACTTCCCTTCACGCCCATATCCTTTTCTCCTCTGTTTTCCTTTTGAAAAGAGCAAGCCTATAAGAGATATCAATCAAACATGACATAACAAGTTATATTAAGACTAAGCAGCCAGGCAGTGGTGGTGCTCGCCTTTAATCCCAGCACTGGGAGGCAGAGCCAGGCGGATCTCTGTGAGTTCAAGGACAGCCTGGTCTCCAAAGTGAGTTCCAGGAAAGGCGCAAAGCTACACAGAGAAACCCTGTCTCAGAAAACCAAAAAAAAAAAAAAAAGACTAAGCACATACCCTTATATCAAGGCTGGACAATGCACCCAGAAAGTAGGGAAAGGTTCCCAAGAGCAGGCAAAAGAATCAGAGACAGGCCCTAGTCCCACTGTTTAGGAGTCCCACAAGAACATACAAGAGCCATACAAGCTTTATGACTGAATCCTCAGTCTCTTGGAGACCCTGAAGATCACTGACTAGTAGAATTCTGGGCCATGTGCTTGTGGTGTCTTTTACTCCTCTGGATCATTCATCCTATCTCCCATGCTCTCCAGGATTTCCCAAGCTCTGCCTAATGTTTGGATGTGGATCTCGATATCTGCTCCTATCAGTTGGTGTATGAAACTGCTCTGGTAATGATTATACCAGATTCTGGTCTACGAATTTTGTGAAAGATTGATTTCTTATGTCAAGGAGTTTTAACAAAAAGAGTCTATTTCTCATAGGGACTCCTTATATTTTATGCATTTTATAAAAGTCTTTCATATATAAATCTGATATTAGGTTTCACTACTTAATGCTTTTCTTTGGATTATGCTCTATTCTGAATCATACCACATTTTAAATGGAATATTATCATTTCCTGAATGTAATATTACATATTTGATTGATAATTCAAATGTTAGAAGCCCAAGCAGTATTGCAAGCAACACAGGAAAATTTCTAACTAGGCATGCCTACAGGAAAAGCACTGTGCCCTGTTGGCAGCATTTGAGGTTACAGCTTCATGCCAAGGGAAAGACAGTTTTACCTTTAGTCAAATCAACTTTCTTACATTTAACTCATCCACCAAGGCTGAATCAATTCATTCTTCATTCGATACTACTCTTGTCTCCTATAGTAGTTTCTTATCAGCCTGCAAACTACATAACTTAAAAGCTTACTATTAATAGTTGGAACTGTTTATCTCTTTTTCTCATGTCCTCTTCCTCTCAACTTCCTACAGCACTGGCACAGATATTAGAAATGTGGACATTTTGAATTTCTATGATTCAGCTTCATTTCCTGTTCCTAGACTGTTCTCATTAACTCTTGATATCATCTATCTTAGCATTCCTCCTAGACTCTTGAAGTCAAGATCCTTCTATCCAGAACAGTTATTCAAATTTGTAATGCCATTAACTACTGTGACTTGTTCAGGCTTGTCAGAGGTACTTTAGAAAGGCAGCATCCTGTTCTTGAGAATCCTGAATTCATGGTCAAACTTGAAACATCAAAGGCTTTAGGAGCTGAATAAGGTACACTATATATATTAAACAATATCCCCACTAGCTCATCCAGAGGAGAGTCTTCAGGGGGATGTTTTTCTCTTGTAATAAATATTTTATCCATAGCTCTGAGAATGTAAATATAGACATAGCCAGCAATATGATTTGTTTAATGAAAGCAGGGAGAGCAGGTAGCACAAGTGCTCCTGAGGTCATGTACAGAATTATGCAGCAAACTATGCATTGGCCTGGCCCAAATGAGTCAGAGTCTCAAGGGACTTGCCACAAAAAGAATCTGTTCATGGTATTCTCAGGCTTTGTCCCCCAAAGAAATCACATGGTTCCTGGCATCTCCTCTTTTTCTCATTTTAAATTGGAGCTTTTGGATGTCAGGAAGGGCAATGTGAAGGGCTAGTCTTAAATTTTTTTCTAGAAGACTAGAAACAGAATAATTAAAAGTGAAAATAAACCAAGAGCAACACGCCAAATTAATGATAAATATCCAAAAATATTTTATAGTAAAAAAGAGGTAATTGAAACTTCAAAAATGAGATGCTATATTTTCAGCAGAGGACATCTGAAGATGTGCATGTGAAATACTAGAAATTTGTTCATGAAGAGAATGAATATTTACAGCTACATTAGAACTATTCTATAAACCTGTAATATGAGCCTGAATTTGCTCCAATGGATAATGAGAAGTATTTTAGGAGAGTGGTGTAACACAGTCCATTTATGCATTGTATGACAAGCTGCAGTAAGTCTAACCTTAATATTTTAAATCTGTGTACCTTTGTATGAGACAGCTTACTCCAGTGCCTTAACCCTATAAACAGGGCCTAAGACCATTTAGCAATCTGTGTTACATCTGCTGACCCAACATTAGTTGCACAAATTCACTAAAAGCCTCTTGCCTGTAGAATTGTAGGCCCCTGGCCCAGGCTTCAGTTCCACACAGTTACTGATTCTCAGTATGCTGAAAGAGTGATCTTACATATTGACAAGGCAAAATTTATCCCCAATGAGTCAGAATTAACTTCATTATTTATTCAGTTACAAGAAATAATCAGGAATAGGAATCATCCCTCATATATTTTTCACATTTGATCCCATAAATGTCTGCAAGGCCCTCTAGGACAAAGTAATGGTGAGATCAATCACCTGTTGATAGCAAATGTGCTAGAGGCCTCAGAATTTCATTTAAAACATTATGTCAATAGTAAATGTTTAAAAAAGAATTTTTCTATAACCTGGTTACAAGCCAAGGAAATTATAGGGAAATATCGTACTTTTTCTTTTTACAATCAAACTACACTACCAGCAAGATGTAACCCAAGGGGTACTCAGAGGAATGAAATCTGGCAGATGGATGCGTTTCATTTGTAGAATTTGGAAAATGAAGTATGTACACCACATCACTTATATCTATTCAGTATTTCAATGGACAACTGCTCTGAGTTCCAAAAAAAGGCTCATTTTGTAATCAAGTATTTGCTAGAAGTTATGGTCATCATGGGTATACTCGTATCAATTAAAACTGATAATGCTCCACCACACGTCTCTAGTAAAATGAAACAAAAATCATTAAACTGTTGAGAGGCTGTGGTTGTATACCGTGTCCTACAATAGTTTGTGCACCCTAATAAAGTTTATCTGAGGATCAGAGGATAAAGCCAGCCCCTATATTCAACATAGAAATCAGGCAATGGTAGCACACACCTTTAATCTGACAATTCAGGAGGCAGAGATTCATCTGGAACTCTGTGAGTTCAAGGTCACACAGGGGAACAAAGCCAGACATGGGGACATATGCCTTTAATTCCATCACTAGCCATAGATGTCTTGAGGTCTGTACAGACAGACAGGAAATGATATATCTGGGTAGAGAAAGGAAGTTAGATGCAGAACAGAAAGGCGTATAGTCATGGGTATACAGGAAGTAGGTCTCTTTAGCTGAGGATTTCCAAGTGGTAAGAACATGGCTGGCTTCTTTCTGCCTTTCTAAACTCTCAGTTTTTAGCCCAATATCTGACTCTGGGTTTTTTATTAATAAGACCATTTAGCAATTCATCTTACAAGAGGCAGAGGCAGGCCATTGTCAGTCTTAAGTGGCCAAGGTACCCCCATAACTACATTGGCCAACTTAAGGGTCTTTATAGCTCTGACAGCCTTCTCCCCAGAAAGGGCAAGGGCATAAACATAGGAGGAACAGGTATCTATTATCACATGAACATATTTAAGATTGCCAAAGGGGGCATAATGTGTGACATCCATCTACCAAGTGGCATTAGGCAACAACCGCGGTGCATTAAAGCAGTCTTAATTGGGCAAGAGTGGTGCAACAGGTACATGACCGGGACAAATGTTTACATTGGGAAAGCAGTAATTCTGGAAGAAGTTTACACAGATTCTGTGGAGAAGGATGGAAATGCTGTTGAAGAGCCCTGGCTTGCTCTAGAAGATCCATAATGGCTGTTAATATGATGGTGTCTGTGACTTTATTTCCTCTAGGAGACATTCTGGATAATTTTGAGTGAGAGATACCAACACTCAGTCCTCTGATTTAGAACATCTTGTATGAGCAGCATAGTGCTGGCTATGGGGGTCAGTGAGTCTTTGACTTGAAAAAAGGCCAGCACATGAACTGCTTGTACAGCATACTGGCTGTCAGAAAATAAAATATTAATGGGCTCCATCTGACCCTGCACTAGAACATTGAGGAGGGCCAATAGCTTACCCAATTGAATGGGACCAGGGTTATGGATACCATATGTAACATCTTTCGAGCCAGGATGCTGGATAAGAACACTGTATCTATTTTTATTGGGATGAGGGATGAGAGTGAAGGAGGGGACTGCATGGGGCTGTATCTTTACAGGAAGTGTGGAGAGTTCTACTAACATCTTCTGTTTTGCCAAATGATTGTCAAAAGATCCTGTGAATAGTGCAACCATTTCCTGGAATGAGATAGAATCTGCCCAGAGGGACCGGGTATTTTTTAAACAAATGGGAAGAAAAGATTATCTGGCTCTGCTCCATATGTTCCCCATGCCAGCATCTGTGCCTTAAGGTCGAGTTAGAAGGACTGGTCAAACTTAGAGGTGACCTTATAAAGGTCAGAATGTGCTTGGTGTATCCATAGAAGGGGCCCAGATTGCTACAATACAGACCTCATAATCCCCTGGGTGTCTAGAGGACCATTGCTGATAAGGGTCTTTGGGGATCATGGCGTTGCAGACTGGAGGTGGCTAGATTGGCCAAAACCTTTTGTAGCAAACTTTTAGCTTCTTGGGTAAGGCTAACATTAGTGGAAGAACAAGTGAGGACCTCCAACAATGAAAGAGGTGTCTCATCTCTTGGTCAGGGACATGTAAGAAAGGTTAGAGGCAACTAACTGTGCCACATAATTGTTGTAATTCTGAGAGGGAGTACAATTCCTTCATTTCCAGTTTAAAGGAAAGGAGTCAGACCTGCTTAGCAATGGAAAAGGCTAAAAAGGCAAAGGGGGGTTGCATGTAGACCTTATCTGGAGCCACCATCAGATGTAATGATGCAAAATCTTCTAATACTCCCTTGGCAGTCTTTTGCAGGTAGACTGCACATGGGTGTACTAAGAGGAGATCATCCATATAGTGGATCAAAAGAACATCCTGGGGACAAATAGTGGGGCTATGGTTCAATCCTAGAGGCAAATCCACTGATATGTCTTAGCCAGTTTATCCATTGTAAGTTCCCACAATGTAAAGGCTGAATGATCTCAATCCTGTGGTGCAAAAGGAATCTAAAAAAGTAGTCCTTAATATCTAAAATTAATATAAAGATGAAGAAATAGTGCTAGGGTGAACGAGGCCTGGCAGTATAAATGCCATATTTTCCATTTGACCATTAACTACACAAAGATCCTGCAGGAGATGGTAGTGTTTCGATCTCTTGGGAATAACTAATATTGGGATACTATGATTACTTGTGGATGGTTCTATGTGCCCCATCCTTAGCTGTTCTGCAACTAATTCATTTAGGATTGAGAGTTTCAGTTCAATTATGGGCCACTGTTCCACCCATATCTTGTTCTGAGAACCACATCAATGGAATTGGGCTAGGGGATCAAAGATGGTAGACCTCATGGGGACAGTGGCCCTTAGAATTGGAGGTGCAGACCTTGTGCATGGTCACAGACTGCAAGACCCACCTTTTCTTGGACCTGGATGTCATCAAAAGGACCCTGTCATCTGTAGTGATGACAATACCCATATCCTTCAAAATATCTCTGCCCCACAGGTTTCTAGGTACAGTGGAAATAACAGGGAGAATGGCTCCCTGATTGCTACCAAGGTTCTTCAGATTGACCAAATGGGTGGTCATCTTAGAATCTTTCTGGCCTCCCATACCACTGATGGTGGGGGGGCTGGGTATAAACTTCCAATGAGGGAAGCAAAGTGCCTAGGTACAGTTAAAATAGTGGCACCTCTACTTGTGTCTACCAAATCTTTAACAGCTTGTCCATCAAAATAGATGGTTAGCATTAAAAAGTTTGGAAAAATGGGCATTGTCCAATAGATTTTTGGATTACCAGAACCTCCTCTTACTGGCAGTGCTAATGAGTGCCATGCCTTGTTAGGAGTCTCCTAACAAGGGATGGTGTTTGGGAGCCAAGTCTTGGTTCTGCCTCCTGAGGGGGTCAGCCCTTATGTGGAGGTTCCAGGTGAATTGAAACAGAAAAAAAAATTGTGCCTTCCCAACTGGATGGGTGGAGAAACATGACAGACAACACGAAAGAAGAAAATAAAAGGGAATCCCAATGCTTACTTGGAGAAGATACATAAAGCACACCACATTGAGGGGCCTTCTCACTGAAACACACCTTCTTAAAGCACCATGAGTCAAGAGACAGAGATGATCAGAATCAGCTCCAGGAAAGCAAAAGAAACAAAAGTCCCATGTTCAGGAGCCAGAATTTGTTGGGTCCTAATGGCTCCCCCAGGGGAGGGGTAAGAAGGTGATGGGTGATGTTGTTCTGTATGCTGTGAATGTGTTGCTCTGATTGGTTGATAAACAAAATGCTGATTGGCCAGTAGCCAGGCAGGAAGCATAGGTGAGATAAGCAGACAAGGAGAATTCTGGGAAGAGGAAGGCTGAGTCAGGAGTCACCAGCCAGACACAGAGGAAGCAAGATATTGAAGGCAGAACTGAGAAAATGTACCAAGCCACATGGCTAAACATAAATAAGAATTATGGGTTATTTGAAGTGTAAGAGCTTGTCAGTAATAAGTTTGAGCTAATGGTCATACAGTTAGTAAATAATATAGGCCTCTGTGTGTTTAGTTGGGTCTGAACAGCTGCGGGACTGGCAGATAAGAGAGATTTGTCCTTGCTGCAGGCCAGGCAGGACACAGGAAAACTTCAGCTACAAGAAGGTGCAATGTCAATGACACAGACACCAGGAGTCAGATGAAAGGCATACAGTAGACTCGTTAATTCAATAATGAGTAAAGCCTTATATACTCTCCTCCCAGCACCCAGGCTATGTCCCAATCTGGTGACATTGCATGGTTGCAGCTCATTGGCTAGGCACAATCAGGAGTTCTGGACAGTGCCCTGACCTGATGACATTGTGTGATTGTCCTTCATTGGCTAGGCATGAGCAAGACCTTGGACAGCTCCTATTGTTAGGCCCCCAGGTTGGCTAATAAGGAAGTAAATAATATGCATGACTTAGCAAATGGTTTGGGCAAATTTCCTTGATTCTATTGGCCTGTCCTACTACAAGACCCAAAGATGACTCCTCATCTTTGTAGACTTCCTTATGTGACTTACTGAGAATATTTATATAATCATTTGCACATTTTGGATAGCAATTATCAGTTTGAACACATCCATGATTTTAACTAGCTCATCATTAATTTGTGATGTAAAATAAAGTAATTCACAACATGCAAATTATGATTTCAATACTTGTTTTTTTTAATATATTGAGTTTGATAATTCAGACCAGGAAAGAATTACCTAGCATGTGGATGCTTTGGATGCATTAGGTACATGGTGAGTCCATGCACATGTTATGTGTGTACACTGGAAGAAATATGAACCATTTAAATTAAATCATGGAGGATTCTAATTTGAGAGGAGTACTATCCAACAGCAGAATGGTAAAACAAGAAACTAAAACACACATGGATCAAACTGAAACAAATAAACCCTTGTAGAATGAACTCTACCAATCTTTGAAAATAAATACTTAATTCTACATAGAATATTTATAATATCCTATATATATTTATTATGAATTTAAAGATTTGCCAATGAAGATGTTTACAATGGGCATACAGTTCAGTGAGGGGTCAACATGACTGCATGTTGGGAAGAAACAACACTCTCAAATTTCCTGTAATTACTGAGTTGGCAGTTGTATACAAATTGAGATGTTTCAGGAGGCGGTGATATTATGGGAAAATTAGGTTTGTTCACTGTAATTCACTTTTTATGGATACATAAAAATATAAAGATCAAGACAGGAAAACAACAAACTTGTTCATTATATCCCAATAAATATGACCGGCTATATCCATAAGCAATAATTAATGAGAGAGCATTTGGAATTGTTAGTTGTGGAGTGCTGACTTATTAGAATCTGAAACAACAAAGGAATTTGTAAGGTTAAAACTCTAAAGAGCTTTGGAGTGGCTTGGGATGAAAGGTAAACCTTAGCATAGAGTTGTGATAACTCACTTCTATTCAGATATGAAGCAGTGTGTGAAGTGTTCATAAAGTCAGGATGCAGACACACAGCAGAAGCACTGCCTCCAGAAAGCTGTGATCTTTCTGGCCTGTGAAGATCCATTGGGGCTGGAATTTACCTGTGTGGCTCTGGGCTTCTCTATACTCTACTGCTTGTATTCTTCGTGTCTTTGGAAAGCACCATCATGTTCCCATTGTCAAGGCTAATAATCAGGCTCTCACTTACCTCCTGCTCATCACTCTGACCTTCTGTTTTCTCTGTCACTTGCTCTTCATTGGTCATCCCAACACAGCCACCTTCATCCTACAGCAAAGCACATTTGGAGCTCTGTTCCAGGTGGCCCTCTCCAATTTCTTGGCCAAAAGGCTTACTGTAGTTCTTCAAGTAACTTTTCTAAGAGGAATGGAGAGGTGGATAATGAAATCAAGGGCCCTTAACTTCATCATTCCCATCTGCACTCATAGCCAACTTGTGTTCTGTGGAATTTGGCTGAGTACATCTTCTCCCTTTATTGATTCAGATGTTCACTGTGACTGTGGGTGCATCATCAATGTGTGCAACAAAGGCAAGTTGTTGTTTTCCCCCGTGTCCTGGGATACCTATACTGTTTGGCAATTGGGAGCTACTCTATGGCTTTATTGTCAAGGATCTTGTCTGACACATTCAGTGAATCCTAGTTTATGTCATTCAGCTTGCTCTCACTCTCTCTTTGTGGGTCGCCTTTCTCCCTGTATACTACAGCACAAAGTTAAATGTTATGGTGGCCACAGAGGTCTTCTTCTTCTTGGGCCTCAGTGCTAGGGTCATAGTCTGTATTTTTGTCTCCAAATACTACATTATTTTCTGAAGAACACACAGTTACTTGCTTTTTCAAATCAGGCATGAAGCACATTCTATAGGAAATGTCCATCTTACATCTTAGTTCATGTGTTTCTTAAATACAATGAGATATTTATGAGAGTTTAGTACTATTCCATAAATGAGAAATAATATTGCAATTTAGGATTTTATATTTAGTGGCTTTTATGACTTGATAACATCCATCTTTATACCCTCAAATTCTAATGTCATTTTTATATTTCTTTATATTAGAAAATTCACTTCTATAAAAATTCATTTACCTGTCAATTCATGTTAGAAAAATAAATGTGTTATTTTCTTCTTCAGCATTTCATTGCTTTGCATTTAATGGAACAAGTGTTTCCAGGTGTTTTTAATGCTCTTGATAAGTCTTATGAATGCTGCCTGCTTTCATTTCCTGTGTCCTTTCACTCTGAAGAAAAGCTCATTTTAAAAAATGAAAACAATTTGATATGAAGTTAATACTGAATTGAGTCCATGCCTAATAATGTGTACATTAGAGGTGAATGAAGGCCATTTAAATCTTTAGTTTATAACTCCATTTTTCTTATGAATCAGTCAGTTACTCCCAGTAAGAGATAATTATATGAAGTTTTCATAAATCAGTGAAGAATGTGAAATGCCCTTCTCTAACTGGTTCATGAAAACCTGTGCTCTAGTCTCTCTGTGACTATTGATTTTTAAACAGTGGTATGTGTAATCACTTGCTCAAAATTCTTCACTTTTGCTAAATTGATCTATATTATTTTCATTGATACCAGATATTGTGTGGATCATGCATATTTATGAGTACCCATTTCTCAATAATATACCACCGTTTCATAAAAGGTAACTAATTCTTTGGGAACAATACTAATAGATTCCTCTCATTTCTTGTATACTGTGCTTTTGCGTAAATGTCTAGGACTTTAAATGTTGTGTGCCTTGTATCTTGTCATCTGTCTCTAATCAGTCTTTTAATAATCTACTGGCTGCTAACTTGCACAAATAAGGGAGGGTGTAAACTATGTCAAAGTCTATGATTAAGTTGAAAACAAGTCAGACTCTACCTTTGAGAATTTGTTCATAATTATGACTATTTTAAATGTAGTTTTTCACACAATGTGTTCTGATCATGGTTTTCCAACCCTTATCCTCTCTCATATTCTTCATATTTTCCCACACATCCAACCCTCTTACATCTTTTTCTGTAGAAAAAGAACAGGAAAAATTAAAAAAAAACACAAAAATACAAAACACACATCCATCAAGATAAAGTATGAGAAACACATACAGTGACAGAGATAGACACATACAAACAAATATACACACACATACACACCCATGCACATAGGTATCCAGCATGCAAGTGGTGCTAGCACAATAGTACCACGAATCTTAGGGGAATAACCAAGCAACTTTTGGTTTGACTTTAGGACTACTCCATGAAATGTAAAACATACTTGACACTGTTTTCATGATCAAGTACCTGAGACTAGGCAGCTCTGGAATCTAGGGTAAAACCAAATACTAATTTTATAGTAAAGAAACATAGCAATAATATAGTACCTAGGGACATTCTGGTATATATCAGTGCCTTGCATAGCCATTGTCAGAAAACTTTCCTCCTGAAACAGATGGAAACAAATATAGAGACGCACAGGCAGACTTTATGCCAGGATGTGGTGGTATTGTGTTCCCCAAAATATTGTGCACCCTAATAAACTTATCTGGGATCAGAAATAGAACAGCCACTAGATACAAAGGCTAGAAAATGGTGGCACTCACACCTTTAATCCTAGCATTCCAGAGGCAGAAATCCATGTGTTCAAGGATACAGCCAAGCATGGTGACTCATGCCTTTAATTCCAGAAAGCAAGCCTTGACTCCCAGGGAGTGGTGGTAGAAAGCAGAAAGGTATATAAGGCATGAGGACCAGAAACTAGAAGCATTTGGCTGGTTAGGCATTTGGGTGGCTAAGCTTTTAGGATTCTAGCAGCAGTTCAGCTGAGATTCATTCTGGATGGGGACTCAGAGGCTTCCAGTCTGAGGAAACAGGACCAGCTGAGGAACTGGCTAGGTGAGGTAGCTGTGGCTTGTTCTGCTTCTCTGATCTTCTAGCATTCACCCCAATAATTGGCCTCAGGTTTGAATTTATTAATAAGAACTTTTAATAATAATTATTAAGAATTATTATTCTTTTTTTAATTTATTTTAATTTATTTTGCAATACAATTCAGTTCTACATATCAGCCACGGATTCCCCTGTTCTCCCCCCTCCCGTCCCCCTCACCTTCCCCCCATTTATTCTTATTCAGACTGTGCAAAGTGTCTTTGTGCACTTTTCTCAGGGCACAAAGAACCCTGTGTCAGATATGGCAGAAAGACTGTCATAATCAGAGGGGTTAGAAAACACCAAAAAAACAAGGCCTTCTAGATTAACTGGGTAGATGCACATATGAACTCACAGAGGCTAAGAATACGTGCACCAGATGGGGACTTTGGCTGAAAGGAGAAACGGACACATGACTCAATTCTTTGCCCTGTAGTTATCTACAATTGGTAACCACTTGCAAATGATAATCTTATCTTCTCTAAGGAAGTCTCACTAGAGATATAAACTAGTTTTAAGATTAGGTTGCTAACTAGGGTTGGATCCAGATCCTACTGCCAGAGGATCCCTTAAGCAGATCAAGCTACTTAACTGTCTTCTTTATGAAGAGGGCCTAGTCCAGTCACATGGAGGCTCCACAGTTGTTGGTCTAAAGTTCATGAGTCCCAAGTAGCTTGTTTTGTTTTCTCTGTAGGTCTCCCCATCATAATCTTGATGCCCCTTGCTCATAGAATCCCTTTTCCCTCACTTTGACTGGACTCCTGGAGTTAGAACTGGTGCTTGCTGTGGATCTCTACATCTGCTTCCATCAGTTAATGGATGAAGGCTCTATGCTGAGAGCCTTCACTGAATCTCTGATACATGAGCTGGATTTTTGGAGCACAGTACCTATAGTGAGACAATTTGCACAGTCTGATGCAGTGGGAGTGGATTGAAATTGCCTCAACTGAATGTACCAGGCTCTGCTGTCATTTTATCCCATCATTTCTATACCATATTCTTCTTTTTTCCTTTAGAAAGAGATTTCTGAATTGAATTCTTTTCTTTATCTTTTTTTTTATTATGAGCAATCCACCCCTGTTCCCACCTCCTCCAAGACAAGGTCTCACCTGGGGAGACAGCCCAGCCTAGTAGACTCAGCTGAAGCAGGTCCAGTCCACTCTTCCCTACACCAAGGGTGAGCAAAGTGTCCCAGCATAGGCCCCAGGCTCCAAAAAGCCAGCCCATGCACCAAGGACAGGTCCCGGCTCCACTGCCTGGGGGCCTTGCAAACAGTCCAAGCTAAACAGCTGTTCCACTTATCCAGAGGGCCCAGTCCAGTTCCATGGGGGCTCTTCAGCCATTGGTTCACAGTTCATGCATTTGCACTAGTTTGGCTATTTGTCCCTGTGCTTTATCCAATCATGGTCTCAATATCTCTCGCTCATACAATCCCTCCTCTCTCACGCCTATTGGGTTCCCGGAGCTCCACCTGGGGTTCAACTGTAGATCTCTGCATCCACTTCCATCAGACACTAGATAAGAGTTCTATCATGGCCAGGCAGTGGTGGCACACGCCTTTAATCCCAGCACTCGAGAGGCAGATGTAGGTGGATCTCTGTGAGTTCGGGTCCAGCCTGGGCTACAAAGTGAGTTCGGGGAAAGGCACAAAGCTACACAGAGAAACCCTGTCTCGAAAAAAAAAAGATAAAAAAAAAAGAGTTCTTTTACATATGTGGGTGCCCTTGTGTTTGGGGCATAAATATTCAGAATTGAGACTTCATCTTGGTGGATCTTTCCTGTGATGAGTATGTAATGCCCTTCTTGATCTCTTTTGATTGATTTTAGTTTGAAGTCTATTTTGCTGGATATCAGGATGGCTACACCCGCTTGTTTCTTAAGACCGTTTGATTGGAAAGTCTTTTCCCAGCCTTTTATTTTTAGGTAGTGTCTATCTTCGAATTTGAGATGTGTTTCTTGTATGCAGCAGAAAGATGGGTCCTGCTTTCGTATCCATTCTGTAAGCCTATGTCTTTTTATAGGTGAATTAAGTCCATTGATATTGAGGGAAATTAATGACCAGTGATTGTTCATTCCTGTTATTTTTTGGTGGTGATGTGTGGGTACTTCTATACGTTGGGGTTTACTGCTGTGGCTTTATCTGTTGCCTGTGTTTTCGAGGGTGTATCTGACTTCCTTAGGTTGGAATTTTCCTTCTAGTGCTTTCTGTAGGGCTGGGTTTGTGGATAAGTATTGTTTAAATCTGGCTTTGTCATGGAATGTCTTGTTCACTCCATCTATGGTGATTGAAAGTTTTGCTGGGTATATTAGTCTAGGCTGACATCCATGGTCTCTTAGTGTCTGCATTACATCTGTCCAGGTTCTTCTGGCTTTCAAAGTCTCCATTGAGAAATCGGGTGTTATTCTGATGGGTTTGCCTTTATATGTCACTTGGCCTTTTTCCTTTGCTGCTCTTAATATTCTTTCTTTATTCTGTACGTTTAGTTGTTTAACTATTATGTGGCGAGGGGACTTTTTTGGGGGTCTAGTCTGTTTGGTGTTCTATAAGCTTCTTGTATCTTCATAGGCATTTCCTTCTTTAAGTTGGGAAAGTTTTCTTCTATGATCTTGTTGAATATATTTTCTGTGCCCTTGAGTTGGTATTCTTCTCCTTCTTCGACCCCTATTATTCGTAGGTTTGGTCTTTTCATGGTGTCCCAAATTTCTTGGACATTTTGGTTCATGACTTTGTTGGCTTTAGTGTTTTCTTTGACTGATGAATGTATTTCTTCTACTGTATCTTCAACGCTAGAGATCCTCTCTTCCATCTCTTGCATTCTGTTGATTATACTTGCATCTGAAGTTCCCAATCGTTTTCTCAGATTTTCTATTTCCAGCATTCCCTCTGTTTGTGTCTTCTTCATTTTTTCTATTTCCCTTTTCAGGTCTTGGACTGTTTCCTTCATTTGTTTCATTGATTTTTCTTGATTTTCTCTCAGTATTTTATTGTTTTCTTCCAGGACTTTATTGATTTCTTCTAATTTGTTTGCCCTTTCCTCTAGTTGTTTACAGCGTTCTTCACATTTTTTTGTCTTTTCCTCTACACAAGCCTCTAGCTTCTTCATGATGTCATTCATAAGGCTGTTTTCTTCTGCTTCTTCCAATTTCTGATGTTCAGGTCTACGTGTTGGAGGAGGGCTAGGGCCTGGTGATGCTGTATTGCTATTCATTTTGTTGTATATGTTTCTGCCTTGACGTCTGCCCATCTCCTTGTGGTTCGTTCTTGGCCTTATCCGCACACTTAGTTCAGACAGACCAGTGTTCCAAAAGGGAAGTCAGTTTACTAAAGCTTAAATCACATATAAAACCCCACACATTAATAGTGGGAGACCTCAACACCCCACTTTCACCACTGGACAGATCTCCCAAATTGAAACTTAACAGAGAAATAAAGGACTTAACTGATGTCATGACTCAAATGGACTTAATCGATATCTACAGAACATTCCATCCTAACAAAAAAGAATATACCTTCCTCTCAGCACCCCATGGAACCTTCTCTAAAATTGACCACATACTTGGCCACAAAACAAATCTAAACAGATACAAAACAATTGGAATAACCTCCTGTGTTCTATCAGACCACCGTGGTCTAAAGTTGGATTTCAACAACAACAAAAACTACAGAAAACCTGCAATCTCATGGAAACTGAATAATACCCAACTGAATCACCAATGGGTTAAGGAAGAAATAAAGAAAGAAATTAAAGACTTCCTAGAGATCAATGAAAATGAAGACACCACATATCCAAATTTATGGGACACTATGAAAGCAGTACTAAGAGGGAAATTCATAGCACTAAATGCCCACATAAATAAGTTGGAGAAATCTCACACTAGAGACTTAACAGCATACCTGAAAGCTCTAGAACAAGAAGAAGCACAGTCTCCCAGGAAAAATAGACGCCAGGAAATTATCAAAGTGAGAGCTGAAATCAATAAAATAGAAACAAAGAGAACAATACAAAAAATTAATGAAACAAAGAGTTGGTTCTTTGAGAAAATCAACAAGATAGACAAGCCATTATCCAAACTAACCAAAAGAGAGAGAGAGAGCATCCAAATCAACAAAATTAGAAATGAAAAGGGGGACATAACAACAGACATTGAGGAAATCCAGAGAATCATCAGGTCATACTTCAAAAACCTCTATTTGACAAAACTGGAAAACCTAAAAGAAATGGATAACTTTCTGGATAGGTACCACATACCTAAGTTAAATCAAGACCAGATAAACTATTTAAATAGTCCAATAACCCCTAACAAAATAGAAACAGTCATTAAAAGTCTCCCAACCAAAAAAAGCCCAGGACCAGATGGTTTCAGCGCAGAATTCTATCAGATCTTCAAAGAAGAGTTAATACCAATACTCTCTAAATTGTTCCACACAATAGAAACAGAAGGAACATTACCAAACTCCTTCTACGAGGCTACAATTACCCTAATTCCTAAACCAAACAAGGATACAACAAAGAAAGAGAACTACAGACCGATCTCCCTCATGAACATTGATGCAAAAATACTCAATAAAATACTGGCAAACAGACTCCAAGAACACATCAAAACAATTATCCACCATGATCAAGTAGGATTCATTCCAGGGATGCAAGGGTGGTTCAACATACGAAAGTCCGTCAATGTAATACATCATATAAACAAACTCAAAGAAAAAAACCACATGATCATCTCACTGGATGCAGAAAAGGCATTTGACAAAATCCAACACCCCTTCATGATAAAGGTATTAGAGCGATCAGGAATATAGGGAACATACCTAAACATAATAAAGGCAATTTACAGCAAGCCAACAGCCAACATCAAATTAAATGGAGAGAAACTCAAAGCAATTCCACTAAAATCAGGAACGAGGCAAGGCTGTCCACTCTCCCCATACTTATTCAATATAGTACTTGAAGTTCTAGCCAGAGCAATAAGACAACATAAGGAGATTAAGGGGATACAAATTGGAAAGGAAGAAGTCAAGCTTTCCCTATTTGCAGATGACATGATAGTGTACTTTAGAGACCCCAAAGATTCCACCAAGGAACTGATACAGCTTATAAACACCTTCAGCAACATAGCAGGATACAAGATCAACTCAAAAAAATCAGTAGCCCTCCTATATACAATGGACAAAGAAGCGGAGAAGGAAATCAGAGATACATCACCCTTTACTATAGCCACAAACGACATAAAATACCTTGGGGTAACACTAACCAAGCAAGTGAAGGACCTATATGACAAGAACTTTAAGTCCCTGAAAAAAGAAATTGAAGAAGATGTCAGAAAATGGAAAGATCTCCCATGCTCATGGATAGGCAGGACTAACATAGTAAAAATGGCAATCTTACCAAAAGCAATCTACAGATTCAATGCAATCCCCATCAAAATACCAACACAATTCTTCACAGACCTGGAAAAAATAATACTCAACTTCATATGGAAAAACAAAAAACCCAGGATAGCCAAAGGAATCCTGTACAATAACACAACTTCTGGAGGCATCACAATCTCTGACTTCAAGCTCTACTATAGAGCTACAGTAATAAAAACAGCTTGGTACTGGCATAAAAACCGACATGTGGACCAATAGAATCGAATTGAAGACCCTGACATTAATCCGCACACCTATGAACATATAATTTTTGACAAAGAAGCCAAAAGTGCACAATGGAAAAAAGAAAGCATCTTCAACAAATGGTGCTGGCAAAACTGGATATCAACATGTAGAAGGCTGCAAATAGATCCATATCTATCACCGTGCACAAAACTTAAGTCCAAGTGGATCAAGGACCTCAACATAAATCCAGCTACTCTGAACCTGCTAGAAGAGAAAGGAGGAAGTAGTCTTGAACGCATTGGCATAGGAGACTACTTCCTAAACAGAACACCAGTAGCACAGACTCTGAGAGAAACAATCAATCAATGGGACCTCTTAAAACTGAGAAGCTTTTGTAGAGCAAAGGATACGGTCAACAAGGCAAAGCGACAGCCTACAGAATGGGAAAAGATCTTCACCAACCCCACATCTGACAGGGGACTGATATCCAGAATATATAAGGAATTCAAGAAATTAGACATCAAAATGCCCAACAGTCCAATTAAGAAATGGGCTATAGAACTAAACAGAGAATTCTCAACAGAGGAAACTCAAATGGCCGAAAGACATTTAAGGAACTGCTCAACATCCCTAATCATCAGGGAAATGCAAATCAAAACAACTCTGAGATACCACCTTACGCCTGTCAGAATGGCTAAGATCAAAAACACTGAAGACACCTTATGCTGGAGAGGATGTGGAGCTAGGGGAACTCTCCTCCACTGCTGGTGGATATGCAAGCTTGTACAACCACTTTGGAAATCAATATGGCGCTTTCTTAGAAAATTGGGAATCAATCTCCCCCAAGATCCAGCTATACCACTCTTGGGCATATACCCAAGAAATGCTCAACCACACCATAAGAGCACTTGTTCAGCTATGTTCATATCAGCATTGTTTGTAATAGCCAGAACATGGAAACAACCCAGATGCCCTTCAACTGAAGAATGGATAAACAAAATGTGGTACATATACACAATGGAATACTACTCAGTAGAGAAAAACAAAGGCATCATGAGGTTTGCAGACAAATGGATGGATCTAGAAAAAATCATCCTGAGTGAGGTAACCCAGACTCAGAAAGACAAACATGGTATGTACTCACTCATAGCAGGATACTAGACATGAAACAAGGATGACTTGTCTGCTACTCACATCACCAGGGAGGCTACCTGGAAAACAGGACCCCAAGAAAGACACAGGGATCGCCCAATGACAGAGAAATGGAATGAGATCTACATGAACAGCCTGGACATGAGTGGGGGTAGTGAAAGGCGAGGGTTGAGGGAAAGAGAGCTTGGGGGAGCGGGACATCCCAGCTGGATCAACAACAGAGAGGGAGAACAAGGAATATTAGACCATGGTAAATGAAGACCACATGAGAATAGGAAGAAGCCAAGTGCTAGAGAGGCCCACAGAAATCCACAAAGATACCCACACAACAGACTGCTGGCAATGGTCGAGAGACCGCCCGAACTGACCTACTCTGGTGATGGGATGGCCAAACACCCTAATTGTCATGCTAGAAACCTCATCCAACTACTGAGGGATCTGGATGCAGAGATCCATGACTAGGCCCCGGGTGGATCTCTGGGAGTCCAATTAGCGAGAATGAGGAGGGTTTATATGAGCGAGAATTGTTGAGACCAAGGTTGGATTAAGCACAGGGACAAATAGCCAAATGAATGGAAACACATGAACTATGAACCAATGGCTGAGGGGTCCCCACTGGATCAGGCCCTCTGAATGGGTGAGACAGTTGATTGGCTTGATCTGTTTGGGAGGCATCCAGGCAGTGGGACCAGATCTTGTGCTCATTGCATGAGTTGGCTGTTTGAAACCTGGGGCCTATGCAGGATTGTTTGGCTCGGCCTGGGAGGAGGGGACTAGACCTACCAGGTTGACCTCAGTCTGTGGGGAAGGCTTTGCCCTGGAGGAGATGGGAATGGGGGGGGGGGTTGGGGGGAAGGTGAGGGGGACGGGAGGGGGGAGAACAAGGGAATCCGTGGCTGATATGTAGAACTGAATTGTATTGCAAAATAAATTTAAAAAAAAAAGAAAAAAAAGAGTTCTATCATGACAGCCAGGATGTTTGGCCATCTGATAACAAGAGCAGGTCAGCTCAGGCACTCTCTCGACCATTGCCAGTAGTCTATAGTGGAGGTATCTTTGTGGATTTCTGGGGACCTCTCCAGCACTCTGCTTCTTCCTATTTCCCTGGGGTCTTCATTCATCATAGTATCTCCCTCCCCATTCTCCCACTCTGCTCCTGATCCAGCTGGTACCTCCCACTCCCCTAAGTTCTCTTTTCCCCGACCCTTGCCCTCCATTACCTCCCAAACCCCAGTTTGCTCATGTAGATCTCATCCATTTCTCTGTCATTTGGCGATCCCTGTGTCTTTCTCAAGGTCCGCTTTACTAGGTAGCCTCCCTGGAGTTGTGAGTTGCAGTCTGGTTATCCTAGTATCCACTTATGAGTGAATACAAACCATGTTTGTCTTTCTGAGTCTGGGTTACCTCACTCAGGATGATTTGTTCTAGTTCTATCCATTTGCCTGCAAACCTCATGATGTCGTTGTTTTTCTCTGCTGAGTAGAGCTCCATTGTGTATATGTACCACATTTTATTTATTCATTCTTCAGTTGAAGGGCATTTAGGGTGTTTCCAGGTTCTGCTATTACAAATAATGCTGCTATGAACATAGTTGAGCATGTGTCTTAGTGGTAAGATTGAGCATTCCTTGGGTATATGCCCAAGAGTGGTATAGCTGGGTCTTGTGCAAGGTGGATTCCTAATTTTCTGAGAAAACGCCATATTGATTTCCAAAAGGGCTGCACAAGTTTGCATTTCCACCAACAGTGTAGGAGTGTTCCCCTTGCTCCACATCCTCTCCAATATAAGCTGTCTTCAATGTTTTTGATCTTAGCCATTCTGACAGATGTCAGATGGTATCTCATAATCATTTTGATTTGCATTTCCCTGATGATTAAGGATGCTGAGCAATTCCTGAAATATCTTTCAGCCATTTGAACTTCTGTTGAGAATCCTCTGTTAAACTCTGTAGCCCATTTTTTAATTGGATTGTTCAGTATTTTGATATCTACCTTCTTGAGTTCTTTATATATTTTGGAGATCAACCCTCTGTCAGATGTGGGGTTGGTGAAGATCTTTTCCCATTCTGTAGGCTGTTATTTTGTCTTATTGACCATGTTCTTTGCTCTACAAAAGCTTCTCAGTTTCAGGTTGTCCCATTTATTAACCGTAGGTCTCAGTGTCTGTTTTACTGGTGTTATATTTAGGAAGTGGTCTCCTGTGCCAATGGGTTCAAGACTACTTCCTACTTTCTCTTCTATCAAGTTCAGTGTAACTGGATTTATGTTGAGGTCTTTGATCTACTTAGACTTGAGTTTTGTGCATGGCCACAAATATGGATCTATTTGCAATCTTCTGCATGTTGACATCCAGTTATGCCAGCACCATTTGTTGAAGATGTTTTCTTTTTTTCTATGGTACACTTTTGGCTTCTTTGTAGAAAATCATATGATTATAGGTGTGTGGATTAATGTTAGGGTCTTCAATTCAATTCCATTGGTCCACATGTCTTTTTTCTGCCAGTACCAAGCTGTTTTTATTACTATAGCTCTATAGTAGAGCTTGAGAGCAGGGATCATGATGCCTCCAGAGGTTGCTTGATTATACTGGATTCTTTTAGCTATGCTAGATTTTTTGTTTTTCCTTATAATGTTAAGTATTTTTCTTTCCAAGTCTTTGAAGAATTGTGTTGGGATTTTGATGGGGATTGCATTGAATCTGTAGATTGCTTTTGGTAAGATTACCATTTTTACTATGTTAATTCTACCTATCCATGAGCATGGGAGAGCTTTCCATCTTCTGATATCTTCTTTGATTTATTTCTTCAGAGACTTCAAGTTATCATCATACAGGTCTTTCAATTGCTTAGTTATCACAAGGTACTTTATATATTTGTGGCTATGGTAAAAGGTGATGTTTCTCTGCTTCTTTTTCAGCCCCTTTATCATTTGTATATAGGAGGGCTACTGAATTTTTTTCAGTTAATCTTGTATCCTGCCACCTTACTGAAGGAGTTTATCAGACGTAGGAATTCCCTGTAGAATTTTTGGGGTCATGTGTATATACTATCAAATTGTCTGCAAATAGTGAAAGTTCAACTTTTTCCTTTCCAATTTGTAACCCCTTGATCTCCTTATGTTGTCTTATTGCTCTGGCTAGAACTTCAAGTACTATATTGAATAAGTATGGGGAGAATGGACAGCCTTGTCTTGTTCCTGATTTTAGTGGAATCACTTTGAGTTTCTCTCCATTTAGTTTGATGTTGGCTATTGGCTTACTGTAAATTGCCTTCATTATGTTTAGGTATGTTTCTTGTATTCCTGTTCTCTCTAGAACCTTTGTTATGAAGGGGTGTTGGATTTTTTTCAATGGCCTTTTCAGCATCTAGTGAGATGATCATGTGTTTTTTTTTTCTTTCACTTTGTTTATATGGGTGTATTACATTGACAGATTTTCATATGTTGAACCATCCTTGCAATGCTGGGAGGAAGACTACTTAGTCATGATGGATAATTTTTGATGTGTTCCTGGATTTGGTTTGACAGTATTTTATTGAGTATTTTTGCATCAATGTTCATGAGGGAGATTGGTCTGTAATTCTCTTTCTTTACTGCATCTTTGTGTGGTTTGGGTATCAGGGTAACTGTAGCCCCATAAAAAGTGTTTGGTAATGTTCCTTCTGTTCCTATTGTCCTGGGATTTTTTTGGTTGGGAGACTTTTGATGACTGTTTCTATTTCCTTAGGGGTTATTGGTCTATTTAAATAGTTTATCTGGTCTTGATTTAACTTTGGTATGTGGTACCTATCCAGAAAATCATCCATTTCTTTTAGATTTTCCATTTGTGGAGTACAGGTTTTTGAAGTATGACCTGATGATTCTCTGGATTTCCTCATTGTCTGTTGTTATGTCTCCCTTTTCATCTCTGATTTTTTAATTTGGATGCTCTCTCTCTCTCTCCTCTCTCTCTCTCTCTCTCTCTCTCTCTCTCTCTCTCTCTCTCTCTCTCTCTCTCTCTGCTTTTTGGTTAATTTGGATAAGGGCTTATCTATCTTTAATTTCTTTCTTTATTTCTTTCTTGACCCATTGGTGATTCAATTGGGCATTATTCAGTTTCCATGAGATTATAGGCTTTCTGTAGCTTTTGTTGTTGTTGAAATCTCACCTTAAGCCATGGTGGTCTGATAAGATACAGGAGGTTATTTCAATTTTTTTTTATCTGTTCAGATTAGCTTTGTGACCAAGCATGTGGTAAGTTTTGGGGAAGGTTCCATGGGGTGCTGAGAGGAAGGTATATTCTTTTGTGGAAAATTCTGTAGATAGCTATTAAATCCATTTGAGTCATAATATCTGTTAGTTCCCTTATTTCTTTGTTAAGTTTCCATCTAGCAAACCTGTCCATTGGTGAGTGTCAAGTGTTGAAGTCTCCCATTACTAGTGTATGGGATTTGATGTGTGATTTAACCTTTAGTAATGTTTCTTTTACAAATGTAGGTGCTCTTGTATTTTGGGCATAAATATTGAGATGAATTGAGACTTCATCTTCCTGATCTTTTTTGATTGATTTTAGTTTGAAGTCTATTGTATTAGATATTAGGAGAGCTATACCAGCTTGCTTCTTAAATCCATTTGATTGGAAAGTCTTTTCCCAGCCTTTTATTCTGAGATGGTGTCTGTCTTTGAAGTTGAGGTGTGTTTCTTGCATGCAGCAAATGCATGGATCTTATTTTCGTATCCCTATTGTTAGCCTGTGTCTTTTTATAGGTGAATTGAGACCATTGATATTAATGGATATCAATGACCAGTGATGGTTAATTCCTGTTATTTTTTGGTGGTAGTGTTGTATGTTTCCCTTCTTTGGTATTTGTAGTTGTGGGACTCTCTATGGCCTGTGTTTTCATGGGTGTCTCTAACTTCCTTAGGTTGGATTTTTCCTTCAAGTGCTTTCTGTAGGGCTGGATTTGTAGAGAGATAGTGTTTAAATCTGGTTTTATCATGGAATATTTTGATTATTCCATCTATGTTGATTGAGAGTTTTGCTGGGTATAATAATCTGGATTGGCATCCATGGTCTCTTAGTGTCTGCCTAACGTCTGTCTAGGACCTTCTGCTTTTAGAGTCTCCATTGAGAAATCACGTGTTATTCTTATGGGTCTGCCTTTACATGTTACCTGTCCTTTTTCCTTTGCAGCTCTTAATATTTTTTTCTTTATTCTGTATGTTTAGTAGTTTGATTATTATGTGGTGAGGGGACTTTTTTTTTTGATTCAGTCTATTTGGTGTTCTGTAACCTTCTTGTATCTTCATAGGCATTTCCTTCATTAGGTTGGGAAAATTTTCTTCTATGATTTTGTTGAATATATTTTCTGTGCCTTTGAGATGATATTCTTCTCCTTCTTTTATCCCTATTATTTTTAGGCTTGGTCTTTTCATGGTCTCCCAAATTTCCTGGACATTTTGGGTCATGACTTTGTTGGCTTTAGTGTTTTCTTTGACTGATGAATCTATCTCCTCTACTGTATCTTCAATGCCAGAGATCTGCTCTTCTATCTCTTGCATTCTGTTGGTTATACTTGCATCTGTAGTTCCTGTTCATTTACACAGATTTTCTACTTCCAGCATCCCTCAGTTTGTGTTGTCTTTATTGTCTTGATTTCAGTTTTGAAATCTTGAACTGTTTCTCTCACTTGTTTAATTGCTTTCTCTTGGCTTTCAAGGTATTTACTGATTTCTTCCCAGTTTTTGTTTGACTTTTCCTCAATTTCTTTGAGGGAATTTTTCATTTCCTCTTTTAAGATCTCTAGTATCTTCTTAAAGTCATTTTTATGGTTGATATCTTCTGTTTCTTCTGTGTTGGGATGTTCAGGTCTTGCTGATGTAGGTTCTGATGGAACTATATTGGCTTTTATGTTGTTGACTGCATTTTTGCACTGGTGTCTTCCCATCTCTGTCTCCACTTGTTGCAAGTGGTGTCAGCATCTGAAGGAGCCTCTCTTGGTCTGATTGATACTCTTGGTCCAGCGGGAGCTCTTGGTCTAGTCGATGCTAATCGACTCTTTGTCTCAGGCTGGAGCTTTTTGTCCAACTGGTGCTAGTGGGCACTGTCCCAGGGAATAGGTGCAGTCTTAGCATGTGGTAGATGGTGGTAGTCTGACCTGTCTGCAGGAGGTCTGCCTGCCAGCTGGCCTGAAACTGGGACTGCAATGGGTTGTGGTGTAAGATTGCAGGGTTGTGTCCCTGGCCCAAAAGCCTAGGGGCTGGGGTGTTTGGGTATGAAGATAAAGACTCACCTCTTAGTCTAATCTGGTGCTTGCCTTTTATTTTCTGATGAAATAAAAGCAGAACCTTTTTCACAAAGTACCATATCTTTTGATTTCCATTTTGAAGTCAAGAAATTTTAAAAATATATAAGTTGTTTCAATCAAGTAGCATTTATAATCAATGTCTCTTCGCAGCTATTGCTCTTTCTTAGCAATCCAGAAAATAATTCAAAGAGAACACAGTGACATTCAGTTTGCTACTCATAAACCCCATCTGAGTGTTTGGTAGTAGGACCTTTCAAAAGAGCCATCCATGCTACTATCATGAACCAGGAAGTGGTTTCTTAAAGGAGCCCTAGAAGATAATTCCTATCTCTAGATAAAATAAGCATTGTTCAAATTTTTTCTAGTATCAATATGTTCAACCACTTTGGTGAGACACATCAGCTATACCAAAGTATTTATATTCTAAGATGCCAAGCTTAAAGTTAAGGAACATTTCTTACATGCACCTCTCAAATTCAAGTATTTTTATTTTTGTAGTGAATCCAACATAGGCATCAGTACATGTGTGAAAGGATTATGTTGACTTATGACCAAAAGTTGTTCTTCTCTTGTATTAGTTACTTCCCTCTCCCTTGAAAACAGTTACCTGATTTTTAAAATATGTAATGAAAGATAAGCCTATTTTGCTTCCTTTTTAGGAGAGATATTATCATTATTGGAGGGCAGACACAGCAAGAAGAAGGTGAGCTGTAGGTGGTGAGAGCATGAGTTATCATCTCTTAGCATCATAGAGGACAAGGACACTAATAATGAAGGCCAAAGTCTGAGGTCAGTAGAATTTTCAAACATCTGTGACAAATAACATACTTCCATTATATAGACTCAAAACCTTTACAGCACTACAGCCTCCATGTATCACCAGAACCTGGATATCAAAAAAGACTGAATGAAGCCAGAAAAGAAGAAATTGAGCAAAGACCCTGAATTTCAGATCTACATCCAACAACTAAGAATACTATTGGGATGATCTATTTCAAACTAGGACATCTCATACCTTCAAATCAGCTTCTGTACACACATTACCTAAGACTTGGATCAACATCACATCATTAGTATGGTTTTTCTCAGCAAAAGACATTCCATATGGAATATCTTTTAAAAGTCTCCTTACAGGACTATGGGCATGCCTCAGACCACTTGTCAGTGAATTATGAATTCTTGATGCATAAAGAGGAAGAGCAGTACACCAGTGATCTGAAGGAGGAAATCATGAAATGGGATGGGGTAGCTTTAGTTGGGATAGGGAGGGAGGTAAATACAGAAGGCAGATGAAGGAGGGGTAAATGACAGGAATTGTGACAATTTTAAAAGGAATCATGCTATTAACTGTCTATACAAAAATATATAAATGGATATATGTTAATGCATATATATGTGTGTGTATGTGTATATGTATAGTGCATATGGAAATTTCTCATCTGACTGAACAAACCTCTGAAGAGCAACAGAGCACCTAAAGAATATTAACACCTGTCATGGGAAACAAATTGAAATGTTCTCCAAGAAACTTCTAAAATACCGGAATTTGAGTTCCTGATACCAAAAAGAAGATTCAGTTTAGAAATAACATCCAGAGAATCTGAGTTAAATGTATACTGGAAATCACCCTAAAGTCCTCTTTCAGTGTAAGGGAAGTTTTTATGTAAGGTTCAAAGGGAGAAATGGTATGTAAGGAATTCTGATTGCAGAAGAAATAGTCTCCCCTAGGGAAGAGCATGTAGCTTTAAAGAATGAACTGGAAAAAGGACACATTTAAAATGGAAGGATATAGGTATAGTGAGGCCGAAGGGTTCTCCAAGAAGGTCTAGAAGGTTAGAAAATGGGAAGGAGAACCAATAAAATCTAACCTCCTGCAGAAATACTCGAATGACCCCATTACCTTATAACCTAATTTTTAAATAAACAGTAACATTAACTCAGAAACAGCCTCACTCAAGGCCAATGTTTTGCATCACAATGTCGAAGATCTCTCTCATATCAATGTCCACTTTGTTCAAATTTCTACATTTTTCTCCCTACTCTAATGAAATTGTAAGGTGTTTTGATTTCTATCATAGTGGCATATAAATTGTACAATAAACATACATGTGGCAGATCACAGGAAGGGACTTATATCCTAGTGATAATATGAACTTCCAAGTATCAGACAATAAAACAAGAAATGAGATCAAATGTATGCCAGTCATATACAAGAATTATATGGCTTTTTCTGAGTTACCCAGGGGACTGTTTTCTGAAAAATATCTGCACCAGGCCACCATCTATATACATATTTCTTTGTTCTGTTAATGCTACAAAACTGAACCAAATATGAGTGATTTAACACATGAGAACTATATTCTCCCACAACCTGAAACACAGAAATTCAAACTGAAGGTTTCCCTGGATGGGCTGTTACCCTGAACCTCTGAGTAAAAGTGCCTAGGCTTCCCTGAGTGCCAAATTATGATGTCTCAGCAGTCCTGACTCCATGTTCTCTACCTTGGACATCGGTCTTTCCAGCGGTATCTGGTTCAACAATAATGAGATTAACCACACTGATCACCTCATAAAATTACAATTTTCAATCAGGAATCACAGTTATCAGGGGCTAGAGTCTTAACAGAGCCATCTGGGAGACACAAGCCTAGACACAAGTCACTTATAACTTTTTGTCAAGATAAAGAAAATGCCGGCCACTGTGACAGTAAGTAATGTCATTGTTGTCTTCAGAACTTGCTCCTTTATTCAGCAAATGAATATTGAGCTGTGTGGCCGTGCACAGATTAGAAGCTATCTGCTATATTCAACTTTGCAACTAAGGTTCTGTAAGTAGTAGAATGCAACCTATATGAAGTTATGACTGACATGTTAGGTATATTTGCACACATGAAATTAAATATACAATCATGACACTTTCTGCTCCAAAGATTAATTTCATTTAAAGTTCTGAATAAACACTTCATACATGATGCATGGAGTGTATAAGCTCTTATTTATTTAGGGAAAGTGGAAGGGGTGCATTCAATACTTATTTATTTATTTATTTATTTATTTATTTATTTATTTATTTATTTTATTTATTCATTAATAGAAAGTGGAAGGGGTGTTTTCAGTACTCCACAATCAAAGAAAACACAAATTGTGGCTGAATCTTTTCTCTGGATATAGGGAGGGGTCAGGATTTTGTGTTAAATGAACGATTCGACACACAACAGCATAGTAGGTCTGAGTTTGAAAAGTAAACAGAAAACGTAATCTCAATATTTATTGGGCCACTGATTTTGAATTCATGAATTCAACCTTTCAGTGTCCCAGGATTGGTTGGAAATATTTTGGATTATAGGGAGACATGGAAGAAATATTGGTACACAGATATGCAAGATTTGTAGAAAAAGTGTTTAGACTCCTCCAGGCAAGTTAGATTGGCATAGGGAATAATCAGTTTTAAGGAGCAGAATGTCCTACTGATTTTAAGTTAGCTATGTCTGGTTGGGACGTTTTCCAGGATGTTTTCTTTTCTTTCCTTTTTTCATTATTTTAATTTTTAAAATTTATTTTATACTTCAATTTAATTTGCACATCAGCCACGGTTTCCCCTTTCCTCCCTCCCCCAGAATCCCCCACCCTCCCCCCAGCCCACCTCCCATTCTCATTTCCTCCAGGGCAAAGAATCCCCTGGGGATTCATCAGCTCAACCTGGTAGATTCAATTGAGGCAGATCCAGTCCCCTCCTCCCTTCGCCCAGACAGAGAAAAGTGTTTTTGCATAGGCCCCAGGTTCCAAACACCCAGCTCATGCACTAAGGACAGGTCCTGGTCCCATTGCCTGGGGGCCTCCCAAACAGTTCAAGTTAATCAACTGTCTCACTTATCCAGAGGCCTGATCCAGTTGGGGGCTCCTTAGCTATTGGTTCATAGTTCATGTGTTTCCACTAGTTTAGCTATTTGTCCATGTGCTTTTTCCAATCATGGTCTCAACAATTCTCGCTCATACAATCCCTCCTCTTTCTTGCTAATTGGACTCACAGAGCTCCACTCTGGCCCAGGATCTCTGCATCTGCTTCCATCAGTCATATACACAATGGAGTACTACTCAGCAGAGAAAAACAATGACATCATGAGGTTTGCAGACAAATGGATGGATCTAGAAAAAATCATCCTGAGTGAGGTAACCCAGACTCAGAAAGACAAACATGGTATGTACTCACTCACAGAAGGATACTAGATGTAAAACAAAGGATGACTAGACTGCTACTCATAACTCCAGGGAGGCTACCTAGAAAACAGGACCCTAAGAAAGACACAGGGATCACCCAATGACAGAGAAATGGATGAGACCTACATGAGCAAACTGGACGTGAGGTAGGGTAATAAAGGGCAAGGGTCGAGGGAAAGAGAGCTTAGGGGAGCAGGAGAGCCCAGCTGGATCAAGAACAGAGAGGGAGAACAAGGAAAAAGACCATGAAATGAAGACCCCATGGGAATAGGAAGAAGCAAAGTACTAGAGAGGTCCCCAGAAATCCAAAGATACCTCCACAATAGTCTACTGGCAATGGTCAAGAGAAAGCCCGAACTGATCTAGTTTGGTGATCAGATGGCCAAACATCCTAACTGTCATGGTAGAACTCTCATCCAGGATCTTTTCTGTTTCATCTCCTTTGGCATCCTCCCTTGCATGGTCTTTTCATCATCCTGAGTCACTGTCTCATGTAACTCTTGTGATGGAGAGCTCTTGCCAAGTCTATTCAAGAGGAGTCATCTCTAGGGTCTTGCTATTCTGGACTCTAAGATGAAATAATGGGGCCTGTGGTTTAAGAAGAAGCTTATTTTTAACTTGAGTTTAGCGCCTCAGATGGGAAGTCTCAGGGAAGAAAATTGTCCAAAATTCTCCATTGAGTGTAGAAGAGGCATGTCAAACATATATGTGATTAGAGTGATGACTTCAGTCACCAAAAATATTACAAACTCTTGTGCTCATAAATACATGAGCTCTATATGTGGCTGCTGAACATATTGGTATGTTTTGTGTCCCCCATGCTTACACTGTGGTAGATGCTTCTATTTTATGAAATTCTCTTGGATTTTTCTATTTTTTGCTGCTGCAGAATCTTGTTCCTTTTTGCCTCTTTGATGATTTTCAGTGCAATTCCAAAGCACTAACTCCTATAAATAGTGAAAGAAATGTGATTATTGTGGGACTTTTTTACTTTTTAATTATTATTGCACAAAAATGCATGATTTTACATGTGAAGATAAAATGATGATAGAGTAAATGCTTTTAAAATTTATTCCTTTTCAGAATTTAGATTTCATTGTGATCAAGTAATCTTAGATTCACATGAATTTAACTTTAATTTCCCATCCTGGTATTTCCTCTCTGGTATTCACAAAACAATTTTTCAAGTGTGTCTCCCTGTTCCCTTTTTTCTTCACTCGAAGAAAGAAGGGTTTGTTTTAATTCATGTTGTTTTCCACATTAGGTACTCTTAATCTTTCTACATTCCTCTGGCTTGCCTTTACTTGTTCAGGGGTGGGACATTTTCATGGCTTTCTCTGCAGATAGAATATTTTTTAAAATTTGACATGTTGTTTTGGGCAATTTTCAAAGTGTTGTTTTCTACTTTGTGAAGAATTAATGCCATAAAAATTAGTGTCTACAGAGTCTTTGTGTGGTGGTAGAGTGACAGGGACTGCCTGTGCTAGCTACTGCTGTTTTGGAGGTCAGAATATGAGAATTTGGTTTTGGGGCCTCATCTGTTAAAATGATTTCAAAATGACTTAGATTTTTAAATATAAATTTGGTTAGTAATCTTTTAGATTGTGACACTTTTGCACCATTCTCTCCATTTCATTCCAGTACTTCCAATTATTTACAGCTGGTATGGGTGTGTTCTGCAAGACAGAGATGTTGCTGGTGACTTCTGATAGTTGTTTCTTAGTTTGAGGCCTGTAGGATTAGAGGGCATTCACAGACAATTTTGTAGATTTGGTTGGACTCTGTCAGAAAGAAATATCTATGTAGGATTCTTTGTGAAGGATGTATGATTTATTTTACTCTATGCAGACATATCTGTAGCTGTATAATTCATCTACTAAGGTCTGAAATGGAGGAAGATGTCTTGCATTCAATTTAGAACCAAATCCTGTAAAATGGAAATGCAGAAGCAAGGAGCAGGTGGAGAGTAAGCAGTTAAACAATCAGTAGTGAAGAAAAATTTAGGTCCTTGTGATAAATGTGGTTATGCTGAAACCTGGATGCAGTGTTAAGTCATCAGCCCTGGGAATATAGAGCAGAAAAAATGATCCAGGAGGAAACAGTGATAGAGATAAGTATATATTGACAGCTTAGACTGAAATAGACAGAGTGAAAATGGTGAGAGAAATCTATTTACAGGAGTGTGCCTATGTGACTATACGTGGATAGTGAAGATTTTTTTGTTTTTTCCACTTTTATTTGATTTTCCTCACATTTTGATTGGATGTACATAGGCATGTTCTTTGTGATAATCATAACAAAAGTATGTGGAATGTGTGGCTAGAAATATATTCAATATTTTTGTGTCTTAATCTCTAATTTTATTTTACTTTCAAGAAGACCTAATTTAAAAGATAGTAAGTAAACACTATGTATATGTATATACACATATATGTATGGTGTCATATACATATACATACATATATTTAAATTAATACATACTTATATATTTCTATTTATATATACATATTGGAAGGAAAATATTTCTTTTCAGATTAATGCATATTAATGCCTAAGAGCAAGAGGGCTAATTTCCTTGTGAAGTACATTTTTTACATTATTTTATGAATTTTATGAACCACAATATCCACTCTAAGAGACAACAGAGAATCATTCTACTTGTCTGTGAGCCTCATTTTTTAACATTCACTTTGACATGACAAGTCAAAATGTCAGTTGCAAGTCTGTATGTTGTGTTCAGAAACTGAAGAAATGCATGCTTCCTCCCACCCCCTTGAGCCCTCATAATTTCTTAGCTTCTATGGGTCTGTGGATTGTAGCATAGTTCTCATTTACAGCTAATTTACAGTACTCACTTGTAAGTGAGTACTAACCATGTTTGTCTTTCTGGGTCCAGGTTACATCACTCAGAACAATCTTTTCTGGTTTAATCCATTTACCAGCAAATTTCATGATGTTATTGTTTTAATAGCTGAGTAATACTCCATTGTGTTATTGTACCACAATTCCTTCAGCCATTCTTCAGTTGAAAGGCATCTAGGTGGTTTCCAGTTTGTGGCTACTACAAATAAAGCTGTTATGAATATAGTTGAACAATGGTCTCGTGGTATGGTGGAATAGTCTTTGGGTGTATTTCCAGGATTGGTATAGCTGGGTCTTGATGTACATCTATTCCCAATTTTCTGAGAAACTACTATATTGATTTCCAAAGTGGCTGTACAATTTTGCACTCCCACCAGCATTGGAGGAGTGTTCCCCAAGCTCCACATTCTCACCAGCATGTGCAGTCAGTTGAGTTTTTTATCTTAGCCATTCTGACATATTTAAGATGGAAGACCAGTGTTCTTTTGATTTGTCTTTACCTGCTGACTGAGGATGTTGAACATTTCTTTAAGTGAATCTTGGCCATTTGAGATTCCTTTGTTGAGAATCTCTGTTTAGGTTTATACCCCATTTTTGAATTGGATTATTTGGTTTCTCAGTGTCTAGTTTCCTGAGGTTTACTATATTTTGAATATCAGCCCTCCATCTGATATGGAGTTGGTGAAGATCTTTTCCCTTTCCTTAGACTGTCAACTGCTGTTTTGTCATTTTGACAGTGTCCTGTGCCTTAGAGTATGTTTTCAATTTCATGGAGAATATATTCCTTCATAGTTTGGACTTCATAATGTTTCTAACTAGGGACTTTTTTCCTGTTAGACATGTTTCATGTTAAAAGACATAACATTTGCTTTGTGGCTATTCTAAAAATTCTCACAATGTTATAATTATTTAAAATAGTTTTTATATTTCTTTTTGTGAAAATAAATATATGAATTTCAAGATTGGTCAAAAGCTTTCCATCACTATCTTGATTATTAATTTTTCTCATGTATACTCAGTCTAGAAACATAAGCACATCAATTTTTCTACTCTATTTTAACCTTCATTGATGATATGAACGGCATGTCATTTAATGTTCCCTGAAATATCAGTGATTTAACTACCCATTAATTTTTCAATTCTTTCACATTGTCCTTTTATCTAAATTTCTAACATATTCTATCTCCTTTGATTTTTTAATGAAAGTTATGTGATTCAGGAAACTTTCAGAAGTCCATATTGGACATTTTTTTTGTCTCTTCCTGCTCATGTATCTTTGTATCATGAAACATTATTACTCTACTCAAAATACTGGAAACAATCAATGCTTAATTATTTTAGGTTTGCATTTAGCTTATTATCAGTGATGCTGAAACTTTTTAAAGCACGTACTAACTGTGTGTGTTTTACTTTGGTACAGAATCTGTTCGTGTCATTACCCATTTGTTGGTTGGAGGTTTTATTTCCTTGATTTACAACTTCTTCACTTAATTGAAACATTTGACATTAGTCCAGCATCTAAAAAACAAATGGAATGTGTTTTCTACTATTATATGATGTTCTGATGGTAGATTTCTTTGATGTACCGAATTTTTTTTTGTAGTTACATCTTTATTTTGTGTGGTTCCATGCTTTGATATCTGATGGTAATTTGTTTAACCCTGGCATTCTCTTCAGTAAGTCCTTTCCTATACTAATGTCTTGACAGTTATTAGGTGTTCATTCTCTAACACATACAGTGTTTCATGTTTTAAGCTAAGGATTGTGACCTTTTCAAATTGATTTCTATGCAAGGTAGAGCATAATGGTCCCTTTATACTCTACTGTGTGTTGATATCCAATCTTTCAGCAGCCTTTGTCATATAGACTGTTTATCCTTGTTGCTTTAAAAATATTTGGCTATGGCATTGGTGTATAAAGGTAATTACAATTATCTAGAAGTACCAACTTACCCTGGTATATTGCTTATCATCAAGAAATATAACCATAAGTATTTGAAAGTCTGTTGGCAAAGAGAAATACTTATTTCATGTTGGTGAGCATTAAAATGTATGGAGATGTTAGGGAAATTGTTTGGAGGCTCATCAAACTTTAAAGTAGAAGAAAATTACATATGAAACAGTAATTCCACTTCTGGCCTCATCTCCAGAAGACTCTGCATTCAGTCATAGAGATTATCTATCACTATGATAACATTCTTATCATTTTTTGTTTTTAGTTATTGTTCTGTTTTATCATTTAAATATATTTTTCCATTTTATTTTTTTACTCTAAATTTGCGTTTATTTCATTAAGTTTACATATCTAGATACACATTTTCACAAAATATTAACCATTTCTTCATTATGACAACATTCTCTTTTCTAGCTCTTCAACTACATGGGTGTGTGTGTGTGTGTGTGTGTGTGTGTGTGTGTATGTTGAATTTTTGGATAATATGGTATAGCATGAATACTTTACGTTTACTGATACAGCTTACAAATTCTATGAGTATAATATTCTTTTTCTATTTACATGTTTTTATTTATTTTTTCATTTTTCTTTATTAAGAAATTTTCTACTCGCTCTACATACCACCCACAGATCTCACCTCCTCCCTCCTCCCACTCTACAGCCCTCCCTCCCAAGCCACCCCACAACCCCACATCCCCTATATTAAGGTCTCCCATGGGGAGTTAGCAGAGCCTGGCACACTGAGCCTAGGCAGGTCCAAGTCCCTTCCCACTGAACCAAGGTTTCACAAGGCATCACACCGCAGGCACCAGATTCCCAGAAGCCTGCCCGTGCACTGGGGACAGATCCCAATCCCACTGCCTGGGTGCCCCCCAAACAGTTTGAGTCAAACAACCATCTTCCGTATCCAGAGGGCCTAGTCCAGTCTCATGGGGGCTCCACAGCCACTAGTCTACAGTTCATGGGCTTCTACTAGTGTGGCCATTCATCTCTGTATGTCTTCCCATCAGGATCTTGAAGTCCCCCACCTGCAGAATCCCTCCTCTCTCTCATCAATTGGATTCCTGGAGCTCAGCCTGGTGCCTTGCTGTGGATCTCTGTATCTGCCTCCATCAGTCACTGAACAAAGGCTCTATGATGACAGTTAGGGTATTCACTAGACTGGTCACCAGAGTAGACCAGTTCAGGCACCCTCTGGACCACTGCCAGTAGTCCAAAGTGGGGTCATCCTTGTTTATTTCTGAGAGATTCCCAAGCATCCTGCCTCTTCCTATTTTCATGATGTCCTCATGAGAACTCCCTGCCCTCCCACTCTGTCCCTGTTCCAGCTTGACCCTCACATTTCCCTATGTTCTCATCCCCCACGCCCTCCGCCACCCAACCAAACCCAGTTCGCTCATGTAGATCTCAGCTATGTGGATAAATTGGTATAGCATGAATACTTTAGGTTTTTTGATACAGTTTACAAATTTTATGAATACAAAATTCTTTTTCTGTTTCCAAGTTTTTATTTATGTCCTGCACATTAAGCTTTATCTTTGTTGCCAATGTCATTATTACTGATTGCATTACTACTCAATGTATACATTTTTATTTTTATACATGTTTGCACATATACATATATAGTCCTTAGAGTACATGATGTAGAGGATCAAGGTAAATCATAGGGTTAGAAATTTCAAAGCCATATGTCTTCATATATATTCTGGAATCTAGAAGTTGTAGGTTGTAATGCCAATGAAGGAATGGACTTGGGAGTGGGGCGATAGGAAGCAGACCAAACGCAAAACTTTCCTTTTCTTATGTCCTTTTATAGGTGTCCATCATACATTATCTCCATTAAAGGTGTGTCTTCCTACCTTAAGATCTAGATTAAGGAAGTATGTAAAATAATTGGATTAGACAAATGTTTCCCTACCTCTAAGATCCAAATTATATGTAATGAAGTAGATAATCAAGAATAGCCATTGCAAGTCTATCCTTTGCTAAATGGACACACAACCATACATCATTTTCATGTGGTTAGTATCCAAATGAACACACCATGAGACATAGGAGGTCTAACAAATAAATTTACTCTGTATTGTGAAAATAGTCTTTCAATGGGAAGGCCTCAAGTAAGTCTATTCTTTTTTTTTAAATTCTCAATAACACTGTTTCATTCTTATTGAACTTCACCATAGGGAGCCCATGAATTTATGAGGCTTACTTATAGAAAATAAGTAAGGTCATTCTGATGAGAGTGTGGTGACACAGACCTAGTCACACTGAAAATTCTGTACACAGTGTGTATGAAGATAATTTATCATTTCATAGATTGATATTCCCCTCTCTCCTTTTAAAAATATTGTCAAGTCATCTTCTTATTTTTTAAAATTGTATTACCTATTAAGATATCCCTTTGTCATCATTTTAATCATTTTAAGGTATGATGGTGGCTGTTGTTTAACTTAACATAGAGGACAAAATCCCTGTGTTGAATCTTCAAATAAATATTTATTCACTAATGTTTTAATGAGGCTTCATTGGTGGGAAATATCCTTATAATCATTCAAATATTTATTTCTGTATATGCATTCACACACACACACACACACATATATATATATATATATATATATATATATCACATTATTTATACAGAAGGAATGGCAATTTTCTAGTATGAGTAACATATCCTCACTTAGGAACAATAATATCTTAAAAGTAATTGATAACTTAAGAGATATGGACCATATTGTAGACCTAGAGTTGTTATAAGAATCAAGGAGATATAATTTGGACCAAAATTCTATGACTCCTAATGTCTTTGACTTAAAAGCAGACATTTAAATTTATATGAAAAGCCTCAGGTTAATTCTTCCAAAGAAGTGTTTAGAACTATAGTCATTTCTATTCATTTTACCTATGTGGTCAGGTTGATTATATATAATTTATTTATATATTAATATTTTAAGTTTGTTATTACCATGAACAAAATTAACTAGGGCAAAGTCAATAATTTTACTTTATAGGAGAATTTACTTAGAATCATTTTCTTATTAAATATATGACATAAACACTAAACCATACTTCATATGGCAGTCTATACATAATTACTTCACAAGACAAGTTCTAGTAAAAACTTTTATGATTGTTGCTTTTTTAGATTATATTTTTATCTTTTCATTATAAAAGGGAAACTTACCAAAGGGATCTTTAGTCAACATGTTAGTCTGAGCAGAAACATAAGTAGATATTCAGAGAACAAATGAGTGTGAGGGGCAAGTTATCTAAGTTAAAGGAAAACTGGCTTGAACTTACCAGTCAGAATTAGCAATTAGACCCAGGAGACTACCATAGTGGTGCTTTCCTGGCTACAGCTTGTCTCTCACATGACAATTCATCAACAGTCTCTGTTGGGATCTGTTATTTTCAATTAGGATCTCAGGAGAAGCCAATAATTATATCATGTAATAACCTATTAGTGTCAAAACAGAGAAAAAACATTAAAAATGACTAAATAAACACCATGGAGTTCCAACATTTCCTCCATTTTCATATGTAAAATGGATGTGGAGATTCTATTGGACTCACTGGGACCATGACATATAGTGATGGCCACTATTTTGGATTGTCTCAAGTGGTGACATTTACGAAGATGGTGGTGAAGTCACATGGCATGTGCTTTCTCTATAATATCATTAGCAAAGTTAGCCACCAAGTCACATGGTTGCTTCCCTCTTGATGAAGATCCTGAAGTCACATGTACAATAAACCAGGTCATATTCAATTCTGTTCAAATTGAACTCTGCTGCAGGGTAATGTAATTACATCAATCATCAGGGCATTCAAGGTTGTGCAATCTACTTTGTGTGGGAGGTAAGAACATAGAGAAGGGAAAAAGAAAGAACCAGGTAGATGGTGGAAAATATAAAAACTGAGCACACTGTACCCCCAGAGGATTCAAGTCATGACTGTGGGCTGTTAAACCATAAGAAGCTCATTCACTTATCCTGTTCTTCATTTTATGGCTCTCAGAAAGGAAAGGGAGATGGCAATGGAAGAGAGGAAAGGTTGTTCAAAGAGATTTGCATGTGTGTGGGAAAACCTCATCCCTCACAGACTCAAACCCATTATTGCTTTGGGATTGATGTATGAGACACAGACAGACATCGCCATAAGCAGCATTGTCCCTTAATTACAAGAATAGAAAGGCTGCAGTCTCTCCATCTATGTACAGAAAACGGGAATATGATGTTGCAGCCTGGGGATTTTTTTTAGTACAGAACAGGGGAGCCTTTAAGGAAGTAAGTTTCCATCTGCCAGTTATTTCACGAAAGCATCAAAGAATTAAGGAGTTTGTTGGTGATTACAAGTTTGATTTCAGGTCAACATTCCTGTCCAGAAATTTTAGATACACCCTAGGTTTTTAGGTAATTAAACCATCACTTACTGTATACCACAGTATTCATGTTATAACCATTACCATGATGACAAAGCTTAAAGTTTGTAGATATATAACATTGATGACATAAAAACCATTGCAACCATGTCATCATAATGTGGTTCAGCATCATACTGTTAAATATGATATGAGTCCCCATCATAAATATTGACAATCCTTTTCTGCAGGTTCAGATTGAGAAGCTACCAGTTTTCTTTGGCTTTCATATTTGCCATTGAAGAAATCAACAGGAATTCGAACATTTTACCCAACACATCTCTAGGATTTGAGATCTATAATGTTGAAATCAATCAATGTAATATTATAGAAGAAGCTTTTCTTTTCCTCACAGGAATTGGAATAGTCATTCCCAATTATACATGTAGAAGGGAGAACAAGGCTGCAGCTTTACTTACAGGAAGATCTTGGGCAATATCTGCAAATTTGGGAGACTGCTGAATCTCTACAACTATCCACAGGTAAGGAACATGGCTGTGAGGGAACAATAAACTCATAATAAACTGCAGACACTTAGGTGTGAGGCTATGACATTAATCAATCAAGGAGAATAAATCAGGCATTTGGATATATGTCCTCATATGCTTTTCTTGAGATAGAGAAGAGGCTGGGGCCTATACTGGGTGTTTAGAAAATTCTGTGTCTTGTGAGGAATTCTCTATAGATGTCTTCAGAAACAAGATGGGAGTTTAAAATACCATGAGCAAAAGTTAGTCTATACAAATCCAAAGTGTCACCTCAGGTTTGAGACTGTGTTCTATGGCAATCTTTTTACTGGTTTTTCCTATTTGAAATTTTGTTCAGATAAATTTTGGGCAATTTGACACTATCCTAAGTGACAGAGTTCTGTTTTCTTCTCTCTACCAGACAGCACCCAAGGACACATCTCTTTCACATGGCATTGTCATTTTGATAGTTCATTTCAGCTGGACCTGGGTGGAACTGGTTCTCATAGATGACCACAATGGGGCTGATATTCTATCAGAATTCAGAGAAGAGATGGACAGTAATCATGTGTGTGTAGCTTTTGTAAAAATGATTTCTGACAACTGTATTAACTCTAGCTCCAAATCCAGAACAAGTCATCGGCAGATCCTGAAATCATCTGCAAATGTGGTTATCCTTTATGATGTCACTAAAACTTTATATGGTATAATAATATATTTAGGGGAATATTCAGTTACCTGGAAAGTGTGGAACAAAAAGTCACAATGGGATGTAACTACTGATGTTCCTTATTTCATATTTGATCCATTCCACGGAAGTCTCATTTTTGAACAACACTATGCTGAGATTTCTCATTTTAGGAAGTTTATCCAGACAAACCTTCCAAATATCCTGAAGACTATATCCTTGCTCTTTTATGAAACAAATACTTCTGGTCTTTTTCTGGACCAGATTGTAAAATTTTGGATAACTGTCTACCCAATGCTTCTTTGAAAATGTTGCTTGGACATGCTTTGGAAATGCACACGACTGAAGAGAGTTACAATGTATATAATTCTGTATATGCTGTGGCTCACAGTCTCCATGAGATGACTCTAAAACAAGTAGAAATCCACCATCATGCAAATGGGGAGGTAAATACCTATCCTTGGGTGGTAATTTCTCTTCTTGTATATTTTTTCAATAGTCCTGTGTATACTGAAGTTTTCTACAAGCATACAATACATGATTGTACACTGTGACAGCTTTTGCAAAGAAGCATTTGAGAGACTGTAATTCATAGTCCAGAAGTCTTTGCAGACACATGTGCCATTGTTCATGTTGAATGTGTGACAATAAGAAGGATTAAATATGTATGTGTTACAATTAAACTAAGAAACTTCCCATGATACTATACTCAATTGAAACCTCATAATCTCTAAGTATGTTTCTGAATAGAAATAGGAGTTCTAGATCCTAGATGGTCAAATGCTATTAGAACCTTATAGTTCAAATTCTGAAGCTATGTTTATGTATCCTAACTGACCATTATATTGAATCAACTTCCAGTGATTAAATTATTTCGTTTGTTTCTTTGTTATTTTGTGTTTGTGTGTATGAATTCTTTCTTTTGAAACTGACAAGCAACATTATGATATATTCATTTTTAGTCTTCATCCACTAAAATATTGATAGCTTGGTATAGCTTGTAATTAATGTCAAGGATTTAGGACACTGAGGCCCATGACTTCATTGGTTTCTGATGCACATTTCTGGGAATAAATTCATCATCAAATTCTGCATCTCTTTTAGCTTCACCCTTATCTCAAGAATATCCATTTCAAAAATGGTCCTGGAAAACTTGTGGTTTTCGATTCACAAAAGAAATATAATGCAGAATATGATATTTTCAATCTCTGGAATTTTCCTGATGGTCTCAGACAAAAGATGGAAGTTGGAACATTTTCTCCTAAAGCTCCAAAGGGCCAAGAACTGTTTTTGTATGGCCATTTGATAAAGTGGACTATAGAATTTAGAGGTGGGCTGTATCTTATCTCATTGTTTTGTTCTCTATGTCAAAAAGCTTTTTTTGTGGATGTAATGACTGTTGTTCCTTAAAGAATGCACAAAACCTGCAGTTATATGAGGAACTTTTTCTTGCCCTATTCTGAGTAATGGGATTGTTTATTGTACCATACATTTTTCTAAGGGCACTTATATCCAGTTATAACATGAGTGTGTATTTATTTAAATTTCATTCCCAAACTGAAACCACCAGACAACAGTAGTAATTTGACTCCCAGATTAGGAAACATCAGGGCATGGCCATTTTGCTTTCAGACATGTGGAAATGCACTGTAGCATGGAGTGCACATGTGCATGGGTTAATTGCATGTCTTCCTGATGATAAAGGAAGCAATTTGTCAAACACACACACAAAAAAAACCCAAACCAACCAAACAAACAAAAAAACAGGCTGACATAACATAAGAACAAAGACTTTATTGGGTCACACTTGGAGTAAACAGTTCATAATGATTCAGGCAATCGTGTTAGCAGGAAGCTGAGAAAGTGAGCCATGTTGTTATCTTCAGTCAGGAAGTACATAGAAGTGAATACTGCTCTTCACATCCATTTTGTTTTTCTTTCAGTCCTTAACAACAACCAATGAAATGGCACCACCTAATTATAGAATGTCTTCTCACTTCAATTACCCTATGTAGATCATCTCTCACAGAAAGTTACAAATACTAGTTTATGGGGCAATTCTGAATCCTGCCAAGTTGACAAATGTAAATTCAGTATCATCATTGGGAAACAAAACTGTTCACTCCAGGTGTCAGTATTTCCACAATAGGATCAGTGTGGCAATACAGCTTCCCATTTAGACATGTACTTAGTGTCCAATCATCTTCTTACTTTTCCTTACCTCTTATATTTTCACAGTTTTTCAGATTTCTATTGTCTTTGGATCATTGTTTTAACACATTGAACTTCATGGGTGTACTATATTGAAATTAGAAGTGGTGCATCAAAACAAGAATCTGCAAATGCTGGATATAAATCAAGCCATCTCATTGTTCAATCTTGAAAAATAATGTATTTATTGTTTTAAAACTATACACTCCTGAGTATTTTCTCTTTTATATCTATATCTAGCTTCCCCGTTCTGTGTGCAGTGAGAACTGTAGTCCTGGATTCAGAAAATCCCCCCAGGAGGGCAAGGCTGCCTGCTGTTATGATTGTACTCATTGTCCAGATAATGAGATTTCCAATGAGACAGGTAAGTGCCAGGCTAACTGGGGTATTTCCCACCTCTTCACAGTGTTCTGCAATGTCTAAGCAGATGGACAAGTTCTCTAAAGGAACAGTAGAGATAAGTCCTCTGATTCTTTCATTTAGAATAAAAATGTTTTGGTTCCTTTTATCATCAGTTTAAATGGTGCTCAGGCCATTGTAATTCATACTTGATGTATGTTGTTGATCCACTACAGCCATTGTTCCTTTCAGAGAACAAGGTTGCCCATCACAGTGTAGTCTGCTTTATTTCACCATGGCATTTAACACACACACACACCCCCCCCCCACACACACACACACATACACACACACATACACACACACACCACACATATACCCTATAAATTACTGACTTTGCTTGTATTTGAAAGTATATGTCATTCGTAATTAGCATACATGTAAGGATTGGATTGTAACACCCTTTACTTGCATAATTTCAGTCATAGTTCTAGGTTTATCAGACTTGATCAGAAAGGTCATATTTGATTTACCTATAGACTTACTTAAAATATGTTATTTAAATTTTTTCATTTTGTTTTAATGTGAGTGTTTTGCCTGCATGCATGTATGTGTACATGTACTTGCTTAGTGCACATCAGAGTTAGAAGAGGGCATCAGATCTCCTGGAGGTGGAAGAAGAGATAACATTGACATCCATGTGGGTGCTTGCAACTGAAACTAGGTCCTCATTAAAAGTAACAGTATCCTGAACCACAGAACCATTTATCTACCTTCATCACTTTGATTTCCACTATAAATAACATTCAATATTCCCTTAATAAGTGTCTTTTCTCCCCCTTTTTCCTCCATCTCCATGTGAGTACTAGAAACACCAAGCTATTTAACTTCCATGGAGAGGGATATGCATCAGTCCATTGATAATAAATACATAAAACTTGTGGACCAGAATATATCTGTTAGGGAGGTATGGTCAATAACCTCTTATGAGGATCTTACATTGAACACAATTGTTTTTAAGCTAAAGGTTTCTATGTATCATGAATTTGAACCTAGATTTGTATCACTTCTGTGTTAATTTGATAATCATAAGCTAAAGAATGTGATAAGTACTCATTGACTCACTGTATACAATTGACTCTATTTTTGTAACAAGTTCACAGAACCATTATCAGACATAGGAGAGGTAAATCATGTTACAATGCCTTGTGTCAACTAGTTGAAATGCACTTCATCACTTCTGTTAATGATAGTGTTGTGGATATGACAGACATAGATGCTCAGTCTTGTTCTCAGAAAAAGATGGGACATTGAATTTGAAGGATCCTCTTCCCCAGGCAAATTTGGACAGAGTAGAGGAATCTTATTTCAAAATGTATCCAAGGAACAGAAAATAAGTATGGGACATTTGAGAAAATTGAATGTGAGGAGCACACAGTTACTTTGTTGAATATGGAGAGAAAATAAAAGAGGATTCCACAAGCTTATCATTTATTTCTAATAAGATTTTGATATAGTAATTGAAATATTTTGAGTAACATAATATTTTCCCAGAACACTCAAATGTTTTAACTTTACTCCATAAAGATAGAAACATTCAAAAATATTTGGTGGTTTTAATTTTCTTAATTTCAAAATGTGCATATTAAGACTGACTATGCAGACAACCAAAGACTTCATGTATAAATATGTGTTTGTGTCCATTGGTGCCACGATAAGTTCATGTACATGCTGATTATATCCACTGGAGTAAACCAGAAATATCAGTATCAAATCATGTATGGTTCGAGTTTAAGGAGACACTTTAAAATATTTTGGTAAGAAAGAGTAAATTAAAACATAAATGCTAAATCTTTCAAAATAATGAACTCTATACCTCAAATCGTATAAAATGTGGTATATCTATTTTATAGCATCAAGTTTAAATCTCTATAAAATATTTTGTCATGACTTACGCACTCTGTGCTTTCGTTAAAAATATATGAGATTGTACATACGAAACATTCATGCTCTGAAAGAAACCAGTAGAAGTAAATGCATAGGATATAGTGAAGACAAATTGCATAGGGAGTTTGAGCACAGCAGGAAGGCATATCTTGAAGAAATAAATAAAATGCTGATAATGGAATAAAAGATTCTGTAGATATTAGCAAAATGATGAACTTTCATTATGTTTTCAGTTTCTCTCAAATTGTGGACCCTGGCCCCCCACTGTGAGTGGCTGCCGCCTTGCTTGCTGACCTTGACCAGATGTCCTCCCTATGCAGATTCCCTGCTGGTTTCCTTCTTACTGACCGGAGGTTCTTTGTTCGTGTATCCTACATTTGGTGTAAACAGCTTAGATGCAAGAATGTAGAACATTCGGTAGCAAACTTCTGCCCTCCGGGGATCCTCCATTGTGCTGTAAGCCTGTATTTAAGGTTTCCTCCCTCTTTCAACAAATGGCATTTGGCATTCGGCACTCAGTTGTGGCGAATGACTCCCTGTCTCCTGTCTCTTATTTTTCAATTCACAGCCCCGTGCTCGGACATGGTGAATGGTAACGATAGCGCGGGCATTGCCGCAACACAAATAACTTTAATAGAAGTATGAAATAGAAATATTTTAATGAAATATGTAATAAATATATTTATATCTTATAATTCAAGAAGAAACTCACAAATTATAAAATTTAAATTATCACAAAAATATTACATGACCAACTAAGATTGAAACAAGAGTTTATATCTTTCTGTTAAATAGATATTTTCTCCCTGGGAATGATAAAATTTCACAATGGAAGTTTTTCCATCTTTTAAGAATCTAATAATTCTCATTCTCACAAGGACTGCCAAAGAATAAAACAATGGAGAATTCCATAAATTCTATGTAAATAGGTCAATTTTGATATTAGAACTAAGAATAATATTACAAGAAAGAAATTTCAAAGCATGTGATCTTACAATTAACTCACATGACAAAGTCATACAAAAGAGTTCAGAAGGAAGCTGTCCTATGATCAAGTTATATTTATGTAATTTAATTCAATAATTAATGATAATTTAAATAAAAAACAAATTATCATGTAATTGAAAATATATTTAAGTATAACAGTGAAAATTATAGACTTGTTCACTTTATGTCCAACAAAGAAGATTGGCAATATTGATCTGGAATGATTGATTAGAGAGCATATGATAATTCGCACCATTTGGCACTGATTTACTTGAGTCTGAAACAGCAAAGGAAATGTGGGCAAATGTCAGTGAACTGGTGCTGGGAAGAGGATTGAGATAAAAGGGGAACCTGAGCAGAGACTCACAATAACTTTAATTCCTCAGTAGATATGGATCATTGCGTAAGGTGTCCAGAAAATCATTATGCAAACATAGAACAGAACCACTGCCTCCCGAAAGCAGAGACATTTTTGGCCTATGATGACGCTTTGGGGATTACACTCACCTACTTGGCCCTGGGCCTCACTGTATTAACAGCTGGTGTTCTTGAAGTCCTTGTGAAGTATTTTAACACTCCCATTGTCAAGGCCAACAGTCAGGCTCTCACTTATCTCCTGCTCATCACTCTGACCTTCTGTTTTCTCTGTTCATTGCTATTTATTGGCCATCCCAACACAGCAACATGTATCCTGCAGCAGAGCTCATTTGGAATCCTATTTACTGTGCCTCTCTCCACAGTCTTGGCCAAAACTATTACTATGGTTCTGGCTTTCAAGATCACAGTTCCAGGTAGACTGATAAGGTGGATATTGATATCAAGGGCTCCTAATTTCATCATTCCTGTCTGCACCCTTATCCAACTTGTGCTCTGTGGAATTTGGCTGAGCACCTCTCCTCCCTTTATTGACTCAGATGCTTACTCTGAATATGGCTACATAATTATTATATGCAACAAAGGCTCCAGTATTGCCTTCCATTCTGTCCTGGCTTACCTTTGCTCTTGGGAGCTACACTATGGCTTACCTGTCCAGGAACCTGCCTGACACATTCATTGAAGCCAAGTTCATCACTTTCAGCATGTTGGTGTTCTTCAGTGTGTGGGTCACATTCCTCCCTGTCTACCACAGCACCAAGGGGAAACTCAGGGTGGCCATGGAAGTCTTCTCCATCTTGGCTTCCAGTGCAGGACTCCTAGGATGCATGTTCTTCCCCAAGTGCTATGTTATTTTGTTGAGACCACATAAGAATGTGCTTTATCGTGTCAGAAAACAAAGCACCTTAAGAGGAAAAGTCAAACCAACAGCTTAGTTTATGATTTCCTAATTATATAGAAGTTTTCAAGTCTGTTTAACACAAACCCAATTGTCAGACCATATAGCAATTTAAGGTTTTGTATATATTGATTTCATTTATTAATGAAATCCATCTTTATTTTCTCATCTTCTAATATTTTCTATATATTTCTCTAAATTAGAAAGCCTAATTCTATAAAAATTCATTGTCTCTCTCAAGTAATATTAAAGAAAAGAAGAAAGGGACATGAAAGTATTCTTCACCTCTTCAACATTGCTTAACTTTGCTTTTATAACACCAAACATTTTTATGTGTACCCATGTGTTTTTGATGCCCTTGGTATGTTCCCAGGATTCATTGTGCTTACATTACATATATGATTTTGCTATGAACACAGGCACATTATAAAAATTGAGTATGATTTGGACATGAAGGTATTACTTGGCCAAATAATGGTGTAATGAGCTGCTTACTATAAGAGAATGAGGATCAATTTATTTCTTAATTATAGCTCAAATCAGATATCAGTTAATCAGATAATTACCTAAACAGTCAATTCCATGAATCTGTGAAGAATGTGAAAATCCATGCTATAATCAAGTCTGTAGAGCCTGTGTCCATGTCTATCTTTGATTATAGATGTCCAAATGGTTTAGGTACTCAGTTATTCATAATTATTCAATTTTGATAAATTGTGTTACATTTTTTCAACTGAAACTGTGTATTATGTAAATCCTGCATCTTTATGAGTACTCATTTCTCCATCTTTTATCAATATTTCATATAACATATGTCATTCTTTGGTAATAACATTTCTGACTCTTATTTCTTGTGAAATGTACATTTGCACAAAAGTCTAAGACATTATGTGCTGTTTTCTTTGTATCTTGTCATTTGTTGTAATCAGTCATTTTATAATTCACAAGTTGTAAACTTTCAAGAATAAGTTAGAGAGTAAATTATGTATAGAACTATAATTAAATTAAAACTAAGCCAGATTCTATTTTTGAGAATAGGTTCATGAGGGTGATGTTTAAAAATTCATTTTCTTGTACAATAATTTGTGATCATAGTTTGTCCTCCTTACTCTCCTCCTTAAATGCCAACCATTTAACTCAATAACTTCTTTTACTCTCTATTTAGAAAACAGATAAAAATCCAAACAGAGAAAACAAACAACAAACAAAGAACAACAAATCAAAATATGTAGAATACATGGCAGTGTAGACACATTCACACTCACATACACACACACACACACACAAAAAAAAAAAAGAAAAACATACATTCACAACCAAGTGAACAGCTGGCAAAAAGAGACACTGCAATAGTGGCATAGATCTTGGGGGAGCAACAAACCAACCAACACTGACTTGACTTTTGTTCCACTCCATGAAATAGAGAATATAATTATCACTTTTTTTGCTTCATAGCACCTGAAGCTAGACAGCACAAGGGCCTATGGTAAAACCAAATACAACAGTTCTAGTAAAGGAACATAGCAATAAAATAATTCCTAATAACGTTCTGGAATATGTCAGTGCCTTCCTCAACTATTGTCAAAGAAGATACCTCCTGCAGCAAATAAGTTCCAGTATAAACACCCACAGCCAGACATTATGCTGAGAATGATAGACCTTGGAATTATCTGCCCTAAATTGTGTGCTTCCAGCTAATCTCTCCCCTCAGTACCCAAGGAACACTGTGGCAGATGAGGCAGAAAGAGTGTTGGAGGCAGAACCAATAAAGGACACCAATAAAACAAGACCCACTATATCAATAAAATAGATTCACGTATGTACTCACAGTGACTGAGACAACATGCACTGTGCCTGCACTGGCTCTTAATAACAGGGGCCGTAGAGCTGAAATTGGAGGTGTTCACATTCACCCATTTCTATCCCACTAGCTATTTCCAATTGCTCTGCAACTGCAAATGAACACCTAGTTTTCTCTAAGAGAGCCTCACTACGGCAACAAAAACTTCTTTTAAGTAGAGGCCGAAAAAATTTGTTGGGGACCGACTCTGGACAGCTGTGTCTTGAACTTTGTGTGACCTTCCTTACTTTATCAAACCTTGCAAAAACAGGTTCCTGGCCTAACTGCAGGATATACGATTAGATAAACTTTCTGGAGCCTGTCGGCCAGCTGCAGGGGCCTGGGATCAAAGCGACCTCACCCTAACCCTCCCTTAGAAATTTTCCATTCTTCTCTCCTTGCTTCCCCTGCTTCCCCTCCCTGCCTGAAGCCCTGCTTATAAGCCTCAACACCCAGTCAATAAACGAGACCTTGACGTGACTCAGACTGACTTTGTCTTCCTTTATGCGCCTGGTCTCCTTTCTCTCTCGCCCCCATTGATCTTTCAGGAGGTGCCTCCTCGGGTCTCATCAAATAACCTGGCCCAAGGGACGGGTCAAGTGGCGCCCAAACGTGGGGCTCAAGGCATGGTGACCTGCCGGACGACAGACAATGGAAGGGGCCCCGGAGAGGATCAGAGTAGAGATGCCCGAACTGCATCACTCGTGCAACGCGGCAGAGTCTTGAGATATGTGTGTCGTCCCATCGATCATGGGCAAAAATTTATCTAAAGAGGCTGTTTTTCTAAAGGAGATGAAAGGTAATCTTAGGGAGAGAGGAATAAGAGTTAAGAAAAAGGATTTAATAAAATTCTTCCAATATGTGGAGGAGAAATTTCCCTGGTTAGTGATTAATGGACCAGGAATTCACCCTTTGACTTGGAACAAGGTTGGAAAAGATATTAACAAATTACTCAGAGATGGGAAAATGTCCCCGACGCCTTTTTAGTTTTTATGGTGTGATTAGAGATGTTCTAAAGGAAGCAGAGGGAGATGGGCATGTTTCACATTTACTAGCCCTTACAGAGGATTTTCTCTCAAACTCCCCCTGCCTGACACCCAAGGGTCCAGAGGTTTATTGATATCTACCGGTAAGAGCGCTCTCTGTCTTGTCTGTGTCTCTCTGTCTTGTTACTTTTGTTTTGTACTTTGCAGGCTTGATTTGTACTTTGCAGGCTCTCACTGGGACAGATGTGTCCAAACAGTGAACCTGGCTGCGACGGGAGACATCCCAGAGCCCTAAGGCCACCTCAGAGGTGACCATTTGGTTTAGGAGCATCTTTGGGTATCTTCCCCCCACGATGGGAGGAAGTGCCACTTTGTATTTTGTCCCGGGAAATTGTCAGAGCCATTTTGTGGGTTTTTTTGTATGTTTTGTTGTGATCATTGTTACTTTACTCTCTCCTTCTCTTCCAAGAAAAAAAAAGGTGCATGTCTGACTGACAGGGATGTGGAAGCCCCTGATGTCTGTTTGATTAAGGACAGAGATCCTCGAGTCTGGATTGTTTTTGATGTGATTGAGCCTGGAAGATTACCCCACCACCCAGAGCACATCAGGCTGTCATTGTTCTTGGAGCTTTGTTGGTTGTTTTGTTGGGGCAAAGTTTTTTCGTGTGCCCTTGGTCTTGTGTGTAATGTATTAACTGTTCTCATTGTTGACTTGACTGTGACAGACGCTATGGGACAGTTCCCTTCTTCTCCACTAGACCTTTGCCTAGCCCACTGGAAGGATGTGTGAGCCACAATAGAGGGAACTGGGTCCCCCACCCCCACTCCCCAATTGAACTGAGATAAACAGGTAGCTCCTGCCTGGTGGGGCTTGCATACTGCAAGAGGGGCTTGCTGGCTGTGAATGAGGCCATTGTCTCAGTGCTGATGTTCCAGTTCTTGGATTGTCTGTGTAAATGTTATTTGTTTCTGTCTACTAACCTCCCTTATTTTCCTAAAGAAAGAGGAGGAAAGAGAGGCATAACAAAGGCCACCTCTGTCCCTCCCTAGCTCTCTTGCTATCAGGACTGCAGCCAGCTGGCTGCTCTCACGAGTGTGGGGGTGCGTGCTCTCCTTACAGGCGGGCAAAGACAGGAGCTCTGGACAGGGTAATGGGGACTGCCTGTTGCTGTGGGATGTTCTGTATGACAAATGTGTTGCTAATTAGTCAATAAATAAAACACTGATTGGCCATTGGCTAGGCAGGAAGTGTAGGCGGGACAAGGAGGAGAATAAAGCTGGGAAGTGGAAGGCTGAGTCAGAGAGACACTGCCAGCCGCCACGATGAGTAACAGCATGTGAAGATGCCGGTAAGCCACGAGCCACGTGGTATGGTATAGATTTATAGAAATGGATTAATTTAAGCTGTAAGAACAGTTAGCAAGAAGCCTGCCATGGCCATACAGTTTGTAACCAATATAAGTCTCTGTGTTTACTTGGTTGGGTCTGAGAGGTTGTGGGACTGGCAGGTGAGAGAGATTTGTCCTGACTGTGGGCCAGGCAGGAAAACTCTAGCTACAGCCTGCAATTGACAAAAACTGTGTGAACACTGAGCGGAGAATCTGACTATAGTCAGAGGAGCTAACAAAAACTTTTTTTTCAGGAACACTGGCAGCCAAGGACATGCTCTATGCCCACTGCTCCCCCTCCCTTCCTTTACTGTGATAACTTCAAGGTCTCTTCTGCCAGCCAGCAACTTCTCTTGTTAACCCTTCTCTGTCCTGGTATTGCTTAAAAACAAATGTTAAATTACCAATTCAAGATACAGGGAAAATTATGCTTTTGTTTCCACAGGAAAAATAAAAATTTGCATGGGTTTTGGTTATTTGAGTTCAATGGGTTACAAATACTTGCCATCATGTAAGAGAATTGGTTTCAAATTATTGTTGATTAAGATAAAAAAATGTTTTAAAAAATATGTAAAATGCAAGTTATTAGAATACGTAAAAGCAAGGTATAAAGGTCTGAGGATAAAAAGGCTTAAATAATGATTTAAAAAATGACTTGAGATATATAAAAAAATGAAACATGTTTCAGAATTCTTTGTCTTGCTATTCTGCTGTTACATTGAGACTCCAAAGGGTCATAGTTGTAAAAATGTCTGTCTACTCTACAGGTATGAATGAAAAATGTGGCCACATGTATGTTTGGTTTTGAATGTCTGAGTTTGCATGTCCTTTATGTTAAGGAATACAAGTTAATACTAGTCATCTGGCTATTCAGATACTAGTTTAAAGCATAAACTGTTCTATTTAAATAAAAAAAACTGAGAGGCATATTTAACTAATATATCTATAAGAGAACAAATTAGCCTGGTTATTGTTACCAAACTTAGAGATATTTTCAAGATTGGGCCTAGATTTGTTTGGCTCAGATACATTTAATAGATAATGGTCCTCAAACCTGTCAAAGATCTGTTGAATATGGCATTTACATTATTTGATAAAAAGCTTACTATAGCAAACAGAGACTCCAAGCTCCCCAGATCCTAGCAATGACTCCCAAGGTCTCCAAAAAAGATATGGAGCAACGACAAGAAGATGCCACCTGAATTGCGGACAACACCGACCACTGGGGAAGATGCTCTGACTCAACACCTGCTGTCAGGGATCTGGCCTATGAGACACTGACAAGATAAGGTCAGTCTTTCTCCTCCACAGGGAGAATTTCACATTATGGGCCCAGCAGCCAAGACTGATGCTGTCCTGACACCTGTCCTGCCAACACTATGAAGAGTATAGGAGCCTGGGATGGTGGAAGTCTGGGTAATGGATAGTCTCTGTTGTTTTTTAAATAAATTTAAAAGTCTGCACTCAGGTAAAGTTTATCCTTCTCAGATCTTTGATGACATTGATGACTGGACTAGCTATAGCTTTCTCAGCTTAGTAATTGATTGATCAAATGGATTAATTAATTAAAGCTAATAAGTCTTTTTTTAAAAAAAGATAAACAGGTTCTAAATATAGACTTACAGATGCTTTTCATTGGGCTAAGGAAATTTCAGTCCAATCTATACTTGGCTCTCTAGATAAAAAAGACACTATGGATTTCAGGGCAAATTGATAATACTACAATTACTAAGACTATGGGTCTAAAAGTTCCAAATAAGTTCATAAGTTTTAACTTCTGTTCCTAGTTTATATCTATCTCAACAGGTTTCCACTTGGCTGACAGATACATTCAAACATCATTTGCTGGTGACAACCTACTGCAAATGACTGTGAGCCCTGAACTTGCTGAAAGCTGATATGGATCAATTCAGCCGATATGCATACCATCTCTTCAGCTGGTCAATAGAGCATTCCCTCTTGTCTTTGACTAACATTCTGGCTTTCCAGGGCCTTGACAACAACGTCCCAATATCAGCAGGAAGTAATTATAGAAGAGAAAACATCGCCCTTGTTTCCCGTCCCCCCAGAATGTTAGGTCAAAAGGAAATTTCTTGTCATAGGGAACCTGAGATAAAGTTCCAAGTTCCTTGAGAATAAGGAACTCTGTCAGCCATCATAAGGTTTTTGGCCCTTGTGCTTCTGCTAATTACTGTTGGCTCTTATATCACTGATGTCTTAACTAAATGATGATTCATGTCTGGGAACCACTAAACTGAGGATGCTAGAATTCCAATATCCACCTCTGAACCCATGACACACTTGCAGATGGCAAAAACTAAATAAGGGGAAGCTCGCTTTGCCATTGATAATGGGAAAACTCTTATGTTCTGGTCCAATTAGTCTCTGATATGGAATTCTTTAAGCAGAGAGGCAGATACACTCGAGAACCTGTGTCTATGACTATTGCCCTCTTGTTAGGTATTGGGGGCATCACTGCAGAAGTTGGTACAGGAACTACTGCCCTCATGCAGAGCAACCACCTTATGCAGTTACAAATGGCTATGACTACTGACCTAGAGGCCATAGAAAGATCCATTTCTGCTCTGGAGAAATCTTTAACCTCGCTCTCTGAGGTTGTGTTACAAAACATAAGAGGTCTGGATTTACTATTTTTAAAGGAGGGGGGATTATGTGCAGCCTTGAAGGAAGAATGCTGCTTTTATGCCGACCATACTGGTATTGTCAGGGAATTGATGGAAAAATTAAGGGAAAGGCTAGCCCAAAGAAAAAGGGAGTTTAAAAATCAGCACGGGTGGTTTGAAGACTGGCTTCAAGTGTCCCCCTGGCTCTCCACCTTGCTACCTACCATTCTAGCCCCCTCAATTGTTTTTCTCCTTCTCATTACCTTTGGTCCCTGGGCCTTTCAGCGGTTGACTTGGTTTATCAAAAATCAGATTGATTCGGCCTTACCACGACACATCTCGATTCATTATCACAGAGTAGATTCTGAGGAGGCCAGCCAGGAGCCCCATCAAGGACTCAGATTCAGTGTCCTAAGGCCCTAACATCCCCACGGTCCTGCTAGAGGGTACACAATGACAGGAATAGTATAGGGCCCACGCCGGAGACAACAGAGTACAGAGGTCGTCGAGACCGGCTCAACATGGCATGCTGCCGAGTGTGGGAAGCCCCCTGTGTAGCCTAAGACAGGGACTCTCTCGGACCCTAGCCACCCCAATCACATGGACTTGGTCCATTTTTGAGAAAAGAGGGGGAACTGTTGGGGACTGACTCCGGACAGCTGTGTCTTGAACTTTGTGTGACCTTCCTTACTTTATCAAACCTTGCAAAAACAGGTTCCTGGCCTAACTGCAGGATATACAATTAGGTAAACTTTCTGGAGCCTGTCGGCCAGCTGCAGGGGCCTGGGATCAAAGCGACCTCACCCTAACCCTCCCTTAGGAATTTTCCATTCTTCTCTCCTTGCTTCCCCTGCTCCCCCTCCCTGCCTGAAGCCCTGCTTATAAGCCTCAACACCCAGTCAATAAACGGGACCTTGACGTGACTCAGACTGACTTTGTCTTCCTTTATGCGCCTGGTCTCCTTTCTCTCTCGCCCCCATTGATCTTTCAGGAGGTGCCTCCTTGGGTCTCATCAAATAACCTGGCCCGAGGGACGGGTCAAAAATTAGCACTAGCATATCTGACAGACTCATTTGTGAAGTAGGATGTACACAAGGTCAACAGTTCAACCTCACATTGAGTGAGAGTAGTCCATGTACCAGAAGCACCTGAATTCCACTAGTGTCATGTCATGATTCAGGATTTTAAATTCTGGAAATTGTTGATGGTTTTTTAATTCAGCTGTCCATTCTTCTTGGCTGTGTATATATGGCTTCATCTCAGCATCCCATTCTTCTCCACATCCCTCTATCAAATGCCAGTCTACTATTGAGAGGCGTGAGCTTAGTTACTCTTCAAGAATAACTGTTTCAGCTGCTGTTCCATTGCACATCAGAGGCCATCGGCCCACTGCCTGTTCAGCTGCCTTCGAAGAAAAGGGCGCTGTACCTTTTCCGAATTGCGAAGGCCACTTCAGGGATGGTGCCATATTGTCCTGGCCTCTGAAGATGCCTTTTGATAAAGCCATAACCACACTTGTTTTGGCAAGAATCAATAGTCCTTTGTTTTATGTCCTGTCTGTCCATTTTGTCCTGTTGATTCGAGGATACTTTGTTGTCCAGTGGCTAACTTTTGCCACAATGAAAGTTAACTCCATATGCAGTTTCTTCAATGCCCATATTTTCTCTGAAGTAGATTGGTACTGCCAGGAGCCGACATGTCTCATAGGCTGAAGATGATGCCCCAGCACTGCGGAGAAACCTCAGGTGACTGTCCAGACAGCTGGCTGTTTCTGTCAACTCATAAATTTTTTGGAAGTTGCTTGCATGCACTTCCTGTTTTTATTTTTGTTAGCTAATATTATTTCCTTCTTGGGTCTCTGAGGGAGTTGAAGATTAGTTAGTTATAGCTGAAGATTAGTTAGTTATAGTTGAAGGTTAGTTAGTTATAGTTGAAGATTAATTAGGATACATTTTGGACTTACCAAAATAGGATAGATAATGAAATTATTTTCTCTGAATTTGTCAAATACAAATGGACTAGACATTGTTTAGGTATTTATTACTTGTATATATTGTATATAGTTATTGTACTTTTGTATATAGTTTTCCTTATATTAGTTATAAGCTTTTTCTTTTTTTTCCTTTTTATTAAAATAGAAAAGGGGGAAAAAAAAACATGAGTCTTTTCCAATAAAAGACTTTCTCTGTATAGAGAAACAGCAAGACAAAAACAAAACAAATAAAACCTGGTTAACTTCAAAAAAAAAAAAAACAAAAATTAGCACTAGATTGCTAAGAGAAAACAAAGTCAATTATATCTTTGGAGATTCCTTGTATCATAATGTCCTGTTGGAACTTTTTATTTCCTTCTCTTTTATTTTATATTGTCTATTCTGTGTATGCATTATGGTTTCTAGATTAGTGGTTATATGAGATTCCTGAGAGAGTGAGCAAGTTGGTCTCTGTCTATATCTGTATTTTATGTACCTTCTTGGGCAATTTTCCTCAACTGTGGTAGTTTTATACTATTCTGATATGTTAGTATTTGTTTTATATAATATCTTACATTATATTTTACAAGTACTCCTTAGAAACCTGATTGTTTTCTAATGAGAGATAGACTAGGGTTTGATCTAAGCAGGGAGAACATTGAGATGGAAAATGGAGAAGAAGAGAGTAGGGAAACTGTACTTAGGGTATGTCATGTAAGAAAAAAAATATTTTCCATAAATGAAAAGGAAAGATAAAAATGACATAAAAACATAATTGGTCTTAGGTTTGATTCTTATAAAGAGTCACAGATTTCCTGGATGTTTAGTGTTAAGACTTTGATGTCTTTAATGTTTACTTTGACAGAGGAATATATATATATCGTATCTTCTATGCCAGAGATTCTCTCTTCCATCTTTTGTATTCTATTGATTATGCTTATATCTGTAGTTCCTATTCATTTATTCAGATTTTCTATTTCCAGTATTCCCTCAGTTTGTGTCTTCTCTATTGCTTCTATTTCAATTTTCAAGACTTGAACTGTTTCCTTCACCTATTTGATTGCTTCTTCTTGATTTTCTTGACTTTCTTTAAGGGACTTACTGATATCTTCCCATTTTTGTTTGTCTTTTCCTCGATTTCTTTAAGAGAATTTTTCATTTCCTCTTTAAATTAATCTATCATCTTCATAAAGCCATTTAAATGTAGTTTTCTTCTGCTTCTTCTGCATTGGGATGTTTAGGTCTTGCTGTAGTAGGTTCTTGTGATGTCATATTACTCTTTATATTACTAAATGTATTATTACATTCACATCTACACATCACTTCCTCCAGTCAGTGCAAATGGTGACTCTGTCTCAGGGAGTCACTCTTGATCCAATCAGCCCTGGCATAATTGGCATCTCAGGAAGCTGCTGGGTTCTGGGTGGATGAGTAGTTTTGGGGACAGAGTGGTTTTGTAAATTAAAGGGTCTAATTGGGGGATGGGAAGGCCTGTCCTCAGGATTCTTCCTGCTTGCCTGCAATTGGGGCTGAAATAGGTGGGGGTGTGGGGGCACTGGTTGTATACATGGGCCTAAGGCCTAGAGAATGGGGTGATTGGATAGGATAATGATAACTCACATCTTTTCCAAACAGAGCTGGCTGAGCTCACGTCTTAAGGAACTACTGTAGTGGGTTAGTAGGTCAATTGGGGCTTGTAGGTTACAGGGTTCAATGAGGGGGTAGTGTTAGTCAGGTATGCATGGAGGAGTCTTGCCTGTTGCCTAGCAACTGGGGTTACAATGGGTGGCTATATGGGGGTATGGGTTGTACCCCTGGGCCTAAAGCCTATAGGCTGGGTGATCAGGTAGGAGTAGAGTGATTCACCTCTTTGTCCAATCAGAGCTTGCAGAGTCTGTGTCTCAGGGAGCTAAAATACTCAATAAAATACTGGCAAACCAAATCCAAGAACATATAAAAAAATCATCTACAATTATTCATATCTGAGAGATGCAGGAATGTTTCAACATATGAAAATGTCTAAATGTAATCCATCATTTAAACAAACTAACAGAAAAACACTACATGATCATTTCATTGCATACCGAAAAAGTCTTTCACAAAATCCAACACCTCTTCATGATAAAGGTCTAGGAGAGATCACAAATACAAAGAACACACCTAAACATAATAAAGGCAATTTGCAACAGCCGACAGCCAACGTCAAATTAAATGGAGAGAAATTCAAAGTGATTCCACTAAAATCAGGAATGATACAAGGCTGTCCACTCTCCCCATATATATACAACATAGTACTTAACATTCTAGATAGAGTAATAAAACACCAAAAGTAGATCAGGGGATATGAATAAGAAAGAATTCAAACTTTCACTATTTGCAGATGATTTGATAGTCTATGCAGGTGACCCCAAAAATTCTATCTGGTAGCTCCTACAATTCATAAATACCTTCAGTAATATGGTGTGATATAAGATTAACTCAAAAAAATCAGTAGCCCTCCTATATACAAATAACAAATGGGTTTAGCAAGAAATCAGAGAAACATCACCCTTTTTGTAGCCAAAAATAATATAAAATAACTTGGAGTAACCCTAACCAATCAAGTGAAAGACCTACATGATGAGAAGTTTAAGTCTTTGAAGAAATAAATGAAAGAAAATATCAGAAAATGGAAAGATCTCCCCTGCTCATGGATAGGTAGAACCAACATAATAAAAATGTCAATCTTAACAAAAGCAATGTACAGATTCAATGTAATTTCCATCAAAGTTCCAACAAAATTCTTCAAAGACATTAAAAGAAACATACTCAACTTCATATGGAACAATAAACCTAGGATACCTAAAACAATCCTTTACAATAAAGCAACATCAGGAGGTATCACCATCCCTGACTTCAAGCTCCACTATAGAGCTATAGTAATAAAAACAGTTTGGTATTGGCATAAAAACTGACATGTGGATCAATGGAATCGAATTGAAGTTCCTGATATTAATCTGCACACCTATGGACACCTGATTTTTGACAAAAACAATTGAAAACTGTAAAATGGAAAAAGAATGCATGTTCAACAAATGGTGCAGGCATAACTGGAGGATATCAACATGTAGAAGAATGCAAATGGATCCATATCTATCACCATGCACAAAACACAAATCCAAGTAGATCAAAGACCCCAATATAAATCCAGCTATACTGAACCTGATAGAGGATAAAGTAGGATGTAGTCTCTTGAATGCATTGGCACAGGAGACCACTTCCTAAATATTACACCAGTAGCACAGACACTGAGAGCCGCAATTAATAAATGAGACCTCCTGAAACTGAGAAGCTTCTGTAAGGCAAAGGAAACAGTAAATAAGACAAAACAATAGCCTACATAATGGGAAAAGCTCTTCACTATTCCCACACCTGACAAAAGGCTGATCTGCAAAGATATAAAGAACTCAAGAAACTAGACCTCAAAATACCAAACAATGCAATGAAAAAAATGGGCTATGGGTCTAAACGGAGAATTCTCAACAGAGAATCTCAAATGGCTGAAAGGCATTTAAGGAATTGCTCAACATCCTTAGTCATCAGGGAAATGCAAATCAAAACGACTCTGAACTACCATCTTACATCTGTCAGAATGGCTAAGGTCAAAAACACTGATGACAGTTTATGTTTGAGAGGATATGGAGAAAGGAGAACACTTCTCTACTGTTAGTGGGAATACAAACTTGTACAGCGACTTTGGAAATCAGTATGATGTTTTCTCAGAAAATCAGGAATCAGATCCCTGGGCACCAGCCACTCCGGGGAAGACCTGCCCAACTTGGCCCCAGCTTCTGGCCACCGGGCAGGTTCCCTGCTAGCCCCACCAGGAAGGATCCCCTTCTCCAAGACCCCTGGCAGCCCCTGCAGTCACCACGCCCTGCCCCCACGCCCATCCGTCTGAGCCCCAAGCCTCTTCCTGAGACTTAGAGGCCGGCCCCCAGCGCCCATCTTGCCCCGGACTTACCTTTTGGAGCACAGGTGAGTGCCCTTGCTTGCCCCGGACCGCATCCCTGGGCACCAGCCACTCCGGGGAAGACCTGCCCAACTTGGCCCCAGGTTCTGGCCACTGGGCAGGTTCCCTGCTAGCCCCACCGGTAAGGATCCCCTTCTCCAAGACCCCTGGAAGACCCTGCAGTCTCCATGCCCTGCCCCCACGCCCATCCGCCTGAGCCCCAAGCCTCTTCCTGAGACTTAGAGGCCGGCCCCCAGCTCCCATCCTGTCCCAGACTTCCCTTCTGGAGAGAGAGAGAGAGAGAGAGGGAGAGAGAGAGAGAGAGAGAGGGAGACGGAGAGAGAGAGGGAGAGAGAGAGGGAGAGAGTGGGAGACGGGAGCTCCCATCCTGCCCCGGACTTTCAATTTGGACAAGAGAGCTCCCATCTGGACAAAAGAGAGAGACTTCCTGAATCTGTCAGCTCTGTCTCAACCAAGTGTGCGGATAAGGCCAAGAACGAACCACAAGGAGATGGGCAAACGTCAAGGCAGAAACATATACAAAAAAAAATGAATAGCAATACAGCATCACCAGGACCTAGCCCTCCTCCAACACCTAGAAGTGAACATCAGAAATTGGAAGAAGCAGAAGAAAACAGCCTTATGAATGATATCATGAAGAAGCTAGAGGCTTGTGTAGAAGAAAAGACAAAAAAATGTGAAGAACGCTGTAAACAACTAGAGGAAAGGGCAAACAAATTAGAAGAAATCAATAAAGTCCTGGAAGAAAACAAAAAAGTACTGAGAGAAAATCAAGAAAAATCAATGAAACAAATGAAGGAAACAGTCCAAGACATGAAAAGGGAAATAGAAAAAATGAAGAAGACACAAACAGAGGGAATGCTGGAAATAAAAAATCTGAGTAAATGATTAGGAACTTCAGATGCAAGTATAATCAACAGAATGCAAGAGATGAAAGAGAGGATCTCTAGCATTGAAGATACAGTAGAAGAAATAGATTCATCAGTCAAAGAAAACACTAAAGCCAAAAAAGGCATGAACCAAAATGTCCAAGAAATTTGGGACACCATGAAAAGACCAAACCTAAGAATAATAGGGGTTGAAGAAGGAGAAGAATAACAACTCAAGGGCACAGAAAATATATTCAACAAGATCATAGAAGAAAACTTAATGCCTATGAAGATACAAGAAGCTTATAGAACACCAAACAGACTAGACCCCAAAAAAGTCCCCTTGCCACATAATAGTTAAACAACTAAACATACAGAATAAAGAAAGAATATTAAGAGCAGCAAAGGAAAAAGGCCAAGTAACATATAAAGGCAAACCCATCAGAATAACACCCGATTTCTCAATGGAGACTTTGAAAGCTAGAAGGACCTGGACAGATGTAATGCAGACACTAAGAGACCATGGATGTCAGCCTAGACTAATATACCCAGCAAAACTTTCAATCACCATAGATGGAGTGAACAAGACATTCCATGACAAAGCCAGATTTAAACAATACTTATCCAGAAACCCAGCCCTACAGAAAGCACTAGAAGGAAAGTTAAAACCTAAGGAAGTCAGATACACCCTCAAAAACACAGGCAACAGATAAAGCCACAGCAGTAAACCCCAACATATAGAAGTACCCACACATCACCACCAAAAAATAACAGGAATGAACAATCACTGGTCATTAATTTCCCTCAATATCAATGGACTTAATTCACCTATAAAAAGACATAGGCTTAAAGAATGGATACAAAAGCCGGATCCATCTTTCTGCTGCATACAAGAAACACATCTCAAATTCAAAGATAGACACTACCTAAAAATAAAAGGCTGGGAAAAGACTTTCCAATCAAACGGTCTTAAGAAACAAGCGGGTGTAGCCATCCTGATATCCAGCAAAATAGACTTCAAACTAAAATCAATCAAAAGAGATCAAGAAGGGCATTACATACTCATCACAGGAAAGATCCACCAAGATGAAGTCTCAATTCTGCACATTTATGCCCCAAACACAAGGGCACCCACATATGTAAAAGAAACATTACTAAAGCTTAAATCACATATAAAACCCCACACATTAATAGTGGGAGACCTCAACACCCCACTTTCACCACTGGACAGATCTCCCAAATTGAAACTTAACAGAGAAATAAAGGACTTAACTGATGTCATGACTCAAATGGACTTAATCGATATCTACAGAACATTCCGTCCTAACAAAAAAGAGTATACCTTCTTCTCAGCACCCCATGGAACCTTCTCTAAAATCGACCACATACTTGGCCACAAAACAAATCTAAACAGACACAAAACAATTGGAATAACCTCCTGTGTTCTATCAGACCACCATGGTCTAAAGTTGGATTTCAACAACAACAAAAACTACAGAAAACCTACAATCTCATGGAAACTGAATAATACCCAACTGAATCACCAATGGGTTAAGGAAGAAATAAAGAAAGAAATTAAAGACTTCCTAGAGATCAATGAAAATGAAGACACCACATATCCAAATTTATGGGACACTATGAAAGCAGTACTAAGAGGGAAATTCATAGCACTAAATGCCCACATAAATAAGTTGGAGAAATCTCACACTAGAGTCTTAACAGCACACCTGAAAGCTCTAGAACAAGAAGAAGCACAGTCTCTCAGGAAAAATAGACACCAGGAAATTATCAAAGTGAGAGTTGAAATCAATAAAATAGAAACAAAGAGAACAATACAAAAAATTAATGAAACAAAGAGTTGGTTCTTTGAGAAAATCAACAAGATAGACAAGCCCTTATCCAAACTAACCAAAAGACAGAGAGAGAGCATCCAAATCAACAAAATCAGAAATGAAAAGGGGGACATAACAACAGACATTGAGGAAATCCAGAGAATCATCAGGTCATACTTCAAAAACCTCTATTCGACAAAACTGGAAAACCTAAAAGAAATGGATAACTTTCTGGATAGGTACCACATACCTAAGTTAAATCAAGACCAGATAAACTATTTAAATAGTCCAATAACCCCTAACAAAATAGAAACAGTCATTAAAAGTCTCCCAACCAAAAAAAGCCCAGGACCAGATGGTTTCAGCGCAGAATTCTGCCAGATCTTCAAAGAAGAGTTAATACCAATACTCTCTAAATTGTTCCACACAATAGAAACAGAAGGAACGTTACCAAACTCCTTCTACGAGGCTACAATTACCTGATTCCTAAACTAAACAAGGATACAACAAAGAAAGAGAACTACAGACCGATCTCCCTCATGAATATTGATGCAAAAATACTCAATAAAATACTGGCAAACAGACTCCAAGAACACATCAAAACAATTATCCACCATGATCAAGTAGGATTCATTCCAGGGATGCAAGGGTGGTTCAACATACGAAAGTCCGTCAATGTAATACACCATATAAACAAACTCAAAGAAAAAAACCACATGATCATCTCACTGGATGCAGAAAAGGCATTTGATAAAATCCAACACCCCTTCATGATAAAGGTCTTGGAGCGATCAGGAATACAGGGAACATACCTAAACATAATAAAGGCAATTTACAGCAAGCCAACAGCCAACATCAAATTAAATGGAGAGAAATTCAATGCAATTCCACTAAAATCAGGAACGAGGCAAGGCTGTCCACTCTCCCCATACTTATTCAATATAATACTTGAAGTTCTAGCCAGAGCAATAAGACAACATAAGGAGATTAAGGGGATACAAATTGGAAAGGAAGAAGTCAAGCTTTCCCTATTTGCAGATGACATGATAGTATACTTGAGCGACCCCAAAGATTCCACCAAGGAACTGATACAGCTTATAAACACCTTCAGCAACATAGCAGAATACAAGATCAACTCAAAAAAATCAGAAGCCCTCCTATATACAATGGACAAAGAAGCAGAGAAGGAAAACAGAGATACATCACCCTTTACTATAGTCACAAATGACATAAAATACCTTGGGGTAACACTAACCAAGCAAGTGAAGGACCTATATGACAAGAACTTAATTCCCTGAAAAAAGAAATTGAAGAAGATGTCAGAAAATGGAAAGATCTCCCATGCTCATGGATAGACAGGACTAACATAGTAAAAATGGCAATCTTACCAAAAGCAATCTACAGATTCAATGCAATCCCCATCAAAATACCAACACAATTCTTCACAGACCTGGAAAAAATAATACTCAACTTCATATGGAAAAACAAAAAACCCAGGATAGCCAAAGGAATCCTGTACAATAACACAACTTCTGGAGGCATCACGATCCCTGACTTCAAGCTCTACTATAGAGCTACAGTAATAAAAACAGCTTGGTACTGGCATAAAAACCGACATGTGGACCAATGGAATCGAATTGAAGACCCTGACATGAATCCGCACACCTATGAACATATAATTTTTGACAAAGAAGCCAAAAGTGCACAATGGAAAAAAGAAAGCATCTTCAACAAATGGTGCTGGCAAAACTGGATATCAACATGTAGAAGGTTGCAAATAGATCCATATCTATCACCGTGCACAAAACTTAAGTCCAAGTGGATCAAGGACCTCAACATAAATCCAGCTACTCTGAACCTGCTAGAAGAGAAAGTAGGAAGTAGTCTTGAACGCATTGGCATAGGAGACCACTTCCTAAATAGAACACCAGTAGCACAGACACTGAGAGAAACAATCAATCAATGGGACCTCTTGAAACTGAGAAGCTTTTGTAGAGCAAAGGATATGGTCAACAAGGCAAAGCGACAGCCTACAGAATGGGAAAAGATCTTCACCAACCCCACATCTGACAGAAGACTGATATCCAGAATATATAAGGAACTCAAGAAATTAGACATCAAAATGCCCAACAGTCCAATTAAGAAATGGGCTATAGAACTAAACAGAGAATTCTCAACAGAGGAAACTCAAATGGCCGAAAGACATTTAAGGAATTGCTCAACATCCCTAATCATCAGGGAAATACAAATCAAAACAACTCTGAGATACCACCTTATGCCTGTCAGAATGGCTAAGATCAAAAACCTTGAAGACATCTTATGCTGGAGAGGATGTGGAGCTAGGGGAACTCTCCTCCACTGCTGGTGGGAATGCAAGCTTGTACAACCACTTTGGAAATCAATATGGCACTTTCTTAGAAAATTGGGAATCCATCTCCACCAAGATCCAGCTATACCACTCTTGGGCATATACCCAAGGAATGCTCAACGACACCATAAGAGCACTTGTTCAGCTATGTTCATATCAGCATTGTTTGTAATAGCCAGAACATGGAAACAACCTAGATGCCCTTCAACTGAAGAATGGATAAACAAAATGTGGTACATATACACAATGGAATACTACTCAGCAGAGAAAAACAATGACATCATGAAGTTTGCAGACAAATGGATGGATCTAGAAAAAGTCATCCTGAGTGAGGTAACCCAGACTCAGAAAGACAAACATGGTATGTTCTCACTCATAGCAGGATACTAGACGTGGAACAAGGATGACTTGTCTGCTACTCACATCACCAGGGAGGCTACCTGGAAAACAGGACCCCAAGAAAGACACAGGGATCGCCCAATGACAGAGAAATGGAATGAGATCTACATGAACAGCCTGGACATGAGTGGGGGTAGTGAAAGGCAAGGGTCAAGGGAAAGAGAACTTGGGGGAGCGGGAGATCACAGCTGGACAACACCAGAGAGGGACAACAAGGAATAGGAGACCATGATAAATGAAGACCACATGAGAATAGGAAGAAGGAAAGTGCTAGAGAGGCCCACAGAAATCCACAAAGATACCCACACAACAGATTGCTGGCAATGGTCGAGAGACAGCCCGAACTGACCTACTCTGGTGATGGGATGGCCAAACACCCTAATTGTCATGCTAGAAACCTTATCCAACTACTGAGGGATCTGGATGCAGAGATCCATGACTTGGCCCTGGGTGGATCTCTGGGAGTCCAATTAGCGAGAATGAGGAGGGTTTATATGAGCGAGAATTGTTGAGACCAAGGTTGGATAAAGCACAGGGACAAATAGCCTAATGAATGGAAACACATGAACTATGAAACAATGGCTGAGGGGTCCCCACTGGATCAGGCCCTCCGAATGGGTGAGACAGTTGATTGGCTTGATCTGTTTGGGAGGCATCCAGGCAGTGGGACCAGGTCCTGTGCTCATTGCATGGGTTGGCTGTTTGAAACCTGGGGCCTATGCAGGATTGCTTGGCTCGGCCTGGGAGGAGGGGACTGAACTTACCTGGACTGAGTCTACCAGGTTGATCTCAGTCTGTGGGGAAGGCTTTGCCCTGGAGGAGATGGGAATGGGGGGGCTTGGGGGAAGGTGAGGGGGACGGGAGGGGGGAGAACAAGGGAATCCATGGCTGATATGTAGAACTGAATTGTATTGGAAAATAAAAAAAAATAAATAAAGGGAAAAAAGAAAGAAAATCAGGAATCAATCTACCTCAAGACCAAATGACATTACTCTTGAGTATATATCCAAGGAATTCTCAATCATCTCACAAGGAAACTTGTTCAACTATGTTCATAGCAGCATTATTCATAATAGCCAGAACCTGGAAACAACCCAGATCCCGTCAACAGAAGAATTAATAAGGTAAATATGGTACATATATACAATGAAGTATTATAATGAAGCAGTAAAAAACAATGACATCATGATATTTACAGGCAAATGGATGGAACTAGAAACTATCATCGTGAGTGAGGTAATCCAGACTCAAAAAGACAAGCATGATATATGCTCTCTCATAAGTAGATACTAGATGTCAAGCAAAGGATAACTAGACTATAACCCACAGATCCAGAGAAGCTAGGACGTAAGGGGAACCCTAGTAGGGACATATAGATTGTCCTGGGAAAGCAAAATATCTTAGATCTCCATGAGTAAACTGGGGAAAAAGGGGACAATAGATGGTAGGGGATGTGGTATCAGAATATAAAGTAAATGGATGGTCAAGATTGAACAGTGATGGAGTAGGAGAACAGTGAAGGAGATACCATGATAGAGGGAGAAATCATGGAGATTGGGAAAAAGTTGGTGCTATACTTCCTACCTGGTTACTGGCCAATCAGTGCTTTATTAAACCTGTGTACAAGAGCATTATCCCACAGAATTTCCTCCTTTCTGTTTAATCAAATATGGTTTTAACTTTAACATAGTAAAATTATATAAAACAGACATTATCAAGTAACAATTATAAATATATAAATATCTAGTCTATTTATATTTGCAAAATTAAAGAAAATATACTATCTATCCTGTATTTGTGAATTTAAAGTTTTATATCTAATTTATATTATATCATAACCATGGAAAACTGTAACTATTTAGTCTTCAACTACATCAAAAACCCCAGAAAGATATAATATTACCTAAGTGTAGCTGGATTTATCTCCAGTCCTGCCTGGGTCAGCAGCCACTCAGAGTCAAATAAACACACAGATGCTTATAATATTTAAACTGTATGGCCTAATGGCTCAGGCTTCTTGCTATCCAGTTCTTATATTTTAAATTAATCCATTTCTATTAATCTATACCTTGGCACGTGGCTCATGCCTTACTGGTACTTTACATCCTGCTCCTCATGGTGGTGGCTGGCAGAGTCTCCCTGACTCAGCCTTCCACTTCCCAGAATTCTCCTCTCTCTTTGTCCCACCTGTATTTCCTGCCTGGCTACTGGCCAACCAGCATTTTATTTTTCAATCAATCATTCACAGTACTTCCTCTTTTTCTTTTTTTCAAAAAGGAAGGTTTTGACTTTAACATATAAAATTACTTGAGAAACGGGACAAAGATGCAAGCAACTTTCGGGAGTCTTGCAAGAGTAGACAGAGATAGCTGGCAGCCTGGACAGTCATCCAAAGTTCCTCTGTAAAGTTGGGGCATCTGTCTTCAACCCACAGCCCTAGAGTCTTTCAGCCACTTATCTCTGTGTCCTGTAGAATGTCTGGCAGTTTCCTCTGTGAAGCAGGAACCTGAAGGACCATTTTGCCAAGCAAAATTCAGTGGTCACCTTCCTATGGGTCCTGCATGTCCAGTTGATACATTTTTTCAAGCAGTCCAGGCAAGAACATTTTCTTGCCCAAATGGCAATTTTTGTCAAGAAGAACATAAACTCCATGTGTCTTCAATGCCCATCCTCCTCTCTGAAGTAAATCAGTGCTGCCAGGAGCAGACATGTCTCACCATCTGGAAAGTCTAAATTTTTAAAACATTTTAAATGCCATATTCTGTAGGTCTTTGAAGTATTTGAAGATTATCTACCTAACTGAACTATACCGATGTATATCTAGAAAACTTAAATGACTATAAGTTTGACTATCATAGAAGAATAATTATTAATCTGTATTTAATTATCCATTACAATCTAAATGAATTACATAATCACAGTATCTTAAACAAGAGTAGAAATATATATATGAACAAAACTATATATTTTTTTAAAATTTTTTATTTTTATTTTGCAATAAAATTCAGTTCTACATATCAGCCACGGTTTCCCTTGTTCTCCCCCCCTCCCGCCCCCCTCACCTTCCCCCCCAGCCCACCCCCCATTCCCACCTCCTCCAGGGCAAAAATATATATATTTTAGAACAAAACCAACTCTAAATTTGTATCAATAAACTAAAATCTCTACCAATGTAAAACATTTTAAACAAGTTGCTCTTTAAAAGTAGGTTTAATAATCGACCCTTTCATCCTACCATATCTATATCCCCTTTTCTTCTTTAGAGAGGGATTGCATTTATAATCAACTTGCTTTAAATAAAAATATTGGTTTTTCCTCTGTCTCACACCAGAGGGCTCTTCTGATATGGGACACAAAAATCTTTCAACCTTTGAAGAATATGCTTGGGTTTATAGAAGGAGTGAGCCAATTCCATCTCCAAAGCCAGCTTGGTATATTTGGGAATTTGGGCTAGTTTCTCATACTACTTCCTGCTGGATGAGGGCACTGTAATCTTATGGGGACACAAAAAATTTTAGGCTTATTGGGTAGTCCATGAGGCTGTAATGTCTGAGCCAGTTGCCTTGAAACCATTCTAGATGTTGGATCATCTGGGCCATGGTGTCATTGGAGACCTTTTAGGGGGTCTTGGCTGGTCAAACCTGATGTATCTTAATCTGGAACAAATCCATAGCCTCTTGCTTTCTGTGGAAACAAAAGCAGAGCCTCCTTTCCAAAGTAACATATCTTTAGATCCAAATTTTGAAGTCAAGTTATCTTTAAAATATACATATTGGTTTAATTCAGCTGCCTTTACAATCAAATGTCTCTCTGCAGTTAAAAATCCCAAAGACAACACAATTCAGATTCTTTGTGTGATATCCATCTTTACACCAAGCCTATGTACATTTTTACACACATTGTACGCCATTTAAAGTCTTGTTCCATATGAATCTGTCTTATTGTGAATCTATTGCTTTAAACTGCAGCATTTCTAAGACTGAAATTGCAGCTGTGGTTGCTCGCTCTGCCCACATCACCTTCCCAACATGGGGGTGGTATGTTTACCCCCAGCTTTGGAGAAACCTTGCTCACTGCCAGAGGCAATGGGTCTATGCCTCTATCAAAGCAGTGTGTAGCCCCAAAACTTCTTTTTTGTACTAGCAAAGGCTAAATTCACCATGCAGCGTAATGTGCCACTTGCAGATGCCTCATTCCCACCATTCTGTAGGTCAAGCACTCACTCCAGGAAATTACTATATAGTAGCTCAAGCCTACAGGCTACAGCTAACTTCAGAGAGACAACTAGGAAGCTATTTTTAGCTCTGTTTTAGAATCTTCTTTCTCAGGTTTTAGGTGGAAATTCTTTCCCCACATTCTGGCACCATTTGTAGCTGGAGTTATCTCCAGTCCTGCCTGGGCTGGGAGCCACTCATACTCAAATAAAAACACAGACACTTATATTATTTAAACCGTTTAGCCTAATGACATAGGCTTCTTGCTATCTAGTTCTTACATCTTTTTTTAAAAAAATTATTTTATAATTTAATTTAATTTTACATATCAGCCACGGATTCCCCCATTTCTATTAATCTATACCTTGGCACGTGGCTCATGGCTTACTGTTACTTTACATCCTGCTCCTCGTGGCAGCTGGCAGCATCTCCCTGACTCAGCCTTCCACTTCCCAGAACTCTTCTCTCCCTTTGTCTCACCTATATTTCCTGCCTGGCTACTAGCCAATCAGTGTTTTATTTATCAGTCAATCATCCACAGCACCTAAGTAGATAGGAAGTGCATTACAAGCAACTTCCAAAAATCCAGAATGACAGAGGCAGCTGATTGCCTGGGCAGTCACCCAAAGTTCTCTGCAATGTGTGAGCATCCATTTTTAGCCTATAGGCCTGGTCTCTCAGTCATTTTCCCCGTTTCCTGTAGAATATCTGGCAGTCTCCTCTGCGAAGCAGGAACCTGAAGAATAATCTCATCTTGCAAAGTGCAGTGGTCACCTTCCTATGGGTCCTGCATGTTCAGTTTATATAATATTCTGTCAATCAGTCAATGCAAGGACCCTTTTTCTCAGTGGCTAACTTTTGCCACAAAGGAAGCAAACTCCATAATGAATTTCTTCAATGTCCATCATCCTTCTTGAAGTAATTGTTGCTGCCAGAAGCAGATGTGTCTCATTGTCCAGAAAAGTCTGAATTCTTAAAAGATTTTAAATGCCATATTCTGTAGGTCTTTGAAGTTTTTGAAGATTGCCTACCTAATTGAAATATATCCATGCACCTAGAAAACTAAACTAACATAATTATAAGTTTGATTATCATAGATGTCTATTAATCTCTATGTCTTTATTATGTGTTATAATTTTAAATGAGCTGCATAAATATGATACCTTGTAGCTAGAGTTTTCCTGCCTGGCCCACAGTCAGGACAAATCTCTATCACCTGCCAGTCCCACAGTCGATCAGACCTGACCAAGTAAACACAGAGACTTATATTGGTTACAAACTGTATGGCCATGGCAGGCTTCTTGCTAACTTTTTCTTACAGCTTAAATTAATCCATTTCTATAAATCTATACCTTGCCATGTGGCTCGTGGCTTCCTGGCATCTTCACATGCTATTTGTCATCGTGGCGGCTGGCAGTGTCTCTCTGACTCAGCCTTCCACTTCCCAGCTTTATTCTCCTCCTTGTCCCGCCTACACTTCCTGCCTAGCCAATGGCCAATCAGTGTTTTATTTATTGACTAATCAGCAACACATTTGCCATACAGACCATCCCACAGCAATTCCTTAAACAAGACTAGAAATATACATACAGTATAACAAAATTAACTTTAAATTTGTATCAATTAACTAAAATCCATTGCAATATAAAACATTTTAAACAAGTTGTTACATTTCATCTTATCAAATGTATGTATATATGTATATATATATATACATATATATATCTATAATCGCCTTTTTTCTTTACAAAGAGATTGCATTTATAATCAACCCCCGTTTAATCAAAAATAAACATTTAAAAACAATATTTTGGAAATTTGGACATAGCTTCTCATACTACTTCTTGCTGGTTGTAGATGCTGGCAATCTTATGGGGATCCTGAGAAAATTAAGAATTATAGTTAAGTCTTCACTGAAGTAGTCTGTGAGGCTGTATTGAACTTTCAGGGGGGCTTGCCTGATCAAACCATATTAGCCTGGAAGCAATCCTCAGGTTCTCATCTTCTGTGAAAGCAAAAACAGAATCTCTTTTCCAAAGCAACGTATCCTTAGACACAAATGTTGAAATCAACATAACTTTAAAATATATATATATATATATATATATATATATATATATATATATGTATATATATATATATATATAAAACTTAGCAGCCTTTTCAATCGAATGTCTTTCTGCAGTTAAAAATTCCAAAGACAACACAATCCAGATTCTTTATATCATATCCATCTTTATGTGGCTTATTTTTATATATATGTAAAATCTTAAAAACAAAAGATATATATATAATTTTATTTTTAAGATTTTGTTTTATTTTTATGACTATCTATATCCTTTTTCTTCTCTCTCTCTCTAGCCTATGTACCTTTTACATACATTGTAAAGCATTTAGAGGTTTATTCCATCTGAATCTCTCTTTTGTGTATCAATAATCCTTTTCTGATCATTTATTTAAGCGGTATCCCTGGCTGCTGACTCTGCCCACTTTAGCTTCCCAATATGACGAAGGTACTCAAGAGAGTCATGCTTACCCTAGCAACTCTGGGGTCCATGCTGCCATCACATAGCATGCATCTGGCCAATAAACCCTTTTTGCCTGTGTGAATAAAGGCTAAATCCACCATGTACTGTGATGCACAGCTTGGAGACATCTCTAAGACCAAGGTGGGAATCCCCCATGCTGTAGGTCAAATCCACAGGCTATGAACCTACCATGGCCAGGGGACATGTCACTGTACCATAGCCTGCCATGAGTGACATAAACTAGGAAGGTGCTCTTAGCTACATTTATAATCTCTTAAGCTCTCTCGGGTTTTAGGTGGAAACTCTTGCCATCACGTCTGGGCTCTATTTGTATCCAGAAGGTTTCTCCAGTCTTGCCCAGCCCCACAGTCCCATAGCCACTTATAAAAATAATCACTCAGAGGTTTATATTAATTATAACTTCTCAGTCATTAGCTCAGGCTTATTACTGACTAGTTCTTACATTTAAATTAACCCACAATTGCTATCTATGTTTAGCCATGTGACTTGGTGTCTTTTCTCAGTCTGTCTTGTCATCTCTCTTTCTCTATGTCTGGCTGGTAACTCCTGATTCTGCCCTTCCCCTTCCCAACATTCTCCAAGTCTGCTCACACTGTCTATACTTTCTGCCTGGCTACTGGCCAATCAGCATTTAATCAAACCAGTGTACAAGAGCATTATCCCATAGCAATGTAGTGGAAGACAGTCCTATTTTGCTTCCTTTTTGGGAGAGATATGATTATTGCAGGGCAGACACAGCAAGATGCAGGTAAGTCGGCTACAAATGCCAATAAAAGAAATGAGAACAAGTTGGAGAGGCAGGAAAAACATAGAATCAAAGTAGTTTTTTGTTTGTTTGTTTGATTGATTTTAATTTTCTCAATTTTCTTTTTGCAGAGGTGGGGGGATGCTGTAAGGGTGAAGGGCAGAAATGGAAGGACTGGAGAATGCACAGAATTGGTACGCATGCTATGAAATTCTCAAATAATCAGTAATTACATCAACAATATTTTTTTCATTTTCTTATTAAGAAATTTTCTACTCAGTCCACATACCATCCAGATACACCCTCCTCCATCCTCCCAGCCCCCATGCCTCTTTCCCAAGTCACCCCACATCCCCACATCCCCCAAATCAAGGTCTCTCATGGGGAGTCAGCAGAGCCCAGCACACTGAGCCTAGGCAGGTCCAAGCTCTTTCCTACTGCACCAAGGCCATGCTAGGTGTCACACCACAGGCACCAGATTCCCAGAAACTTGCCCATAGACCAGGGACAGATCCCAATACCCCTGCCTGGGTGTCCCCAAAAATAATTTGAGCCAAACAACTGTCTTCCATATCCAGAGGGCCTAGTCCAGTCCCATGGGGGCTCCACAACCACCAGTCCACAGTTCATGGGCTTCCACTAGTGTGGCTGGTCATCTCTGCAAGTCTTCCCATCATGATCACAATGTCCCTCACCTGCAGAACCCCTCTTCTTTCTCACCAATTGGATTCCTGGAGCTCAGACTGGTGCCTGGACATGGATCTCTGCATCTGCCTCCATTGGTAACTGAACAAAGGCTCTATGATGACAGCTAGGTTATTCACTAGACCAGTCACCAGAGTAGACCAGTCCAGGCACCCTCTGGACCACTGCCAGCACACCAAGGTGGGGTCAACCTTGTGGATTCTTGAGAGCCTCGACAGCACTCTACCTCTTCCTATTCCCATGAAGTCCTCATCTATCATGGTATCTTCCTCCCTGCCCTCCCACTCTGTCCCTGTTCCAGCTTGACCCTCCCATTTCCCTATGTTCTCATCTCCCACTCCTTGCCCTCTGCCACCTCACCACACCCAGTCTACTCTGTAGCTCTCATCCACTTCTCCTTCACAGGGTCATCCATGTGTCCATCCTAGGGTCTTTCCCTGTTAGCTAGCCTATCTAGAGTTGTGGGTTGCAGTCTGGTGATCCCTTCCCTCACATCTAGTATCCACTTATGAGTGAGTACATACTATGTTTGTCCTTCTGACTCTGGGTTACCTCACTCAAGATGGTATTTTCTAGTTTTTTTTTTACCTGTAAATTTACCTGTAAATTTCATGATATCATTGTTTTACTGCTGAGTAGTACTCCATTGTGTATATGTGCCATATTTTCTTTATACATTCTTCATTTGAGAGACATCTAGGTTGATTCCAGGTTCTTGCATTTATGAATAATGCTGATATGAACACAGTTGAGCATGTGTCCTTGTGGTAAGATTGAGCATTCCTTGGGTACATGCCCAAGAGTGGTATAACTAGGTCTTAAGGAAGACCTATTCCCAATTTTCTGATAAACCGTCATACTGATGTCCAGAGTGGCTCTACAAGTTTGCATTTCCTCCAACAGTGGAGGAGTGTTCCCCTTGCTCCACATCCTCTCCAACATAAGCTGTCTTTAGTGTTTATGATCTTAGCCATTCTGACAGATGTAAGATGGTAGTTCAGAGTCATTTTGATTTGCATTTCCCTGATGATTAAGGATGTTGAGCAATTCCTTAAATGTCTTTCAGCCATTTGAGATTCTTCTATTGAGATTTCTCTGTTAAGCTCTGTAGCCCATTTTTTAATTGTATTGTTCAGTATTGTGAAGTCTAGCTTTTTGAGTTCTATATAAATTTTGGAGATCAGCCCTCTGTCAGATGTGGGGTTGGTGAAGATATTTTCCCACTCTGTAGGCTGTTGTTCTGTCTTATTGACTGTGTCCTTTGCTCTACAAAAGCTTCTCAGTTTCAGGAGGTCCCATTTATTAATTGTTGCTCTCAGTGTCTGTGCTACTGGTGTTATATTTAGGAAGTAGTCTTCTGTGCCAAAGCATTCCAGACTACTTCTTACTTTCTCTTCTATCAAGTTCAGTGTAACTGGATTTATGTTGAGGTCTTTGATCCACTTGGACTTGAGCTTTGTGCATGGCCACAGATATGGATCTATTTGCAATCTTCTGCATGTTGACATGCCAGCACCATTTGTTGAAGATGCTTTCTTTTTTCCATGGTACAATTTTGACTTCTTTGTCGAAAATCATATGATCATAGGTGTGGGGATTAATGTCAGGGTCTTCAATTCGATTCCATTGGTCCACATGTTGGTTTTTATGCCAGTACCAAGCTGTTTTTGTTACTGTAGCTCTGTAGTAGAGCTTGAAGTCAGGGAGCATGATACCGCCAGAGGTTGCTTTATTATACAGGATTCTTTTAGCTATCCTAGGCTTTTTGTTTTACCAGACAAAGGTAAGTAATGTTCTTTCTAAGTATGTGAAGAATTGTGTTGGGGTTTTGATAGGGATTGCATTGAATCTGTAGATTGCTTTTGGTAAGATAGCCATTTTGCTATGTTGATTCTACCTATCCATGAGCATGGGAGATCTTTCCACTTTCTGATATCTTCTCTTTTTTAAATTTTATTTTATAATTTTATTTAATTTTACATATCAGCCACAGATTTCCTGTTAAGTCACTAGTGTGAGATTTCTCCAACTTCTTTATTTCTGCATTTAGAGCTATGAACTTTCCTCTTAGCATTGCTTTCATGGTGTCCCATAAGTTTGGGTACGTTGTACATTCATTTTCATTGAATTCTAGGAAATCTTTAATTTCTCTCTTTATATCTTCCTTGACCCACTAATGATTCAATTGCTCATTCTTCACTTTCCATGAGATTGTAGTCTTTCTGTAATTTTTGTTGTTGTTGAAATCTAACTTTAAGCCATGGTGGTCTGATAAGATACAGGAGGTTACTTCAATTTTTTTGTATCTATTGATATTTCCTTTGTGACCAAAATGTGGTTGATTTTGGAGGAAGTTCCATATGGTGCTGAAAAGAAGGTATATTCTTTTGTGTTAGGGTGGAATATTCTGTAGCTATCTATTAAGTCTATTTGAGTCATAATGTCTATTAGTTCCCTTATTTTTCTCTTAAGTTACTGTCTGGTAGACCTGTCCATTGTGAGAGTAGGGTATTGAAGTCTCCCACTACTAGTGTATGGGGTTTGATGTGCAATTTAAGCTTTAGTAATGTTTCTTTTATGAATGTCGGTGTCCTTGTATTTGGGGCATAAATATTCAGAATTGAGACTTCATCTTGTCAGATTTTCACTGTGATATATACGTAGTGTCCTTCTCAGTCTCTTTCAACTAATTTTAGTTTGAAGTCTATTTTATTAGATATTACGATAGCTACACCAGTGTGCTTCTTAAATCCATTTGATTGGAGTGTCTTTTCCCAGCCTTTTATTCTGAGGTAGTGTCTGTCTTTGAAGTTGAGGTGTGTTTCTTGTATGCAGCAAATGGATGGATCTTGTTTTCACATCCATTCTGTTAGCCTGTGTCTTTTTATAGGTGAATTGAGACCATTGATATTGATGGATATTAATGACCAGTGATTGTTAATTCCTGTTGTTTTTTGGTGGTGGTGTTGTATGTTTCCCTTCTTTGGTATTTGTTGGTATGGGACTATCGATTGCCTGTATTTTCATGGGTGTGTCTAACTTCCTTAAATTGGATTTTTCCTTCAAGTGCTTTCTGTAGGGCTGGATTTGTAGAGAGATATTGTTTAAATCTGGTTTTATCATGAAATATTTTGTTTATTCCGTTTATGTTGATTGAGAGTTTGGTGGGTAATATAGTCTGCGTTGGCATCCATGGTCTCTTAGTATCTGCCTAAAGTCTGTCCAAGACTTTATGGCTTTTAGAATCTCCATTGAGAAGTCAGGTGTTATTCTTATGGGTGTGCCTTTATACGTTACTTGGGCTTTTTCTTTGCAGCTTTTAATATTTTTTATTTATTCTCTATGCTTAGAGGTTTTATTATTATGTGGTGAGGGGATTTTTTTTTTGGATCCAGTCTATTTGGTGTTCTGTAACCTTCTTGTATTTTTATAGGCATTTCCTTCATTAGGTTGGGAAAGTTTTCTTCTATGATTTTGTTGAATGTATTTTCTGTGCCTTTGAGTTGGTCTTCTTCTTCTTCTTCTTCTTCTTCTTCTTCTTCTTCTTCTTCTTCTTCTTCTTGTATCCCTATTATTCTTAGGTTTGGTCTTTTCATGGTGTCCAAATATCCTGGACATTTTGGGTCATGACTTTGTTGGCTTTAGTTTTTTCTTTGACTGATTAATCTATTTCCTCTACCATATCTTCAATGCCAGAGATCTACTCTTCTATCTCTTGCATTATGTTGGTTATACTTGCATCTGTAGTTCCTGTTCACTTACACAGATTTTCTACTTCCAGCATTCCCTCAGTTTGTTTCTTCTTTATTGTCTCCATTTCAGTTTTGAAATCTTGAACTGTTTCCCTCCCTTGTTTAATTGCTTTTCTCTTGGCTTTCTAGGAATTTACTGATTTCTTCCCATTTTTTGTTTGACTTTTCCTCAATTTCTTTAAGGGAATTTTTCATTTCCTCTTTTATGATCTCTAGTATCTTCTTAAAGTCATTTTTATGGTTGATATCTTCTGTTTCTTCTGTGTTGGAATGTTCAGGTCTTGCTGATGTAGGTTCTGATGGAGCCATATTGGTTTTTATGTTGTTGGCTCTAATTTTGCACTGGCGTCTACCCATCTTTTTCTTCACTTGGTGCAAGCAGTGTCTGTGTCTGAGGGAGCCTCTGTTGGTCTGATTGATACTCTTGATCCAGTGGGAGCTCTTGGTCTAGTTGATGCTGATGGACTTTTTGTCTCAGGGAGCACCCCTTAGTCCAACTAGTGCTAATGGGCTCTGTCTCAGGGAGTACCTGCTGTCTTAACACATGGTAGATGGTGGTAGTCTGACCTGTCTGTAGGAGGTCTGCCTGCCAACTGGCCTGAAACTGGGACTCTTAGTCCAATCGGGTACTAGCGGGCTCTCTTTCAGGAAACAGTTGCAGTCTTGGAGGGTATGTGGGATTTGGGGGAGGTTGGGCTTGTGTTACAGGGTCTGATGGGGGATGGTGGTAATCTGTCCTGTGTGCAGGAGGTCTGCCTACCAAGTGGCCTGAAACTGGGACTGCAATGGGTGGTGGTGTAGGGGTTTAGGCTTGTGCCCCTGGCCCCAAAGCCTAGGGGTTGGGGTGTTTGGGTATGAGGATAAAAACTCACCTCTTAATCCAGTCAGGTGCTGGCAGACAGGCTCACTCTCAGCGAACAGTTGCAGTCCTACCTCAACCATTTAAAAAAAGACCCAGGTAAGCCTTAGGTGGCTAAGGGACAAGTTATCAACTCTTAACATAGTAGATGACAAGGAAGCTGGTATTGAAGGCCATAGTCTAAGGTCAGTAGAACTTTCAAACATCTGTGACTAATAACATACTTCCATTATATAAGCAAAAAACATTAACAGCCCCACAGCCTCCACATATCACCAGAACCTGTGTACTAAAATAAAAATGAAACAAATTCAGAAAAGCTGATATCTTGGAAAGACCCTGTATTTCAGATCCACACCTAACATCTCAGAGTACTATTGGGATGATCTAGTCTAAGCTAGGACATCTCATACCTTCAGGTCAGCTTCTGTGCACACATTACCCAAATCTTGGATCGGCATCACACCATTTATATGGATATTCTCAGCAAAAGACACACCAGATGCAATATCAATTTAGGACTTCCTTACAGGACTATTGGCATGCCTCATACCACTTTTCAGTGAATTATGAATCCTTGATGTAAGCTTCCCTGAAGCCCTCATGTTTGCAAGTTTTTTAATTCCTGTAACACAGAACCATTTCTAAAATTCTGACTTGTCCTTCAACCATCTAAAGTTGTGTCCTGGTGCATCAGTCAAAGTTACAGTGATACATGCAAATATGTCTATATTTAATTAGCCTCAGAATAGGTCTACATGATCAGCACTATCAAATATATTTTAAAGGAACTGTCATTTTCTTATTGTGAGTTTTCTATAGGCGCTGTTTTACTCCATGGAGATCCTCAACATTTTCACAGTACAGAGCATATGTTTTCTGTTTAATGATATTAAATGCTTTACCAATTACAGGAGCTTTGTCACACACTTTGCTAGGAGCTTTAACTCACCAAGCTTTAACTTCTTTTCATGTTAGTTAAATCTGAGATCACTATTTTTGCAGTTTGGCATATAATACCTATTTGTTTGGAAATTAAATACTTGATTGTAATGTAATTGAGATCACAATGTAAAAAAGAAAATCAGAAATCAGCAGCCTAAAGAGAATAGGTAACAATGTTGGCCTAACTTTTGTAGTCTTAAGTAAATGCAAATACAAAGCATGAAAAGTCATGGGTTGGTGTCGTAAGATATTTTTACACTCCTGAGACTACCCAATATAGTTATACCTTTAATCACTGGGTGGAACCAGTGACTAGCTGAGTGGAGTTGGCCACAGAGAAGCCAGCAATTTAGACTGAGATGATGAACAGGATGAAGGGTGGGGACTAGAGTTTGAGTTTGTATTGTGTTCTAGGAGGAGGGAAGAGACACTAGAAAGCAGAACAAGTAAGACATAAAAGAGGAAAAGTAACAGCCACAAACCACATGAAAGCATGTAGATTAAAAGAAATAGGTCAATGTAAAGTATAAGAACTAGTTAGGAACAAGCCTAAGTTATAGGCTGAGGTAACCCAGACTCAGAAGGACAAACATAGTATGTACTCACTATTAAGTAGATACTAGATGTGAGGGAAGGAATGGCCAGACTGCAACCCACAACTCCAGATAGGCTAGCTAACAGGCAAAGATCCTAGGAGGGATACATGAATGACCCTGCAAAGGAGAAGTGGATGAGATCTACATGAGCAGAGGGTGGGGGTAGCAGAGGGTAAGGAGTGGGAGATGAGAACATAGGGAAATGGGAGGGTCGAGCTGGAACAGGGACAGAGTGGGAGGGCAGGGAGGAAGAACCATGATAGATAAGGACATCATGGGAATAGGAAGAGGCAGGGTGCTGGGGAGTTTCTCAGGAATCCACAAGGATGACCCCATCTTGGTCTGCTGGCAGTGGTCCAGAGGGTGCCTGGACTGGTCTACTCTGGTGACTGGTCTAGTGAATAACCTAGATGTCATCATAGAGCCTTTGTTCAGTTACCAATGGAGGCAGATGCAGAGATCCATGGCCAGGCACCAGTCTGAGCTCCAGGAATCCAATTGATGTGAGAGAGGAGGGATTATGCAGGTGAGGGACGCTGAGATCATGATAGAAAGACATGCAGAGATGACCGGCCACACTAGTGGAAGCCCATGAACTGTGGACTGGTGGTTGTGGAGCCCCCATGGGACTGGACTAGGCCCTCTGGATACGGAAGATGGTTGTTTGGCTCAAACTGTTTGGGGGGGGGCATCCAGGCAGGGGGATCGGGATCTGTCCCTGGTGCATGGGCAGGCTTCTGGGAATCCAGTGCCAGTGATGTGACGCCTTGCACAGCCTTGGTGCATTTCGAAGCGGCTTGGACCTGCCTAGGCTCAGTGTGCTGGGCTCTGCTTACTACCTATGGGAGACCTTGATTTGGGGGATGTTGGAATGTGGGGTGGCTTGAGAGAGAGGGCAGGGGAGGGTGGGAGGAGGGAGAAGGGGAGATCTGTGGGTGGTATGTGGAGTGAGTATAAAATTCCTTAATAAAAAAATTCATACTTTAGTGAGCTATGATAATTTTGTCACTGAAATTGTTAATAAACTAAATATTTTAAATTCTCACTTACAGTATTACAAGTTTAAAAAATAGGTTAATTTAGAGTATAAGACTAGTTAGGAGCAAGCCTAAGTTATAGGCTGATCTTTCATAATTAATGAGTCTCTGTGTTATTATTTGAGGGCTGGTGGTCTGACTAGAATGTACTGTTACATGGTGGCCTATTTTTGCTTAGTAAATAACTTTGGATATGTCTTAAGAGATTCACTCAGCATTTTGCACATCAAGAATAAAAAAATGAAAATAATCCTTCACAAAAACAGATGATAAAATGTTGGCCTCATATTTCCCTATTGCTGTGACATCTTTTATGCCCAGTTGATCATGAGCTACATGCAATGGCACTGTTAGTGTTTTGTGATATTTACTTGAGGGATTGGTATATCCTGATTAAAATAATATCATTCTGTTTATATGGTTTTTGCTTAACACTTGTTTTTCCAGCCTGTGATATTTTGATGACATGTCTCTGACCTATTGAAATAAATTTTGAAAGTATCTTGACTTTGGACTTTTTGTCATGACTGTGATGGGATGCAAATTGAGTGTCTTCTATATTCAAATAACATCCTGTACTACTTTCTTCAATATCCTTTTCTTTGGGTCTTAGCTCCACATCTTCAGATATGAATCCATGACCTGAAGCAACTGAGAAATAAAGAAAATAGGAAGCAACCATGGCAGGGTGTGGGGGGAAGAATATAGAGGAAGAGCAGTGCACCAGTAATCTGAAGGGGGAAATGACAAAATGGCATGGGGTGGCTTTAGTTCAGATAAAAAGGGAGGTCAATTTAGAAGGGGGAATAAAGAGGGCTAAATGACAGAAATGTGACAATTTCAAAGGGAATCATGCTATTAACTATTTATATAAAAATACATAAATGAATATGAATCAATGCATATATTTTTTTCATATGGAAATTTCCCATCTGACAGAATGCCCCTCTGAAGAGCAACAGAGCACCTAAAGAATGTTAACACCTGTCATGGGAAACAAATTGCTGAGTTGTTGTCCAAGGAACTTCTAAAATACCAGAATTTAAGTTCCTTCTGCCAGAAAGAACATCCACTTTAGATATAGCACACAGAGACCCTGAGTTAAAACTATTCTGAAGATCTCCCTAAGGTCTTGCTTCAGTGTAAGAGAAGTTTTTATGTATGGTTCAAAGGGAGAATGGTATGTAAGGAATTCTGATTGCAGAAGAAATAGTCTCCCCTAGGAAAGAGTGTACAGCTTTAAAGAAAGACTTGGAAACAGGACACATTTAACATGGAAGGATGTAGGTATAATGAGGCAGAAGAGTACTCCAAGGAGGTCTAGATGGTTACAAAATGGGAAGGAGAACCAATAAAATCTAACCTCCTGCATAAATATTCTTAGTGAACCCATTACTTTATAAGCTAATTAAAATAAAAAGTAATGTTAACTCAGATCCAGCATGACTCAAGGCCATTGTTCTGCATCACAATTTGCAAGATCTGTCTCATATCAATGTCCACTTTGTTCAAATCTCCACATTTTTCTCCCCACTCTAATGAAAACATGAGATATTTTCATTTCTATTATACTGACATATGAATTGCAAGTCAAACATACATGTGGCAGATCACAGGAAAGGAACTTAAGTCTGGTGATAATAATAACTCCCAAGTATCAGGCAATAAAATAAGAAATGAGATTTTAAAAGGGTATAAAAGAAAGTATGTCAATAGAAGTGCAATAGAAGAATTGTATAGCTTTTTCTGAGTTACCCAAGAGACTGCTAAAAAAGATTTGCACCATCCCACCCATCTATATACATAGCATTTTGTTCTGTTAATGCTACAAAACTGAACCAAATATGAGTGTTTTAACATATGAGAAATTGTTCTCCCATAAACCTGAAAAACAGAAATTCAAGCTGAAGGTTTCCCTGGGCCTGCTGATGCTCTGAACAGCTGAATAAAAGTGACTAGGTTTTCCTGAGTGTCAGAATGTGAAGTCTCAGCAGTCCTGGCTTCTATGTTCTCCATCTTGGCCATCTGTCTTTCCAGTGACATAAGGTCCAACAATAATGACCTTATCCACACATCAGTAAAATTTTCCACACCGCATAAAATTACCCATTTTCAATCAAGAGTCACAGGTATCAGGGGATAGAGTCTTAACAGACCCATCTGGGAGACACAATCTAGAATTATTTCTAACTTTTGTCAAGATAAGGAAACTGCAGGACCCTGTGAAAGCAAATGTTGTTGTTTTCAGAACTTGCTCCTATATTCAGCAGATGAATATTGACGTGTGTGGCAGTGCTCAGGTTAGAAACTATCTGCTATGTTCAACTTTGCTACTTAGGTTCTGTAAACTAGTAGAATGGAAACTATGTGAAGTTATGGCTGACATGTTAGGTATATTTTCACATATAAAGTTAAATTTACAATCATGGCACTTTCTGACCCTAAGATTAGTATCATTTAAAGTACTCAGTTATACATGACATGTGGAGTATACAAGCTTTTGTCATAAATAATGGCTGAATCTTTCTCTGGATGTAGGGAGTGATCAGGATTTATTATTAAATGAATGATTCCTCATTGAGAAAACACACAATAGCACACTAGGTCTGAGTTCAAAAAGTAAACAGAAAATTTAATCTCACCATTTATTGAGCCATTGATTAGGAATTCATGAACTCAGTCTATTTGTATGAAGAAATATTTGTATGAAGACATGCAAGACTAATAGAAAACATGTTTTTAGACTCCTCCAGGTCATTGACAAGTTAGATTGTCACAAGCAATAATCAGTTTTAAAGAACAGGATGTCCTACTGATTTTCACTGAGCCGTGTCTGGTTGGGACATTTTCCAGGATGTTTTCTGTTTCATCTCCCTTGACATCCTCCCTTGCACAGTCTTTGCATCACCCCGAGTCACTGTCTCATGTAATTTTTGTGATAGAGAGCTCTTGCCAAGTCTATTCAAGAGGAGTCATCTCTGAGGTCTTGATGTTCTGTACTCTTTGAAATCATGGGACCTGTGATTAAGGAAGATCCCAAATGAGTTTTGAAGCTTGTTTTATCTTGAGTGCGGGGTCTCAGATGGGAAGTCTCAGGGAAGAAAATTGCCCAAAACTCTCCATGGAGTGTACAAGAGACTTGTCAAACATATTTGTGATTAGTGTGATGACTTCAGTCACCAAAAATAGCACAAACTCTTATGCTCACAAATACTTGAGCTCTATATGTAGCTGCTGAAGACACTGGGATCTGTGTCCCCATGCTTACATTGTGGTAGATGCTTCTATTTTATGATGTTCTCTCAGGTTTGTTTTTTTCTTGCTCCTGCAGACTCTTGTTCCTCTTTACTCCTTTGATGCTTTTCAGTGCAATTCCAAAGCACTAAGTCCTCTACAGAGTGATGGGAATGTGTCGATTACTGCACTTTTTTCACTTTTTAATTATTACTGCATAAATATATATTATTCTAGATGTGAGGATAAAAAGATGATAGATAAATGCTTTTAAAATTTATTCCTTTTCAGAATTCAGATTTCATTCTCCTCAAGTAAGTTTGGGTTCACAGGAATTTATCTATAATTTCCCATCCTGGCATTCCCTTTCATGTACTCACAAAACTCTTTTTCAGGTTTGTCTTCCTGTTCTCACTTTTCTTCTTTCAAGAAAGAAGAGTTTGTTTTAAATCATGGTATTTTACACATTTGGTACTCTGAATCTCTCTACATTCCTCTGCCTTGCCTTGTTCAGGGGTGGGATATTTTTGTGGCTTGCTCTGCAGACAGAACATTTTTTAACAAGTTGACATGTAGTTTTGGGCAATTTTCAAAGTGTTGTTTTCTTTTTTGAAAAGAAATAATGCCAGTGATTGCAGTGACTACAGTGACTACAGAGTGACAGGGACTGCCTGTGCTAACTGCTGATGTTTTAGAAGTCACAATATGAGAATTTGGAGTTGGGACCTCATCTGCTAAAATGATTTCAAAATGGCTTACAATTTTTAATCTATAATTTTGATTAGTAATCTTTTAGATTCTGTCAATTTGCAACAATCTCTCCATTTCATTCCAGTGTTTCCAATTATTTACAGCTGGTCTGGGTGTGTTCTGCAAGACATATAGATGTTGTTGGTGACCTCTGAGGGTTGTTTCTTAGTTTGATGCCTGTAGGATTAGAAGGGCATGGCAGACAAATTGATAGAATTGAGTGGCCTCTGCTGGAGAGAAATGTCTATGTAGGATACATTGTGAAGGATGTAAAATACATGTTATTCTATGAAGACATTTCTGTAGCTGTAGAACCCACTTATTAAAGTCTGAAATGGAGGAAGATGGCTTGCATTCCATTTAGAACAAAACCCGTAAAATGGAAATTTGAAAACAAGGTACAGGTGAAGATACAGCACATAGACAATTAGGAGTTAGGATACATTTAGGTCCTTGTGATACAATTGTGTTTTTGCTGAAACCTGGACATAATGTTAAGTCATCAGTACTGGGAGTATAGAGCAGGAAAATGATCAAGGTGGAAAAGTTGATAGATATAAGTATGTATTGACAGCTTAGACAGAAATAGAACAAGCAAATATGATGACAGAAATCCATTTTCAGGAGTATGCCTATATGACTAAATGTGGAAAATGGATTTCCTTTTTCCCCCCTCTTAAGTGACTGGATGAACACAAGTATTTTTTGCTGATAATCATAACAAAAAGTACATGGAATGTGTGGCCAGAAACATATTCCATTACAGTAATATTTTTTGTCTTAATCTCTTATTTTATTTTACTCTCACTAGGTACTAATTTAAAAGACAGTAAGTAAACTCTCTCTCTCTCTCTCTCTCTCTCTCTCTCTCTCTCTCTCTCTCTCTCTCTCTCTCCACTCATATATATAGCTATATATATTACAAGGAGAATATTTCCTTTCAAATTAATGCATACTAATGTCTATGAGCAGGAAGGCTAGTTTCCTTGTCAGGTACATTTTTAAAATTATTTTATGAATGAACCATAATACCCCCCTCTAAGAGAGTACAGAGAATCTCTCTACTCATCTGTAAACATCATTTTTTCAAATATACTTAAAGGTAAAGTTGACATGACAAGTGAAAATGGCATTTGAACAATACAATTACAAGTTTATCATTGTGTTCAGAAACTAAAACAAATGCATGCTTCCTCCCATCCACTTGAGCGATCCTTGTTACCTAGCTTCTATGGGTCTGTGGATTGTAGCATAGTTCTCATTTATAGCTAATATTCACTTATAAGTGAGTACATAACATGTTGGTCTTTCTGCATCCAGATAACCTCACTCAGGATGATCTTTTCTAGTTCTATCCATTTGCCAGCAAATTTCATGATATTATTTTTAACAGTTGAATAATACTCCATTGTGTTAATGTACCACAATTATTCAGCCACTTGTTGGTTGAAGGGCATCTAGGTTTCCAGTTCATGGCTACTGAAAATAAAGCTGCTATGAATGAAGTTGAACAAGTGCCCTTGTGTAATGGTGGCACATCCTTCGGGTGTATTTCCAGGAGTGGTGCACTGGATCTTGATGTACATCTATTCCTAATTTTCTGAGAAAAAAAAACCATATTGATTTCCAAAGTGGCTGTACAATTTTGCACTCCCACCAGCATTGGAAGAGTGTTCCCCTAGCTCCACATTCTCACCAGCATGAGCTGTCACTTGAGTTTTTTATCTTAGCACTTCTGACCTGTCTAAGATGGAATACCAGTGTTCTTTTAATTTGCCTTTGCCTGATGGCTAAGAATCTTGAGCATTTATTTAAGTGATTATCAGTCATTTGAGATTTCTCTTTTGAGAATATCTGCTTAAGTTTGCACCACATTTTTAATTGGATTATTTGATTTCTCAATGTCTAGTTTCCTGAGTGTTACTATATTTTGGACATCAGTCCTCTGTCAGATACGGAGTTGGTGAAGATCTTTTCCCATTCTGTAGGCTGCTGTTTCGTACTTTTCTCAGTGTCATTTGCCTTACAGAAGGTTCTCAGTTTCATGAAGAATATATTCCCTGATAATTTGGGCATCATAATGTACCTCATTAGATGCTTTCTTCCTAATAAACATGTTTCGTGTTAAAGGACGTAACATTTGCTTTGTGGTTATTCTAAAAATTCATACAATGATATGTTCGTTTCCAATAGACTTCCCTTCTCTTTGTGAAAATAAAAATATGAATTTCAAGATTGATCAAAAGCTCTCAATCCCTATTTTCATTATTCATTTCTCTCATGTATACCCACAGTATACATATATAAGCACTTCAATTCTTCTACTCCATTTACCTTCATTAATAATATGAAATGCATGTCATTTGATGTTCCCTGAAATATCAATGGTTTAACCACCCATTAATTTCTCCAGTCTTTTGTATTGTCCTTTTAACTGAATTTCTAATATAGTTTATACCCTTAGATATTTCAATGTAAATGATGTGAATTGGGAATCATTCTGAAATTCATAGTGGACATTTAGTTCTTTGTCTCTTCCTACTCATGTAACTTTGTATCTTGAAACATCATTCTACTAAAAAAACTGGAAACTATCAATGCTAATTTTGTTTAGTTTTGCATTTACCTGATGATCAGTGATGGTGGAAACTGTTAAGTAGGAGCTAGCTGCATATATTTTTCTTTAGCACATTTGTGGGTTGGAGGCTTTATATCCTTGATTTACAACATCTTCAGTTAATTGAAACCATTTGAAATTAGTCCAACATCTGAAGAACAAATGGAATGTGTTATCTTCCATTATATGGTGTTCTGATGAGTTTTCTTTGATATACAGAATATCTTTTCCTTTTTTTGTAGTTGCATCATCATTTTGTGTGGTTCTATCTTTTGATGTCTTAGGATAATTTGTGTAATTTTGGCATTCTCTTCAGTAAGTTCTTGCCTACACTAATATATCTACAATTACTTGGTATGCATTCTCCTAACACATTCAGTGTTTCATATTTTTTACTATTATTATTAAGAGATTTTCTATTCATTTTACATGTCAACCACAGATTTTCCTATTCTCCCTGCTCCCACCTCCCCAGCATTACCCCCAAAGCCCCCCATTCCCACCTCCTCCAAGGCAAGGTCTCCCATGGGGAGTCAGCAGAGCCTGGTACACTCAGTTGAGGCAGGTCCAAGCCCCTTCTCCCTGCACCAAGGAGTGTCCCACCATAGGCACTAGGTTCCAAAAAGCCAGCTCATACACTAGGGACAGGTCCCAGTCCCACTGCCTGAGGGCCCCCTAAGTAGTTCAAGCTAAGCAACTGTCTCACTTATTCAGAGGGCCTAGTCCAGTACTGTAGGGGATCCTCAGCTATTGAGTTTACAGTTCATGTGTTTCCAATTGTTTGGCTATTGTCTCTGTACCTTCTCCAATCATGGTCTTGATATGTCTTGCTCATAGAATCCCTCCTCTCTCTTTGATTGGACTCCTGGAGCTCCATGTGGGACCAGGTTGTGGATCTCTGCATCTGCTTCCATCAGTGACTGGATGTTCTCTCATGACAGCTAGGATATTCAGCCACCTGATCACCAGAGTAGGTCAGCTCGGCACCCTCTCAACCAGAGCCAGTAGTCTATGGTGGAGTCATCTTTGTGGATTCCTGGGGTCTTCCCTACCATTCTGCTTCTTCCTATTCCCATGGTGTCTTCATTTATCATGGTAACTCTTTCTTTGTTCTCCTAATCTGTTCCTGATCCAGCTAGAACCTCCTACTCCCCTAAGCTCTCTTTCCCCCGACACTTGCTCCCCATTACCCCCCCCACACACACACAACTCCCAGTTTACTAATATAGATCTCATCCATTTTTCTGTCATTGGGTGATCCCTGTGTCTTTCCTAGGGTCCTCCTTATTAGCTAGCCTCTCTGGAGCTTTGGTTTGCAGTCTGTTTATCCTTTACTTTACATCTAGTATCCACTTATGAGTGAGTACATACCATGTTTGTCTTTCTGAGTCTGGATTACCTCACTTGGGATGATATTTTCTAGTTCTATCCTTAATCTTTTATCCTGCCATGTTACTGAAGGTGTTTATCAGCTGTAGGAATTCCTTGGTCGAAATTTTGGGGTCAATTTTGTATACTATCATATCATCTCCAAATAGTGAAAATTTGACTTCTTCCTTTCCAATTTGTATCCCCTTTGATCTCCTTTTGTTGTCTTATTGCTCTAGCTAGAACTTCAAGTACTATATTGAATGAATATGTGGAGAGGGGACAGTCTGGTCTTGTTCCTGATTTTAGGGAATCACTTTGAGTTTCTCTTCATTTAATTTGATGTTGGCTGTTGGCTTGCTGTAAATTGCCTTTATTATGTTTGGGTATGGTCCCTATATTTTTGATCATTCCAAGACCTTTATCACGAAGGGGTATTGGATTTGTCAAAAGCCTTTCCAGCATCTAATGAAATGATAATGTGTTTATTTTTTCAGTTTGTTTATAAGGTGTATTGCATTGACACACTTTTGTATGTTGAACCAACCTTGCATCTCTGGGATGAAGCCTACTTGATCATGGTGGATAAATTATTAATGTGTTCTAGGAGTCTGTTTGCCAATATTTTATTGAGTATTTTTGCATCAATGTTCATGAGGGAAATTATCATGTAATTTTCTTTCTTTGTTGCATCTTTCATTGGCTTAGGAATCAGAGTAACTGTAGCCTCATAGAAGGAGTTTGGTAACATTCCTTCTGTTTCTATTGTGTGAAACAATTTAAAGAGTATTGGTACTAACACTTCTTTGAGGATCTGGTAAAATTCTGCATTGAAACGATCTGCTCCTGGGTTTTTTGTTTGTTTGTTTGTTTGTTTGTTTGTTTTGGTTGGGAGACTCTTGAATACTGTTTCTATCTCCTTAGGGGTTATTGGTCTATTTAAATAGTTTATCTGGTCTAAATTTAACTTGGGTATGTGGTACCTATCCAGAAAATTGTCCATTTCTTTTAGATTTTCCAATTTTGTGGAGTACAGGTTTGTGAAGTATGACCTGATGATTCTTTGGATTTCCTCATTGTCAGTTGTTATGTCTCCCTTTTCATTTCTGATTTTGCTAATTTGGGTTCTCACTCTCTTTCTCTGCCTTTTGGTTAGTCTGGATAAGGGCTTATCTATCTTGTTTATTTTCTCAAAGAATCAACTCTTTGTTTCATTGATTCTTTGTATTGTTCTCTTTGTTTCTATTTTATTGATTTCAGCTCTCAATTTGGTTATTTCCTGGTGTCTATTCCTTCTGGGTGACTTTGCTTCTTCTTGTTCTAGGGCTTTCAGGTGTGCTGTTAAGTCAATAGTGTGAGATTTCTCCAACTTCTTTATGTGGGTGTTTAGTGCTATGAATTTTCCTCTTAGGACTGCTTTCATGGCATCCCATAAGTTTGGTTATGTGATATATTCATTTTCATTGATCTCTAGGAAGTCTTTAATATCTTTCTTTGTTTCCTCCTTGACCCATTGGTGATTCACTTGAGCATTATTAAGTTTCCATGAGATTGTAGGTTTTCTGTAATTTTTGTTGTTGTTCAAATCTAACTTTAAACCATGGTTTTCTGATAGAATTTAGGAGGTTATTCCAATTTTTTTTTATCTATTGAGATTTTCTTTGTGACTGAGTATGTGATCAATTTTAGAGAAGGTTCCAAGGGGTGCTGAAAAGAAGGTATATTCTTTTTTGTTAGGGTAGAATGTTAAGTCCATTGAGTCATAACATCAATTAAGCCCCTTATTTCTCTGTTGAGTTTCAATTTGGCAGATCTGTCCAGATGTGAGAGTGGGGTGTTGAAGTCTCTCACTATTAATGTGTGGGGTTTTATGTGTGATTTAAGCTTTAATAATGTTTCTTTTACATATGTAGGTGCCCTGTGTTTGGGGCATAAATGTTCAGAATTGAAACTTCGTCTTGGTGGATCTTGCCTGTGATGAGTATGTAATGTCCTTGATCTCTTTTGATTGATTTTAGTTTGAAGTCTATTTTGTTGGACATTAAGATAGCTATACCAGCTTGCATCTTAAGATCATTTGATTGGAAAGTCTTTTCCCAGCCTTTTATTCTGAGGTGTGTCTATCTTTGAAGTGGAGGTATGTTTCTTATATGCAGCAGAATGGTTGGTCCCATTTTTGTGTCCATTCTGTTAGCCTGTGTCTTTTTATAGGTGAATTAAGTCCATTGATATTAAGGGATATTAGTGACCAGTGATTGTTCATTCCTGTTATATTTTGGTGGTACTGTGTGTGTATTTCTCTTCTTTGGGATTTACTGCTGTGAGGTAATGTATTGCCTGTGTTTTTGTGGGTGTATCTGACTTCCTTAGGTTGACATTTTCCTTCTTGTGCTTTCTGTAGGGCTGGATTTGTGTATAGGTATTGTTTAAATCTGGTTTTGTCTTGAAATGTCTTGTTCACTACATCTATGATGATTGAAAGTTTTGCTGGGTATATTAGTCTAGGCTGGCATCCATGGTCTCTTAGTGTCTTCATTACATCTGTCCAGGTCCTTCTGGCTTTCAAAGTCTCTATTGAGAAGTTGGGTGTTATTCTGATGGGTTTGCCTTTATAAGTCACTTGGCCTTTTTCCTTTGCTGTTCTTAATATTCTTTCTTTATTCTGTATGTTTAGTTGTTTAATTATTATATGGCATGGGGACTTTTTGGGGGGGGTCTAGTCTCTTTGGAGCTCTATAGGCTTCTTGTATCATCATAGGTATTTCCTTCTTTAAGTTGGGAAAGTTTTCTTCTATGATCTTGTTGAATACATTTTCTATGCCTTTGAGTTGGTATTCTTCTCCTTCCTCTATCCCTATTCTTCTACATTTGGTCTTTTCATGGTGTCCCAGAGTTCTTGGACATTTTGTGTTATGATTTTTTTTTGCCTTTAGTATTTTCTTTGACTGAGGAATCCATTTCCTCTATTGCATCCTTTACACCAGAGATCCTCTCTTCCATGTCTTGTATTCTGTTGGTTATGCTTGCATCTATATTTCCTGTTCGTTTACTCAGATTTTTTATTTTCAGCATTGCCTCTGTTTGTGTCTTCTTCATTGTTTCTATTTCCCTTTTCAGGTCTTGAACTGTTTCCCTCACCTGTTTAATTGCTTTTTCATGGTTTTCTTGGCTTTCTTTAAGGGATTTATTGATTTCTTCTAATTTTTTATTTGTATTTTTCTCTATTTCTTTATTGATTTCTTCTAATTTTTTGTTTGTCTTTTCCTAAACTTCTTTAAGGGAATTATTCATTTTTTTCTTCAAAGGCCTCTAGCATATTCATGAAGCTATTTTTATGGTTGCTTTCTTCTACATTTCAATGTTTAGGTCTTGCTGTTGGAGGAAGGTTAGGTTCTGGTGATGCCGTATTGCTCTTTATGTCATTGTATGTATTTTTTGCATTGACATCTGCCCATCTCCTCCTCCAATAGGTAAAAGAAGTGCCTGTGTCTGAGTGAGTTGTTATTGGTCCACTCTGTTCTTGTTGTGTCTGTGTCTCAGTGGGCCCCTCTCAGTGCAATCTTAGCTTTTGGTCTAATTGGAGCAGGCAGATTCTGTGTCTCAGGGAGCTGCTCTTGGCTCAACCCAAGCTAGTTGATTCTGTGATTCACAGAGCCGCTCTTGGTCTTATCTGGGCTCTTGGTCCAGTCAGAGTTGACAGTTCTGTGTCTCAGAAGCCTCTCTTGGTCCATTGAGACATGGCAGATTCTATGTCTCAGAAGGCCACTCTTGGTCTAATGAAAGCTGATGGATTCCCTGTTTCAGGAAGTTACTCTTGGTCCAATGAGAGCTCTTTGTTCAATGAGAGCTGGTGGCTTGGTTTCCATGCCTCAGGAAGTTACTGGGTTCTCAGGCAGATGGGTATTGAGGCAGAGCATGTAGATTGCAGGGTCCAATGGGGGGTTTTTGTAGTGGGGGGCTTTCCAGCAGGAGTTTTCCCTGCTGGATGGCAACTGAGAGAGAGTTGGGTGAGGGTTTCCGTTTACTGGCCGGGTCCTAGGGGCCCAGTGTTTCATATTCTAAGGACTGTGATAATTTTGAATTGATTCCTGTACAATGTGGAGGATAATGGTTCCTTTTCAGTACACTGCATGTTGATACCCAGCCTGTCAGCTGCCTTTATTTTATAGGCTTTGTCCTCAACTGCTCATTTTCCTCATTGCTTAAAAAATGTTTCACTGCACTATTGGTGTGTAAAGGTAATTACAACTATCTAGAAGTACAAGAAGTCTGTTGGCAAACATAAAAATATTTATTGGTGTTGGTGGGCATTAAAATGTATACAGATATTATGGAAATCAATCTGGAGGTTCATCAAACATTTAAATAGAAATAAAATGATGTATGAAAGTATAATTCCACTTCTGGTCTCATCTCCAGAAACTTCTATATTCAAACATAAAGATATTCTATCACTATGAATAACATTCTTTCTTTTGTTTACTTTTTTTTGCTTTTAGTTAACGTTTTGTTTTGTAGTTTAAACACATTTATTTTTAGTATAAACTTACATTTTTATTATTTTTATTAACAAATTTTTAATTCATTTTACATACCAATCACTGATCCCCTTCTACTCTCCTCCTACCCCTCCAGTCTTCCCCTACAACCCAAGACCTCATTCCCTCGTAAAACAAGGCAATGCCTCCCCCATTGTGAGTCAGCAGAACCTGGTCCATTCAGTAGAGGCAGGTCCAAGTCCTTCCCCCTGCCTCAAGGATATGTGAGGTGATCCACCATAGGTAGTGGGCTCCAAAAATCAGTTCATGTACCAGGGATGGATCCTGGTCCTACTTCCATGGGGCCACGTAAGCAGCTGAAGCTACATAACTTCATATGTAGCTATATAACTTCATAACTGAACCTAGTCTAGTCCCATGGAGGCCCACAGCTGTTGGTCTAAAGTTCCTGTGTTCCCACTAGTTTGGCTTGGTTATCTCTGTAGGTTTCTCCATTATGATCTTGATGCCCCTTGCTCATAGAATCCCTCTTCTCTCTCTCTTCAACTGGACTCCTGGACCTCGGCCTTGGTGTTTGGCTGTGGGACTCTGCATTTCCTTCCATCAGTAACTAGAGAAAGTCTCTATGAAAAAAGTTAGGGTATTCGCCAATCTGATTACTGGGAAAAGTCAGTTCAGGCACCCTCTCCACTATTGTTAGTAGTCTAACATGTGGTCATCCTTGGGGATTCCTGAGAACTTCCCTAGAACCAGTTTCTCCCTATCCCCACATATCCCTCTATCATGGTATCGCTTTCATTGCTTTCCCATTCCATCCCTATTCCAGCTCAACCATCCTGTTACTTTATGTTCTCATCTCACATCCTCTACCCTCCATTGCCCTCCATCCCCAGTTTACTCATGGAGATATCATCTATTTGTCCTTCCCAGGGTAATCCATTCCTCAGTGCTGGGGTTCTCCTTGTTAGCTAGCATCTCTGGAGCTGTGAGTTGTAGTCTGGTTATCCTTTGTTTTAGATCTAGTATCCTTTTATGAGTGAGTACATACCATGTTTGTCCTGAGTCTGATTTACCTCACTCATGATGATAGTTTCTAGTTCCATCCACTTGCCTGTAAATTTCATGGCACCATTGTTTTTTTACTTACACCATTGTGTATATGTACCACATTTTCTTTATCCATTCTTTGGTTAAGGGGCATCTAGGTTGTTTCCAGGTTCTGGCTATTACGAATAATGCTTCTATGAACATAGATGAACATGTGTCTTTGTGGTATGATTGAGCATTCCTTGGGTCTATGTCCAAGAGTGATATAGCTGGGTCTTGAAAAAGATTGATTCCCAATTTTCTGAAAAACTGTCATACTGGTTTCCAAAGTGGCTATAAAAGTTTTCACTCTCACCAACAGTGGAGGAGTGTTCCCATTGCTTCCCATCTTCTCCAATATAAGCTGTTGTAGTGATAATTTACTTGTACTAAAATGTGGTATTATATTTGTATGTTAATAAATAAAGTTTGCCTGGAGATCAGAGGTCATAGCAAGCCATAAAACAAGTCAGGCAGTGGGATCACATGCCCTTAATCTAATCACATGGCAGGCAGAGTCTTTGTGTGGTCAAGGACATACATGCCTTTAATCAGAGTACCAGCCATAGAGACATGGAGGTCTGTATAGACAGACTGAAATACAAAGGTGATGTTTATATGATAACCAAACCATAATTCTATACTCATGGCAGTCATGAATGCATGGAACAGAATTGAGGAAGCAGGAAAGAAAATTGAGTCATCCACAAAAGTTGTACAGGGCCTGAAAGAATCCTTCACAGATTTCTCCCAAAGACTGTCTTCAGCAGTATATAGAATGGTACCACATTCAGAAGCTAGACAGATAATAATTGAATCCTTGGCTTTTGAGAATGCAAATGCAGCATGCAAAAGAATAATTAGGCCATTAAAGGCAAGATATGTACCCTTTAAGGACTGGATCAGGGACACAATTAATGTTGAGTCTCATGGCCATGATGATATGTAGATAAGAGAAGCAATTTCAAAAGTTTGAGGAATGTCAGATGTTTTGGGTGTAGAAAGCAAGGTCATTTGAAAAGGAATGTAAACAGGGTGTTCATAGAAAGAATGCTTATCCAGGAACAACTGAAATAGAATGCCTCTCCCTTCTGGAGTGTGCAGAAGGTGTGATAAGCATAAACATCAGACCAACGAATGTAGATCAATAAGGGACAGACAAGGTAATCTTTTGCCTCTATCCTCGGGAAACTCCCAGAGGCACCTCATGCAGGCCCCCACAGCAAATCCAGTTCAGACCTTTCCTGCCCTCACAAAAGAAACCACTACTCAGAGCAATTAAATAACCAAATGCCTATTGGAATAAACCCAGCTGCTTGGGGTGATAGAACAGCTGAGGCAGAGAGAAGAGAAAATTCAGGGCAAACCACAAAGCAATTTTTTGGCAAACTTCTATAAATGAACAAATACCAAAATTAAAAATATGAATAAATGACGTTTTCTTGGATGGTTTAGGAGACATAGGTGCAGACAGGACAATAATTGGACCAGAATTTTGACATCCAAATTGGCCTCCTCAGGAGGTAAATGTTCACCTGTTAGGGATTGGAACATTATCTCAAGTGAAACAGAATGCAAGATGGCTCAAATGTATAGGTCCAGAAAAACAATGAGGAAAATTAAAGCCATATGTGGCTAACACAGCTGTGAATTTATGGGGCTGTGATCTATTACAACAATGGAATACTCAAATTAACATTCCTCCAACCTCAGAAACAAATTATAAATTAACACTTGACTCTGAGAGAAATATTAGAAGGTATTATTCTAACAAGTGGTCACCAGCCATCCAGATTGTACAAGAACATGGCTCAACAATTGATGAACGTCTAAAGACACCAACAGCTCAACCTTTAAAGTGCTTAACAGACGAGCCTGTATGGGTACAGCAATGGCCTTTAACAACAGAGAAATTCCAGGCTTTAGAAGAGCTGGTAGAAGAGCAGTGAAATGCTCAGCATATTGAAGAATCAACCAACCCTTGGAATTCTCCTGTATTTGTTATTTTAAAAAATCTGGTAAATGGAGAATGGTAACAGACCTTAGAGCAATTAACAAAGTAATTCAGCCAATGGGCTCGCTACAGTCTGGAATTCCTTTGCCTACTCTGTTACCTAAAGGATGGCCTCTTATAGTTATCACTTTAGAAGACTGTTTCTTTTCAATACTCTTACAAGAAAAAGACAGAGAAAGATTTGCCTTCATAGTGCCTACTTATAAAATTCTCAACCAGTTAAGAGATATCAATGAAGGGTTCTCCCACAGGGAATGTTGAATAGCCCAACCCTGTGCCAATATTTTCTACAACAGCCATTGGAAGGGATACATAAAAACTTTCCTAAATCTATAATTTATCATTATATGGACTGATATTTTGCTAGCTGACTCGAATGCAGATACTTTAGAAAGAATGTTTGAAGAAGTAAAGAATATTTTGCCTTGCTGGGGATTACAAATTTCTCCTGAAAAGATACAAAGGGGAGATTCTATTAATTATTTAGGATATAAAATAGGACTACAAAAAATTAGACTCCAAAAGGTGCAAATTAGGAGAGATTGTTTATGGACTCAATGACTTTCAAAGATTATTTGGAGACATTTCCTATCTATGAACTATTGCTGGGGTAAAAACTTATGAATTGAGTAATTTGTTCAAAACCTTAGATGGTGACAAGGACTTAAATAGTCCAATAGAATTGTCACATGAAGCTTGAAAGAATTGGCCTTGGTAGAAAAGTACAGGAAGGACACAATGGATGGTGTGGAGCCAAAGCTTGATTGCATTTTGGTTATTTTACTCTCTAGGTATTCTCCTACAGGAATTTTAATGCAAGAGGGAAGATATTACATTGGAATGGATATTTCTACCAAATAAACAGAGTAAAAAATTAAAAACTTATGTGGAGATCTCTGACTTGATTTTAAATTGAGACTTCATCAATTAGCAGGAATAGACCCAGCAGAAATAGTCATACCTTTAAGTAAGAAGGACATTGAAAAATTTTGGGAAGTAAGTTATGTTGGCAAAGAGCTTACAGTAATTTTTGGGAGAGATTTACAGCAAATATCCCAAAAGTGATAGAATTGGACTTATAAAGAGAGCTGATTGGAGTTTTCCTCGCATTGTATGGGAAACACCCATACCTGAAGTTTGTACATTTTATACAGACTCAACCAAACAAGAAAAGTCAGGTTACAAATCAGGATATTTAAGTAAAGTGGCTCAAAGGCCTTATAATTTGGTTCAAAAATTGGAACTGTATGCTATTCTGTTGGTATTAATGGATTTTCCAGAACCTCTCAACATAGTTATTGACTCTCAGTATGCTGAAAGAGTGGTATTACATATTGAAGTTGCTGAATTTATCCCTGATGAATCAGAATTAACTTCACTATTTACTCAGCTACAAAAGATAATCAGGAATAGGAAGCATCCCTTATATATAACTCACATCTGATCCCATATGGGTCTCCCAGGCCCTCTAGCACAAGGTAATGATGAGAATGATAAATTATTGATAGGAAATACACTGGAGGCCTCAGAATTTCATTCAAAACATCATGCCAACAGTAAAGGTTTAAAAAAGGATTTTTCCATAACCTGGCAATAAGCCAAGGAAATTGTAAGGAAATATCCTACTTGTTCCTTTTACAATCAGACTCTATTGCCAGAAAGATGTAACCCAAAGGGTACTCAGGGGAATTAAATCTGGCAGATGGATGTGTTTCTCTTTGCAGAATTTGGAAAATTGAAATATGTACACCATACCATTGATACTTATTCAGGATTTCAATGGGCAACTACTTTGAGTTCTGAAAAAGCTGTAATCATGCATTTGCTAGAAGTTATAGCCATCATGGGTATACCTGCACAAATTAAAACTGACAATGCTCCAGCATATGTCTCTGTTAAAATGAAACAGTTTTTTTGTTTATTACAATATAAAGTATATTACAGGTATACCACATAATCCTACAGGCCAAGCAGTTATAGAAAGATCAAATAGAACTCTAAAGGATATGCTAAATAAACAGAAATGGGTAACAAAAAACACCAGAAATAGATTACATAATGCTCTATTAACTTTGAATTTTCTCAGTGCTTTTGAGAAAGGAACAACAACTGCAGAGAGACATTGGATAATAGAAAAAACCTACAGAATTAAAGTATATCAGCCTATATACTTTAAAGATGTGCTGACCTCAGAGTGGAAACCAGGATATATGGTACATTGGGGACAAGGTTTTACTTTTGTTTCTACAGGAGAAGATAAGCTATGAATACCATCAAAATTGATAAAGATTCAATTTGAACAAGAAAGACCTCTTAGTTAGAAGAGGTGATAGTTCATCAACCAGCATGAACATCCAATTTAAACTAACTTATACCATTAACAAATGCCTTTTCATTTAATCAGATATAACTTGCCAAAAGGGAAACTCCCCAAAATTAGTCTTGGGGAAAGGTTTTTATTTTTGTCTTTTAGGAGAATGAAGGTTAAGGCATCTGAATAACACTGGGCAAATGAGACATCTGAAGAAAAATGACAAATCATCTAGAAAAAAAAATGACGCAAGAAAAAGAGTAAATTGGCCTTTTGGTATATCATCTATAAAATTTCATAAGTCTTCCTAAATGTTTGTTTCTGCTCTTCTCTAAAGACACTTAACACAAATGGTCTTCTTGTAGTCCCAGTTCAATTAAAAATTAAAGTTATCTTTGGAGTTGGAGAATGGCTCTCTCCTTCTTTAAACCTAAGCATGTTGTTATAAGGAAAATGCAAAATCTCTGCATCATGCCAGAAGAAAGAGCCATCTTCTGATATGGGACAGAAGAAACAAAAAAGTTAAGGGACTATTCTATTGCTACTAATCTCAATTCTTTGATTCTATTTTGATTCTTTAAACTTTTCTTAAGGTATTAATTTTATATCAAAATTTATAAGATTTATATATATACATATATATTTTAAACTTTTGTTACGATATTAATGGTCATATAGAGTACTAAGTAATTCTAGAAAAAAGGCCTGTACATGTTTTTGTGTTTGAGTTTCTGTCAGTTTTCTTCAGGGAATCACAACCAGGCCTAACATCGAATTTGAAGTCTCCAGAAAGATGATGGGGCCCCACAACCAAGATTCCACATGAACAATAATACCACTAAGCTGACAAACATCACCCACAGATCAGGTTTGGACTACAAACTGCTAAGAACAATTTCAAGATGGCTAGCTGAGATGATCAATTGCAAATGGACTAGACATTGTTGATGTATTTATTGCTTGTATATATTGTACATAGTTATTGTACTCATTGCATATAGTTTTTCTCCTATTAGTTATAACTTTTTATTTTTTATTTTTATTAGACAAAAAGGGGGAAATGTGGTGGTATTTTATTTGTGCTTTAATAAAGCTTGTCTGAAGACCAGGGAAAAAGTCTAGCCATTTTAAGTAAACAAGAAATCAGGCAGCACACACCCTTAATCCAATCACTTATCAGGCAGGATCTCTGTGTGTTCAAGGCCATACTAGGGAAGAGAGCCAATCCTGGTGACACATGCCTTTAATCCCATTACCAACTATAGAGACCTGGAGGTTTGTGCAGACAGACAGTGACAAGGAAGTGAGGTAACTGGGCTAAGATAGCCAATGAGAGGGTGCAAGAGCAAGACAATAAAGCCATGGGTAAGACAGGAAGTAGCTGGCATTTGGAACCTGCAGAGTGGCTAAGGTAAGGTTGGCTGGTGGCTTTCTCTATTTCCCTGAAATCTCTGAGGTTTTAATCCCTACATTTGGCTCTGTGATTTTTATTTAATAAGATCATTTAGAATTTTGTCTACAGTGTTGTTTTATTTATTTTCACAATTTAGTATTTTTGCTTCATTCCCCAGCTTCTCACAATAAACAGCACAATCATTAAGCAAGTATTCTAATTTAGCACTGTTTTCTTATAGGGAACTTTCAAGTGAAGTGACTCTATTTTGTAAAACTGCTAGATTTTCTGAAATTTGATCCCCATCTATAAAGTAGTTATTCCTTTCTGAACACATGCTTCTTTGCTCACCATTAGATTTGCAATGTGTGGTTGATATATTGTGCACCCCAATAAACCTATCTGGGGGGTCAGAAAACAGAACAGCCACTATATTAAACATAGATTTAGGCAGAGGTAGCACATACCTTTAATCCTAGCATTCCAGAGGCAGAGATTCATCTGGATCTCTTTGAGTTCAAAGCCACACTGGAAACAGACAGGCATAGTGACACACACCTTTAATCCCAAGAAGTGATGGCAGGAAGCAGAAAGATAAATAAAGCATGAGGACCAGGAACTAGAGGTCTTGTTAAGCTTTTAGCTTTTAGCGGCAGTTCACCTGAGATCCATTCAGTTAATGGCTTCCAGGTTTAGGAAGCAAGATCAGCTGAAGAACTGGTGAGGTGAGATTGGAAGTGGCTTGTTTTGTTTCTCTGATCTTTCAGTGTTCACCCAAATACCTGGCTCAGGGTTTGTTTTTATTAATAAGACCATTTAAGATTTGTGCTACACAAAGGGATCACTTACTGCAGGCTGTTTTTCAAGAGGCAAAGAATTATTTCATTGGCCTGTAAGGTTTTTTTTTTTCACACCCCAAGCAATTTCTCAGTGTAAGGACCATTTTCCCTTGCTTTCTTAAGGGTTTCAAACAGACTTGTTGATAAACAGTAATAGTATTTTAATCATCTCCTGACAGGCAAGCTGTTTGTCTGTTCTTAGTCCTCAGGAGGTAAGACCAAGCTTTCTAGCATCCCTTGGAAAAGAAATAAAATTTTGAGATGATAAAACTACATTTCCCATTCTGCCTTTCTTTATATCTTCCCAATGTTACATATTACCCTTCCTATGCTTCCCTTCAGATACCATACACTCCCATATTCATTTAAATGGTTCTTTTTTGTGCTTTTGAATTTACCACGAGAGGTTTTTGAGTCAATATTTTGATTTTTTTCATTTTTCTTTATTAAGAAATTTTCTACTCACTCCACATACTATTTACAGATCCCCCCTCCTCCCGCCTCCCACCACCAGACCTCTTTCCCAAGCCACCCCACATCCCCACATCCCCAAAATCGAGGTCTCCCATGGGAAGTCAGCAGTACAGCACACTGAGCCTGGGAAGGTCCAAGTCCCTTCCCACTGCACCAAGGCCATGCAAGGTATCACACCACAGGCACTGCGTTCCAGAAACCTGCTCATAGACCAGGGACAGATCCCAATCCCCCTGCCTGGGTGCTTCCCAAAACAGTTCAAGCCAAACAAGCATCTTTCATATACAGAGGGCCTAGTCCAGTCCCATGGGGGCTCCACGACCACCAGTCCACAGTTCATGGGCTTCCACTAGTGTGGCCGGTCATCTCTGCAAGTCTTCCCATCATGATCACAATGTCCCTCACCTGCAGAATCCCTCCTCTTTCTCACCAATTGGATTCCTGGAGCTCAGACTGGTGCCTGGCCATGGATCTCTGCATCTGCCTCCATTGATAACTGGACAAAGGCTCCATGATGACAGCTAGGTTATTCACTAGACCAGTCACCAGAGTAGACCAGTCCAGGCACCATCTGGACCACTGCCAGCAGACCAAGGTGGGGTCAACCTTGTGGATTCTTGAGAGCCTCCACAGCACTCTACCTCTTCTTATTCCCATGATGTCCTCATCTATCATGGTATCTTCCTCCCTGCTCTCACACTCTGTCCCTGTTCCAGCTTGACCCTCCCATTTCCCTATGTTCTCATCTCCCACTCCTTGCCCTCTGCCATCTCACCACACCCAGTCTGCTCATGTAGCTCTTATCCACTTCTCCTTCACAGGGTCATCCATGTGTCCATCCTAGGGTCTTTCCCTGTTAGCTAGCCTTTCTGGAGTTGTGGGTTGCAGTCTGGCGATCCCTTCCCTCACATCTAGCATCCACTTATGAGTGAGTACATACTATGTTTGTCCTTCTGAGTCTGGGTTACCTCCCTCAAGATGATATTTTCTAGTTCCATCCATTTGCCTGTAAATTTCATGATATCATTGTTTTACTGCTGAGTAGTACTCCATTGTGTATATGTGCCATATTTTCTTTATCCATTCTTCATTTGAGGGACATCTAGGTTCATTCCAGGTTCTTGCTATTATGAATAATGCTGTTATGAACACAGTTGAGCATGTGTCCTTGTGGTAAGATTGAGCATTCCTTGGGTATATGCCCAAGAGTGATATAACTAGGTCTTAAGGAAGACTTATTCCCAATTTTCTGAGAAACAGTCATACTGATTTCCAGAGTGGCTGTACAAGTTTGCATTCCCAACAACAGTGGAGGAGTGTTTCCCTTGCTCCACATCCTCTCCAACATAAGCTGTCTTCGGTGTTTTTGATCTTAGCCATTCTGACAGGTGTAAGATGGTATCTCTGAGTTGTTTTGATTTGCATTTCCCTGATGACTAAGGTTGTGGAACAATTACTTAAATGTCATTCAGCCATTTGAGATTCTTCTGTTGAGAATTTGCTGTTAAGCTCTGTAGCCCACTTTTTAATTGGATTGTTCAGTATTTTGATGTCGAGCTTTTTGAGTTCTATATATATTTTGGAGATCAGCCCTCTGTCAGATGTGGGGTTGGTGAAGATATTTTCCCATTCTGTAAGCTGTCGTTTGGTCTTATTGACCATGTCCTTTGCTCTACAAAAGCTTCTCAGTTTCAGGAGGTCCCAATTATTAATTGTCGCTCTCAGTGTTTGTGCTACTAGTATTACATTTAAGAAGTTGAGTCCTGTGCCAATTCATTGCAGCTACTTCCTACTTTCTCTTCTACCAAGTTCAGTGTAGTTGTTGAGGTCTTTGATCCACTTGGACTTGAGTTTTGTGCATGGCAACAGCTATAGATCTATTTGCAATCTTCTGCATGTTGACATCGTTATGACAGAACCATTTGTTGAAGATGCTTTCTTTTTTCCATGGTACAATTTTGGCTTTTTTGTCAAAAATCATATGTTTATGGGTGTGTGGATTTATGTCAGGGTCTTCAATTCAATTCCATTGGTCCACAGGTCAGTGTTTATGCCAGTACCAAGCTGTTTTTATTACTATAGCTCTATAGTAGAGCTTGAGGTCAGGGATCATGATGCCTCCAGAGGTTGCTTTATTATACAGGATTCTTTTAGCTATCCTGGGATTTTTGTTTTTCCATATAAAGTTAGGTATTGTTCTTTCCAAGTCTGTGAAGAATTGTGTTGGTGTTTTGATGGGGATTGCATTGAATCTGTAGATTGCTTTTGGTAAGATTGCCATTTTTACTATGTTGATTCTACCTATCCATGAGCATGGGAGATCTTTCCATTTTCTGATATCTTCTTTATTTTTTTCTTCAGAGACTTAAAGTTCTTATCATACAGGTCTTTCACTTGCTTAGTTAGAGTTAACCCAAGATATTTTTTAAATTATTTTTGGATATTCTAAAGGGTGGTGTTTCTCTGATTTCTTTCTCAGCCCATTTATCATTTGTATATAGGAGGGCTACTGATTTTTTTTTTAGTTAATCTTGTATACTGCCGCATTACTGAAGGTGTTTATCAGCTGTAGGAGTTCCTTGGTAGAATTTTTGGGGTCACTTATGTATACTATCATATCGTCTGCAAATAATGAAAGTTTGACTTCTTCCAATTTGTATCTTCTTGATCTCCTCTTGTTTTCTTATTGCTCTAGCTAGAACTTCAAGTACTATATTGAATAAGTATGGGGGGAGTGGGCAACCTTGTCTTGTTCCTGATTTTAGTGGAAGATTTTGAGTTTCTCTCCATTTAATTTGATGTTGGCTGTAAATTGCCAGCTTGGTGTAAATTGCCTTTATTATGTTTAGGTATGTTCCTTGCATTCCTGATCTCTCTAGAACCTTTTTCATGAAGGAGTGTGGATTTTGTCAAAGGCTTTTTCAGCATCCAATGAGATGATCATGTGGTTTTTCTTGCTTTCAGTTTGTTTATATGGTGTATTACATTGACCGACTTTCTTATGTTGAACCATCCTTGCATCCCTGGGATGAAGCCTACTTGGTCATGGTGGATAATTTTTTTTGATGTGTTCATGGATTCAGTTAGCCAGTATTTTATTGTGTATTTTTGCATCAATGTTCATGAGAGAGATTGGTCTGTAATTCTCTTTCTTTGTTGCATCTTTGTGTGGTTTGGATATCAGGGTAACTGTAGCCTCATAAAAAGAATTTGGTAATGTTCCTTCTGTTTCTACGTGTGGAACAATTTGAAGAGTATTGGTATTAGCTCTTCTTTGAAAATTTGGTAGAATTCTGTGCTGAAACAATCTGGTCCTAGGCTTTCTTTGGTTGGAAGACTTTTCATGGCCGTTTCTATTTCCTTAGGGGTTAATTGTCTATTTAAATAGTTTATCTGGTCTTGACTTAACTATGGTATGGGGTACCTATCCAGAAAATCATCCATTTCTTTCAGATTTTCCAATTTTGTGGAGTACAGGTTTTTGAAGTGTGACCTGATGATTCTCTGGATTTCCTTATCATCTGTTGTTATGTCTCCCTTTTCATCTCTGATTTTGTTAATTTGGATGTTTTCTCTCTCTGCTTTTTGGTTAATTTGGATAAGGGATTATCTTTCTTGTTGATTTTCTCAAAGAACCAACTCTTTGTTTCATTGATTCTTTGTATTGTTCTCTTTGTTTCTATTTTATTGATTTCAGCCCTCAATTTGATTATTTCCTGCCATCTGTTTCTCCTTGGTGAGTTTGCTTCTTCTTGTTCTAGAGCTTTCAGTTGTGCTGTTAAGTCACTAGTGTGAGATTTCTCCAACTTCTTTATGTCTGCATTTAGAGCTATGAATTTTCCTCTTAGCACTGCTTTCATGGTGTCCCATAAGTTTGGGTATGTTGCACATTCATTTTCATTGAATTCTAGGAAATCCTTAATTTCTTTCTTTATTTCTTCCTTGACCCATTGGTGATTCAAATGGGCATTATTCAGTTTCCATGAGATTGTAGGCTTTCTGTAATTTTTGTTGTTGTTGAAATCTAACTTTAAGCCATGGTGGTCTGTTAAGACACATGAGGTTATTTCAATTTTTGTATCTGTTGAGATTTACTTTGTGACCAAGCATGTGTTTTATTTTGGAGAAGTTTCCATGTGGTGCTGAGAAGAAGGTATATTCTTTTGTGTTAGGGTGGAATATTCTGTAGCTATCTATTAAGTCTATTTGAGTCATAATTTCTGTTAGTTCCCTTATTTTTCTGTTAAGTTTCTGTCTGGTAGACCTGTCCATTGGTGAGAGTGGTGTGTTGAAGTCTCCCACTACTAGTGTATGGGGTTTGATGTGTGATTTAAGCTTTAGTAATGTGTCTTTTATGAATGACGGTGCCCTTGTATTTGGGCATAAATATTCAGAATTGAGACTTCATTTTGTCAGATTTTCACTGTGATAAATATGTAGTGTCCTTCCCAATTGATTTCAATTAATTTTATTTTGAAGTCTATTTTATTAGCTATTAGGATAGCTACACCTTGCTTCTTAAATCCATTTGATTGGAAAGTGTTTTCCCAGCCATTTATTCTGAGGTGGTGTCTGTCTTTGAAGTTGAGGTGTGTTTCTTGTATGCAGCAAATGGATTGATCTTGTTTTTGTATCCATTCTGTTAGCCTGTGACTTTTTATAGGTGAATTGAGACCATTGATATTAATGGATATTAGTGACCAGTTATTGTTAATTCCTGTTATTTTTTGGTTGTAGTGTTGTATGTTTCCTTTCTTTGGTATTTGTTGGTATGTGACTATCTATTGCCTATGTTTTCATGGGTGTATCTGACTTCCTTAGGTTGGATTTTTCCTTCAAGTGCTTTCTGTAGGGTTTGATTTGTAGAGAGATATTGTTTAAATCTTGTTTTATCATGGAATATTTTGTTTACTCCATCTATGTTGATTGAGAGTTTTGCTGGGTATAATAGTCTGGGTAGGCATCTATGGTCTTTTAGCATCTGCCTAATGTCTGTCCAAGACCTTTTGGCTTTTAGATTCTCCATTGAGAAGTCAGGTGTTATTCTTATGGGTCTGCCTTTATATGTTACTTGGCCTTTTTCCTTTTCAGATCATAATATTTTTTCTTTATTCTGTATGTTTAGTGATTGATTAATATGTGGCAAATGGACTTTTTTTTAATACAGTCTATTTGGTGTTCTGTAACCTTCTTGTATATTTATAGGCAATTCCTTCTTTAGGTTGGGAAAATTTTCTTCTATGATTTTGTTGAATATATTTTCTGTGCCATTGAGTTGGTATTCTTCCCTTCTTCTATCCCTATTATTCTTAGGTTTGGTCTTTTCACGGTGTCCCAAATTTCCTGGACATTTTGGGTCATGACTTCATTGGTTTTAGTGTTTTCTTTGACTGATGAATCTATTTCTTCTACCATATCTAAAATGCCAGAGATCTGCTCTTCTATCTCTTGCATTCTGTTTGGTCTTTTCACGGTGTCCCAAATTTCCTGGACATTTTGGGTCATGACTTCATTGGTTTTAGTGTTTTCTTTGACTGATGAATCTATTTCTTCTACCATATCTAAAATGCCAGAGATCTGCTCTTCCATCCCTTGCATTCTGTTTTTTATACTTGCATCTGTAGTTCCTGTTCATTTACTCAGATTTTTCACTTCCAGCATTACCTCAGTTTGTGTCTTCTTTATTGACTACATTTCAGTTTTGTAATCTTGAACTTTTTCCCTCCCTTGTTTAATTGCTTTCTCTTGGCTTTCAAAGGATTTACTTATTTCTTCCCATTTTTTTTTTTTACTTTTCCTCAGTTCCTTTAAGGGAAATTTTCATTTCCTCTTTTATGATCTCTAATATCTTCTTAAAGTCATTTTTATGGTAGATAACTTCTGTTTCTTCTGTGTTTGCATGTTCAGGTCTTGCTGATATAGGTTCTGATGGAGTCATATTGGTTTTTATGTTGTTGACTGTATTTTTGTGCTGGTGTCTACCCATCTCTTTCTCCACTTGGTGCAAATGGTATTTGTGTCTTAGGGAGCCTCTCTTGGTCTGATTGATACTCTTGATCCAGTGGGAGCTCTTGGTTTAGTCAATGCTGATGGATTTTTTATCTTAGGGAGCAGCTCTTAGTCCAACTGGCGCTAGTGGGCACTGTCTCAGGGAATAGGTGCAGTCTTAGCGTGTGGTAGATGGTGGTAGTCTGACCTGTCTGCAGGAGGTCTGCCTGCTAACTGACCTCTTAGTCCAGGTGGGTGTGGCAGGCTCTGTCTCAGGGAACAGTTGTAGTCTAGGAGGGTGGGTGAGATTTGGGGGAGGTGGGGCTTGGTTACAGGGTCTGATAGGGGATGGTGGTAGTCTGTCCTGTGTGCAGGAAGTCTGCCTGCCAACTGGCCTGAAACTGGAACTGCAATGGGTGGGGGTGTGGGGCACAGGGTTGTACTCCTGGGCCCAAAGCCTAGCAGCTGGGGTGTTCGGGTATGTGGATAAAGACTCACCTCTTAGTTCATGTGGGTGCTGGCAGGCTCTGTCTCAGGGAACAGTTCCAGTCTAGGAGGGTGGGTGGGATTTGGTGGATATAGGGCTTGGGTTACAGGGTCTGATGGGGGATGGTGGTAGTCTGACCTGTGTGCAGGGGGTCTGCCTGTCAACTGGCCTGAAACTGGAACTGCAATGGGTGGGGGGGTAGGAGCATAGGGGTGCAGGGTTGTTCCCCTGGGTCCAAAGCCTAGGGGCTGTGGTGTTCTTGTATGATGATAAAGACTCTCCTCTTAGTCCAGTCAGGTGCTGGCAGGCTCTGTCTCAGGGAACAGTTGCAGTCTCAGAGGATCTGTCAATATTTTGATCTTTTACCACGGGAGATATCAGTTCTCATTGAGCTGGCATTGACTGGTGTATTTCCTTCACCTAACACTTTTTGTCAGAGCAGGCCACGTCTATCTGCCCTCAAGCATTCAGTCAGGTGTTTCGGTGCCAGAAGTGAAAATTAAAGCTCTTGGAATAAAAATCTTTTCAGAGATTTTTGGGAATTCATGTCCTGCCTCCTTCATTGCAGGGAGGATTTCAAAGCATCCACTGCTTCCTCAATGCCAGCAGTCCCTTCCCAGTTCTCACACTGAATCTGTTGCAGCTCCACCTTGAGGGGAATCCCTCCCTGCTTTGGCCTTCTACCTACACTTTCTCTCTAGCCTCTAGGCAACAGGGGATTCTGTAGGCTGTTTTTTTTGATACTGGCTTGAAGGAGAGACAGGACTAGCAGAAAGGATTTACCATATTCCAAGAAGGTTTTTGTTTTTCTTAGAGTAATTGCAGTTGATTTTCCCATATTATGTTATTTTCAAAATTCACTTGAACCTTGAAAATAACATAACAGTAAGAGAAAAAAAATCTCATAAGGAAAACATCTGAAAAGCTTTTAGTTTTTTTAGACAAGAGATAGCACTAACTTTTTCTCAAGGCAGGTTTCAGTTTTTAGTCAAAGATTATTATGTTCTCTAAACTTTTGACTTCAAGGCCAAACAGAGACTCTTATGGTATAATGTTTTCATACAGTGGCAGCATCAGAAGAGTGAAAAGTGTTATTTCACCTGCATCTGTCTCAGGGAAAATTCTTTCCTCTGGTACTCAGGACTCTGATTTAAGCTATCAATAGGCCAAAGGCTTCCACATGAATCTTCCCCCCCTCCATTTCTTGTCATCTTTGATGGATTTTTTTTATTTTTTCCTCAGGATTTTGCATTCATAACCTCAGAGTTGGAAAATCAAGGACATAGTTTTTCTGTCTTGTTGCTTATCTTATTCTAAGATTTTTCTTATACTATATTCCTACACTCTATTTTTTCCTTCTTACCCTATTTTTTTAAACTTTTATATGTAGAAATTAAGAAAGGGAGAAAAAGTAAGAAACCTAGAGAGAGAGATATTCACTGCAGCCTCATTTTTCACTTGGACATCTTTCAACTACTTTACTTTCACTCCTGAAAATAGAATACCCCCATCTTCATTAACTATAAAACTGGATGTGTCCAACTGCTTCCTATGAGTCCTTCTACCACTCTTTCACCAAGTCCCTGGTCCCTGGTCTTGGCACCATCTGAGGGGACCCGCTCCCCCTTTTATCCCAGGGTAGTCTTGAAGAGGAAGAAGTGAGAAATATTCAAATAGAAGGATAGAGGGGGAGAAAAACAGATAGAAACACAGAATAGCTTAGGAGAGCCTGGATCTTTATCAACCTGCCCTGTCTGTCTCTTCTAAAGGGCTTTTTAAAGGTATGCCAGTGAGTTTAGCAAAAGACATCCCCCTAGTCCAACCAAGTGCAGACCCTTCAAAATACCTGGTCACATATTTGGTCAGTCCATCCCTTTATTCAGCTCTGCTGGGTAAAGCAAACTCAGATCTCACTAGGAAAACTCTGTGGGTGCCCACATGCTTCTGTGAACATAGTTGAGCAAGTGTCCTTGTGGTATGATTGAGCATCCCTTGGGTATATGCCCAAGAGAGGTATCCTTGGGTCTTGATGTAGATTGATTCCCAATTTTCTGAGATTTTGCCATACTGATTTCCAAAGTGGCTGTACAAGTTTGCAATCTCACCAACAGTGAAGGAGTGTTCCCTTTGCTCCACTTCCTCTCCAACATAAGCTGTCATCAGTGATTTTGACCTTAGCCATTTTGACAGGTGTAAGATGGTATCTCAGAGACACTTTGGTTTGCATTTCCATGAGGACTGAGGATGTTGAGCAATTCCTAAAATGTCTTTTTGGTATTTGAGATTCTCTGTTGTGAATTCTTTGTTTAGATCCATAGGCCATCTTTTAATTGGGTTGTTTGGTATGTTGAGGTCTAGTTTATTGAATTCTTTATGTATTTTGGAGATCAGCCCTCTGTCAGGTGTGGTGTTAGCGAAGATCTTTTTTCATTCTGTATGCTGTTGTTTTAATTTATTTACTGTGTCCTTTGCCTTACAGAAGCTTCTTAGTTTCAGGAGGCCTCATTTATTAATAGCTGCTCTCAGTGTCTGTGCTACTGGTGTAATATTTAGGAAGTTTCCTCCTGTGCCAATGCAATCTAGAGACTACTTTCTACTTTATCCTCTATCAGGTTCAGTATAGCTAGATTTATATTGAGGTCTTTGATCTACTAGGATTTGAGTTTTGTACATGGTGATCGATATGAATCTATTTGCATTCTTCTACATGTCAGAATCCAGTTATGCCTGCAACGTTTGCTGAAGATGAATTCTCTTTTCCATTTTACAGGTTTGGGTTTTTTTGTCAAAAATCAAGTGTTCATAGGTGTATAGATTAATGTCAGGATCTTGAATTCGATTCTGTTGATCCATATGTCAGTTTTTATGCCAATACCAAACTGTTTTTATTACTATAGCTCTATAGTGGAGCTTGAAGTTAGGGATGGTGATACCTCCTGATGTTGCTTTATTGTAAAGGATTGTTTTAGATATCCTAGGTTTATTGTTTTTCCATATGAAATTGGGTATTTTTCTTTTAATGTCTGTGAAGAATTGTTTTGGAATTTTGATGGGAATTGCTTTTGGTAAGATTACCATTTTTATTATGTTTATTCTACCTATCCATGAGCATGGGAGAACTTCCCATTTTCTGATATCTTCTTTGATTTTCTTCCTGAAAGACTTAATGTTCTCGTCATACACGTCTTTCACTTTATTGGTTAGGGTTACTCCAAGTTATTTTACATTTTTTTGGCTATCAAAAAGTGTAATGTTTCTCTAATTTCTTTCTCAACCCATTTGCCATTTGTATATAGGAAGGCTACTGATTTTTTGAGTTAATCTTATATCCCACCACATTACTGAAAATGTGTATCAGTTGTAGGAGTTCCCTGGTAGAATTTTTAGGGTCACTTACATAGATGATCAAATCATCTTCAAACAGTGAAAGTTTGAATTCTTTCTCTCTTATTCATATCCCCTTATCTACTTTTAGTGTTTTATACTCTAGCTAGAATGTCAAGTGCTCTATTGTATAGATATCAGGTGAGTGGAAAGTCTTGTCTTATTCCTGATTTTGGTGGAATCACTTTTAATTTCTCTCCATTTAATTTGATGTTGACTTTTGGCTGCTGTAAATTGCCTTTATTGTGTTTAGGTATGTTCCTTGTATTCATGATCTCTCCAAGACCTTTATCATGAAGAGGTTTTGGTTTTTGTGAAAGACATTTTCAGAATCTAATGAAATGATCATGTACTGTTTTTCTTTTAGTTTGTTTTTTATGGTGAATTACATTTAGAGATTTTCATATGTTGAAAAATCCCTGCATCTCTGCGATGAAGGCTACTGGTAGATGGTAGATGATTTTTTGATGTGTTCTTGGATTTGGTTTGTCAGTTTTTATTGAGTATTTTAGCTCCCTGAGACACAGACTCTGCCAGCTCTGATTGGACCAAGAGGTGAGTCACTATTCTAGCTGATCACCCAGCTTGTAGACTTTAGGGCCAGGGGTACAACCTGTACCCCCATACACCCACTCATTGCAACCCCAGTTGCATGCCAGCAGTCAAGAATCCTTTATACAGGCCTGACTACCACCACCCCCTCATTGAATACTGTAACCTACAGGCCCCAATCCACCCCCAAACCCACTTATCCCCCAACACTACAGTAGCTCCCTAAGACATGAGCTCAGCCAGCTCTGTTTGGACTAAGATGTGAATTATCATTATCTTACCCAATCACCCCATCCTCTAGGCCTTAGGGCACACAACCAGTGCCCCCAGAACCCCACCTATTGCAGACCCAGTTGCAGGCAATCAGGCAAGAATCCTGAGGACAGGCTTTTCCACCAACCCATTGGACCCTTTAATTTACAAAACCACTCTGTCCCCAAAACCTACCCATCCACTGTGACCCCAGCACCTTCCTGAGACACAAATTATGCCAGGGCTGATTGGATCAAGAGTGGCTCCCTGAGACACAGACACCAGTTGCACTGATTGGAGGAAGTGATGGGTAGATGTAAGTGCAATAATACATTCAGCATTTGGAGAGTAATATGACACCACTAGAACCTATTGGTTCTACTACAGCAAGACCTGAACATCCCAATACAGAAGAAGCAGAAGAAAATTACATTTAAATGACCTTATAAAGATGATAGAGGCATTTAAAGAGGACCTGAAAAATTCCCTTCTAGAAATCAAGGAAAAGACAAACAAAAAATGGGAATAAATCACTTAAAGAAAGTCCAAAAATCAAGAAAAAGCAATCAAACAGGTGAAAGAAACAGTTTAAGTGTTGAAAACTGAAATAGAGGTAATAAAGAAGACACAAACTGAGGGAATGCTGGAAACGGAAAAATCTGAGTAAACAAGCAGGAACTACAGATACAAGCATAACCAATAGAATATAAGAGATGGAAGAGAGAATCTCTTGCATTGAAGATATGATAGAGGAAATATATTCCACTGTCAAAGAAAACTTTAAGACAACAAAGTAGTAACACAAAACATCCAAGAAATCTGGGACTCTATGAAAAGACCAAACCTAAGACCAGTTATGTTTTTTATGTCATTTTTATCTTTCATTTATGGAAAATATCTTGTTTTTCTTACATGATATATCCTAGGTGCAGTTTCCCCACTCTCTTCTTCTCCACGTTCCATCTCAATATTCTCCCTGCTTGGATCAAACTTGGATCTATCTCTCATTAGAAAACAATCAGGTTTCTAAGGAATACTTGTAAAATATAATATATCATATAAAACAAAAACAAACGTATCAGAACAGTAAAAACTAACACAGATGAGGGAAACTGACCAGAAAGTATATAAGAAATAGATATACATACAGGGACCCACTTGCTCCTACTCTCAGGAATTTTATTAAACCACTAATCTAGAAACCATAATGCATACACAAAATATACAATATAAAATAAAAGAGAAAAGAAATGAAATGCTCTGACAGGACATTATGATACGAGGAATCTCCAAGACACCATTGAATTTGTTTTCTCTTTGCAATCTAGTGCTAGTTTTTTCAGCCTCTACCTAAAAGAAGTTTTTGTTGCCTTAATGAGACTCTCTTAGAGAAAACTAGACTTTCATTTGCAGTTACAGAGCAATTGGAAATAGCTAGTGGGTAAAGAATGGAGGAATGTGAACACTTCCCATTTCAGCTGTATGACCCCAGTTATTAAGAACCAGAGCAGGTCCTGGTCTTGTTGTTTCAGTCTCTATGAGTGCATATGTAAATCTATTTTATTGATGTAGTGGGTCTTGTTTTATTGGTGACCTCTATTCCTTCTATTCCTCTATTCCAACACTCTTTCCACCTCATCTACCACAGTGTTCCTTGGGTACTGAGGGGAGTGATTAGCTGGAAGCACACAATTTAGGGCAGATAATTCCAAGATCTATCATTCTCAGCATAATGCCTGGCTGTGGGTGTCTATACTGACACTCATTTGCTGCAGGAGGTATCTTCTTTGACAATAGTTGAGGAAGGCACTGACATATTACAGACTGTCATTAGGAGTTATTTTATTGCTATGTTCCTTTACTAGAACTGTTGTATTTGGTTTTACCCTAGGCCCCTGTGCTCTCTAGCTTCAGGTGCTATGATACATGAAAAAATTGTCAGGTATGTTTTCCATTTCATGGAGTGGACCAAAAGTCAAATCAGATGTTGGGAGGTTTGTTACTCCCCCAAGATCTATGCCCCTATTGCAGTGTCTTATACTGCAGGTTGTATACTTGTATGGGAATGTATGTGTGTGTGTGTGTGTGTGTGTGTGTGTGTGTGTGTGTGTGTACATTGCCATGTAGTCTACATATTTTGTTTGTTTGTTTGTTCTGGTTAGATTTTACCTTTTTTCTAAATAGATAATAAAAGAAGATATTAAGTTAAATGGTTGGCATTTAAGGAGGATCTGAGAGGAGATTAAGGAGGACAAACCATGATCACAAATTATTGTACAAGAAAATGAATTTTTAAACATCACCCTCATAAACCTATTCCAAAGATAGAATCTGGCTTGGTTTTAATTTAATTATAGTTCTATACATAATTTACTCTCTAACTTATTCTTGAAAGTTTACAACTTGTGAATTATAAAATGACTGATTACAAGAAATGACAAGATACAAGGCAAACAGCACATAATGTCTTAGACTTTTATGCAAATGTACATTTCACAAGAAATAAGAAGAGTCAGAAATGTTATTACCAAAGAATTACATATGTTATATGAAATATTGATAAAAGATGGAGAAATGAGTACTCATAAAGATGCAGGATTTACATAATACACAGTATCAGTTGAAATAATGTGGAACAATTTATCACAATTGAATAATTATGAATAATTGAGTACCTAAAACATTTGGATATCTATAGTCAAAGATAGACATGGGCACAGGCTCTACAGACTTGATTACAGCATGGATTTTCACATTCTTCACAGATTCATGGAATTGACTGTTTAGGTAATTATCTGATTAACTGATATCTGATTTGAGCTATAATTAAGAAATAAATTGATCTTCATTCTCTTTTTTTTTTTTTTTTTTTTTTAAAGATTATGTAATTTCCAAATTATATTTCTTCTTTGGGTTCAGGGTTTTTTTTTTTTTTTTTTTTTTTTTAATTTATTTTAATTTATTTTGCAATACAATTCAGTTCTACATATCGGTCACGGATTCCCTTGTTCTCCCCCCTCCCGTCCCCCTCACCTTCCCCCCAACGCCCCCCCCCCCATTCCCATCTCCTCCAGGGCAAAGCCTTCCCCACAGACTGAGGTCAACCTGGTAGACTCAGTCCAGGTAGGTCTAGTCCCCTCCTCCCAGGCCGAGCCAAACAATCCTGCATAGGCCCCAGGTTTCAAACAGCCAACTCATGCAATGAGCACAAGATCTGGTCCCACTGCCTGGATGCCTCCCAAACAGATCAAGCCAATCAACTGTCTCACCCATTCAGAGGGCCTGATCCAGTGTGGACCCCTCAGCCATTGGTTCATAGTTCATGTGTTTCCATTCATTTGGCTATTTGTCCCTGTGCTTTATCCAACCTTGGTCTCAACAATTCTCGCTCATATAAACCCTCCTCATTCTCGTTAATTGGACTCCCAGAGATCCACCCAGGGCCTAGTCATGGATCTCTGCATCCAGATCCCTCAGTAGTTGGATGAGGTTTCTAGCACAACAATTAGGGTGTTTGGCCATCCCATCACCAGAGTAGGTCAGTTCGGGCTGTCTCTCGACCATTGCCGGCAGTCTGTTGTGTGGGTATCTTTGTGGATTTCTGTGGGCCTCTCTAGCACTTTGCTTCTTCCTGTTCTCATGTGGTCTTCATTTACCATGGTCTCCTATTCCTTGTTCTCCCTCTCTGTTGTTGATCCAGCTGGGATCTCCCGCTCCCCCAAGCTCTCTTTCCCTCGACCCTCGCCTTTCATTACCCCCACTCATGTCCAGGCTGTTCATGTAGATCTCATTCCATTTCTCTGTCATTGGGCGATCCCTGTGTCTTTCTTGGGGTCCTGTTTTCCGGGTAGCCTCCCTGGTGATGTGAGTAGCAGACAATTCATCCTTGTTTCATGTCTAGTATCCTGCTATGAGTGAGTACATACCATGTTTGTCTTTCTGAGTCTGGGTTACCTCACTCAGGATGATTTTTTCTAGATCCATCCATTTGTCTGCAAACCTCATGATGCCATTGTTTTTTTCTGCTGAGTAGTATTCCATTGTGTATATGTACCACATTTTGTTTATCCATTCTTCAGTTGAAGGGCATCTGGGTTGTTTCCATGTTCTGGCTATTACAAACAATGCTGATATGAACATAGCTGAACAAGTGCTCTTATGGTGTGGTTGAGCATTTCTTGGGTATATGCCCAAGAGTGGTATAGCTGGATCTTGGGGGAGATTGATTCCCAATTTTCTAAGAAAGCGCCATATTGATTTCCAAAGTGGTTGTACAAGCTTGCATTCCCACCAGCAGTGGAGGAGAGTTCCCCTAGCTCCACATCCTCTCCAGCATAAGGTGTCTTCAGTGTTTTTGATCTTAGCCATTCTGACAGGCGTAAGGTGGTATCTCAGAGTTGTTTTGATTTGCATTTCCCTGATGATTAGGGATGTTGAGCAATTCCTTAAATGTCTTTCGGCCATTTGAGTTTCCTCTGTTGAGAATTCTCTGTTTAGTTCTATAGCCCATTTCTTAATTGGACTGTTGGGCATTTTGATGTCTAATTTCTTGAGTTCCTTATATATTCTGGATATCAGTCCTCTGTCAGATGTGGGGTTGGTGAAGATCTTTTCCCATTCTGTAGGCTGTCGCTTTGCCTTGTTGACCGTATCCTTTGCTGGGACCTTTTGAAACTGAGAAGCTTTTGTAGATCTTCATTCTCTTATAGTAAGCTTCTCATTATGCCATTATTTGGCCAAGTAATATCTTCATGTCCAAATCATATTCAACTTTTAAAATGTGCCTGCCTTCATAGCAAAATCATACATGTAATGTAAGCACAATGAATCCTGGGAACATACCAAGGGCATCAAAAACACATGGGTACATATAAAAATGTTTGGTGCTATAAAAGCAAAGTTATGCAATGTTGAAGAGGTGAAGAATACTTCCATTTCCCATTCATCTTTTCTTTAATACTATTTGAGAGAGAATGAATTTTTATAGAATTAGGCTTTCTAATTTAGAGAAATATATAGAAAATATTAGAAGATGGGAGAATAAAGATGGATTTCATCAATAAATGAAATCAATATATACAAAAACTTAAATTGCTATATGGTCTGACAATTGGGTTTGTGTTAAACAGACTTGAAGACTTCTATGTAATTAACAAATCACAAACTAAGCTGTTGGTTTGACTTTTTCTATTATGGTGCTTTGTTTTCTGACATGATAAAGCACATTCTTATGTGGTCTCAACAAAATAATGTAGCACTTGGGGAAGAAGATGCAACCTAGGAGTCCTGCACTGGAAGTCAAGATGGAGAAGACTTCCATGGCCACTATGAGTTTCCCCTTGGTGCTGTGCTAGACAGGGAGGAAGTGACCCACACAATGAAGAACACCAACATGCTGAAAGTGATGAACTTGGCTTCATTGAATGTGTCAGGCAGGTTCCTGGACAGGTAAACCATAGTGTAGCTCCCAAGTGCCATGGAGCAAAGGTAAGCCAGGACAGAATGGAAGGCAATACTGGAGCCTTTGTTGCATATAATAATTATGTGTCCATGTTCAGAGTAAACATCTGAGTCAATAAAAGGAGGAGAGGTGCTCAGCCAAATTCCACAGAGCACAAGTTGTATAAGGGTGCAGACAGGAATGATGAAATTAGGAGCCCTTGATATTAATATCCAACTTATCAGTCTACATGGAACTGTGATCTTGAAAGCCAGAACCACAGTAATAGTTTTTGCCAAGACTGTGGAGAGAGCCACAGTAAATAGGATTCCAAATGAGCTCTGCTGCAGGATACATGTTGCTGTGTTGGGATGGCCAATGAACAGCAATGAACAGAGAAAACAGAAGGTCAGAGTGATGAGCAGAATATAAGTGAGAGCCCGATTGTTGGCCTTGATAATGTGAGTGTTATAATACTTCACAAAGACCCCAAGAACACCAGCTGTTAATACAGTGAGGCCCAGGGCCAAGTAGGTGAGTGCCATCCCCAAAGGGTCATCATAGGCCAGAAAAGTCTCTGCTTTCTGGAGGCAGTGGTTCTGTTCTGTGTTTGCATAATGACTTTCTGGACACCTTACACAATGATCCATATCTACTGAGGAATTAAAGTTATTGTGAGTCTCTGCTCAGGCTCCCCTTTTATCTCAATCCTCTTCCCAGCACCAGTTCACTGACATTTGCCCACATCTCCTTTGTTGTTTTTGATTCAAGTAAATCAGTGCCAAATTATGCGAATTATCATATGCTCTCTAATCAATCATTCCAGATCAATATTGCCAATCTTCTTTGTTGGACATAAAGTGAACAAGTCTATAATTTTCACTGTTATACTTAAATATATTTTCAATTACATGATAATTTGTATTTTTTATTTAAATTGTCATTAATTACTGAATTAAATTACATCAATATAACTTGATCATAGGACAGCCTCCTTCTGAACTCTTTTGTGTGACTTTGTCATGTGAGTTAATTGTAAGATCACATGCTTTGAAATTACTTTCTTGTAATATTATTCTTAGTTCTAATATCAAAATTGACCTATTTACATAGAATTTATGTATTTCTCCATTGTTTTATCCTTTTGCTTGTGAGAATGAGAATTATTAAATTCTTAAAAGATGGAAAAACTCCCATTTTAAAACTTTTATCATTCCCAGGGAGAAAATATCTATTTAACAGAAAGATATAAACTCTTGTTTCAATCTTAGTTGGTCATGTAATATTTTTGTGATAATTTAAATTTTATCATTTGTGAGTTTCTTCTTGAATTATAAGATATAAATATATTTATTACATATTTCATTAAAATATTTCTATTTCATACTTCTATTAAAGTTATTTGATAATTTTTCAAAGTGGAATTTGCTATTTAATTGTTATTGAAAATTCTAATTGATAATATATTGAAGTCATGTTTTGCTAGTGTCTACAGAAGCTTTTATTCTATTACTAGCATTCTATTTGTTTCTCTCAGATGTGCCTTCCTGCTCTGCTCAATATCTCAAGGCAATTAGTCTTTACTATATCTTATGCATTTGCTTCTAATCGTTTCTTACAGAGCATGAATGCTTTATATGTACAACCTCATATATTCTTTAGTGAAAGCACAGTGTGCATAAGACATGACACATATTTTATAGAGATTTGAACATGATGTTTTAAATATAGATACACTCCATTCTATAGTATTTGCGGCATGGGGTTCATTATTTTGCAAGATTTAGCATTTATGTTTTATTTTATTCTTTCTTACCAAAAATATTTTAAAGCGTCTCCTTAAGCTCGAACCATACATAATTTGATACTGATATTTCTGGTTTACTCCAGTGGATATAGTCAGCATGTGCATGAACTTATCATGGCACCAATGCACACAATCACCTATATGCACATGAAGTCTTTGATTGTCTTCATAGTCAGTCTTAATATGCACATTTTGAAATTAAGAAAACTAAAACCACCAAAAATTTTGAATGTTTCTATCTTTATGAAGTAAAGTTAAACATCTGAGTGTTCTGGAAAAAACATTATGTTACTTAAAGTATTTCAATTACTATATCAAGATCTTATTAGAAATAAATGATAAGCTAGAGGAATCCTCTTTGATTTTCTCTCTGTATTCAAAGTATCTGTGTGTGCTCCTCACATTCAATATTCTCAAATGTCTCATACTTATTTTCTGTTCCTTGGATATATTTTGACATAAGGTTCCTCTACTCTGTCCAAATTTGCCTGGGAAAGAAGATCCTTCGAGATCAGTGTCCAGTCTTTTTCTGAGAACAAGAGTGTGCATCTATGCCTGTCATATCCATAACACTATCCTTAGAACTGGTGAAGTGCCATTTCAACTAGTTGACACAAGGCATTGTAACATAATTTACCTCTCCTGTGTTTAATAATGGTTCTATGAACTTGTTATAAAAATGGATTCAATTGTATAAAATGAGTCAATGTGTACTTATTGTATTCTTTAGCTTATGATAATCAAATTAACACAGAAGTGATACAAATCTAGGTTCAAATTCATGATACATAGAAACCTTTAGCTTAAAAACAATTGTGTTCAATGTAAGATCCTCATAAGAGGTTATTGACCATACCTCCCTAACAGATATATTCTGGTCCACAAGTTTTATATATTTATTATCAATGGACTAATGCATATCCATCTCCATGGAAGTTAAATAGCTTGGTGTTTCTAGTACTCACATGGAGATGGAGGAAAAAGGGGGAGAAAAGACACTTACTAAGGGAATATTGAATGTTATTTATACTGGAAATCAAAATGATGAAGGTAGATAAATGGTTCTGTGGTTCAGGATACTGTTACTTTTAAGGAGGACCTAGTTTCAGTTGCAAGCACCCACATGGATGTCAATGTTATCTCTTCTTCCACCCCCAGGAGATCTGAGGCCCTCTTCTAACTCTGATGTACACTAAGCAAGTACATGTACACATACATGCGTGCAGGCAAAACACTCACATTAAAACAAAATGAAAAATTTTTTATAACATATTTTTAAGTAAGTCTACAGGTAAATCAAATTTGACCTGATCACATCTAATAAATCTAGAAATATGACTGAAATTATGCAAGTAAGGGATGTTACAATCCGACCTTCACATGTATGCTAGCTATGAACGAAATATGCTTTCAAATACATGAAAAGTCAGGAATTTATGGGGGATGTGTGTGTGTGTGTGTGTGTGTGTGTGTGTGTGTGTGTGTGTGTGTGTGTGTGTATTAAATGCCATGGTGAAATAAAGCAGGCTACTCTGTGATGGATAAAGTTATTCTCTGAAAGGAACAATGGCTGTAGAGGAACAAAAACATACATCAAGTATGAGTTTCAAAGGCCTGAGTACCATTTAAACTGATGATAAAATGAACCAAAACATTTTTATTCTAAATGAAAGAATCAGAGGACTTATCTCTACTGTTCCTTGTTTCTTCACAGAACTTGTCCATCTGCTTAGACATTGAAGAACACTGTAGAGAGGTGGCAAATACACCAGTTAGACTGGCACTTACCTGTCTCATTGGAAATCTCATTATCTGGACAATGAGTACAATCATAGCAGCAGGCAGCCTTGCCCTCCTGGGGGGATTTTCTGAATCCAGGACCACAGCTCTCACTGCACACAGAGCGAGGAACCTAGATATAGATATAAAAGAGAAAATACTCAGGAGTGTATAGTTTTAAAACAATAAATATGTTATTTTTCAAGACTGAACAATGAGATGGCAAGATTTATATTTAGCATTTGCAGATTCTTGTTTTGATGCACCACCTCTAATTTCAATATAGTACACCCATGAAGTTCAATGTGTTAAAACAATGATCCAAAGACAATAGAAATCTGAAAAACTGTGAAAATATAAGAGGCAGGGCAAAATAAGAAGATGTTTGGACACTAAATATATGTATAAATAGGCAGCTGTATTGCCACACTGATCCTATTGTGGACTTATTGACACCTGGAGTGAACAGTTTTGTTTCCCAATGATGATGCTGAATTTATATTTGTCAACTTGACCAGATTCAGAGTTACCCCATAAACTAGTATTTGTAACTTTATGTGAGAGATGATCTACATTAGAGTACTTGAAGTGGACGACCTATTCTATAATTAGATAGCACCATTTCATTTGCCAATATGATTGCCTGAATCATTATGAACTGATCACTCCAAGTGTGACCCAACAAAGTCTTTGTTCTTATGTTGTGTCATCCTGGTTTTTTTTTTGGGGGGGTGGTTGTTTGACAAATTGCTTACTTTTTCATCAGGAAGACATTCAATTAACCCGTGTACATGTGCCGTCCATGCTACAGAGCATTGCCAAGTACCTGAAAGCAAAATGACCATGGACTGATATTTCCTAACGTAGGAGTCAAATTACTACTGTTGTCTGGTGGTTTCAGGACAGGAATGAAATCTTAATAAATAGACATTGTAGTTATAACTGGAAAGGAGGGCCCATAGAAAAAATATAGTAAAATAAACATTCCCATCACACATAATAGGGCAAGAACACGTTCCTCATATGACTGTAGTTTTGTGCATTCTTTAAGGAACAACAATCATTACATCCACAAACGAAAGCTTTTTGAAATAGAGAACAAAACAATGAGATAAGATCCAGCCCACCTCTGTCAATCCTATAGCCCACTGTATCATACGGTCAGACAAAAACAGTTCTTGGCCTTGTGGAGCTTTAGGAGAAAATGTTCCAACTTTCATTTTTTGTCTGAGACCATCGGGAAAATTCCAGAGATTGAGAATATCATATTCAGCATTATATTTCCTTTGTGAATTGAAAACCACAAGTTTTCCAGCACCATTTTTGAAATGGATATTCTTGAGATGAGGGTGAAGCTAAAAGAGATGCAGAATTTGATGATGAATTTATTCCCAGAAATGTGCATCAGAAACCAATGAAGTCATGGGCCTCAGTGTCCTAAATCCTTGACATTAATTACAAGCTATACCAAGCTAACAACATTTTAATGGATGAAGACTAAAAATGAACATATCATAATGTTTCCTTTCAGTTTCAAAAGAAAGAATTCACACACATACACACAAACACAAAATAACAAACAAACTAACAAAATAATTTAATCACTGAATGTTGATTAAATAAAATGGTCAGTTAGGATACATAAACATAGCTTTTGTTTGTTTCCTGAGATGATCAATGTGGATAAAGTCAAATTGTAATAAATATATTTATATTAATGTATTATATATATAATACAACACAACTCATGGTGACATGAGAAGTCAGTGATAATATGAAATCCCCAAGTTTCAGATACTAGAACAAAAAATAAAAGTAATATGTCAGTTAAGTGTCAGGAATTCCATACTTCATGCTGAGTTACATAGGTCATTGTTCTTAAAAAGAGTTGTACCATCTCAACTGTGTATAAACTGGCAAAGTAACAAAAAAGTTCTGGTGAAATAACAATAAAGAACCCAAACTGAGTGTATAAAGAATGAGATATCTTTTGTTGCACAATTTTGGAACACAGAAACTCAAACTCAGGATTTTCCTAACCCTGCTTATACTCTGAACCTTTGACCAAAAAAAGTGACTTTTCCCACTGAGAGTCAAGAGGTAAATAGCCTGCAGTCCTGGCATCATTCTTCTCCATCTTGGCCATGCAATGGGAGGTTCTGCATGTTATAGAGTTCCAACTACATCAAGTCTATGCATAATGACTTTATCCACATTGATCATCTCAGGAAACAAACCATTTCCCAATAGAAGTCACAAGATATTGGGACATACAGGTTCTGTGGAGACACCAGTCTAGAGTCTTGCATAACTTTGTTCAAGATAAAGGATGTACACTTCATTGTAATGGTTAGCAAATGCCTTTGTTGTTTTCAGAAGGGAGAAATTCTGCTCCTCTATACACTGAAGATATATATTGGACATATGTGCCTATGCTCAGATTAGGAACTACCTGGTATATTCAGCTTTATAACTTGGCTTGTATAAACAAACAGAAGTAAGACTTTGCATCATACCATGGAACGTATGTTAAGTGTGACTGAGGTGTTAAGCATGAGGTCTTATGTGAAATGCTTGAATGTTCTAGATAATTTACATTCCATAAATTTTGTTTGGATAAACTTCATTCAAAAATCAAGAATTAACTTCTGACTGCTGGAAAACCATTAAATATTTTGGTTGTTTGAAATAAAGATGCTGTGTTTTTAAGAGCAATATCAAGGTAAAACAATTTGTAGAGAAAATTACTAGTTAACATACCATGTATTACATCTCCACTTTTTCCAGTATAGACATCTTGCATTATTAGGGAATATGGAACAATTGATCAAGAATTCTTGATGCACTGTTTCAAAAGAAGGTCCTTTTTTTCATAATGACTCACACTTTTCGTTTTACATGGTTCTCATCATGAATAAATTAACATTAAACAAGTTTATAGCTGCAGGATAGCACAGACTAGATTTAATGCTTTAACTTGTATTGCAACCAAGAAGAAGCTGCTTCCAGGCTGCAGACAAGGCTCTAAGGGATGTCCACAGAACAAAGAAACAGAGTTTTCTCTCTGAGGTTTTTTAGGGAAGGAAATATACTCACACTTGACTGAAGTTTTCTCTCTTTATTCTTTCATGTTGAATCTGAATCTCTATGTTTCTCACAGCTATATATACCCAACACAAACTTTCAGACAAATATAGGAGTTACATTTAAATGTCACATTCCATTTTGTAAGTAAATGATAAAAATCAGAGTCATCCCAACAACTCACATGCAATAAATATCAACTTCCTAATTGGTGGGCAGTAACGTGCAGCTGAAAGAAAGAACCAGTCAATTTGTTATTGACCTAGAGAGATAGTCTTTGAAGGATTTTAAAGGAGTTATAAAACTAAAGTATTGAGGAGTCAAAGAAAAATAAGGAAATCGTATGCTACATATTTCTTGTGAGGGTAATGAGCATTTTAAACAGAAATTTTGTGATTAACAGTCCTAAAATGTCAGGCTCTTTTCCACAAGGAGTGTTTACAAAGAGAGATGCATCGTAACTGAATTGGATCAGACTCAGAATTATCTTAAATCACTTAATATGAGCTCACTGAGCACTCTCCAAGGCACAGTGACACTAAAATCGTTTTAAATCTTAAAATATATTTTTCTGACTTGGGTGTACTTTAAAACTTAAAAAAAAAAACAAGCAATTCTTTCTTGGGGCTATGGTGTCCAATTATTCTTTATAGCCCTGGCCAGTTAGAAAATCTTCCCCTGTGCTTTTTCTGAATTAAAAACATTTTCATTTCTAAACCTCAGTGTCACCCATGCAATTTCAGGACACAAAATAAAAAACTGGCCAGGCTGTGGTGGCTTACACCTTTAGTCCCAGAACTTGGCAGTAAAGTCAGCCAATCTCTGTGAGTTCTAGGCCTGCCTGGTGTACAGAGCAAGTTCCAGGACAGAAGCCAATGCTACACAGAGAAACACGTTATTAAAAAGCAAAAAAAAAAGTTAGTTAGCTGAATTTTAATTCTTCAGGTTATATACACATACCATAAACCTGAGGTCAGGAGTTTGTGCAGAGAGTTAATCACTGTTTTAGCTTATCAGGCAGACGTAGCAAGAGAGACTGGCATAGCAATTAGGTTGCTTTGTACCTTTAAACTTAGTTCCATGAGTCAGACAGCCGGGATTATGTCCTTTTGAACTGGGCTGCTTTTCCTGGAAATGGTTGATATTAAATGGCATTAGCAATGCCCCTGGTCTAATATAAAGCTACTTTGAAAATATATATCAGTTCATAGTGTACAGCTATTTGGCAGTTGGGGAAATTCAAATATTTTCCTATGTCAACGTTATTGATATCAAATGGACAATACAACTTAAGGAAGAGCCAACTTCTAGATAGTCCACAGATAGAGATCCCCAATAGATTGGGATGCATTCATGAGAAAAAAAAAACACCACAATAAAGGCAATGGGGCATTCCCCAGAGCAGCTAGGGAAAAATTGCAATAGTCCTTGTGAAATTACAGACAGAAGCAAATGATAGTCCAGAGTCTTTGAGGCTTTGCCTAAATAAGGAATTCCATCAGAGAATTTTCCTCCGGTTATGCTGGCACCTTGATTATTAATTGCATCTGCTGTTCCTATGTCATGGCTTTTGGAAAACTACAACTTGATCTAGGAAATTCAGGATATTTTGTTGAGTGGATTGTATAATATGATATATAGAGTTGTTTCTCAGTTGCCATGTTTTATGGAGGCAAGAGAGGAGATTCTCACAACACTGTACAGTCAAGTTAAAGCCTAAAAATAATGACGCATGCACTCTGGTTTGGGGAGAAATCAGAACTATATGTAAACAAAGAATTCACCATGGAGAAAGAGGAGAAAATTGCCCTATTTTTCAAACATATAAGTCAATGTATAAATATATGAAAGTAGTTCATATGGAAATTTTCCATTTGATGGTAACCTCCTCTGAAGATTATCAAACCACCTAATAAAAACTGTAATACCTGACATGAGAAACACATTGCTGAGTTGTTGTTCAGTGTTGTCCACAGACTTAAAAAATACCAGAATTTAAGTCCCTGATGCTTGAAAGAGCATGTACTTTTGAAATAGTTCTAGAAACTCATAAGTTAAAACTATTTTGAAAATCTCCTCCCTGAATTCTTGCTTCAATATTAGAGAAATTGTTATCTAAAGTTCAAAGAGAGAATTGGTAAGTAATTCTGTAGTAGAAGAAATAGTCTCCCCAGAAAACATCAAACATCTTTAAGATAAGTAGTGTAAACAGGACAAATTTAAAATGGAAGAAGGTAGTTATAATGGGGCAGAATAGTGTTCCAACAATGTGCATAGGGATATAAGATGTGGAGAAGAATCAGTAAAATCTAAGCTCCTGGGGAAATAGTCTAGGCAAACCCATTATTTTATAAGCTAATAAAAAACTAATGATAATTTAGATACAGTCTAACTAAATATCCTTTGATCTCCATCACAGTTTCTAAGTTCTTTCTCATCTCAATGTCCATTTTGTTCAAATTTCCACATTTCTTCCACACATAATGAAAATATAAAGTGTTTTCATTTCTATAAATACTGACATATAAACTGTAATATAAACATATGTTGGCAGATCAAAGGAAGGGATATTAAGTCCTAGTGCTAATATGAAACCCCAAGTATCAGATAATAAATTAACAAATGAGAATAAAAATATATCAGTTATGCAGAAGAATGGTATGGCTTGTTTTAAATTACCTAGCAGAATGTTTGCTGGAAATAATTTGCACCAGCCCAATACCAAACAAAACATGAGTGTTGTAAAACATGAGAAATCTATTCTCCCACAGCTCAGGAACACAGAAATTCAAACTGGCATGCTTATACTCTGAACCTCTGAATAAAAATGATTATGTTTTTCTGTGAGTCAGGTCATGAAATATCAGTAGTCCTCAACTCCATGTTCTCTATCTGGCCTATTGGTCTTTCCAACCACATCAAGTCCAACAATAATGGCCTTAGACACACTGAATCACCTCATAAAATAAACAATTTTCAATAAGGAGTCTGAGGTATTAGTGCTTAGAGACTTAACCGAGCCTTCTGGGAGACACAAGTCTAGAGTAATTTATAATCTTTTTTAATATAAAGAAAATATAGGCCTCTGTGACAGTCATAAATGACATTGTTGTATACAGAACTTGTTCCTTAATACATAGCAGATGTATAGTGGAGGTGTGAGGCAGTGCTCAGGTTAGAAGCTAGAAGATACATTCAACTTTACCATATAGGGTCTGTAAACTAGTAGAATGGAACCCATGTGAAGCTATGGGTGAGATGTTAGGTATATGTGTGCACGATAATGATTTCAGACTTCATATTCACAATTATTGAACTTTCTGCTGTTCAGATAAACTTCATTTACAGTATTCTGATTGGATATCTTATACACATTGAGTGGAGTATATAAGCTCTCATTTAATTAATTAATTAATTAATTAATTAATTAATAATGGAAAATGGAGGGGGTGTTTTCAGTACTCCACATTCAAAGAAAAGCAAAAATAGTTGCTGAATCTCTTTCTGTGGATGTAGGGTGTTTCAGGATTTTATATTAAATGAATGATTCAACATTGAAAAGAACACACAATAGCACAGTAGATCAGAGTTCAAAATGTAAACAGAAAACCTAATCTCATCATAGATTGAATCATTGATTGGGAATTCATGAATTCAGTCTGTTAGTTTCCCAGGATTGAGACAAAAAACATTTTAGAGTATAGGGAGACATAAAAGAAATATTGGTATATAGTTATGCAAGATTTGGAGAAAAAAAAGTGGTTTTAGATTCCACGAGGACATTGGCAAGTTAGATTGGCAATTTTAAAAGTTTTAAAGAGCAGGATGTACTACTACTTTTCACTGCACCAGTCTGTTTGGTAAACTTTTTTAAGATGTTTCCCATCTCATCTCCCTTGACATCCTCCCTTACGAGGTCTTTACATCACCCTGAGTCTCATGTAACTTTTGTGGTAGAGAGTTCTGGGCAAGTCTATTCAAGAAGCTTTATCCCTGGGGTCTTGCTGTCTATCCTCTTAGATGAAGTCATGGGGCCTGTGGTTAAAGAAGATCCCAAATGCCTTTTGAAGCTTGTTTTTATCTTGAACGCCAGGTCTCAGATGGAAAGTCTCAGAGAAGAAAGGTTTTCAAATTCTCCATGGAGTGTAGAAGGAACATGTCAAAAAAGTGTATGTGATTAGAGTGATGACTTCACACACCTACAATATTACAAACTTTTGTTTTCCCCAAAATATTAGCTCTATATGTAGCTGCTGAACACATTGGGATCCCTGACCCCCGTGCTTACAGTGTGGAAGACACTTCTATTTTATAATGATCTCTTTGATTTTTCTTTTCTGGCTCCTACAGTCTCTTGTTCCTTTGTCCTCCTTTGATGCTTCTCAATGCCATTCAAAAGTACAACGTCATTTATATCAAGATGGAAATGTACTGATTGCTGCACTTGTTCCACTTTTTTATGTTTTTGACAGTACAACAAATGATTTTAGTCCTGTAAAACAGAATATGGTCCAGTAAGTACTTTTAAAATGTATATCTTTTCATTATTCAGATTTTATCATCCTCAAGGAAATTTGAATTCACAAGAATTTAATTTTTTCCCATTCTGACATTCCCTCTCTCATACTCATAAAACTCCTTTTCAGTTGTGTCTTCATGTTCCCTTTTTTCTTCTCTCAAAGAAAAAGAGTTTGTTTTAATTAATGTTATTTTACCCATTTGATACTCTGAACCTCTCTAGGTTCCTTTGCTATTCCTTTATCAGTCCAATGGTGGGACATTTTCATAGCTTTCTATGCAGATGGAATATCTTACAGCTTGACTCACTGTTTTGGGCCATTTTCAAGGGTAGTTGTTGTCCTTTGAGAAGAAATGATGGCATTCTTTGCAGTGACTACAGAGTCTTTGTGTTATGGTAGAGTGACAGGGACTGCCTGTGGTATCTACTGCTGATTAGCAAGTCAGAATATGAGAATTTGGAGTTTGGTCCTCTTATTTTCAAAAACTTTCAAAATGACTTACAATTTTTATCTAGAATTTTTATTAGTATTCTTTTAGATTCTGTCAGTTGTGTACCATTTGCTCCATTTCATCCCTATGTTTGTAATTATTTACAACTGGTACAGATATATTCTGGAAGTCACATAGATGCTGATGGTGACCTCAGTGGGTAGTATCTAAGTTAGTTTTGTAAAGATTAGAGGACAGTGGCAGACAAGATTAGAGAAGTTCTTGGACTCTGCTGAAGGGAAATGCCTACACATAATGCTTTGTGAAGGAAGTAAGTTCCACTTTATTCTGTGCATACTTTTCTGTGGTTGTAAGATTCATGGGATATGAAATGAAGGATGATGGCTTATAGTAATTTTAACACAATGGTGTAAAATGGAAATGCAGAAGCAAAGTTAATGTAGACACTCAGAATCAGAATATAGATAAATAGGAGTGAAGATGAATTTAGGTTCTTGTGATATGTTTGTGGTTTTATTGAAAGCTAGATGAAGTGCTTAGACTTCAGCACAGGGAATGTAGCATAGTAGAAGTAGAGGGGAAAAGCTGGTAGATATTAGTATGTTTTGACAAGTTATTCTGAAACAGATAAAGAAAATATGATGACCGATATCCATTTATAGGAGTGTATCAATGTGACTACACGAAGAAAGTATTATTATTTTGTTTCATCCTCTTGCTTGATTTTCCTCATATTTTAATAGGATGCACATGTGCATGTTCTTCCTGATAATAATAAGAAAAAGAGCACAGAATGTGTGGCCAGGAATATAACTCATTACAGTAAATTTTGTGCATTATTCTCTAAATTTATTTTACTTTCAAGTGGTTCTAATTTTAGAAATAATAAATAAATAAATAGGATATATATATATATATATATATCCACATAGTGATATATATGTGTATACATATATAGAGACGTACACATATGTAGATTTTTCCAATTTTATATACATTTATATATGTATTTCAGGGACATATTATCCTTTAAGATTAATTCTGATTATGAATATGAGCAGATCACCTAGTTTCCTGGAAAGGTACTTTTTAAATTGTTTTGTGGTGATAATATTCCCTCTAAGTGATTACAAACAGACAATTTCTCTACTCATGTGTGAGCATCATTTTTTTCACATTTACTTCAATGTACAATTGATATGACAAGTCAAATGCCGTTTTAACAATACAATTATGAGTGTATATGTTGTGTTCAGAACATGAAACAAATGCATGTTTCTCATCCTCTCCCTTGAGACCTCCTTGTTACTTAGCTTCTCTGTGTCTGTGGCTTATAACATGGTTATCCTTTACAGCTAATATCCACTTATAAGTTAACACAAATCTTGTTTGTTTTCCTGGGTCCAGGTTACTGCACTCATGATGATCTTTTCTAGTTTCATCTATCTGTCAGCAAATTTCATGATGTTTCTGTTTTTAACAGTCAAATAATACTCCATTGTGGTAATGTACCTCATTTTCTTAATCTGTTGTTCAGTTTAAGGACATCTAGGTTGTTTCCAATTCATAGCTACTGTGAATTAAGCTTCTGTGAACATAGTTAACCAAGTGTCCTTGTCATATGGTGTAGGATCTTTGGATATATTTTCAGGAGTGTTAAAGGTGAGTCTTGCAGTAGATCTAGTTCCAATTTTTGTGAAACCGCCAAAATGGTTGTATAAGTTTGCACTCCAACAAGCAATGGAGCAATTCCCCTTGCTCCACATCCTCACCAGCTTGAGCTGTCAGTTAGTTTTTGACCTTAGCCATTCTGAAAAATTTAAGAAAGTATACTAGTGTTGTTTTGATATGCATTTCCCTAATGGTTAAGGATGTTGCACATTTCTTTAAGTGATTCCCGACCATTTGAGAATCATCTGTTGAGAATTTTCTATTTAGATTATATCCCATTTTTAATTGAATATTTGGAGGTTTTGATATATAGTTTTGTGATTTTTTTAAATATAATTTGGATATCAGCCCTCTATCATATATGGAGTTTGTGAAGATCCTTTCTCATTCTCTAGGCAGCCATTTTGTCCTTTTGACAGTGTCTGTTGCCTTATAGAAAATTTTCAGGTTCAGGAGAATATATTCCTTGATAATTTGGAGTTCATAATGTTTCCAATTAGGTCCTTTATTCCTAATAAACATGTTTCATGTTAAAGGACATAACATTTGCTTTGTGATTATTCTAAAAATTCTCACAATGATATATTCATTTCAAATATATGTTTACATTTACTTTTTGTGAAAAATTAAACATTTCAAGTTTGATCAAAATCTTTTCATCCATTTCTTGATTATGTATTTCTGTCATGTATACCCATGCTCTAACTACAAACATAAGTTCATCAATTACCCTCCCATTTACATTCATTAACAATATGAACTCCATGTGATTTGATTTTCCCTGATATATCAATGATTTAAACACCCACTAATTTTTCCAGTAGTGTTTATTTTACTTTTAACTGAATTTCTAACATGTTCTATCTCTTTTAGATTTCAATGGAAACAATGTGACTCAGGAAACATTAAGAAATCCATACTGGCCATTTCTGTTATTCATATCTTTCTTTTTTTTCTTTTTTCTTTTATACTTTATATAATTTTACATATCAGCCACGGATTCCCTTGTTCTCCCCCCTCCACCTCCCAGCCTTCCCCCCAGCCGACCCCCATTCCCATCTCCTCCAGGGCAAAGACTCCCCTGAGGATTGAGTTCAACCTGGTAGTTTCAGTCCAGGCTGGTCCAGTCCCCTCCTCCCAGGCTGAGTCAAGTGTCCCTGTATAATCCCCAGGTTTCAAACAGCCAACTCATACACTGAGTACAGGACCCTGTCCCACTGCCAGGATGCCTCCCAAACAGATCAAGCTAATCAAATGTCTCACTTAATCAGGGGCCTGATCCAGTTGGGGGCTCCTCAGCTATTGTTTCATAGTTCATGTGTTTCCATTCATTTGGCTATTTGTCCCTGTGTTTTATCCAACCTTGGTCTCAACAATTCTTGCTCATACAAACCCTCCTCTTTCTTGCCAATTGGACTCCTGGAGTTCCACCTGGGGCCTGGCCATGGATCTCTGCATCCGGTTCCCTCAGTCATTGGATGGGGTTTCTAGCACGACAATTAGGGTGTTTGGCCTTCTATCACCAGAGTAGGTCAGTTCCGGCTGTCTCTCGACCATTGCCAATAGTCTATTGTAGGGGTATCTTTGTGGATTTCTGTGGGCCTCTCTAGCACTTTGCTTCTTCCTATTCTCATGTGGTCTTCATTTATCATGGTCTTTTATTCCTTGTTCTCCTTCTCTGTTCTTGATCCAGCTGGGATCTCCCACTCCCCTAAGCTCTCTTTCCCTTGACCCTTGCCCTTCATTACCGTGAAGGTAATGAACGTCCATGTTGTTCATGTAGATCTCATCCATTTCTCTGTCATTGAGTGATCCCTGTGTCTTTTCTGGGGTCCTGTTTTCTAGGTAGCCTCCCTGGAGTTGTGAGTAGCAGTCTATTCATATCTTTCTAATGATGTGTCTTTTATCTTGAAACAGTGTCACTCTACTCATAATACTAAAAGCAATCATCACTTAAATTATTTTTTACATTTGCATTTATCTGATGATCAGTGATGTTGAAAACTTTTTAAAGTAGCTATTGATAGTATGTGCTTTTCTTTTGTACAAGATCTGTACATGCCATTACTCCATTTGATGAATTGAGGTTTTATTGCCTTGATCTACAACTTCTTCAGATTATTGAATGCTTTTGACATTAGTCTACCATCTAAAGTACAAAAAGCGAATGATTTATCCTATATATGGTGTTCAGACCATAGTTTTTTTTTGTTGTAAAGAATATTTTATTCATTATTTTCATAATTGAATCTTCAGGTCTATCTTGTGTTAGCTGAGGCTAATTTGTGTGACATTAGCATTATCTTGTGTAAGTTCTTGCCTACACCAATACCTTGACAATTATTAGGTGTGTGGTCTATAAATTTTGGTGTTTCATTTTTGAAGCTAAGGACTGTGATCCATTTTAAATTAATTTCTATAAAAGGTGGAGGATAATGGTCCAATTTCACTGCCCTGCATGTTGATGCCCAGACTATCAGCTGTATTTGTTGTATAGGCTGTGTTTCCTCAACTGCCTCTTTTGCCTCCTTTGTTAAAAGAAATAGTTGTTTCTTTGGTGTTTACAGGAAATCACAACTATCTAGATGTAAGTACCATCTTACAACAATATAATGGTTACCATCAAGAAATCTAACCATAAATATTTGAAAGTCTTTGGCAAAGACAAATCATTATTTTCTTCAAGTGGGCATGAAAATGTATAGAGATGTTATGGAAATCATTTTGGAGACCCATCAAAGACTTAAAATAGAAATAAAATGACATATGGAACATTTATTCTACTTCTGACCTCATTTCCTGAAAAGTCTTCAACCTGTCTAGGAGATTTTCTTTCACTCTGAATGAGGTTCTTATCATTTTGCTTTGTTTTGTTTTTTGTTGTAGCTCTATTGTTTTGTTCATTTTTTTTACTTTTTTATATTTCTCTATTTATTTTACAACCTGCCTGCAGTTTCCCCTCCCACCTCACCTCCCACTCCCTTCCCCCACCTTCCCTCTGTCCTCCTTTAATCCACTCCTGCTCCTTCACTATGCAGAAAAATGCAGGCCTCCCATGGATATCAACCAAGCAGGGCATATCAAGTTGCAATAAGAATAAGCACCTCGCCTTGTATTAAAGTGGCAAGATAACCAGCATGAGGAATAATGGTCCCAAACACCAGCAAAAAAGTCAGAGATGGCACCTGTTCCCACAGCTGGGAGTCCCACAAGAATCTAAGCTACACAACTGTTACATAAATGCAGAAGACCTAGGTCTGTCCCATTCAGGCTCCCTGCTTGTCGGTTCAGTCTCTGTGAGCCCCTATGAGACCAGGTTAGTTGATTCTGTGTGTTTTCATGTGATGTCCTTGACTCATCTGGCTCTTGCAATCATTCCTCCCTCTATTCAGCTGAATAGAGGGAGGAATGATTGCAAACCTTATGTTTGATTGTGGGTCTCTGCATCTGTTTCCACTAGATGCTGAATAAAGGCTCTCTGATGACATTTTGCTAGGCACCAATATATGAGTATAGAAGAATATGTTTAAGCATCATTATGTCGAGAATTTTTCTCCAGTAGTTTTTCATTTTATTCTAGACCCTAGGCCATCTAGCCCCTGGGTTCTGGTGCTCCAGGCACTATCAGGTGTAGGCTCAGTCTCAGACTGGACCAGTCTTTGGTTGACAACTCCCATAATCTTTGTGCCACCAATAACCCAGCACTTCTCATAGGCTGGACAGACTGTAGGTCGAGTGTTATGTGGCTAGGTTCATGTCTGAATTCCTCTACTGGTAGTCTTGCCTGGGAAGAGAAGATGGTCAGTTCAGGCTATGTATCCTCTTACCTGAGGTCATCCTTGTAGATTCCTGGAGTTTCCCTTCTACCAGATTTCTACCTGATCCTGAAGTGACCCACTTTGTGGTTGTCTCTTTCAATACTCTCCACTCCACCCCCACCTGATGCCTCATGTTGTCAAAACCCACCTACCCCCAGTCCACCCATGAAATCTCTTCTATTTCCCCTTCCCGGGGAGATCTGAGTGTCACCCTTGAGCCCTCCTTGTTACCTAGTCTTATTATCATTATGATACTATCTCACAAGAGCTTCTCTCCCTATTTAGATCTAGGTCACAATTGCTTTGTTTTATTTGTTTGTTTGTTTTCTTTGTTTAGTTTTGTTTTCTACACATCAATCTTGTTTGGATCGCAGACACACAAAGGTCTGGTTTACAGAGCTAGCAGTCTGGGTAGCCTATAAAGACAAAGGAAGGGGTATTAAGAAGCATGTGTGTGTGTGTGTGTGTGACATCATTATCTTGAGGTTTAATGTACTTGAAATTTGTTTAAATTCACTCTTCTTTTGTTTATTTGTTTTGAAATATTAAGTGGCTTTAATTGTATGTCTCTGGAATCTTGTAGCACTCCTTCGCAAGGTCATCCATGTGTCCCTCCTAGGGTCTTTCCCTGTTAGCTAGTCTTTCTGGAGTGGTGGGTTGCAGTCTGCCGATCCCTTCCCTCACATTTAGTATCCACTTATGAGTCAGTACATATTATGTTTGTCCTTCTGAGTCTGGGTTACATCACTCAGGATGATATTTTCTAGATCCATCCATTTGTCTGTACATTTCATGATATCATTGTTTTTTACTGCTGAGTAGTGCTCCATTGCGTGTATGTGCCACAATTTCTTTATCCATTCTCCAGTTGAGGGGCATCTAGGTTATTTTCAAGTTCTTGCTATTACAAATAATGCTGATATGAACATAGTTGAGCATGTGTCCTTGTGGTAAGATTGAGCATTCCTTGGGTATATGCCCAAGAGTGGTATAACTGGGTCTTGGGGAAGACTTATTCCCAATTTTTTGAGAAACTGCCATACTGATTCCCAGAGTGGCTCTACAAGTTTGTATTCCTACCAACAGTGGAAGAGTGTTCCCCTTGCTCCACATCCTCTCCAACATAAGCTGTCTTCAGTGTTTTTGATCTTAGCCATTCTGATAGGTGTAAGATGGTATCTCAGAGTTGTTTTGATTTGCATTTCCCTGATGACTAAGGATGTTGAGCAATTCCTTAAATGCCTTTCAGCCATTTGAGATTCTTCTGTTGAGAATCCTCTGTTAATCTCTATAGCCCATTTTTTAATGGGATTTTCCAGTATTTTGATGTCTAGCTTTTTGTGTTCTTTATATATTTTGGAGATCAGCCCTCTGTCAGATGTGGGGTTGGGGAAGATCTTTTCCCATTCTGTAGGCTGTTGTTTTGTCTTATTGACTATGTCCTTTGCTCTACAAAAGCTTCTCAGTATTAGGAGGTCCCATTTATTAATTGTTGCTCTCAGTGTCTGTGCTACTGGTGTTATATTTAGGAAGTGATCTCCTATGCCAATGCGTTCAAGACTACTTCCTACTTTCTCTTCTAGCAGGTTCAGAGTAGCTGGATTTATGTTGAGGTCTTTGATCCACTTGGACCTAAGTTTTGTGAATGGTAACAGATATGGATCTATTTGTAGCCTTCTACACGTTGATATCCAGTTATGCCAGCACCATTTGTTGAAGATGCTTTCTTTTTTCCATGGTACGGTTTTGGTTTCTTTGTCAAAAATCATATGTTCATAGGTGTGTGGATTAATGTCAGGGTCTTCAATTGATTCCATTGGTTCACATGTCGATTTTTATACCAGTACCAAGCTGTTTTTATTACTATAGCTCTATAGTACAGCTTGAGGTCAGGAATCATGATTACTCCAGAGGTTGATTTATTATATAGGATTCTTTTAGCTGTACTAGGTTTTTTTTTCCATATAAACTTAAGTATTGTTCTTTCCAAGTCTGTGAAGAATTGTGTTGGTATTTTGATGGGGATTGCATTGAATCTGTAGATTGCTTTTGATAAGATTGCCATTTTTACTATGTTGATTCTACCTATCCATGAGCATGGGAGATCTTTCCATTTTCTGATATCTTCTTCAATTTCTTTCTTCAGAGACTTAAAGTTCTTATCATACAGGCCTTTCACTTGCTTAATTAGAGTTACCCCCAAGGTATTTTATATTATTTGTGGCTATTGTAAAGGGTGATGTTTCTCTGATTTCTTTCTCAGCCCCCTTTTCATTTGTATATAGGAGAGCTACTGATTTTTTTTGAGTTAATCTTGTATCCTGCCACCTTACTACTGAAGAGGTTTATCAAATGTAGGAGTTCCCTGGTAGACTTTTGGGGGTCACTTATGTATACTGTCATACCATCTGCAAATAATGAAAAATTGACTTCTTCCTTTCTAATTTCTATCACCTTGATCTCCTTTTGTTGTCTTATTGCTCTAGCTAGAACTTCAAGTACTACGTTGAATAAGTATGGGGAGAGTGGACAGCCTTGTCTTGTTCCTGATTTTAGTGGAATTGGTTTGAGTTTCTCTCCATTTAATTTGATGTTGGCTGTCTGCATGCTGTAAATTGCATTTATTATGTTTAGGTATGTTCCTTGTATTCCTGATCTCTCTAGAACCTTTATCATGAAGGAGTATTGGATTTTGTCAAAGGCTTTTTCAACATCCAATGAGATGATTATGTGTTTTTTTCTTTCAGTTTGTTTATATGTTGTATTACATTGACAGATTTTTGTATGTTGAACCATCCTTGCATCCCTTAGATGAAGCCTACTTGGTCATGGTGAATAATTTTTTTGATGTGTTCCTGGATTTGATTAGCCAGTATTTTATTGAGTATTTTAGCATCAAAGTTCCTGAGGGAGATTGGTCTGTAATTCTCTTTCTTTTTTGCATCTTTGTGTAGTTTGGATATCAGGGTAACTGTAGCCTCATAAAAAGAATTTGGTAATGTTCCTTCTGTATATTGTGTGGAACAATTTGAAGAGTATTGGTATTAGCTCTTCTTTGAAAATTTGGTAGAATTCTGCCCTGAACCCATCTGGTCCTGGGTTTTTTTTGGTTGGGAGACTATTAATGACCATTTCTATTTCCTTAGGGGTTATAGGTCTATTGAAATAGTTTGTCTGGTCTTGATTTATCTTAGGTATGGTGTACCTATCCAGAAAATTGTCCATTTCTTTCAGATTTTCCAGTTTTGTGGAGTACAGGTTTTTGAAGTATGACCTGATGATTCTCTGGGTTTCTTCATTGTCTGTTGTTATGTCCTCCTTTTCATTTCTGATTTTGTTAATTTAGATTCTCTCTCTCTCCTTTTTGGTTAATTTGGATAAGAGCTTATCTATCTTGTTCATTTTCTAAAAGAACCAACTCTTTGTTTCATTGATTCTTTGTATTGTTCTGTTTTGTTTCTATTTTATTGATTCCAGCCCTCAATTTGACTATTTCCTGGTGTCTGTTTCTCCTGGGTGAGTTTGCTTCTTCTTGTTCTAGAGTTTTCAGTTGTGCTGTTAAGTCACTACTGTGAGATTTCTCCAACTTCTTTATGTGGGCATTTAGAGCTATGCATTTCCCTCTTAGCACTGCTTTCATGGTGTCCCATAAATTTGGGTATGTTGTACATTCTTTTTCATTGAATTCTAGGAAATCTTTAATTTCTTTCTTTATTTTTTCCTTGACTCATTGGTGACTTAATTGGGCATTATTCACTTTCTATGAGATTGTAGGCTTTCTGTAATTTTTGTTGTTTTTAAGCCATGGTTGTCTGATAAGACACAGGAGATTATTTCAATTTTTTGTATCTGTTCAGATTTGCTTTGTGACCAAGCATGTGTTCAATTTTGGAGAAGGTTCCATGGAGTGCTAAAAAGAATGTATATTCTTTTGTGTTAGGGTGGAATATTCTGTAGATAGCTATTAAGTCTATTTGAGTCATAATGTCTGTTATTTCCCCTGTTTGTCTGTTAAGTTTCTGTTGGGCAGACCTGTCCATTGGTGAGAGTGGGGTGTTAAAGTATCCCACTACTAATGTATAAGGTTTGATGTGCCTTTTAAGCTTTAGTAATGTTTCTTTTACGAATGTTGGTGCCCTTGTATTGGGGGCATAAATATTCAGATATGAGACTTCATCTTGTTGGATTTTCCCTGTGATAAATATTTAGTGTCCTTTGTGATTTCTTTCAATCGATTTTAGTTTGAAGTCTATTTTATTAGATATTAGGATAGGTACACCAGCTTGCTTCTTTTTTTCTTTTCTTTTATTTTATAATTTAATTTAATTTTACATATCAGCCAAGGATTCCCTTGTTCTCCCCCCTCCTGCCCCACCCCCTGCCTTCCTCCCAACCCATTCCCCATTCCCATCTCCTCCAGGGCAAAGACTCCCCTGAGGATTGAGTTCAACCTGGTAGTTTCAGTCCAGGCAAGTCCAGTCCCCTCCTCCCAGGCTGAGCCAAGTGTCCCTATATAATCCCCAGGTTTCAAACAGCCAACTCATGCACTGAGTACAGGACCCTGTCCCACTGCCTGGATGCCTCCCAAACAGATTAAGCCAATCAGCTGTCTCACTTATTCAGAGGGCCTGGTCCAGTTGGGGGTTCCTCAGCCATTGTTTCATAGTTCATGTGTCTCCATTTGTTTGGCTATTTGTCCCTGTGTTTTATCCAACCTTGGTCTCAACAATTCTTGCTCATACAAACCCTCCTCTTTCTTGCCAATTGGACTCCTGGAGTTCCACCTGGGGCCTGGCCATGGATCTCTGCATCCGGTTCCCTCAGTCATTGAATGGGGTTTCTAGCATGACAGTTAGGGTGTTTGGCCATCCTATCACCAGAGTAGGTCAGCTCGTGGCTGTCACTCGACTGTTGCCAATAGTCTATTGTGGGGTTATCTTTGTGGATTTCTGTGGGCCTCTCTAGCACTCTGCTTCTTCCTATTCTCATGTGGTCTTCATCCATCATGGTCTTTTATTCCTTGTTCTCCTTCTCTGTTCTTGATCCAGCTGGGATCTCCCGCTCCCCTAAGCACTCTTTCTCTCAACCCTTGCCCTTCATTACCCCCACTCACATCCATGTTGTTCTTGTAGATCTCATCCATTTCTCTGTCATTGGGTGATCCATGTGTCTTCCCTGGGGTCCCGTTTTCTAGGTAGCCTCCCTGGTGATGTGAGTAGCAGTCCAGTCATCCTTGTTCCACATCTAGTATCCTCCTATGAGTGAGTACATACCATGCTTGTCTTTCTGAGTCTGGGTTACCTCACTCAGAATGACTTTTTCTAGATCCATCCATTTGCTTGCAAACTTCATGATGTCATTGTTTTTCTCTGCTGAGTAGTATTCCATTGTGTACATGTACCACATTGTTTATCCATTCTTCAGTTGAAGGTCATCTAGGTTGTTTCCATGTTCTGGCTATTACAACCAATGCTGATATGAACATAGCTGAACAAGTGCTCTTGTGGTATGATTGAGCATTTCTTGGGTATATGCCCAAGAGTGGCATAGCTGGATCTTGGGGGAGATGGATTCCCAATATTCTAAGAAAAGCACCATATTGATTTCTAAAGTGGTTGTACAAGCTTGCATTCCCACCAGCAGTGGAGGAGAGTTCCCCTAGCTCCACATCCTCTCCAGCATAAGGTGTCTTCAGTGTTTTTGATCTTAGCCATTCTGACAGGTGTAAGGTGGTATCTCAGAGTTGTTTTGATTTGCATTTCCCTGATAATTAGGGATCTTGAGCAATTCCTTAAATGTCTTTCAGCCATTTGAGTTTCCTCTGTTGAGAATTCTCTGTTTAGTTCTGTAGCCCATTTCTTAATTGGACTGTTGGGCATTTTGATGTCTAATTTCTTGAGTTCTTTATATATTCTGGATATCAGTCCTCTGTCAGATGTGGGGTTGGTGAAGACCTTTTCCCATTCTGTAGGCTGTCGCTTTGCCTTGTTGACTGTATCCTTTGCTCTACAGAAGCTTCTCAGTTTCAAGAGGTCCCATTGATTTATTGTTTCTCTCAGTGTCTGTGCTACTGGTGTTATATTTAGGAAGTGATCTCCTTTGCCAATGCATTCAAGACTACTTCCTACTTTCTCTTCTAGCAGGTTCAGAGTAGCTGGATTTATGTTGAGGTCTTTGATCCACTTGGACCTAAGTTTTGTGAATGGTGACAGATATGGATCTATTTGTAGCCTTCTACACGTTGATATCCAGTTATGCCAGCACCATTTGTTGAAGATGCTTTCTTTTTTCCATTGTACACTTTTGGCTTCTTTGTCAAAAATTATATGTTCATAGGTGTGTGGATTAATATCAGGGTCTTCAATTCATTTCCATTGGTTCACATGTCGGTTTTTATGCCAGTACCAAACCAGCTTGCTTCTTAAATCCATTGATTGGAATGTCTTTTCCCAGCCTTTTATTCTGAGGTGGTGTCTATCTTTAAAGTTGAGGTGTGTTTCTTGTGTGCAGCAAATGGATGGATCTTGTTTTGTATCAATTTTGTTAGCCTGTGTCTTTTTATATGTGAAATGAGACCATTGATATTGATGGATATTAATGACCAATTATTGTTAATTCCTGTTATTTTTGGGTGGTAACATTGTATGTTTCCCTTCTTTGGTATTTGTTGGTGTGGGACTATTTATTGGCTGTGTTTTCGTGGGTGTATCTAACTTCCTTATGTTGGATTTTTCCTTCGAGTGCTTTCTGTAGGGCTGGATTTGTAGAGAGATATTGTTTAAATCTGGTTTTATCATGGAATATTTTGTTTACACCATCTATGCTGATTGAGAGTTTTGCTGGGTATAGTAGTCTGGGTTGGCATCCATGGTCTCTTTGTATCTGCATAACATCTCTTCAGGACCTTCTGGCTTTTAGAGTCTCCATTGAGAAGTCAGGTGTTATGGGTCTGCCTTTATATGTTATTTGGTCTTTTTCCATTGTGGTTCTTAATTCTTTATTCTGTATGTTTAGTGGTTTGATTATTATGTAGTGAGGGGCCTTTTTTTTGATCCAGTCTATTTGGTATTCTGTAACCTTCTTTTATTTTTATAGGCATTTCCTTCTTTAGGTTTTGAAAGTTTACTTCTATGATCTTGTTGAATATATTTTCTGTGCCTTTGAGTTGGTATTCTTCTCCTTCTTCTATCCCTATTAATTCTTAGGTTTGGTCTTCTCATGATGTCCCAAATTTCTTGGACATTTTGGGTCATGTCTTTGTTGGTTTTAGTATTTTCTTTGACTGATGAAACTCTTTCTTCTACCATATCTTCAACGCCGAAAATCAGCTCTTCCATCTCTTGCATTCTGTTGGTTATACTTGCATCTGTAGTACCTGTTCGTTTACTCAGATTTTCTACTTCTAGCATTACTCAGTTTGTGTCTTCTTTATTGACTCCATTTCAATTTTGAAATCTTGAACTGTTTCCCTTCCCTGTTTAATTGCTTTCTCTTGGCTTTCAAGGGATTTACTTATTTCTTCCTATTTTTTGTTTGACTTTTCCTCGATTTCTTTAAGGGAATTTTTTATTTCTTCTTTTAAGATCTGTACTATCTTCTTGAAGTCATCTTTATGGTAGATATCTTCTGTTTCTTCTGTGTTGGGATGTTCAGGTCTTGCTGATGTAGGTTCTGATGGAGCCATATTGGTTTTTATGTTGTTGACTGTATTTTTGCACTGGCGTCTACCCATCTTTCTCCACTTGGTGCAAGCAGTGTCTGTGTCTGAGGGAGCCTCTTTTGTTCTGATTGATACTATTGATTCAGTGGGAGCTCTTGGTCCAGTCGATGCTGATGGACTTTTTGTCTTAGGGAGCAGCTCTTAGTCCAACTGGCAATAGTGCGCTCTGTCTCATGGAGTAGCTGCAGTCTTAGTGTGTGGTAGATGGTGGTAGTCTGACCTGTCTGCAGGAGTTCTGCCTGCCAACAATCCTCTTAGTCCAGTTGGGTGCTGGCAGGCTCTGTATCAGGAAACAGTTTAGTCTAGGAGGGTGGGTGGGATTTGGTGGATGTAGGGCTTGGGTTACAGGGTCTGATTGGGGACGGGAGTAGTCTGACCTGTGTGCAGGAGGTCTGCCTGCCAACTGGCCTGAAACTGGAACTGCAATGGGTGAGCGTGTAGGGGCCTAAGGTTGTGTCCCTGGGCCCAAAGCCTAGGGGCTGGGGTGTTTGGCTATGAGGGTAAAGATTCACCTCTTAGTCCAGTCGGGTGCTGGGAGGCTCTGTCTCAGTAAGCAGTTGAAGTCTCAGAGGGTGAGTGAGATTTGGGAGAGGTGGGGCTTGGGTTACAGGGTCTGATGGGTTTGGTGGTAGTCTGTCCTGTGAGCAGGAGGTCTGCCTGCCAACTGGCCTGAAACTGAAACTGCAATTTGTGGGGGGTGTAGGGGTACAGTATTTTGCCCCTGGGCACAAAGCCTAGGGGCTGGGGTGTTGGGGTATGAGGATAAAGACTCACCTCTTAGTCCAGTCAGGTGCTGGCAAGCTCTGTTGCAGGGAACAGTTGCAATCTCGGAGGGTAGGTGGGATTTTGTTTTGTAATTTTTAATCACTTTTAAAATTTATTTTTTCAGTATACATTTATATTTATTTCAACATGTTTACATAACTAGATACACATTTCTTCAAAATATCAGCCATTTCTTTATGGTGAGAAAATTCTGTTTTATTTTCTAGCTCTTCAAATGCATGTGTTTGTGTTTTTGTGTGTACATGTGTTGAATTTGTGTATTATATGATGTAGCATAAATACTTTAAGTTTCAGAAAACATCTTTCAAAATCTACAATTATTATTGTAATTTTCTATTTACATATATTATCTGTAATATTAATATTCTACATATTAAAGTTTATTTTAATGGGATTGCCTTATAGTTACTATTGTGAATTATTGTTCAATGAATTTTTTTTTACCTTTTTCTTTACACATGTTTGCATGTATTCATATACTTCTGTGAGTACCTGATGTAGAGGATCACTATAAATCTCACATTTAAGTATATAAAGCCACATATCTTGATTTGTATTCTTGAATCCATCAGAAGTAGCTTCTAATTCAAGTAAAAGAAAGGAATTGTTAGTGGGATGATAGCAAGCAAAGAGAAAGAGCTTCCTTCTCCCTTTTCCTTGTACAGGTGTCCATTGGAATTAGATTTACAATACATGGATTAAAATGGTGCTTTCTGACCTCTAAGACTGAAATTATATTTAGTCAAGTTAGTAAACAATAAAAGCCATCACAACTCCACCCCTTGCCAAATTGACATACAATCATATTGTTTTTTGCTGTGATTCATTTCCAAATGAAAACCCCATGAGACATAGGAGGTTTAACAAGTAAATTTGCTATCTACTGTGAGAATATTCTTTCAATGGGGAGTGCTCAAGTAATGTCTATCCCTTCTCTTTAAATTCTTATTGACACCAGGTTTCATCCTCATCAAAGTTCACCATACAGAATCCATGAATTCATAATGCTTATTTACAGAAAATGAGGATGGTCTTTCTGATGAGAACGTGGGTGACCTAGATATAGTCACACTGATAATTCTCTACTCACTATTATTAACATATTTTATTATTATATACATAGATATCCCTGTACCATGTTTTAAATATACCATCAAGTCATCTCATTTTTTAAAGGTGAATTAACATTTAAGATGTCTTGGTGTGCTCATTTTGGTCTAACAGATTTAAAGTAGTTGGTTGTTGTGTTTTACTTAATAGAATAAAATCGCTGTGTTGGATCTTCAAACACATATTTGTTCATTTGTTTTTTATCAGATTTCTTGGTGAAAAATATCCACATAATCATTAAAATAATTATTACTGCATATGCATTCATAAACTGTAGTTATATATCATATTTAAAAGCACAGATATAGTGTGCTTGTATATGAAAACATGATAACATTGCAATATGAGTAACATATCCTTGTATAGGAACAATAATATCTTCAACAAAATTGATAACCCTAAGAAATATGAACCGTATTGTAGAAATAAAGTTGATATAAGAATCAGGAAATATCATTTTGACCTGAATTGTATGACTCTCTATGTCTTTGACTTAAAAGTAGACATTAAGTTTATATGTAAAACCTCAGGTTAATTGTTTCAAAGAGCTGTTCAGTAACAGTCATTTTTATTTATTTTACCTATGTGGTCATATTCATTAAATAAGTATTTGAATTTAATATTAATTTGTAATTTTAATATTACTATGAACAAATTGAATGAGGTTAAAGTCCTCAGTTTGGGTTTATGGAAGCATTTACTTATAATCGTTTTGTTATTAAATACATGATACGAGCATCAAACGATAATTCCATATGAGTAATCTCTACATACATAACACAAAAGACAAATTTTAATAAACTAAGATTTTCTGATTAAAGCATGTTGAGTTTAAATTTATATCACTTCCATTGTAAAAGGGAAACTTAACATAGCAATCTTTAATAAACATGTTGTTAGTCTGGGCAGAAACAAAAGCAGACACTCAGAGAACAAAGCAGCATGACGGGCAAAACACATTTTATCTTACTTAGAGGAAAACTGAATTAGCAGTGAGACCCTGTTGAGCCTAATATAGTAGCTCTTTTTTGGCTGAAACTTGTCTCTCATTGGCAATACTAATCTTTTGAGTGTCTGTGGGTATCTGTGAATTTCAATTATGTCTCTTTAGAAACCAGTAAATATATCAGGTAAAGCCTATTAATGTTAAAGCAAAACAAAAACAAAACAAAACATAAACACCTTAGAGGTCTGATATTTTCTGAATGTCCAAAATCTGCCAGCAGGGTATTCAAGGTTCTAGTGTAATCCACTCTTCTTGGGAGGTAAGAACATAGTGAAGGGTTAGAAAAAGAAGCTGGCAGATGAGGGAAAATACAAAATTCTGAGAAAAAAAAAAACAAAGGGTCTGACTCATGCCTTTAGGCTATAAAAAGCTCACTCAGTGATTCTGCTCTTCATTGTATGGTTCTAGAAAAGGAAAAGGAGATGGCACTGGGAGAAATAAAAGTTTGGTCAAAGATATGCACTTGGTTGGGGGACTCTCAAACCCCTCCCAGGTTCATTCCAAATGTTGATTTGAGATGGATGCATGCAAAAGAGTCAGCCATACCCATAAGCATCATTGATTTTAATTAGAACAACTGAAATGCTGCAGTCTCTCCCTCTGTGTACAGACAGAGGGAATGAGTTGTGGGGTCCCTAGGGTTTTATACACAATAGGAGAGCCTTAAAGGATAGAAGTTGTCATTTGCTGTTAAAGCATCGAAGAATTAGGGGCATTTGTACGTGTTTCTACTTACCAGAAGTTTGCATGGGTAATATCAGTTCAAGTCGACTTTCCTGTCCTGAAAATTTAGACCCAGCTGAGGCTTTTAGGTAATTAAATCACCACTTGCTATATACCCTAGCATTTAAATTGTAACCATTACCATGACAACAAAAATATTCTTTGTAGATATATAATATAGAAGGTATGAGAGCCATTGCATCATACTTGTAGACAGTATGATATGAGTCCCATTCATTAATAATGATACTCTCTCTCTGTAGGTACAAGATGAGGAGCTACCAGTTTTCTTTGGTCTTCAGATTTGCCATAGAGGAGATCAACAGAAACACTCACATTTTACCCAACACGTCTCTAGGATTTCATCTCCATAATGTCCATATCAATCAAAGGACTATTCTTGCGGGAGCTCTCGGTTGCCTCACAGGATTTGAAAATGTGCATCCTAATTATGAATGTAGAAGTAGGAAGAAGATCACTGCCTTACTTACAGGAGTATCATGGGCAACATCTGCACTTATTGGGAGACTGCTGAATCTCTACAAGTATCCACAGGTGAGGAACATGCCTGCGAGGGAACAAGAAACTTGCATTACACTGCAGATATCTCAGATGTTTTCCAATGTAAGGAAATGATGTTGTGTCATCCATCTATCAAAGAAAATAAATCAGGCATTTGGTAATGTAGCCCAATTTACTTTGCTTGAGACAGAGAAGAGGAATAGGTTGGAGCCTGTAGTAGGTGTTTAGAAAATTCTGTCTTGTGAGGAATTCTCTCTAATTGCCTTAGGAAACAAGATCAGAGTTTATCACACTGTGTGCATAAGTTAGATTATACCAATCCAAAGTGCCACCTTCGTTTTAAGATTGTGTTCTATGTCAATGTCTTCACTCATGTTTCCTTCCTGAAATTTTCTTCAGCTTACTTTTGGGCCATTTGACACTATCCTGAATGACAGAAGCCAGTTCTCTTCTCTCTATCAGACAGCACCCAAGGACATATCTCTTTTACATGGCATTGTCATTTTGATGGTTCATTTCAGCTGGACCTGGGTGGGACTGGTTCTCATGGATGACCACACAGGGGCTGAGAGTCTATCAGACTTGAGAAGAGAGATGGACAGGTACAGAATATGTTTATCTTTTGTAGAAATGGTTCCAGACATCCCGATTATCTCCTACTATGAACCTTCCCTAAAAACTCACATGCAGATACTGAAATCATCTGCAAATGTGGTTATCATTTATGGTGACCATGAATCATTGCTTGGTGCAATTATGATTATAGCAGAACATGTATTGAACGTGAAAGTCTGGGTCTTGAAGTCACAATGGGATGAAACTTCTCTTACTAAATCTTTGCTATTTGATACCTTCCATGGGAGTCTCATTTTTGCACATCACCACACTGAGGTTTCTGATTTTAGGAAGTTTATCCAGACATACAATCCTTCCAAATACCCAGAGGACTATTTTCTTGCTCAGTTCTGGAACACATATTTCAATTGCTCTTTTTCTGGACCTGATTGTAAAATTTTGGGTAACTGTCTACCCAATGCTTCTTTGGATATGTTGCCTAAAAGTGTTTGGGAAATGGATATGACTGAAGAGAGTTACAATTTATATAATTCTGTGTATGCTGTGGCTCACAGTCTCCATGAGATGACACTCAAACAAGTACAAATTCAGCCCCATGGATATGGGGAGGTATATACCTTCCCTTGGGAGGTAAATTTTCTTCCGGTATATTTTATCAAAAGCACTGTGACCTATTGAAGTTTAATAAAAGCACTAAGAACATGATTGTACACTGGCAGATTTTGCCAAAATGCACCTGAGAAACTGTATGTAATTTATCATCTAGACGTCATTGCAAAATCATGTGTCATTGTTTATGTTGACTGGGTGGTAATAACAAGGTTAAAATGTGTGTATGTCATATCTACTTTGTGTTACAATTAACCTCAGAATCTTCTCATGATAATATACTCAATTGAAACACAAATATCTCTAAGTTTATTTCATATTAGAAATAGGAAAACTAAATTCTAAATTTTCAAATGCTATTAGATCTTTATAATTCACATTATGAAGCTAAGGTTATGTTACCTAACTGATCATTTTAATACACTTTGGACATAAAAACCTCCATTTACAAACTGAAAATTTGAATAGATTACTTAAATATTTGGATGTGACTAGCACTTAAAACTATGGACATTTTCTTGAATCAATATTCATTAATTAAATCTTTCTGTTTGTTCACTTGTTTGTTATTCTCTCTCTCTCTCTCTCTCTCTCTCTCTCTCTCTCGTGTGTGTGTGTGTGTGTGTGTGTGTGTGTGTGTGTGTGTGAAATCTTTCTAATGAAACTAACTGGCAGTATAGAAGCATGATATATTCATTTCTTGTCTTCATCCATTAAAATGTTGATATTTTACTATAGCCTGCCATTTATGCTAGAGATTTTGGACAATGAGACCTATTGCTTCATCAAGTTCCATTGAAATTTTCTGGGAATTATTTAATCGTCAGATTATGCATCTCTTTTAGCTTCACCCTTTTCTCAAGAATATCCAGTTCAAAACTGGTGCTGGAAACATTGTGGTTTTGGATTCACAAAGGAAACTAGATGCAGAATATGATATTATCAACATCTGGAATTTTCCAGAGAGCCTCAGAAAAAAGATGAAAGTTGGAACATTTTCTCCAAAAGCTCCAGAAGGGCAGCAACTGTTTTTGTCTGACCATATGATACAATGGGCTATAGTATATACAGAGGTGGGCTGGATCTTATCTCATTACTTTGATATCTATGTCAGTAAACATTTGTTTGTGGATGTAATGATTGTTGTTTCCTTACTCAGTGCCCATCTCAATGTACAAAAATAATGTCATATGAGGAAGATTCTGTTGCCTTATTCTGAGTAACAGAATTGTTTATTTTTCCATACTTTATTCTATGGTCACTTATTTGCAGTTATAAATATAGTGTCTATTTATTACAATTTAATCCCTGCACTGAAACCAACTGACAAAAGCATTAATTAAACTGCCAGATTAGGAACTATCAGTGCATGGTTATTTTGATTTCAGGCACCGGGCAATACACAGTAGCATGGAGGGCACATATGCATTGGTTAATTACTTTTCTTGCTGCTGAAAAGGAAGCAGTTTCTCTATGCATCAAAACATATCTTATGAACATAAATTTCAGTTGTATCACATTTGGGGTGAGAAATCGATAATAATTCAGGCAATCATGTTGGCAAGAGCCTGAAAATGTGATACAAGTTGTATCTTCAGTCAGGAAGTAGATAGAGGTAAACACTGCTCTTCAACTCCCTTTTTGTTTTTCTTTCAGGCTTACCAACAGCCAATGAAATGTTGCTACATTATTATAGAATATAACTTCCCACTTCTAGTGCCATAACAAGATCATCTTGCATAGAAAATCACAAAGATTAGTTTATATGAAAATTCTGAATTCTGTCAAGTTGACAAATGTAAATTAAGCAACAACATTTGGAAACAAAGTTGCTCACTCCATCTGTGAGGAAGAACAGAATAGGATCAGTATGATATTACAGTTGCCCACTATGATATGTACTCAGTAAACTCACGTCTTATTTTCTTCCTATCATTTATATTTCCACAATTCTTGAGATTTCTGTTGTCTTTTGGATCATTGTTGAAACAAATTGAACTTCATAGGGTATACTACATTAAAATGATAAGCAATGCAACAAAAATCTGTAACCTGCAAATAATAAATATAAAAACTTTCTATCTCATTGTTCAATATGGAAAAACAACATTTTTATTGTTTTAAAACAGTACACTCCTATGGTGATATTTTATTTGTATTAAAATGTTATTTGTATGTTAATAAATAAAGTTGTCCGGGGGTCAGAGCTATTAGCAAGCCATAGGAAAGCAGGGCAGTGGTGGCGTACACTTGTAATCCCAGCACTTGGAATGGCAGAGCTGGGTAAGTCTCTGTGTGTTCAGGGATACAGCCATTATTGGATACACATGCCTTTAATCGCAATACCAATCATGGAAAACCTGGAGGCCTATACAGACAGGCCGTGATGAGGCGGTCATGTGGTTGGGTTTACAACCAATGAGAAGGCAGAACAGGAACTCTATATAAAGACTTTAACACAGGGGTAGCTCTGGTTCAGAGAGGTAGGACCACTGTAGGAGGAAAGGTAAGGTTTTAGCTCTTAGCTCTGACCTCTTGGCTTTCTTCTTTGCATTGGTTCTGTGTTTCTTATTTAATAAGAAGGTTGGTTACATCTACACACTCCTGAGTATTTTCTCTTCTATACTTACTTTCTAGCTTCCTCACTCTGTGTGCAGTGAGAGCTGTGTTCAAGGATTCAGAAAATCTCCCCAGGATGGCAAGATTTTCTGCTGCTATGATTGCACTCCTTGTCCAGATAATGAGATTTCCAATGAGACAAGTAAGTGTCAGACTCACTGGGGAATTTTTCACCTCTAAATAATCTTCTGTAAAGTCTAAGAAGATTGAAAAGTTCTGTGATGGAACATTTGAGATATGTCCCCTTCTTCTTTCAGTTAGAATAAAAATGTTTTGATTCATTTTATCCTCATTTTAATTGATGCTCAGGCCATTGAAACTCATACTTGATGTATGTTATCGATCCTCTACAGCCATTATTGCTTTGAGAGAATAACTTTACCAATCATAGAGTAGTCTGATTTTTTTCACCATGTCATTTAGCACACACACACACACACACACACACACACACACACACACACACACACAAACGCATGCATGTATGTATGCACAAACACATGCAGGCAAGCACTCATGTGCACATGCACAAACTTTATAAATCACTGACTTTTCTTGTATTTCCAATCATATTTATCTCATAGTTAGCTCATCTTAAAGGGTTGGATCCTTATTGCCTTTAGTTGCATAATTTCAGTCATGGTTCTAGGTTCATTAGAAGTGTTAGAACGATTCTATTTAATTTACACATGGACATGTTTGAATGTATTTTATTTTATAATCTTTCATTTTGTTTTATCTGTGAATGTATTGCCTGCATTCATGTATGTGTACCATGTACTTGCTTGGTGTAACTCAATGTTAAATGTGGCATCAGATCACCTGTAGGTTGCATCACAGGTAAAATGAACCACCATGTAAATGCTTGCAACTGAATCCAGGTCCTCCTTAAGAGGAACAGCTATGCTGCTAAAATTTTATGAAACTAGGTGAAATGGCATATCAACACTTTTGTTAATGATAGTATTGTGAATAAACCAGGCATAGATGCACACATTTGTTCTTAGAACAAGTCAGGACACTGAATATGAAGGACCGTCTTTTCCAGGCAAAGGTGGATATAATAGAGAATCCTTATGTCAAAATATATCCAAGAAACATAAAACAGGCATGAGACAATTGATATCAGTGAAGATAAGGAGCACATATACTCACAATATTTACTATGGAGAGAAACATAAAGAGGATTCCTCAACTTTATCATTTATATCAAATGAGTTGATTTGTATAATAACTGGAATTTTTTGAATGACAAAATGGATTCCTGAACACTACATGTTTTCATATTAATTCATGAAGTTTAAAACATTCAGACTTTTTGGTGACTTTAATTTGCCTAATTTTAAAGTATGCATATTGAGACTGACTGTACAATCCCTTCAAAAATTTAATGTGCAAACAGGCTTTGTGTACATTAGAGCCACAGTTTATTCATTTGCATGCTAGTTATATTCATTGGAAGAAACTAGAAACATCAATATCAAGTACTGCATGACTACAGTTTAATGAAACACTTTTTTAGTAAGAATGAAAAATTACTAAAACATAAGGGATAAATATTTGAAAACTGTGAATCCTGTACTTTAAAACCTATATAATGAGGCAAATCTACCTTTTAAAAATTATTTTAAATTTATGAAAATATTTGTCATGACTTATATACCCTGTGCATTTACTAAAGAAGATATATGGTTGTGCTTTTAAAGCATTCATGCTCCATTAAAAATGGATAGATGTCAGTACATAGGATATAGAAAAAGCAGAGTACCTTGAGAGTGAGAAGGTAGAAAGAAGGCACATCAGAAGAACTAACAAATTAAATGATAATAGAATAAAAGGTATATGAGGTAATAGAAAATAATAAACTCAATAGACTTTAATCAATTACAAAATCCACATTACAAAAATATTGAACAGTTTTAATAGAAATATGAGGAGCCAGGCAACGGTGGTGCATGCCTTTAATCCCAGCACCCAGGAGGCAGAGGCAGGTCTGTGAGTTTGAGGCCAGCCTGGGCTACAGAGTGAGATCCATGACAGGCTCCAAAGCTACACAGAGAAACCCTGTCTCACAAAACAAAAAAAAAATATGAAAAAGAAATTCTTAATGTAAATATGTAGTAAATATAGTGATATTTATATCTTTTGAGTTTAAGATGAAACTCACAAGTTAAAAGTGATAAAGTATCAAAAAATTATTCCATGACCAACTAAGACTAAACTAGAGTTTTATATCTATTTGTTTTTTTTTTTTTTTTTTTGGTTTTTCGAGACAGGGTTTCTTTGTGTAGCTTTGCGCTTTTCCTGGAACTCGCTTTGGAGACCAGGCTGGCCTCGAACTCACAGAGATTCGCCTGCCTCTGCCTCCCGAGTGCTGGGATTAAAGGCATGCGCCACCACCGCCCGGCTTATATCTATTTGTTAAGTAGTTCTTTTCTCTCTAGAAGTGATTAAACAGGTTCATACAGGAAGTTCTTTCAGGTTTCAAGAATCTAATAATTTTCATTCCACAAGCACTGTCAGAGAATGAACACACTGGAGTATTTAATAAACACATGGGAAATTGCTAAATTTGAGTCTGATGGCTGAGAACAACATTATAAGAAAGAAATTTCAGTGATCCTATGCTCAAGTTAGGTTTATGTAATTTAATTCAATAACATGACTATATGAATAAATAAAAATGCATTTTATCACTTACTTGAAATATATTTAAGTATAACAATATAAAAGATAGACTTGTTCACTTTATCTGCAACAAAGAACATAGGCAGTATCAACCTGGAATGAATGATTAGAGAGCATTGGGGAATTTTCACTATAGAGGACTGATTTACTTGAGTCTTGAACACAAAGGAAATGTGGGCAAATGCCTGACAAATGGTGCTGGGAAGTGGCTTGAGATAAAAGGGGAACCTGAACAGAGACTCACAATAACTTTAATTCCTAAATAGATATGGATCATTGTGTGAGGTGTCCAGAAAGTCATTATGCAAACACAGAGAAGATCCACTGCCTCCAGAAAGTAATGACATTTCTGTCCTATGAAGACCCTTTGGGGAAGGCACTCACCTGCTTGTCTCTGGGCTTCTTTGCATTAACAACTGGTGTTTTGGGGGTCTTTGTGAAGTATTATAACACTCCCATTGTCAGGGCCAACAATCAGGCTCTCACTTACATCCTGCTCATCACTCTGACGTTCTGTTTTCTCTGTCCATTGCTATTCTTTGGCCATCCCAACACAGTCACCTGTATCCTGCAGCAGAGCTCATTTGGAATCCTGTTTACAGTGGCTCTCTCCACAGTCTTGTCCAAAACTATTACTGTGGTTCTGGCTTTCAAGATCACATTTCCAGGGAGACTGATAAGGTGGATAATGATATCAAGGGCTCCTAACTTCATCATTCCTGTCTGCACCCTTATCCAGCTTGTGCTCTGTGGAATTTGGCTGAGCACCTCTCCTCCCTATGTTGACTCAGATGCGTACTCTGAACATGGACACATAATTATTATATGCAGCAAAGGCTCCAGTATTGCCTTCCATTCAGTCCTGTTTTACCTATGCTCCATGGCACTTGGGAGCTATACTGTGGCTTACCTGTCCAGGAACTTGCCTGACACATTCAATGAAGCCAAGTTCATCACTTTCAGTATGTTGGTGTTCTTCAGTGTGTGGATCACCTTCCTCCCTGTCTACCACAGCACCAAGGGGAAACTCATGGTGGCCGTGGAAGTCTTTTCCATCTTGGCTTCCAGTGCAGGACTCCTAGGTTGTATCTTTTTCCCCAAGTGCTATATTATTTTGTTCAGACCACAGAGGAATGTGCTTTATCATGTCCGAAACAAAGCACCATAAGAGGAAATGTGAAACTTACAGCTTAGTTTATGATTTCTTAATTACACAGAAGTTTTCAAGCTTGTTCAACACACACCCAATTGTCAGAGATCATAAAGCAATTAAGATTTTGTATAAAATGCTTTCATTTATTGATTAAATACACCCTTATTCTCTCATCTTCTAATATTTTCTACATATTTCTCTAAATTAAAAACTATTTCTATAAAAATTCATTGTCTCTCTCAAATAATATTAAATAAAATATAAATGGGATAGGAAGGTATTCTTCCCTTCTTCAACATTGTGGAACTTTGCCTTTATAGCACCAAACATTTTCATATGTATCCATGTGTTTTTGATGCCCCTGGTATGTTCCCAGGATTCATTGTGCTTACATTATGTGCATGATTTTGCTATGAAGGGAGTCACATTTTAAAAAGTGCGTATGATTTGGACATGAAGCTATTACTTGGCAAAATAATGACATAGTGAGCTGCATACTAGAGCAGAATGAAGAAAATTTGTTGCTTAGTTGTAGCTCAAATCAGATATCAGTTAATCAGATAATTACCTAAACAGTCAATTCCATGACACTAATTCTGTAAAGCCTATGGTTATGTCTATCTTTTTTTTTTTTTGGTTTTTTCGAGACAGGGTTTCTCTGTGTAGCTTTGTGCCTTTTCTCAATCTTGCTCTGTAGACCAGGCTGGCCTAGAACTCACAGAGATCCGCCTGCCTCTGCCTCCCGAGTGCTGGGATTAAAGGCGTGCGCCACCAGCGCCCGGCTGGTTATGTCTATGTTTGACTATAGATATTCAAATGGTTCCTGTACTCAGTCATTCATAATTATTCAATTTTGCTAAATTGCTCTATATTCTTTCAACTGAAACTGTGGTTTATGTAAATCCTGCATCTTTGTGAGTAACCATTTTCCATATTTTATCAACATTTCATATAAGACATGTAATTCTTTGGGAATAACATTTCTGACTCTTCTTATTTCTTGTGAAATGTACATTTGCATAAATGTCTAAGACATTATGTGCTGTTTTCCTTGTATCTTGTCATTTGTTTTAATCAGTCATTTTATAGTTCACAAGTTGTAAACTTTCAAGAATAAGGTAGAGAGTAAATTATGTATATAACTATTATATAATTAAAAACAAGTCAGATTCTATCTTTGAGAATAGGTTCATGAGGGTGATTTTTAAAAATTCATTTCTGTACAATAGTTTGTGATCATAGTTTTTCCTCCCTAATCTCCTCCCAGATCTGACCCGTCCCACAGGTCAGGCTATTGGGTGAGACCCGAGGAGGCACCTCCTGAAAGATCAATGGGGGCGAGAGAGAAAGGAGACCAGGCACATAAGGAAGACAAAGTCAGTCTGAGTCGCGTCAAGGTCTCGTTTATTGCAAAGGGAGTCAGGCTTATATATGTTGGGAGCTGGGAGAAGTAGATAGGGGTATGGAAAGTTACTAGGAGGAAGTTAGGGTAAGGTAGGGTTCAGGGAAAGATCTCTTTGTTCCAGGGCTTGATCAACAAACCATGCAGCAAACCATCATGTTTCAGGGAGTTAATCAAAAGGTACATACTGTGGTTTTGTTGAAAAATGGTTGCTATTGAAACTGTTAACGGAAGGTTAGGTACACAGCTTTTTCCCATGAGAATCAGTTAGGCTACTTGGCTCCTGACACAGATCCTCCTTAAATGCCAACCATTTAAATTAATGACTTCTTTTACTCTCTATTTAGAAAACATACAGTTAAAATCCAACCAGAAAAAACAAACAAACAAACAAAGAACGATGAAACAAAGTATGTAGAATACCTAGCAATGTAGAAACACTCACACTCACACACACACACACACACACACACATAAGTATACTTTCACACACAGGTGAACAGCCTACAACATAAGATACTGCAATAGTGGCATAGATTTTGGGGCACTAACAAATCAACCAACATCTGATTTGACTTTTGTTCCACTCCATGAAATGGAAAACATACCTGACACTTTTTTTTCTTCAAAGCAACTGAAGCTAGACAGCACAAAGGCCTAGGGTAAAACCAAATACAACAGTTCTAGTAAAGGAACATAGCAATAAAATAACTCCTAATAGCATTCTGGAATATATCAGTGCCTTCCTCAACTATTGTCGAAGAAGATACCACCTGCAGCATATGAGAGGCAATATAGAGACCCACAGCCAGACATTATGCTGAGAATGATAGACCTGGGAATTCTCTGCTCTAAATTGTTTGCTTCCAACTAATCCCTCCCCTGAGTTCCCAAGGAACTCTGTGGCAGATGAGGCAGAAAAGGTGTTGGAGCAGAAGCGATAGAGGACACCAATAGAACAAGACCCACTATAGCAACTAGATAGATTCACATGTGCCCTCACAGAGACTGAGACAACATACACAAGGCCTGCACTGGTTCTTAATAACTGTGGTCATATATCCTAAAATTGGAAGTGTTCACATTCTTCCATTCCTAACCCAGTACCTATTTCCCATGCTCTACAATTGCAATGAAAGTCTGGTTTTCTCTGAGAGTCTCACTGAGGCAATAAAAAACTTCTTTGAAGTATAGGCTGCAAAACTAGCACTAGATTACAAAGACAATACAAATTCAATGGTGTCTTGGAGAGTCCTCTTATCATAATGTCCTGTCTGTCAGAGTTTTTCAATTTTTTCTCTTTTATTATATATTGTGTATTTTGTGTATGTATTAAAGTATCTAGATTAGTGGTTTTATGAGATTCCTGTGAGTGTGAACCAGTGGGTCTCTGTGGCTATACCTGTTTTTTTTTAATTTTTTTATTTTTATTTTGCAGTACAATTCATTTCTACATATAGGCCAGGGATTCCCTTGTTCTCCCCCCACCCGCCCCCCCTCACCTTCACCCCAGCACACCCCCCATTCCCGCCTCGTCCAGGGCAAAGCCTCCCCCGCGGACTGGGACTGAGATCAACCTGGTAGACTCAGTCCAGGTAGGTCCAGTCCCCTCCTCCCAGGCCGAGCCAAGCAATCCTGCATAGGCCCCAGGTTTCAAACAGCCAACTCATGCAATGAGCACAGGACCCAGTCCCACTGCCTGGATGCCTCCCAAACAGATCAAGCCAATCAACTGTCTCATCCATTCAGAGGGCCTGATCCAGTTGGTGACCCCTCAGCCATTGGTTCATAGTTCATGTGTTTCCATTCATTTGGCTATTTGTCCCTGTGCTTTATCCAACCTTGGTCTCAACAATTCTCGCTCAAATAAACCCTCCTCATTCTCACTAACTGTACTCCCAGAGATCCAGCCGGGGCCTAGCCATGGATCTCTGCATCCAGATCCCTCAGTAGTTGGATGAGGTTTCTAGCATGACAATTAGGGTGTTTGGCCATCCAAGAATGCAAGCTTGTACAACCTCTTTGGAAATCTATATGGTACTTTCTTAGAAAATTGGGAATCCATCTCCCCCAAGATCCAGCCATACCACTCTTGGGCATATACCCAAGGAATGCTCAACCACACCACAAGAGCACTTGTTCAGCTATGTTCATATCAGTATTGTTTGTAATAGGCAGAACATGGAAACAACCTAGATGCCCTTCAACTGAAGAATGGATAAACAAAATGTGGTACATATACACAGTGGAATACTACTCAGCAGAGAAAAACAATGACATCATGAGGTTTGCAGACCAATGGTTGGATCTAGAAAAAATCATCCTGAGTGAGGTAACCCAGACTCAGAAAGACAAACATGGTATGTACTCACTCATAGGAGGATACTAGATGTGGAACAAGGATGATTAGACTGCTACTCACATCACCAGGGAGGCTACCTGGAAAACAGGACCCCAAGATAGACACGGGGGTTGCCCAATGACAGAGAAATGAAAGAGATCTACATGAACAGCCTGGACATGAGTGGGGGTAATGAAGGCCAAGGGTCGAGGGAAAGAGAGCTTGGGGGAGCAGGAGATCCTAGCTGAATCAACAACAGAGAGGGAGAACAAGGAATAGGAGACCATGGTAAATGAAGACCACATGAGAATAGGAAGAAGCAAAGTGCTAGAGAGGCCCACAAAATCTACAAAGATACCCCCACAACAGACTTCTGGCAATGATCGAGATACAGCTTGAACTGACCTACTCTTTTTTTTTATTCTTTTTTTTTTATTTTGCAATACAATTCAGTTCTACATATTAGCCACGGATTCCCTTGTTCTCCCCCCTCCTCCCCCCTCACCTTCCCCCCAGCAAACCCCCCATTCGCACCTCCTCCAGGGCAAAGGCTCCCCCGAGGACTGAGATCAACCTGGTAGACTCAGTCCAGGCAGGTCCAGTCCCCTCCTCCCAGGCCGAGCAAAGCGACCCTGCATAGGCCCCAGGTTTCAAACAGCGAACTCATGCAATGAGCACAGGACCCAGTCCCACTGCCTGGATGCCTCCCAAACAGATCAAAACAATCAACTGTCTCACCCATTCAGAGGGCCTGATCCAGTTAGGGACCCCTCAGCCATTGGTTCATAGTTCATGTGTTTCCATTCATTTGGCTATTTGTCCCTGTGCTTTATCCAACCTTGGTCTCAACAATTCTCGCTCATATAAACCCTCCTCTTTCTCACTAATTGGACTCCCAGAGATCCACCCAGGGCCTAGTGATGGGTCTCTGCATCCAGATCCCTCAGTCGTTGGATGGGGTTTCTAGCGTGACAATTAGGATGTTTGGCCATCCCATCACCAGAGTAGGTCAGTTAGGGCTGTCTCTCGACCATTGCCAGCAGTCTGTTGTGGGGGTATTTTTGTGGATTTCTGTGGGCCTCTCTAGCACTTGGCTTCTTCCTATTCTCATGTGGTCTTCATTTACCATGGTCTCCCATTCCTTGTTCTCCCTCTCTGTTGTTGATTCAGCTGGGATCTCCCGCTCCCCCAAGCTCTCTTTCCCTCAACCCTCGGCCTTCATTACCCCCACTCATGTCCAGGCTGTTCATGTAGATCTCTTTCATTTCTCCATCATTGGGTGATCCCCATGTCTTTCTTGGGGTCCTGTTTTCCAGGTAGCCTCCCTAGTGATGTGAGTAGCAGTCCAGTCATCCTTGTTCCACATCTAGTATCCTCCTATGAGTGGATACATACCATGCTTGTCTTTCTGAGTCTGGGTTACCTCACTCAGAATGACTTTTTCTAGATCCATCCATTTGCTTGCAAACCTCATGATGTCATTGTTTTTCTCTGCTGAGTAGTATTCCATTGTGTATATGTACCACATTTTGTTTATCCATTCTTCAGTTGAAGGGCATCTACGTTGTTTCCATGTTCTGGTTATTACAAACAATGCTGATATGAACATAGCTGAACAAGTGCTCTTGTGGTGTGATTGAGCATTCCTTGGGTATATGCCCAAGAGTGGTATGGCTGGATCTTGGGGGAGATGGATTCCCAATATTCTAAGAAAGCACCATATTGATTTCTAAAGTGGTTGTACAAGCTTGCATTCTGACCAGCAGTGGAGGAGGGTTCCCCTAGCTCCACATCCTCTCCAGCATAAGGTGTCTTCAGTGTTTTTGATCTTAGCCATTCTGACAGGCGTAAGGGGGTATCTCAGAGTTGTTTTGATTTGCATTTCCCTGATAATTAGGGATCTTGAGCAATTCCTTGAATGTCTTTCAGCCATTTGAGTTTCCTCTGTTGAGAATTCTCTGTTTAGTTCTATAGCCCATTTCTTAATTGGACTGTTGGGCATTTTGATGTCTAATTTCTTGAGTTCTTTATATATTCTGGATATCAGTCCTCTGTTAGATGTGGGGTTGGTGAAGACCTTTTCCCATTCTGTAGGCTGTCGCTTTGCCTTGTTGACCATATCCTTTGCTCTACAGAAGCTTCTCAGTTTCAAGAGGTCCCATTGATTGATTGTTTCTCTCAGTGTCTGTGCTACTGGTGTTATATTTAGGAAGTGATCTCCTATGCCAATGCATTCAAGACTACTTCCTACTTTCTCTTCTAGCAGGTTCAGAGTAGCTGGATTTATGTTGAGGTCCCCAAAAGCAATCTACAGATTCAATGCAATCCCCATCAAAATACCAACACAATTCTTCACAGACCTGGAAAGAATAATACTCAACTTCATATGGAAAAACAAAAAATCCAGGATAGCCAAATAATCCTGTATAATAACACAACCTCTGGAGGCATCATGATTCCTGACTTCAAGCTCTACTATAGAGCTATAGTAATAAAAACAGCTTGGTACTGACATAAAACCCGACATGTGGACCAATGGAATAGAATTGAAGACCCTGACATTAATCCGCACACCTATGAACATATAATTTTTGACAAAGAAGCCAAAAGTGCACAATGGAAAAAAGAAAGCATCTTCAAGAATGGTGCTGGCTTAACTGGATATCCACATGTAGAAGTCTGCAAATAGATCCATATCTATCACCGTGCACAAAACTTAAGTCCAAGTAGATCAAGGACCTCAACATATACCTGTTTCTTATGTACTTTCTTGAGAATTTTCCTCACCATTGGTAGTTTTGTACTATTCTGATATGTTATTTTTGTTTCTTATGATATCTTTTATTATATTTTACAAGTATTCCTTAGAAACCTGATTGTTTTCTAATGAGAGATAAAATGTGGTTTTATCCAAACATGGAGAATATTGAGAGGGAACATGGAGAAGAAGAGAGTGGGCAAACTGTATTTAGGATATGTCATGTAAGAAAAAGAGATATTTTCATAAATATAAAGGAAAGATAAAGATAACATAAAAAACATAACTGGTTTTAGGTTTGGTCTTTTCATAGACTTGCAGATTTTCTGGACATTTTGTGTTATGACTTTGTTGGCTTTAATGTTTTCTTTACAGAGGAATACATTTCCTCTATTGTATCTTCAATGCTAGAGATTCTCTCTTCCATCTCTTATATTTTATTGGTTATGCTTGTATCTGTAGTTCCTGTCTGTTTACTCAGATTTTCCATTTCCAGCGTTCCCTCAGTTTGTGTCTTCTTTGTTGCTTCTATTTTAGTTTTGAAGACTTGAACTGTTTCACCTGTTTGATTGCTTTTTTTATTGATTTTCTTGACTATCTTTAACGGACTTAGTGATTTCTTTCAATTTTTTATTTGTCTTTTCATCAATTTCTTTAAGGGAATTTTTTTTTCATTTATTCTTTAAATGTATCTATCATCTTCATGAAGTCATTTAAATGTAGTTTTCTTCTGCCTCTTTTACACTGGGTTGTTCAGGTCTTGTTGTACTAGAACCACTAGGTTCTGGTGGTGCCATATTAATCTCTGTATTGCTAAATGTATTACTGAACTTACATCTACCCATCACTTCCTCCTGTCAGTACAAATGGTGTCTGTGTCTCATGGAGCCACTCTTGATCCAATCAGCCCTGGTAGCATTTGTGTCTCAGGAAGCGGCTGGGTTCTTGGGTGAATGGGTAAGTTTGGGGAACAGAGTGTAATTAAATTGTCCAATGGGGGGGATGGGAAGGCCTGTCCTCAGGATACTTGCCTGCTTGACTGTAACTGAGGCTGCAATAGATAGGTGTATGGGGGGCACTGGCTGCGTACCTGGGCCTAAGGCCTAGAGGATGTGGTAATTGGATAGGAGAATGATAACTTACATCTTTGTCCAAATAGAGCTGGCTGAACCTATGTCTGTGGGAGCAGCCATATTAATAGCTATAGTCTTGAAGGATAGGTGGGTTTGGGAGTGGATTGGGCCTTATAGGTCACAGAGTTCAATGAGGGGGGTGGTAGTCAGTCCTGCACAGAGATTTGCTTGCTGGTTTGCAACTGGGGTTGAAATTGGTGGGGGTATGGAGGTACGGATTGTGCCCCTGGGCCAAATGCCTACAGGCTGGATGATCAGCTAGGAGAACAGTGACACACCTCTTTGTCCAATCAGAGCTGGCAGAGTCTGTGTCTCAGGGAGCCAAAATACTCAATAAAATACTGGCAAACCAAATCCAAGAACACATCAAAAAAAATCATCTACTGTGATCCAGTAGGCTTCATCAAAGAGATGCAGGGATGTTTCAACTTATAAAAATCTCTAAATGTAATTCATCATATAAACAAACTAAAAGAAAAACACTACATGATCATTTCATTTGATCCTGAAAAAGTCTTTCACAAAATCCAACACCTTTTCATGATTATGATCTTGGAGTGATAAGGAATACAAGGAACATACCTAAATATAATAAAGGCAATTTACAACAAGATGACAGCCAACATCAATTCAAATGGAGAGAAATTCAAAGTGATTCCACTAAAATCAGGAATAAGACAAAGTTGTCCACTCTCCCCATATCTATAAAATATATCACTTGACATTCTAGCTAGAGCAATAAAACACCAAAACAAGATCAAGGGGATATAAATAGGAAAGAAAGAATTCAAACTTTTACTGTTTGCAGATGATTGGATAGTCTACATAAGTGACCCCAAAAATTCTACCAGGGAACTCCTACAACTGATAAACATCTTCAGTAATGTGGTGGCATACAAGATTAACTCAAAAAAAATCTGTAGGCTTCCTATACACAAAGAAAAATTGGCTGAGAAAGGAATCAGAGAAACATCACCATTTTTGATAGTCAAAATAATATAAAATAACTTGGAGTAACCCTAACCAATCAAGTGAAAGATATGTATGATAAGAACTTTAAGTCCTTGAAGTCCCAAGGGATGTTCAATCATGCCACAAGGACACTTACTCAACATTTTCATAGCAGTATCTGGGATCCACAGAGTTTTCCTAGTGAGATCTGACATTCCTGTACCCAGAAGATCTGCATAACGGGTTGGATTGACCACATATGTGGTTTCCAGGTATTTGGAAGGGTCTGCACTTGGCCGTACTGGGGGAGGTCTTTTGCTCCACCCCTTGGCATTCCTTTAAAAAGCACTTTAGAGATAGAAGGGTCTGGTGAATAAAGATCCAGGCCCTCCTGAGCTATTCTGTGTTTCTTTCTGTCTCTCTCCCCTCTATCCTTCTATTTAAATATTTCTCACTACTTCCTCCTCAAGAGTCCCATGGTACAAAAGGAAGAGGGGGTCCCCCACAGATAGTGCCAAGACCAGGGACCAGACACTTGGTGAAAAGGTGGTTGAGACACCAGTCAGAAGCAGCTGGACATGTCCTGGTTTGTAGTATAATGAAGATGAGGGTATTCTACTTTGGGAAGTTAAAGTAAAGTAGTTGAAACACGTCCAAATGAAAAATGAGGCTGCAGCAAATACAATTCTGTCTAATTTTCTTTCTTTTTCTCCCTTTATTAATTTCTATCTATAAAAATTAGAAAAATTTGGGGTAAGAAGGAAAATATAAAGTAGAATATAGTAATATAGTATAAGAAAACTCTTGGAATATAGTAATATAGTATAAGAAAACTCTTAGAATAATATAAGCAACAAGAAAGAAAAACTCTGTCCTTGATTTTCCAACTATGAGGTAATGAATGCAAAATCCTGGTGAAAAAAAATCAGAAAAAAAATCCATGAAACATGACAAAAAATTAGCAGTAAATATTCCTGTGGAAGCTTTTGGCCTGTGGACAGATTCAACCATAGTCCTTAGTACCAGAAGCAGGTGAAATAATACTTATCACTCCACTGATGCTGTCACTGTATGAAAAAATTTTACCATCAGAATTCGTCTCTGTTTGGCCTGGAAGTCAGAAGTTTAAAGAATCGAAGTTTTTTTGGGAAAACATAATAATCTTTGTCTCAAAACCTGAAAGCTTTCTTGGGAAAAAAATTATTAATAGCTCAGTCTAAAAAAAAAAATAAAAGCTTTTTAGATGTTTTTCTTATTAGATTCTTTTCTCTTTATGTAATGGCAAAAAATAGATTCACTTGAAAATAACATCATATGGTAAAATCACCTGCATTTGCTCTAGAAAAAAAAAACAAAAAACAAAAACCTTCTCGAAATATGGTAAATCCTTTCTGCTAGTCCTGTCTCTCCTTCTAGCTATTATTAGAAAAACAGCAGCCAGTCTATGAATAATGCCTTACTTCTACCAAATAGGCTCAAACTCTTCAAACTTCTACATTTCCATATATCACCATAACCTGAGTATCAAAAATGTCAGAATTAGAGAAAGAACAATAGTCATCAATAAAAGTATCCTTATATTCAGACCCACACCCAATATCTAAGAGTAGTATTGAGATGGTCTGGTCTGCACTGCAACATCCTATGACATCAGGTCTGCTTGCTATAATGTATATTACCACAATGTGGGTTCAGCTCCACACCATGCCTATGGCTTCCTCAGAAAATGGCATCCCAGATGCAGTACTGTCTGATGGGCTTCCTTCCTACAGGACTCTGGCCTTGCCTTAGAGTACTTGTCAGTTAATTCTGAAACCTTGATGCCAGCTACTTTGAGCTTCTCATATTTGTAACCCTTTTTACTTCCTGCAACACAGAACCATTTTAAAATGCTGTTATGTCCTGTCATCATCATTAAACTTAAGTCTGATTGATACCTTGCATCATAGTTGCAGTAGTCTCTTTGTGATGATCCTTGGAAATATATCTGTATTTGATCAGACACTAGTGGGGATCTATTTGATCAGCATTTTCAGCCAAACACATTCTGAAGGAATTGGCATATTTTCATTTTGAGTGTTTTAGGCTGCTGTTTTTAATCAAGGAGAACCTAAATATTTTCACTGTGCACAGCATAAGTTTTCCGTTTAGTGGTATTCATTTTCTTACCAATTACAAGATTGTTCTCACAAACTGTCTGCAACTTTTACTACCAGGTTTGACCCAAGATATTAGTTCATTGAGAATTGTGCTCAGGAGGTACTGAAGATTTTCTTCCCCTCCCCAAGAATTACATTAAGCTCTAACACCTGTCTGTATATCCTGAAATTTCTGCCATGTTTTCAACCATCAAGTAAAATTAGTCCCATCCATATATTCTTTTGTGTGGTATATCACATTGGAAAACAATTGAGTAACCCAGGGTATTACTCTAGAAGAATATACATACTACTTCAAATGCCAATGACTCCTCACCTAGAGGTAGGTCTTCATGGCTACCTGCAATCTCAGTGCAGGGATTTGTCCCCTGTGTGCTTTCACTAGACTTGTGCGTGCTTTCACACTTAATGTGAGTTCATATGCTCAAATACCTTGCTGTGTATTGGGAAGACTATTTCCTTGTAGTGATCAACCACATCTGTCCCTTAAAATCTTTCCACTCCTTCACAGTGATGGGTGAACCTTATGAGGCAGGGATATGAAGTAAATGTCCCAAAGGGCTGACCATTATCCACTTTTATTCCATGTACCTTGGCCAATTGTTTGTCTCTGTGTTGGTCACCACTTGCTCCAAATAGAAGCATCTATTTGAGTTAGCTAACTTTGAGATCACTGTTTTCACAGTTTGGAACATAATAACTGTTTGGGAATTAAATACTTGATTGAGATGGAGATCACAATGTAAAAAGGAATTTGTGAATGAGCAGGCTAAAGACAATGTGGGATACTATTGGACTCACCTGTATAGTCTTAAGAAAGTGAAAATAAAAGTCCTGTGAAGTCTCAGAATTAATGAGATGGAAATTTAGAGAGTTTCATGGTACAAGGTGATTAGAAAGGATCAGAATAACATAGGATAGTTCATTTCTTGAAGTGCAAGAAATGAAGGACACTGGAATCCAGAAAGAGGTGTCAGAACCCACATAAACAAGAAATCAGAAAGGCAATGTAGTGAGAATAAGGAAACAGTCCAAACTTCCAACATGGAAAGCACACAATAGTAGAATGGAGGACTCTCACTGGCTAAGGCATCTGCACAATGAGTCTTGTTTCTGAAAGGCTGGCATTGCTTTTCAAAGGATGAACGTGATGCTGGTATATGTTAACCTAGTGGAGCAATTATCTGTGACAGTGTTTCTTTCTTTATGGCAACTAGATTTGTGAACACAGGGATTCTATTTATTCACAATTTGTAGAGTTCTAAAATCTGGGGCACACAGGAAAAATAGATGAATCAGTAAAAAACTGAGGAGTCTGGGGGTCGCAATGAATGAGTTTGTATGTGTCAAGTAGCCACAATAGACAGACAGTCATAAACACTGGCCTCTTCAGGTTTTGTTTCTGTCCTTTTGTGATGAAAAGTGAGCCTATTTGTTGTAGTAATTGTGATAGTATAGGTGTACTGAGCCCAGAGACAACAATTTTCTTATTCTCTACGTTGTTTATTTTCTATTCTTGGTTTACTGCTCCAAGAGACTTAGCTCTGAGCTACAAGATTCCCCCTACAGATATGCTCATTACTCAGTGGGCTGTGAGAGCAGCAGGGTGCTCATGCTGAGGCTAATTTCCCTCTGATTTCCCACAGTATCAAGCTTCTAAGACTCTTTTTATCTTAGATTTCCACTGTCTATTGATTGAAAAATAGTTTGTAGTTTCTATAGTGTGATGCCTAACTCATAAACTCACAATATTATTGAAGTCAGCAGTAGCTCCTTCTATGTCAACAGCTATTGTTTATTGTTGAATGCCATCTTGCTGTTTATGAAAATATCTTGATGAAGCCAGCCTATATCTAGCACACACCACATAGCTAGCACACAGTTTTATATGGACATAGGACATGTTAAGACATGACCTATACCTTCAAAAGACCCTAGACTGTTAGCAGATTCTAATACTAGAGGTTATTGACCAAATGCTTCTGTACTTGTTTATTTTCTTTCTTCTTCTATGCATTATTACTACAATTTTAGGTATGTTTCACTTTGTTTCCTACATTGAAATATTTCATGGGTGAAATTTTCTTCCTTTTTTAACTGTGTAATTTTATGTATATTCTTTATGTTGTCATGAAACTCTGGCTTTCTTACTCTTTCATGCATTATTTTCTTGTTTCTATTTTCATTTTGCTTAGTGTTTTTCCTGTATTCTGTCAACACTATTGTCCTATTTTTTATAAATTTTCATCACAAATTGTTCTGAATAATACAATTTTTCCATAATATGTCTGTTACATTTACTATTACTCTTAAAATTTATATTTATTTAAAATTTTACATCATTTCCCTCCTACTCTTTCCCTCCATCCCTGACTCCCTCCACTGCTGCTGCTATCTTGCAAATTATATTCTCTCTCTCTCTCTCTCTCTCTCTCTCTCTCTCTCTCTCTCTCTCTCTCTCTCTCTCTCTGTGTGTGTGTGTGTGTGTGTGTGTGTGTGTGTGTGTGTATGTGTGTGTGTGTGTGTAAAAGCATGTCTGTGTATTTCTGTGTTTGTTTTATATAAATGTCTTATTATAGGAACCCATTTCAAATTATAACTTCAGTAGATTATAGATTATCCCAAGTAGACAGTTGCAACTAACCACCACACAACTTTCCAAAGCAATCAAATGACACTATTGTATATAAAAATATTTCTTTTACATAGCTAACTGAAAGTAACTGAAGATGCTCAAATCTTTGACAAAAGTGTAAAGAACCAGTACTGGAAATAACAATAACCTATTCTATAAAACCTGGCTATGCATGCATAGAAGAATCAAAGTGTATTTTATATATTTATACCACCTGAATAATCTATTCACATCATTTTCTGAGTGGTATTACAAAATAAAATTCCTGACTACAAGAGGGAAGCTTAGGGGAAACACTTTTGGATATAATAGGTACCTGTGTGAATTTTTAATAGAACCTTAAGAACACAAGAAACAAACCCCCAAATTGACAATATGATTACATGAGGTTACTCAGCTTTTCCACAACAAGACAAATAGCCAAGGAGTGAGCACAGAGACATTCTGCACAAAGGGAGTAACCTTGTTCCTCTCTTCTGTACAGTGTTAATATGTGGAACATGTGAAGAAGAGTTAAAATTGAACAGCAAAACTAAAAATATATTTAAACCACCCCAAACTATTGAGCAGAAGTCGGTGTAAACCTGAAAGGACAGGACCCAAAACCAAAATCCAGAAAAGGGATTTTCAAATTTATTTTACATCCCAATCACAGATCCCTGTCTCTTCCCTTCTCTTGCCTCTCCCACCTTCCCACCCAGCCCACAGCCCATTTCATCCTTCAACAAAGCAAGATTTTCTTTGGGGAGTCTGCAGAGCCTGGCACATTCAGTAGAGGCAGGTCTAAGCCCCCCTCCTTGCATCAAGGCTGTGCAAGGTGTCCCACCACAGACAGTAGGCTGCAAAAATCCAGCTCATGCACCAGGGATGGGACTTAATCCTATTGCCAGGGGGGCCCTTAAACACATCAAGTTATATAACTGTCTCACTTATGCAGAGGGCCTAGTCCAACCAAACCAAATTAATGGGAAATCATGAACTTTAATACAACAGCTGTGGATTCTCCATTGGAGTTAACTAGGCCCTGATGCTTGCAATCTTTATCCAACATGATAATGCAAATAAAACTTCAAGATGCTGTGGATGGCTATGTGTAAAAGAGCATTTTCTATACAAATGCAAAGATCTGATTTCAAATCTCAAGCATGTTTAAGAATTTCATTGTGGTCTTGTGGCAGCCCACAATTCCAGTGGAGTAAATACTAGCTTTAGGAAGATAGATGAGACTTCAGGTGCAAGCCTCACTGGAAGTTGTGATCTCAATGAAGTTAAGGTGGACAGTGGTTGAACAAGATGTCGTTTGGCTTCTACATGTGCTTGAATATTGGAAACACTGCACACATATTTATATGACAATATATAAAATCCAAACAATTGTGGATGTTTGGATGACAAACAATCACACACACTTATATACATAACAAATAATCTCTCTCTCACACACACACACGTGCACACACAGCAGGAAATAATCCTCAGAAGTTCAGAATATTTTCTGACACATTTCTATTTGACATATTTAATGAAGCCAAGATCCTGAGAGTCAGCTTGCTGGTGTTATTCAGTGTGTGGATAACCTTCACCTCTGACTACCATGGCATCAGTGAATGTCTTACTGGCCATGGAATTCTTCTCCATCTTGACTTACAGCACAGGGACCCTCATCTGATTTTTGTCCCTAAGAGCTACATTATTCTGTTAAGACCAGGGAAGAACTCCCTTTATTGCATCAGGAACAAAGCACTTTCTGAGAGAAATGTCCTTCTTAACACTTAGGTCATTTCTTTTAATTAAATACAAGTCTTGAAGCAAGTTCAGCACCATTTCAACAAATAGACATCCCGTTATAATTTGGGATTTGATTATACACAGTAGCATTTCATGAGTAATTTTATTTGAATATCTTTGTTTTACAGCCACCATTTTTTAATGTTTTGAATTCATTTTGGATTTTTATAATATCCAAATACTTTACCATTACTTTACTTTCACTAATGTAAAATGTTTATGCCATCTATTTTTTTGTTCTTGCTTTTTTAGATTGTTCACATATCCTTTTTTTCTAATCTGGGATGTGTACTTCAATAGATTGATTTCTTCTTTTATTTATATTTATCTTATATATTATATCCTGACCATTGTTTCTCCTCCTACCTCACCTTCTAACCCCTCAAACACCCCAACTTCCCTTTCCCCCATATCCATTCCTACTCCTTTTCCCTTCAGAAAACAGAAGCCCTCCAAGAAATATTAATCAAAATGGCATAAAAACTTACATGAACACTAGGTACATACCCTCATATGAAGGATCCACAAGGAAATACAGTAGGAGGAAAAGGGTCCCAAGAGTAAGCAAATGGTCAAGGACAGCCCCCCAGTCTCACTCTTAGGAGTCTCACAAGAACACTATGATACATAACATACATGCAGAGATCCTAGGACTGACCCACATGGCTCACTGATTGCTGCTTCAGTGTCTGTGAATTCCTAAGAGATATAGTTAGGATTCTTTGGTGATGTGCTTGTGGTGTCCTTGACCCCTCTGGCTCCTTCATCTTTCCTCCCCAACTTCTGCAGGATTCTCCTAGGTACACTTAATGTTTGGCTGTGAGTCTATGCATCTTTTCTTATCATTTGCTGGGTAAAACTCCCTTGGTTATGATTATGCTAGGCTCTGGTGTACAAGTATAGCAGAAGGTTAACTTCTTCTGTCAAGAAATTTTAACAAAAAGAATCAATTTCATATAGGTACTCCTTATATTTGAAGCATTTTATAACTCTTTAATTTGCAACATATATATGTATATGTATGTATATCTGATATTAAATTTCACTAAGTAATCATGTTTTCTTTTGGATTATGCTTTTATTCTGCAGAAAATCACATTTCAATCAAATTATTTCCTGAATATGATATTGTCTTACTCACCTCACAATGAGCTAATTTTTCTATTATTTTATGTACACCAACTTTTGTCTTATTTTATAAACACAAAGCCAAGTGACATTCAACCAGATAAAACAATGCTCAGGTAACTACAGAAATCTCTTGTTATTATTGTGAATTTATATGTCAAATATCAAAGTGTAACCAGTTTGTCTTACTGTTCTCATAAATCTTTTTTCCATTCATACTACTTTTTATCTACTCAATCCTTAACTTTCTTCCATTTGTCAAATTAGAAAAAAATTCTTTCTCAGGAAATAATGTGTTGGGCAATCCTGACACTTTATCAGAACATGTATTTCTCAATCACTTAAGAACTTTATATAGAAGACATCCACTTCATTGAGAATTAGAATCTCTTTCTGATTTCACTCTCAACTGAATGCTATCCAAGATTATAAGTGTATGATAACTTTACTAGTGTGGGCCTTTACCCTAGTCATCCATCTCTCATCTTTTTCATAGTTGAAGAACCATAAATATTCAAGAACTGCAAGATAGGAAATATTGTATTAAATTTTACAATTAAAATATAAACCTCTCAAACCAGATTCTGACTTTGAGATTTGGCTTAGTCAGTGACTATTTTTCCTTAAACTGTGAAGCAATTTCTGTGATTCAGATTTACCATAGAAGCTCCTTTCAATTTTCCTTTAATAATATTTTGTACACGGAAGGAAATAAAGCCTCTTTCTGTGGAGAACTAACTGTAACAGAGAGAAGATAGATTTGAAATACCTTGTTAAACAACTGAGACCTACAAATAGGATAAGAATGCTTGGTCCAGTGGTAGAAAGTACAGTGTTAAAAACACAGTACATTTGAAGCAGAGGCATGGAGGCTGAGATGAGTTGTGCAAAATGCATTATGGAAGACAGTTTCTAAAATCTCCAGCAGAGACTAGTTTAGAAAAATCTAAGTAGGTCTGAGTTCTGCAGTGATTCACTGGAGAAGTTTAGCTAGTGGTCATAAAACAGTCTAAATTAAGGATAATGGAAAACAAAAGAATTGATAACTATTTGAAAAAAACATATATTCTTATATATTGAAACATATATTGAAAAAAACATATTGTTAAATGTGATTAAAACTCATTACAGAAAATATGAAAAAATCAAAGTTAACATTTAATTTTTAGTAAAAACTAATGCATTAATTTTTCTGAAACATTAATACATATAGTTTCAACGTGTTTAGTTTATTAAAGTGTTTTGGTGTTGAAACTTGTTTTTCTAGGTAACAAGATTGAGGTATTGGTCATTAATAGCTAGCAACCAGTAAGTGATATATACTGGCCTTTTCCACCACCTGTACACCCAAGTGTCACTCATATCAAAGATTCTCTCTCTCTTTCTCTTAATATCTCTTTTTCTTGTGTTTGTATATTTGTGTCTCTCTGTGTGTGTCTCTGTGTATGTGTGTCTGTGATAGTGTGTGACATTTTCTCTTTCTGATTGTGTATGTGTGTGTTTGTGTCTCCGTGTGTATCTCTTTCTGCATGTGTGTGTCTTTGTACGTGCTAGGAAGCAGAATAAAATGACCATAAGGATGTCTGAAAAGCCTACATAGAATCATACTATTAAATATCTAGATAAAAACAACTCTAATACATGTAAATTAGTAAAACACACACACACACACACACACACACACACACACACACACACACACACACAAATACTTTAAATAAATATTTCCTATCTACTGACAATGGTCCCCTGAAAAGGCAAGGGCCAAATTACAAAAACCTTAAAATCTTCATTGAGAAGCACTTTGTAGATTTGCTGGATAGACTTGTATAAAAGATTCTTGTAAGAGTCAGAATGTCAGTCCCTATGACTGAAAATACCATTAAGTTCTGAAAATAGAGCCCTGATACACCTGAGTTAGAACTATCTTGAAAACCTCCTTCTTTAGGGCTAGCTTTCTGGGAGAGAGATGTTATTGTTCAAGGTGCCAAGGGAGAGATGGAGTAAGGAATGCTGAGAAGAGGAAAAATAATCTCCCTTAAGGAAGAACATAGCTCTTTAAAGAAGGTACTGGAAATAAAACACATGGAAATGAGGTAGGTATAATGAGGCATAAGGATATCCTAAGGATGTATAAGTATGGAGCCTTGTTCCAGAAGAGTCCAATGACCTGGGACAGATGTGTGAAGTCAGTGCATTGAAGAAACTATGACCACCTGAATCAAACAAGTGGCCCTGGGTAGCCTGGGCTGTTTTATTTATACAGTTTCAATAGTTTGCATGAACAGTTTTACAATCAGATTTATTTCTTTATGTTCCTAATAATGGTTAAAATAATTACCGGTTTGTTCCTTTACCTCACTTTCTGTCTGTCCCCCATCTTGCTCACTGTTAATCATGGCCTACTTGATCCATAGCTCTAATGTTAGAAGCATAAGCAGTATTGCAAGTGATGAAGAAAGTTTTCAAACTAGGCACACCTACAGGTAAAACAGTGTGCCCAGTTGGCAACATTTGCAGTTACAGCATCATGCAAAAAGAAAGAGGTTTTCCCTCTAGTCAAATTAAATTTCTCACAATTAACTCGTCAGCCAAGGCTAAATCAATTCATTCTTCATTCTGTACTTCTCTATGTTCTTTGGGGGATATACCACGTTTTTTTCTTATCATCCTATAAACTTCATAACTTAAAAGCTTTCTCTTAATAGTGGCACTGCTTATCCTTTTTATCATGTCTGCCTCCTCTCAACTTTCTACAGTATTGGCAAAGCTATTAGGAATGTGGGCATTGTGGATTTCTATGATTCTGCTTCATTCCCTGTTCCTAGACTTTTCTTGATATCATCTATTCATTACCATTCTTCCCAGATTCTTGATGTTAGAATCATTATCTCTAGAACAATTATGCAAGTTTGTAATGTCATGAACTGCTCTGACTCTTCTAGCTTAATCACAAGGAGCATTGAAAAGGCAACATCTTGTCCTAGAGAATTCTGAATTCCTGGTCACACTTGAAATATCAATGACTTTAGGAGTTGAATCAGACACAATATATATTGTTAACAACATTACCTCTGGCTCACACAGAGGACACATGTCAGGGGGCTGTTTTTCTCTTGTAATAGCTATTTTATCTGTAGCTCTGAGAAAGCGAAACTAGAGGCAGCCAGCAACTGCTTTGGACAGAGAAAGCAGGGTGAGCAGGTAGCACATAGGCTCCCGGGGTCATGCCAAGAATTATGCAGGAAAGTATCCACTGAATTTGCAAAATGAGTTGTATTCTCATGGGCCTTGCAATAAAGAGAATTTGTTTATACTATTCTCAGGCCTTGTCTTCCAAAGAAGTCTCATGGTCCTGGCATCTCCTCCTTTTTTGTTTTGTAATTGGAGCTTACAAACATCAGGAAGGACTATGCAAAGGGCAAATCTTAATTTTTTGTAGAGGACTAGAAACAGAAGAATTAAAATTAAAATTAAACCAAGGGCAACATCCAAATTAATGATAAATATCCAAAAACAATTTATAGTACAAAAGAGGTAATCGAATTTTAAAAATGAGATGCAATCTTTTTGGCAGAGCACATCTGAATATATGCATGGGAAATAATTGCAATTTGCTCATGGAAAGAATAAATATTTATATCTAGATTAGAAATATTTCATATTCATCTATTATGAGCCTGAATTTGTTCCCATGGATAAGGAGAACCATTATAAGTCAATGGTGTAGCACAAAACCATGTATACTTTGTATGACAAGTTGAAGTAGGTCTCACATCAATATTTTGAATCTGTGTACCTATGTATAAGACAGCTTTCTCCAATGCATTAATCCTATTAACAAGACACTCATCAATAGATTCTTAAGTAAAAAGAGCAAGAGAAACATTTCAAGACGATGTATTAAAATGATCAGCCATATGTACTTGTACAAAGGCCATAGTAAAGACAGTTATAATTCCAATGATAGAAAATCAAGGCAGTAATGAAGCATTTAGGATGAGAAAGGAGATTAACAATACTTACATAGCACAAATTCCTAGATCGTCACACCAAGGTCAAGACAGTTTACAGGGAGAAGAATATAGTGAGGTTAACAGACAACCATAAAATAACGTGGAGACATAGTTAGAATGACACAATTAATAAATGAAGCATTTAAGGAAAAAATGATGAGTAGTATCATTTCTGGAATTGAAAGGGAACCAAGAAAACTTTTAACAAGGATTGCAAAAGGTACAGTAACACAGGCTTGTAAGCTATAATAAATAGGGGAGGTTTGCAAAGATCCTTTAATGACAGTATAATTAGTAGCTGCAAAGAATTAGACTAAGAAAATAAGCGATGTGAAATAAAAACATTTCTATAATGAATACCTGGACTGGAAACTAACCAATCATAAATCTTATCATTTATGTCCTTAATTGTGTAAATGACTGCTGTATCTGGGAAAACACAGGGTAACCTTTGTTGATGCACTGTGATAGGACTAATATTTTCCCAAGTATGATTATATCAAACATTATTTGTAGTGGAGAGCATAATAATAGGAAGTTTTTCTTTGGTTGGAGCCAAAGCTGTTAGAGGGGGTCTATCTTCTATAGATACAAAGCTCAATGTCCAAAACTGAAAATTGTCCCTGGATCTACTACTCCAGAGGAACTGGCTAACAAAGTCCTAAAAGACTAGCTCATCCTTAGGGAGAAGGAATACCTGCAGAGGAGAAACAAGTAACAGTCCTTCTGCATAGCACATATAATTTAAAATATCAGAATACCTATGATGTACAAAGGCATCTTGGTCACCACACCATTAATTTGTAATCATTTACCACAACTTTAACTTACTCATACTCCAAGATACAGGACAGAAGAGAGGTGGCTCAGGGACATAGGTCCGATATTGCTCCTGAGGCTTGCATGAAGGTACACAAATAAACAATATCTGGGCAGTAATCTATTGGTGAAATTATTAAGGCCACTTCACATAGTTAAAAGGGAGGTTTATTTAGTGGTATAACTTACAAATGAAGGGATAGGTAGGTTGCAGGGTCTGTGAAAGACATAGCACAGTCCGGCGGTGTTCTCTGGAGAACTCTGTTCATTCTACCTCCAGCGTTCAGGGTCCAGGAACTAAGCGAGGTGGCGCATCTGGATCTCGGGTCTTCAGTGTCCTCTCTTGACCCTGCCTTGTAGGTGTGACAGTTACCGAAGTCTCAATGGGGTTGGAACTTCCAGATCAAAGCTGGAATGGCTACCCACTACATCTCCCCCTTTTGTCTAAATAAAGAGGTTCTAACCTAATACAAGACTATATACAAAGGAATGGTTGTCAAATATTGTCCAGGAATAATGAGGGGTAATGACCTGGATAAGATGGAACTACAACCAATGCGAACAATATCAAGCAAGAAAAACTTACTAAAAATCCAGAGAGGTCTAGAGCGTAGGTAAATGGCATGTTACGAAGATCATTCCAAAAGGTGTCCTATCCTAAAGAACCTGCATCTAATACTTAATATGTTCTATCTAAGATATTTTTTATATATGTATGTATATACTAAGTTGTAACTATAACTGCTAGTCTTCAATCCCATCAAAGACCTGAGAAGGAATATAATGGTTCCTGAGAAATGGTAGATGGATGCAAGCAACTTTCGGGAATCTTACAAGAGTAGATCGAGACAACTGGCAGCCTGGACAGTCACCTAATGTTTCTCAGCATTGTTGGTGCATTCAAATTGGCTACAGTCCTAGAGTATCTGACAGACCATTTTCAGAAGCAGGAATTCTGAAAGACTATCTTACCCTGTCTTGGCAGAGTTCAGAAGTCACTTTTCCGTGTGTCCTGCTTGTCCAGTAGGACAGCACTCGTATTGTCACCAGTTGAGGTAAGGGCAGTTCTTTGCCCAATAGGCCATTTTGTGCCAAGAAGACAAACTTCCAAATGGAAATGTCTTAGAAGACCAACATTCTCTCAGGATCAAATTGGTGCTTCCAGGAGCAATTGTGTCTCATGTCAACAGAATTCTAAGTTATTTAAATGCCATATCCTCAAGGTCTATGAAGTGTTTGAAGATTACCTGTCCATCCGACCTATGTATCTGTAATCTGAATAACCTAACAAATGTAACTATAGAGATGACAAGCATAGGTGACTATACATTTATATCTTATCCACTGAAATAACCTAAGGACTAAGGCTTCATGTAAAAAAGGTAAACAGTCTATGAGCAAATGTATGGTAAAGGACGATGACTTCAATATTGTGACAATACACAAGATATTTATAACAAAGGTAGGAATGTATAGTGTGATATGCAATATGACAATAATCTTAAATATATATCAATATACAGAATATTCTAAACAGAAGTAGAACATACATACAGTATGACAGATATAAATTTACATTTGTATCAACATACAAATATTTCAAATAAGAGTAGAAATATATAACATTATAGCAAATATACTTCTGTATTTGTATCAATATACAAATTATCTTAAACAGGAATATAAAATAGTTTACATTTGTGTCAACATATAAGAATCCATAACAGTGCAAATTATCTAAGGCTACTATTTTACTAAATGTGTTTCCTAGTATATAAAATAATCCACCATAATATATTATACCTATTCATTCCACATCTTTTTTTCTCTTTTTTTTGAGACACTTTTTTTTCTTAAGGAGAATACTGAGTTTAATATTTTCTTCCACCCCCAACCCTATAACCATGATCCATAACCCTGAGAAATATGAAACCTTAGGGCGAAGGGGCGTCATTTTCTTAGAATTGCTTCCTGCTGTTTAGGGGGTGATGGTATCTCTGTTGGGTACTGTGAGAAAGCTCAGATAGTTAAATCTCAGTTAGACTAACTGTAGATTCCACAGCAACTCTTAGAGTAATGGGTATGATTGTCTGAAATTCTGGCAAGAAGTGTATTATGATGATGATTACTATGGCATCTTTCTGGATTGGGTACAGTTGGTTTGGGGCCCCATCTTCCTTCTGGAGACTTTAGAGATTGCTATTAGAAAAACTTATTTTTTATCAAAATGGCAAGTTTGGATCTAAAGATGACATGACATGTAAGAAAGGATTCTGAGAAATCAAGAGTAAGCGTGGAGAGAATTAGAATCTTGAAGACAATGGTTCCTTTTTTTTGGTTTCCTTCTGTCCCACACCAGAGGCCTCTTCTGGTATGGAACTGAGGAATCTCTCACCCTCTTCTTTTAGCAATATGCTTGGGTTTAGAGAAGGAGTGAGCCAATTCCCTCTCCAAAGCCAGCTTGGTTTATAATTGAATTGGAACCACAACTTTTCTGGATTGATAGAGATATAGATGTTAGACAGTGAGATTTTACCCTGTGTAGATTGGTACCAATAGATTCTTTCTTTCTGCTGTAAACATCCGGATATCCAAGGCCTTACGATTTCTGGAAGATGGATATTTCCATTACCCTGGAAAGACAAAAACAGAACCCTATCCCAACCTTTGATTGTTAAACTTCTCTTACAACTAGAAGAGATGTCACATTGGTGGATGATCTTTTACTTCTCCTCATCAAGGGGTTTCTCCTGTTCAAATCAAATTTTTATTAATTTGTTTGTATCCATAGCTTTTCTTCTGCAGAAACAAAGGCAAAACCCCTCCCCCAATGTAGAACATATCCAGGTTCCCATTCTGAGGTCAGCACATCATTGAAATAAACTGGTTGGTTTAGTTCAGAAGTTTTGTCTGTCGTCCAATGTCTCTCCGCAGCTGTTTTTCCTTTCTCATCAGCATTGAGAAAATTCAAGGTTAATAAAGCACTATGCAGTCTATTTCTAGGAGTCATTGTTACCTGTTGCTGTTTATTTAGCATATCCTTTAAAGTTCGATTGGATCTTTCTATGACTGTTTGGCCTGAGGGATTGTGTGGTATACCTGTAACATGCTTTATATTGTAATAAACAAATAACTGTCTCATTTTATTGGAGACATATGCTGGGTCATTGTCTGTCTTAATTTGTACAGGTATTCCCATGATGGCCATAACTTCTAATAGGTGTGTAATCACAGAATCTGCCTTTTTAGAACTCATAGAATAGTCCACTGAAATCCTGAATAGGTGTCAATGGTATGGTATACATACTTTAATCTTCCAAATTTTGCAAAATGAAACACATCCATCTGCCAAATTTCATTTCTTTGCATACCTTTTGGATTGCTCCCTGTAGGTGATGGAGTTTGGTTATATAAGGAACAAGTAGGACATTTTTTCACAATATCCTTAGCTTGTTGCCAAGTGATGGAGAAATCCTTCTTCAAAGCTTTGCTATTTACATGGTGTTTCTTAGGAAATTCTGAGGCTTCTAGCACATTAACTATTAGTAACTGAACAATCTCATCATTGTGCAAGAGGTCCTGGCATGTAGATGTAACGAACCATCTTATTAAATAAGAAACACAGAACCAATGCAAAGAAGAAAGCCAAGAGATCAGAGCTAAGAGCCTTACCCGTCTTCTGCAGCTAGCCTCTTCAGCCAAGAGAGACCTACTTCCTGAGTGTTTGTCTTTATATAGACTTTCTGTTCTGCCTTCTCATTGGTTGTAAACCCAACCACATGACTGCCTCATCACTGCCTGTTTGTACAGACCTCCAGATCTTCTATGTTTCCTATTGAGATTAAAGGCATGTGTCTCCAATGCTGGCTGTATCCGTGACCACACAGAGATCTACCTAGCTCTGTCTACCAAGTGCTGGGATTAAAGGCATGCGCCATGACTGCCCAGCTCTGCTATGACTTGCTATTAGCTCTGACCCCCAGGCAACTTTATTAACATACAAATAAAATCACATTTCAGTACAAATAAAATACCACCATATTTCCCCTTTTCTATTTTAATAAAAAGAAAAAAGGAAAAAGGTCATAACTAACATAAGAAAAACTATATACAAAAGTACAATAACTATATACAATATATACAAGTAATAAATGCCTAAACAATGTCTAGTCCATTTGTATTTGACAAATTCAGAGAAAATAATTCCATTATCTATCCTATTTTGGTAAGTCCAAAATGTACCTAATTCACTTTCTATCCTAACTAGTCTTCAAGTTTAACTAACTAATCTTCAACTATAGCTAACTAATCTTCAACTCCCTCAGAGACCCAAGAAGAAAATAACCTAACAAAAATAAAAACAGGAAGTGCATGCAAGCAACTTCCAAAAAATTTGTGAGTTGACAGAAACAGCCAGCTGCCTGTACAGTCAACTGAGGTTTCTCCGCAGTGTTGGGGCATCATCTTCAGCCTATAGGCTTAGCATATCTGACAGACTCATTTGTGAAGTAGGATGTACACAAGGTCAACAGTTCAACCTCACATTGGGTGAGAGCAGTTTTTTTTTATTTTTATTTTGCAATACAATTCAGTTCTACATATCAGCCATGGATTCCTTTGTTCACCCCCCTCCTGCCCCCCTCACCTTCCCCCCAGTCCATCCCCCATTCCCACCTCCTCCAGGGCAAAGCCTTCCCCACAGACTGAGATAAACCTGGTAGACTCAGTCCAGGTAGGTCCAGTCCCCTCCTCCCAGGCCGAGCAAAGCGATCCTGCATAGGCCCCAGGTTTCAAACAGCCAACTCATGCAATGAGCACAGGACCCAGTCCCACTGCCTGGATGCCTCCCAAACAGATCAAGCCAATCAACTGTCTCACCCATGCAGAGGGCCTGATCCAGTTGGTGACCCCTCAGCCATTGGTTCATAGTTCATGTGTTTCCATTCATTTGGCTATTTGTCCCTGTGCTTTATCCAACCTTGGTCTTAACAATTCTCGCTCATATAAACCCTCCTCATTCTCGCTAATTGGACTCCCAGAGATCTACCCGGGGCCTAGTGATGGATCTCTGCATCCAGATCCCTCAGTCATTGGATGGGGTTTCTAGCATGACAATTAGGGTGTTTGGCCATCCCAACACCAGAGTAGGTCAGTTCGGTCTGTCTCTCAACCATTGCCAGCAGTCTGTTGTGGGGGTATCTTTGTGGATTTCTGTGGGCCTCTCTAGCACTTTGCTTCTTCCTATTCTCATGTGGTCTTCATTTACCATGGTCTCCTATTCCTTGTTCTCCCTCTCTGTTGTTGATCCAGCTGGGATCTCCCGCTCCCCCAAGCTCTCTTTCCCTCGACCCTTGCTCTTCACTACCCCCACTCATGTCCAAGCTGTTCATGTAGATCTCATTCCATTTCTCTGTCATTGTGTGATCCCCGTGTCTTTCTTGGGGTCCTGTTTTCCAGGTAGCCTCCCTGGTGATGTGAGTAGCAGTCCAGTCATCCTTGTTCCACATCTAGTATCCTCCTATGAGTGAGTACATACCATGTTTGTCTTTCTGAGTCTGGGTTACCTCACTCAGGATGATTTTTTTCTAGATCCATCCATTTGTCTGCAAACCTCATGATGTCATTGTTTTTCTCTGCTGAGTAGTATTCCACTGTGTATATGTACCACATTTTGTTTATCCATTCTTCAGGTTGTACTAGAAACACCTGAATTCCACTAGTGTCATGTCATGATTCAGGATTTTAAATTCTGGAAATTGTTGATTTTTGTTAATTCAGCTGTCCATTCTTCTTGGCTGTGTATATATGGCTTCATCTCAGCATCCTGTTCTTCTCCACATCCTCTATTAAATGCCAGTCCACTATTGAGAGGCGTGAGCTTAGTTACTCTTCAAGAATAACTGTTTCAGCTGCTGTTCCATTGCACATCAGAAGCCATCGGCCCACTGCCTGTTCAGCTGCCTTTGAAGAAAAGGGCACTGTACCTTTTCTGGATTGCGAAGGCCACTTCCAGGATGGTGCCATATTGTCCTGGCCTCAGAAGATGCCTTTTGATAAAGCCATAACCACACTTGTTTTGGCAAGAATCAGTAGTCCTTTGTTTCCTGTCCTGTCTGTCCTGTTTGTCAGCAGTTGATTCGAGGATACTTTGGTGTCCAGTGGCTAACTTTTGCCACAATGAAAGTTAACTCCATATGCAGTTTCTTCAATGCCCATATTTTCTCTGAAATAGATTGGTACTGCCAGGAGCTGACATGTCTCATAGACATAACAAAAAGAAAAATTTTCTAAGTTATTAAAACATTTTAAATGCCATATTCTGTAGATCTCTGAAGGGTTTGAAGATGACTTGTCTAAAATATATCTGCTCAATTTTTAAAACATATCTAATATGACTACAAGTTCTATTATAATGTCTAACTACTAACTTCCATTTCTTTATATCCTAATAGTTGGTAATAATAATATTCAAGCATCAGGAAATTGCATTACATTGTTAAATGAACAGTATAACTACAATTAGAAATATACATATAGCATTTTCTAACAATATCAATTTAATATATATAATTTGTATACAATATAAAACAATCCAATCCAATGTAAAGTATTTAAAACTAGTAATTGTCTTTTTCTATTCTTTTCTCTTTCTTTTTTTTAAACAAGAACCTTAAATCTAATCTCCTTTGCTTAGCCTTTTTCCTAACCCTTGACAACAACTTGTAACCAACCCCCCTAAACAATGAAAATTGTCCCAGACCAAAAATCAATTAAAAAGACCAAAACACCACCCACCCCATAACAACTCTTTGGGAATGCGGGCGTCGTATTCTTAAAATTGCTTCCTGCTGGGTATGGGTGAAGTTATCTTTATCCTGAAAGAAAAATTTTAGGTTAATTGTCAAATTCTAGGAAAGGTAACTGTATCCTTCATTATCCAGTATGTGTATAATGCCAAAGTTCAGGGTTTATCTCAAGTCCTTATTCAAGTAGCCTTAGAGACTGGATCATCTCAGCTAGCCCTCTCAAAATTGCTCTGAGCACTTTGTAATTCAAAGCTGATCTGTAGATGATGTTTGTCAGCTTAGTGATATTATTATTGTCCATGTAAAATTGTTGTTGTTGTGGGGCCCCATCTTCTTCCTGGAGACTTCAGTTGATGTTCAGCCTGTCCGTGATTTCCTACAGAAAACTGATAAGAGACTCGAACACAAAGGCATATATATGCAGCTAATTGAAGACTTTTTTGTAGAATTTGTTAGTACTCTATATGACCATTCATATCTTAACAAAGTTTAAAATGTATATATATTAATCTTGTAAATTTTGATATAAAATTTATACTTTAAGAAAAGTTTAAAGAATCAGAATAGAATCAAAGAGTTGAGATTAGTAATAAAATAGTTCCTTAATTAATCTGACTTTTCTCCTGTCCCATAGCAGAAGATGGCTCTTTTCTTCTGGCATGATACAGGGAGTTTGCATTTTCCTTTTAACAACATGCTTGAGTTTAAAGAAGGAGAGAGCCATTCTCCAACTCCAAAGTCAGCTTTAAATTTTAATTGAACTGGGACTATTAGAAGACCAATAGTGTTAAATTTCTTTAGAGAAGAGCAGAAACAAACATTTAGGAAGACATAAATTTCTTAGATGATATACCCATATGCCATTTCACTCTGTTTCCTGGGATAGATGATTTGTCCCTTTTCTTCAGTTGTCTCATTTGTCCAGTGTTTTTCAGATTCCTTAACCTTCATTCTCCTAAAGACAAAAACAAAAACCTTTCCCCAAGACTAATTTTGGGGACGTTCCTTTTTGGCAAGTTATTACCTGATTAAATGAAAAGGCATGTGTTACTGGCATAAGTTAGTTTAAATTGGATGTTCATGCTGGTTGATGAACTATCACCTCCTCTAATTAAGAGGTCTCTCTTGTTCAAATTGAACCTTTATCAATTTTGATGGTATCCACAGCTTATCTTCTCCTGTAGAAACAAAAGCAAAACCTTGTCCCCAACGTAACACATATCTTGGTTTCCATTCTGAGGTCAGCACATCCTTAAAGTATATAGGCTGATTTAATTCTGTACTTTATTCTATTATCAAATGTCTCTGCAGCTGTTGTTCCTTTCTCATTGGCACTGAGAAAATTCAAAGTTAATAGAGTATTATGCAGTCTATTTCTGGGGGTTTTTGTTACCCCTTTCTGTTTGTTTAGCATATCCTTTAGAGTTCTGTTGATCTTTCTATAACTGCTTGACCTGTAGGATTATGTGGTATGCCTGTAATATTCTTTATATTGTAATAAGCAAAAAACTGTTTCATTTTAACAGAGACATATGCTGGAGCATTGTCAGGTTTAATTTGTGCAGGTATACCCATGATGGCCAAAACTTCTGGCAAATGAGTGATTATAGAATCAGCTTTTTCAGAACTCAAAGCAGTTGCCCATTGAAATCCTGAATAAGTATCAATGGTATGGTGTACATATTTCAATTTTCCAAATTCTGCAAAGTGAAACACGTCCATCTGCCAGATTTCATTCCTCTGAGTACCCTTTGGGTTACATCCTCCTGGTAATGGGGTTTGATTGTAGAAGGAACAAGTAGGACATTTCTTTACTATTTCTTTGGCTTGTTGCAAAGGTTATGGAAAAATTCTTTTTTAAACCTTTACTATTGACATGATGTTTTTTATGAAATTCTGAGGCCTCCAGCACATTTCCTATCAATAATTTATCAATCTAATCATTGCCTTGTGCTAGAGGGCCTGGCAGACCAGTATGGGATCTGATGTGAGTTATATATAAAGGATGACTCCTTCTGCTGATTGTATCTTGTAATTGAATAAATAATGAAGTTAATTCTGAATCATCAGGGATAAATTCTGCAGTCTCAATATATAATACTACTTTTTCAGCATACTGAGAGTCAGTTACTATGTTGAGATGTAGCTACAGTTTTCCTGCCTAGCCCACAGTCATGACAAATCTCTCTCACCTGCCAGTCCCACAGCCGCTCAGACCCAACCAAGTAAACACAGAGACTTACATTGCTTACAAACTGTATGGCCGTGGCAGGCTTCTTGCTGACTGTTCTTATATCTTAAATTAATCCATTTCTATAAATCTATACCTTGTCACATGGCTTGTGGCTTACCAGCATCTTCACATGCTGTTTGTCATCGTGGCAGCTGGCAGTGTCTCTGAATCAGCCTTCCACTTCCTAGCTTTATTCTCCTCCTTGTCCCACCTATACTGCCTGCCTGGCCACTGGCCAATCAGTGATTTATTTATTGACCAATCAGTAACACACTTGACTTACAGACCATTTCACATCACTTCCTCTTTTCTTTTTTTTTCAAAAAGGAAGGTTTTAACCTTAACAAAGTAAAATTACATATAATTTGGGAATTTAGGCATAGCTTCTCTTACTACTTCCTGCTGGAAGGGGGGCACTGTATCTTATGGGGCAGAAAGAAAATTTTAGAATTATGGAATAGTCCATGAGACTGTATTGTCTGAGCCAGTTACCTTCAAATCATTCTGGATGTTGGATCATCTGGGCCATGGTGTCATTGGAGACCTTTCAGGGGTTCTTGGCTAGTCAAACCTGATGTATCTTAATCTGGAACAAATCCATAGCCTCTGGCTTTCTGTGGGAAAAAAAGCAGAGTCTCCTTTTCAAAGCAACTTATTCTTGTATCCAAATTTTGAAGTCAAGGTACTTTTAAAATATACATTTTGGCATAACTCAACAGCTTTAACAATCAAATGTTTTTCTGCAGTTAAAAATCCCAAAGAACACAATCCAGAGTCTCTGTGTAGTATTCATCTTTATGTGGCTTATTTTTATATTAATTTTACTGTCTCTTTAAAAACTTTATTTTTAAAACTATGTATTTGTTTATATAACGGTATATATCACCTTTTTTGTCTCTTTCAAGCCTATGTATATTTTACACACATTGTAAACTATTATATCTGAATCTGTCTTATTGTGAATCTATTGCTTTAAACTGCAGCATTTGTAAGACTGAAAGGGCGCTATGGCTGCTGGCTCCACCCACCTCAGCTTCCCAACATGGTGGTGGTACATTTTTCCGCCAGCTCTGGCAGCTATCGTGGGTCTATGCTTTTATCCAAGCAGCGTGTCGCCTAGAAACCTCGTTTTTTGTTTTGTACTAGCAAAGGCTAAATCCACCACGCAGCTTAATGTGCCACACTTAATGTGCCACTTGCAGAGGCCTCATTCCCGTCATACAGCAGGTTGAGCTCACACGCTAGGAACCCACAAGTAGCTCAAACCTGCAGCTGCCCCTCATTTGAGAGAGACAATTAAGAAGCTGTTTTTAGCTCCGTTTTAGAATCTTTTCTCAGGTTTTAGGTGGAAACTCTTGCCAGCACGTTGGGCACCATTTGTAGCCAGAGTTTTCCTGCCTGGCCCACAGTCAGGACAAATCTCTCTCACCTGCCAGTCCCACAGCCGCTCAGACCTAACCAAGTAAACACAGAGACTTATTTGGTTTACAAACTGTATGGCCGTGGCAGGCTTCTTGCTGACTGTTCTTATATCTTAAATTAATCCATTTCTATAAATCTATACCTTGCCACATGGCTTGTGGCTTACTGGCATCTGCACATGTTGTGTGTCATCATGGCAGCTGGCAGTGTCTCTCTGACTCAGCCTTCCACTTCCCAGCTTTATTCTCCTCCTTGTCCCGCCTATACTTCCTTCCTGGCCACTTGCCAATCAGTGATTTATTTATTGACCAATCAGCAACAAACTTGACATACAGACCATCCCACAGCATTGAGAGGTTCTGAAAAATCCATTAATACCAACAGAATAGCATACAATTCTGATTTTTGAACTAAATTATAAGGACTTTGAACCACTTTACTTAAATTTTCTGACTTGTAACCTGCCTTTCCTTGTTTCTTGGCATCTGTATAAAATGTACGAACTCCAGATATGGGTTTTTCCCATACAATTCGAGGCAAGATCCAATCAGCTCTCTTTATAAGATCAATTCTATCGCTTTTGGGATATGTGCTGTCAATTTCTCCCAAAAAATTACAGCAAGCTCTTTGCCAAGGTTCACTTTCTGCCCATAATTTTTCAATGTCCTCCTTAGTTAAAGGTACAACAATTTCTGCTGAGTCTATTCCTGCTAATTGACAAAGTCTCAATTTTCCTTTCCAAATCAAGTCAGAGATTTTTTTCCACATAAGTTTTTAATTTTTTATTTGGTAAAAATATCCATTCCAATATAATATCTTCCCTCTGCATTAATATTACTGTAGGAGAATGCCTAGAAGGTGAAATAACCAAAATTCAATCCAGCTTTGGATCAATACGATCCATGTGCCCTTCATGTACTTTCTTTTCTACCAAGGCCAATTCTTTCTCAGCTTCAGGTGATAATTCTCTTGGACTATTTAAGTAATTGTCACCTTCTAAAGTTTTGAACAAATTATTCAGTTCATCATTTTTTTAACCCAATAATAGTTCGTAGATGAGAAATACCTCCAAATAATCTTTGAAAGACATTAAGAATCTGTAGTCTATCTCTCCTAGTTTGCACCTTTTGGGATCTAATTTTTTGTAGCTCTATTTTATATCCTAAATAATTAATAGAATCTCCTCTTTGTAACTTTTCAGGAGCAATTTGTAATCCTTAGCAAGGCAAAATTTTATTTACTTCAAACATTCTTTCTAAAGTATCTGCATTTGAGTCAGCTAGTAAAATATCATCCATATAATGATAAACTATAGATTTAGGAATTTTTTTACATATCACTTGCAATGGCTGTTGTACAAAATATTGGCACAGAGTTGGGCTATTCAACATTCCCTGTGGGAGGACCCTCCATTGAAATCTTTTAACCGGTTGAGAATTATTATAAGTAGGCACTGTGAAAGCAAATCTTTCTCTGTATTTTTCTTGTAAGGGTATTGAAAAGAAATAGTCTTTTAAATCAATAACTATGTGAGGCCATCCTTTTGGTAACAGAGTAGGCAAAGGAATTACAGACTATAGAGAGCCCATTGGCTGAATTACTTTGTTAATTGCTCTAAGGTCTGTTACCATTCTCCATTTACCAGATTTTTTAAAATAAGAAATACAGGAGAATTCCAAGGGCTGGTTGATTCTTCAATATGATGAGCATTTAACTGTTCTTCTACCAGCTCTTCTAAAGCCTGGAGTTTCTTTGTTGTTAAAGGCCATTGCTGGACCCATACAGGCTTGTCTGTTAACCATTTTAAAGGTAGAGCTGTTGGTGTCTTTGGAAGATTATCAGTTGTTGTGCCCTGTTCTTGTATAATATGGATGGCTGGTGACCACTCATTAGAATAATATCTTCTAATATTTCTCTCAGAAACATGTGCTAGTTTATGATTTGTTTCTGAGATTGGAGGGATGTTAATCTGAGTATTCCATTGTTGCAACAAGTCTCAACCCCACAGGTTCATAGCTACGTTAGCCACATATGGTATTAATTTTCCTCTCTGTCCTGCTGGACCTATACATTCAAGCCATCTTGCACTCTGTTTCACTTGAGACAATGTCCCAATTCCTAACAGTTGAACGTTTACCTCCTAAAGAGGCCAAGTTGGATGCCAAAATTCTGGTGCAATTATGGTAACATTTACACCTGTGTCTACCAGACCAGAAAACAGAACACCATTTATTTTTAATGTTAATTTTGGTCTTTGTTCATTAATAGAAGTTTGCCAAAAAATTTTCCTTATGTTTTCTCCTGAATTTTCTATTCTCTCTGTTTCATCATCCAACAAGGATGATTTATTCCAATAGGCATTTGGTTATTTAATTGCTCTGAGTAGGGGTTTCCTCTACAACTGCAGGAAAGGTTTGAACTGGATTTGCTATGGGGGCCTTCCTGAGGCCCCTCTGGGAGTTTCCCAAAGACTGAGGCATAGGATTACCTTGCCTGTCCCTTGTTGATGTACATTCGTTGTTCCAGTGTTTTCCCTTATCACACCTATTGCATGCTCCAGAAGGAAGGGGCATTCTATTGCCATTGTTCGTTGAAGAAACATTGTTTCTAGGAATGACCTGTTTACAGTCCCATTTCAAATGTCCTTGCTTTCCACATCCAAAACGTCTAACATTCCTCAAACCTTTTGAAATTGCTTCTCCTACCCACATATCGTCATGGTCATGAGCCTCAACATTAACCCTGTCTCTAATTCAATCTTCCAAAGGTGCAGATCTTGCCTTTAATGGCCTGATTATTCTTTTGCATGCTGCATTCGCATTCTCAAAGGCCAAAGATTCAATTATTATCTGACTAGCTTCTGAATCTGGGACCATTCTCTTTACTGCTGAAGCCAGTCTTTGTAAAAAATCTGTGAAAGATTCTTTTGGGCCTTGTATAACCTTTGTAAATGACTCACTTTTTTTTCCTGGTTCCTCAACTCTGTCCCATGCATTCAAGGCTGCTGTTCAACATAGAATTAAGGTTTGGAAATCATATAAACATTGTGTTTGTACTGAAGCATATTGGCCTTCTCCAATAAGCTGATCCTGGCAGACTTGTATTCCTTTATGCCTCCATTGTTTTTCTATGTTTTTAGCCTCATCCCTGAACCACATTTGCCACTGGAGCCTTTGACTGGGTTCCAGAACAGCCTGTGCCAGCTCCTGCCAGTCCTGTGGTATAATCCTATTATATGTTGACCAAGAGTTTAACATTTGCTTTACATATGGGAAATGCATGCCATAAGATACTACTGCCTCCTTAAACCTTCATAAATCTAACATTTCAATTGGAGCCCAAATATTTTGTGTAGTCATTTGATTTGGCAACTGCTGTATGGTTACCAGATAAATTAAGGGTGACTGTGTGAAAACTGGCTTTCTTTCTGTAACCTTATGATCCAATCTTGAAACAACTTCACTGTTAATTCCTTCTGTCTGAATTTGAATTTCTCTATAATTCATTTTTACAGGTTTAACAAGTTTTTCTAAAACTGTTATCCTGGTACTTAAATTGACTATCTTTTTAAATAGTAAAATGAGGATAAGAAAAGTAATAAACTGCAGAATTCAATCAACATTAATCTTCTCATATAGTTGTTCCATTGTCAGACTGCCTAAAATTTCAAACAAAGCCCAATTTTCTTCCAATGTACACATAAAACCCATTTTTTTAATGTGGAAAAAATTTCTCTTTTAAATAGTTTCCTTTAAAATATCTGATATGTTAAGTGACTTACTGAGTCTGTGTAGAACAGTAGATATCTGAGGGAATTTCAAAACAGCCACCTAGTGTCTGAGGTGTGAATCCAGAGAGAGAGACAGAGACAGAGACAGAGAGAGACAGAGAGAGAACACAAGAAAGCATAGCCACAAGTTCTGGCTAAGGCTTAAATCCAGCCACGTGTTCCCTCTTGAGCCGAGTCAAGCCTTGGCTCTGGCTTCCTTAAGCTCTGACCACATGCATTGGCTTTACAGGCAGGGGCCCTGATCAGCAAGGCAGGCCTGAGTTGTTTGTAGCACTGGCTTTAAGCAAGTAACTCCAGCTGCAGCTAACCGATTGGCCTGCTGGCCAAGTCGACCTGGGTCCCCCAGGCTAGGGAACCAGCTGCCCAGGTGGGAAACTGGACCTGCTGCCAAGCCAAGTCAAGAGGTTTTTAACGGATTCTTGTCACGTTGGGCGCCAAATATAGATGTAACCAACAGTCTTATTAAATAAGAAATGCAGAACCAATGCAAAGAAGAAAGCCAAGAGATCAGAGCTAAGAGCCTTACCTGTCTGCTGCAGCTAGCCTCCTCAGCCAAGAGAGACCTACTTCCTGAGTGTTTGTCTTTATATAGACTTTCTGTTCTGCCTTCTCATTGGTTGTAAACCCAATCACATGACCACCTCGTCACTGCCTGTTTATACAGACCTCCAGATCTTCTATTGTTCATATTGAAATTAAAGGCGTGTGTCTCCAATGCTGCCTGAGGAAGGTCGTATATTTCCAGGAGAATGTCATTCATCATACAGGCAAAAAGATTTTTAAATTCTTGTGAAGTGTTGTTGTCAGCCATATTACAAGAATTACTCAAAATTTGTTAGTCAATTTTAAGGTGTAAAGTTATCAAGTACTTTTACTTGAAATAAGATGCTGCTTTGCCTATCTTACCTTTCCGTGGTTCTGGGGGTGTGCAGTAGCACTTTTCAGCCAGAAGGAGGCATTGGTATAGCATCAAAGCTGGTCCTGTTGAATGCCTTGGCTGGCGGGAGATTGAGCAAAGGCAGTAGGCAATTTTTCCAGTGACCCCCTGGAGCTTCAGGGCGTGGAGAGTTCCAGGCCACTCTAAACCCCTTTCTGCCTCTACAGACAATAAGTCAGCCAGCAGACATGGCTCCAAACCCCCGCTGGGGACAGTGCCCTGTCTATTTTAACTAGGTGAAACTGTGGAAGCCTCAGGCTAGGATGGGGAGCCTACACTCAGGGAGGAGGGGGAATGCCCCACTCACAGTGGTTTCGCTGGTCTGAGTGCTGGTCTGGGTGCTAAACTTGCTGCAGAACTGAGACCGGATGAGCTCCTTTTCAGGAATGGAACTGTGTAGGTTTTTCCTGGTTTACAGAACTCTGCAGGAGGTAACCTGCAGCTTCAAGTGCCCACCAGCTGGGGAGGAAGCTGAGGGCAGGAGCCACCCAGGCCTTTGGAATTTGCCCCACGTGAGCGCCATATATTGGTGAAATTATTAAGGCCACTCCACATAGTTAAAAGGGAGGTTTATTTAGTGGCATAACTTACAAATAAAGGGATAGATAGTTTGCAGTGTCTGTGAAAGACATAGCACAGTCCCGAGGTGTTCTCTGGAGAACTCTGCTCGGTCTACCTCCAGTGTCCAGGGTCCAGGAACTAAGCGAGACGTCACATCCAGATCTCAGATCTTCAGGGTCCTCTCTTGGCCCTGCCTTGTAGGCTCGACAGTTACCAAAGCCTCAGTGGGGTTTGGAACTTCCAGATCAAAGCTGGAATGGCTACCCACTATATCCCTTCTCCCATTTCTCGGGTAATATTATATCCTTCTGAGGTCTTTGATGTAGTTGAAGCTAGATAGTTACAATTTTCCTTAGTTATGATAAAAGATAAGTTAGATATAAAACCTTAGACTCACAAATATAAGATAGATAGAATATCTTTTTTAATTTTGCCAAATAAACTAGTTATTATAAATAGACTAGATATTATAACTATAATTTTTGCTTGATAATTGTTTTGTTATCTGTAATTTTACTATGCGAAAGTTAAAACCTTCATTTTAGAAAAAAAGAAAAGGGGAAGTGCTGTGGGATGTTCTCTATGTTACATGTGTTGCTTGATTGGGTAATTAATTAAACACTGATCGGCCAGTAGCCAGGCAGGAAGTATAGGTAGGACAAAGAGAAGAGAATTGGGGGAAGAGGAAGTCTGAGGCAGAGAGACCTGCCAGCTGCCACCATGACAAGCAAAATGTAAGGTACTGGTAAGCCACGAGCCACGTGGCAACTTATAGATTAATAGAAATGGGTTAATTTAAGATAGAAGAAGTAGATAACAAGAAGTCTGCCACAGCCATACAGTTTATAAGTAATATAAGTGTCTGAGTGATTATTTTATACATGGGTTGTGGGACTGTGGGGGCTTGGTGGGACCTGGAGAGAAGCTCTCCAGCTACAGTAATCAAGTCAATCACAGCCAGAAAAAAATGAGGAAGTGATTACATCTATTCCTTGATCTCTGACCATATGTTCAATATGTGATGTTACCACCTTAACTTGGCCTCAAGTTGGCAAAGAAACTTTCTGGGTTGCCTTGTCACACTGCTTCCACTGCAAACTAAGTTGTGAAAGCAGAGAGGGAAGTGGATCAGCAGACTCAGGTGAATCTCAATCTTCCATGTCCTCTGCTGTGATCAATGGCAGTAGCATAGTTGGGGCTGCAGTAGAGGTCTGTGAAGTCTTCAGTTCAACAGGGGCAGAGGTGGAATTTGAGAGCCTGATATATGGCCTAATAAACAGTCTGGAACCCAGAGTGACATATCAGCATACTGCAGAAAGATACAAGCATAACCTCTTCCAAAGTCAAAAGGACATCTGGTCCCTTCTATTTTTGTTGTTGTGGTGGTTAATATATATTCCCTTCTAACCACAGGTTTTGTAGGTAATTAGTGTTCCTGGGAAGTAGAAATGTCCTCTGAGTCTAAATTAAGATAATTAAATACAAAGAGAGCATGATTTAAAATGTGAAGGGAGAGAAATATTTATACTCTCCTTGTTAAGGCTTGTGAAGTTGTGATTTTAATATTTGATGAAAGTATTCCACAATGGATTGTCCTTAAAGATTATAGGGAATCCCAGTTGAGTGTGCTCTGTTTCATGGGGAATATGAAATTATAAATGCAAAGCTAGCATTTCTCCTAGACACTTGTGGTTAGAATCACTCTCTCCAGAACAGTTATGCAAATTTGTAATGTCATGAATTACTGTGACTCTTTCAGGCTAGTCACAAAGTGTGTTGGGAAGGCAGCATCCTGTTAGGAGAAACATGAATACATGGTCACAATTGAAACATCTAATTCTTAGTGGCTGAATCAGATACACTATATATTTTTAACAATGCCCCCCCCAGAGGAGCTCCATCAGGGAAATGTTTTGTCTTCCAATAGATAGCTATTTTATCCATAGTTCTAAGATAGTGAATATAGAGACAGCCAGCAATATGGTTTGTATAAAGAAAGCAGTGTGAGCAGGTAGCAAATATGCTCTTGGGATCATCATGCCCAGAACTATGCAGTGAACCATCTACTGGCTTTGCCAAAATGGGTCTTACTCTCCAGGGCCTTGCCACAAGGATAATTTGTTCATGTTAGTTTCTGGCCTTGTTCCCCAAAGAAGTCAAGTTGTTCTAGGATCCCCTCCTTTTTTTCCTTTGGTTTTTTTGAGACAGGCTTTCTCTGTGTAGCTTTGGTGCCTGTCCTGGATCTTTCTCTGAAGACCAGGCTGGCCTTGAACTCACGTAAATCCTCCTGGCTCTGCCTCCCAAGTGTGGGGATTAAAGGTGTATGCCACTACTGCCCAGCCTTCCTTTTTTTTTTAATTGGAGCTTGTGAATGTCAGGAAGGAGTATGCAAAGAGTAAGTCTTAATTTTTTTGTAGAGGACTAGAAACAGAATAACTTTAATTAAAAATAAACCAAGAGCAACAGCAAATTTAATGATAAATGTCCCAAAATATTTTATAGTACAAAAGAGGTAATCCAACTTTAAAAATGAGATGCTATCATTTTGACAGAGGACATCTGAAGAATTGCATGAGAATAGTCTAGAATCCAAAGTGGTGTATCAGCATCCTGTAGACAGCAACAAGCATAACATCTTTCAGAAGTCAAAAGGACATCTGGCCGGGCGGTGGTGGCGCACGCCTTTAATCCCAGCACTCGGGAGGCAGAGCCAGGCGGATCTCTGTGAGTTCGAGGCCAGCCTGGACTACCAAGTGAGTCCCAGGAAAGGCGCAAAGCTACACAGAGAAACCCTGTCTCAAAAAACCAAAAAAAAAAAAGGACATCTGGTCCTTCTATTTCATTATTTTTTCTGTTTTGTTTTTGTTGTTAATGTATATTTCCATCTAACCATAGGTTTTTTTTAGGTAATTGGTAGTCAGAGTGTCTCTTGGAAGCAGAAATGCCCTCAGAGTCTAAATTAGGGCCATTAAGTACAAAGAGAGAATGATGCAAAATGTGAAAGGGGAGGAATATTTATTTTCTCCTTGTTAAAGCTTGTGAAGTTGTGATTGAATATTTGATGAAAGCATTCCACAGTGGCCTGTCCCTGAGGATTATAGGGAACCCCAGTTGAGTGTGCTGTTTCATGGAGAATATGAAATTATAAACTCAGAGCTAGCATTTCTCCTAGACTCTTGCACTTAGAATCATTCTCTCTGGAATAATTATGCACATTTTTAACATCATTAACTACTGTGGCTCTTTCAGGATAATCATAAGGTGTATTGGAAAGGAAACATCCTATTCTTGAAAATCCTGAATTCATAATCACACGTGAAGCAACCAAGGGTTTAGGGGCTAAATCAGGCACACTGTATTTTTAACAATGCCCCCACTGACTCACCCAGAGGAAATTCACCAGCAGGATGCTTTTCTCTTGTAACAGCTATTTTATCTGTAGCTCTGTGAAAGTGAAACTAGAGGCAGCCAGCCATATGGTTTGTATAAAGAAAGCAGCGAGAGCACGTAGCACATATGCTCCTGGGGTCTTGCCCAGAATCATGCAGCAAACTATTCATTGTTCTTGCTGAAATGAGTCAGACGCTCAAAGGATTATCACAAGGATAATTAGTTTGTGCTATTCTGAGGCCTTGTCCCCTGGAGAAGTCACATGACTCTCTGCATGTATGGAGGAATAGAAGATGGGGAAGGGAAACAATAAAATCCAAGCTTAGGTGAAAGTACTCTAAGCAAACTCATCACTCAATAATCTAATTAAAAATAAATAAAATTAATGCTAAATCAGAGACAGAATAACTCAAAAATGACAATTTCTAAGATTTCTCTATTACAATGTCCATTTTGCTCCTATTTCCACAATTTTCAATAAAGTATAGTGAAAATATTACAGGTTTTGATGTCTATTCTCATGCTAATAAATGAATTGTAATTTAAACAGATATATACATACACATATTTATAAAGATAGATAGATAGATAGATAGATAGATAGATAGATAGATAGAGATAGATAGATAGATATAGATAGATAGAAAGAAAGAAAGATAGATGGATAGATAGACAGACAGATAGATAGTACAAATCTGGAGGATATGACAAGTTCCTTGTGATAATATGAATTAACTAGTTTCAGATATTGGTAAAAAATAATAAAATATAATCTCAGAAACATAGTATGTACTCACTCATAAATGGATACTAAATGGGAGGGAAGGGATGGCCAGACTGTAACCCACACTTCCAGAGAGGCTAGCTAACAGGAAAAGACGTCAGGAGGGTCACCTGGATGACCCTGTGAAGGAGAAGTGGATGAGATCTAAATGAGTGGACTGGGTGTCAGGGGGTGGCAGAGGGCAAGTAGTGGGGGGTGAGAACATAGGGAAATGGGAGGGTCAAGCTGGAACAGAGACAGAGTGGGAGGGCAGGGAGGAAGATACCATGATAGATGAGGACATCATGGGAATAGGAAGAGGCAGGGTGCTAGGGAGGCTCTCAGGAATCCACAGGGTTAACCCCACCTTGGTCGGCTGGCAGTGGTCCAGAGGGTACCTGGACCAGTCTACTCTAGTGACCAGTCTAGCAAATAACCTAGCTGTCATCATAGAGCCTTTGTCCAGTGACTGATGGAGACAGATACAGAGATCCACAGCCAGGCACCAGGCTGAGTTCCAGAATCCAACTGATGAGAAAAAGGAGAGATACCGCAGGTGAGGGACGTCGATGTCGTGATGGGAGGATGTGCAGAGATGACTGGCCACACTAGTGGAAACCCATGAACTGTGGACTGGTGGCTGTGGAGCCCCCATGGGTACTGGACTAGGCCCACTGGACACGGGAGATGGCTGTTTGGCTCAAACTGTTTGGGGGGCACCCAGGTAGGGGGATCAGGATCTGTCCCTGGTCTATGGGCAGGCTTCCAGGAATCCGGTGCCTGTGGTGTGACCTTGCACAGCCTTGGTGCAGTGGGAAGGGGCTTGGACCTGCCTAGATTCAGTGTGCAGGGCTCTGCTGACTCCCCATGGGAGACCTCGATTTGGAGGATGTGGGGATGCAAGGTGGCTTGGGAAAGAGGGCTGGGGTGTGGGAGGAGGGGGGGTCTGTGGATAGAATGAGGAGTGAGTAGGAAATTTCTTAATAAAGAAAAAAATAAAAAACAAAAACAGAAGAACAAAAAACAAAACAAAACAAAAAATGTCAGGAATTCCATGTTTCATGCTGAATTACACAGTTCATTTTTCTTCAAATGAGTTGCACCAGCCCATCTGTCTATAAACTGGTAAAGTATCAATGACATTCTGGTAAAATAAAAATAATGAACCAAATCTGAGTGTTTAAAGCATGAGATATTTTTTTGTTGCACAACTCTGGATCACAGGAACTCAAACTGATAGTTTCCATAGGCCTGATTGTTCTCTGAGCTTTTGACAAAGAAATGACATTTTACCCTCTGAATGTCAAGAAGTAAAGACCCTGAAATTCTGGCATTAAAGTTGTCCATCTTGGCCATGCCATGGGAGGTTCTGTATGATAGAGTTCCAGCCACATCAGATCTATTAATAATTACCTTATCCACATTGATCATCGCAGCAAATAAACCATTTCCCACAAGAAGTCACAAAGTATTGGGACATAGAAGTTCAATAGATCCTTTGTGGAGATGCCAGTCTAGAGTCATCTATAACTTTGTTTAAGATAAAGTAAGTGCAATTCAGTGTGACAGTCAGCAAATGCTTTTGTTGTTTTCAGAAGGGAGAACCACGGCTCCTCTATACACTGCAGATGTGTATTGGACATATGTGCCCATGCTCAGATTAGGAGCTACCCAGTATATTCAGCTTTGTAACTTAGGTTGTATGAATAAATAGAATTAATACTTTACATCATACCATGGAACCTACATGAAGTGTAACTGAGGTGTTAAGCATGCATTTTTGTATGGAATCCTTGAAACTCTGGATAATTCACACTACACGAGTTTCTGTGCAGATAAACTTCATTTCAAATATTCAGAATTAACTTCTGACTGCTGGAAAACTTGGTTATTTTTGGTTATTTCAAATAAAGATGTTGAAATAATGAACAGTAGAAACGTAAAACAATTGAGAGAAAAAATCCTCGTTAACATACCATATATAATGTTTCTATTTTCTTCTGTTTAGACATCTTGCATTATCAGGGAATATGGCACAATAGATAAAGAAATCTTGATGTACTGTGTTCAGTGAAGGTCCTCTTTTACATAATGATTGACATTTTTTGTTTCACATGGTTGTTTTCCATTTAAATTATTGTAAATATAATTACACTAAATTATAGTTTAGGGCTACAGGATAGCACATACTATTTTCCATGCTGTAAATTCATCTTGCTATAGAAAATTCAAGATACTTTTTTGAGTGTTTTGTATAACATGATATATGGGCATATTTCTGAGCTGTCATGTTTTATAGAGGCAAGTGAGAAGTTACTCACAATGCCACATATTCAAGGAAAAGCCTGAAAAGTAAGGAAGCCTGAACTCTGGTTTGGGGAGAAATCAGAAATCTATGTGAATTAAAGATTCACCAGGAAAAGATGATAAAATTGTAAAGCCTGTTGAAGTTTAAACTATTAATAGGAAACCTAATCTCAGCTTTGACATTAAGCTACTGATTTGCAATTTATAAATTCAACATGATTACTGACATCCCCAGGATTAAGACAGACTCTTTTTTGGAAAAATTAGACAAGGATGAAATATTGTTATACTGACATACATGATTCATAGAAAGAGATATTTAAAACTCCTCCAGGTCCTAGGAAAGTTAGATTTGCATAGGCAGTACTCATTAATAGAGACTAAGTTGTCCCATTTATTTTGAATGAATCATTCCTGGCTTTGTGGTTTTACTGTGGTTTTCATCTTTATTTAGCCTAGCAAGGCTTTTTCTAACATACGGCACAATAGCATCTTCATTTTATTGTACCATTTAACATACACAATTTAAGTTACCACTCTTTATGTTTTTGAACCCATACTTCCTCATTATTTTGTACAGACTATAGATAGGATCTTACACCCATATTTTCATGATTCCCCGCAAGTTTCTTGATTCACCAAAGTTTATCAGAAAGGTTGGATTTCATTGCTCCCTGTATGTATATCTGATGTCCAGCAAAAGAAAATCTCAGCATTCTTCTGTCAGTAGGTTTTCTTCCCTGTTTTCCTATAGACTTTCTAAGTGCAAGAGACATCATTCTGCTTGGAAAAATCATTTAAATGGTTAACCGTAGGCATCCAAAGACCCAAAAAACAACATAGACAAGAGAATTATGGGAGGAACTTCCCATGTATCAAGAGACACAAGCATAGACCAGAAAATATTTTAAAAATAAATAATATTTGCCTATGATTTTATGAAGTAAAATTAACAGTTGTTTCACCGTTGACACTTAATAGTAAACTTGAGCTGCACTGGATAGAAAGAATTGACTAAATATCACTACATCATTAATGCACATCTTGTAAACACATCATAAATCTTTGAGTAAAAGGATTTTATGAAACATAGCATGTTTTATGTAAAATGGAATGATTGTGAGATAATTTCTTTTGAGAAGTAGAGGATATTGCAGTTTCCATTCTTGCAATATTACAGGAGTGTAAAGTTATCCACACTAGTGTACACAGCACATCTGAATACTGAAGTGGAGGAAACATTATTTCCAGGCCAAGTTTCTTCTGCAAAGCAGGAACCTGAAGGACCATTTTGCCTTGCAAAGTGTAGTGGTTACCTTCCTGTGAGTTCTGCATGTCCAGTCAGTATAACATTTTGTCAAGCAGTGCAGTCAAGAATAGTTTCTTGCCAAAATGGCTATTTTTGACAAAAAGAAAATAAACCCCATATGAAGTGTCTTCGACAACGATCTTTCTCTCTGAAGTAAATCGGTGCTGCCAAGAGCAGATGTGTCCAACTATCCAGAAAGTCTAAGTTTTTAAAATATTTAAAATGCCATATTCTGTAGGTCTTTGAAATATTTGAAGATTACCTACCTAATTGAATTATATCTATGCATACCTAGAAAACTTAACATGAATAGAAGTTTGGCTATCATAGAAAACTAATTATTAATCTGTATTTCTTAATTATCCATTACAATTTCAAATGAGCTGTACAAACATCATACCTTCAACAAGAGTAGAAATATATGTGGTGATATTTTAATTGTGCTGAAATGTGATTTTAATTGTATGTTAATAAATAAAGTTTGTCTGGAGTTTAGAGGTCATAGCAAGCCAGGCTTAGAAGTCAGGTGGTGGTGGCTCATGCCATTAATCTGATCACATGGCAGGCAGAGTCTCTATGTGGTCAAGGACACAGCCAAGTGTTGTGACATGACCCTTTAATCCTAGTACCAACCATAGAGACCTGGATGTCTGTATAGACAGGCAATGACATGGAAGTCATGTGCCTGGGCTTAGAGTCAATGAGAAGGCAGAACAGGAAAGCAATAAAAATGCAGGTGAGGCAGGAAGAAGCTCTCTCGAATGGGAAACTATGTATTGGTGGTAAGCTAAAGGGTAGTCAGTGGCTCTTCACTAATTCTCTGACCTCTTTAGCTATTACACCTGTATTTGGCTCTGTGATTCTTATTTAGTAAGACTGTTTAGAATTTCATCTACATATATATATATATATATATATATATATATATATATATACAGTATAACAAAATTAACTTTAAATTTGTATCAATAAATAAAAATCCATAGCAATGTAAAATATTTTAAGCAAATTGTTGCTCTTTAAAAGTAGGTTCAACAATCCACACTTTTATTCTATCATATCTATATCCTATATTTTCATATCATATCCCTCTTTCTTCTTTTAGAAAGATATGTTGACTATAACCAATAACAATTTGTAAGCAACAACCTAAACAAAGACAAACATCCATAATACGTTTTTTGAGAATGTGGGCAGTGCTTTAGGTTACTTCCTGCTGATAGGGGGTGCTAGTGGTCTCATGGGGATCCTAAGGAAATTTGAGATGATGGTCAAGTCCTGGGAAGACTGGCTATAACCTTTTTTGATAGGTACCATCTATTAAGTTTCAGGAGGTCTGGCTTGATCAAATCTGATCCATCTTAACCTGGAACAAATCCATAGCCTCTTGTTTCCTGTGGAAACAAAAGCAGAACCTCCTTTCCAAAGCAACATATCCTGAGATCCAAATTTTGAAGTCAAGACACCTTTAAAAAATATAAAAATATTGGTTAAACTCAAGAGCCTTTACAATCAAATGTCTTTCTGCACTAAAAAATCCCAAAGACAACATAAACCAGATTCTCTGTGTGATATCCATCTTTACATGGCTTATTTTTTATATTACTTTTATTGCCTCTCTAAAGACTTTATTTTTAAAATTTTTCTATTTCTTTATATAATTGTCTATATTACTTTTCCTCTCTCTTCCAAGCCTACATATATTTTCATACATATTGTGAACCATTTAAAGTCTTATTCCATCTGAATCTGCCTTATTGTGAATCTATTGCTTTAAACTGTAGAATGACTAGGACAGAAATCCCTACAGAGATCTAGAGAATATGGCATTTAAAATGTTTTAATAACATAGTTTTTTTTTCTTTTTTTATGACTATGAGACATGTTGGCCCCTGGCAGCACCAATCAACTTCAAAGAAGATACAGGCATTGAAGAAAATGCATATGGAATTAAGTTTCATTATGGCAAAAGTTAATCACTGGGCAACAAAGTGCCCTTGCATTGACTGCTGACAATATGCTATCCAAAATGGACAAACAGGACACAGAACAAACTTCCAATCTTTACCAAGAAAAGTATGGTTGCAGCTTTGGAAACAGGTGTCTTCTGAGGCCAGGACAATATGACATCATCGCTGAAGTAGCTTTGTAATCTGGAAAAGGTACAGTGCCCCCTTTCTTCCATGGCAGCTGAACAGGCAATGGAATAATGGCTTCTGGTATGCAGTGGAACAGTACCTAAAACAGTTATTCCTGTAGGAGTAACTAGGTTAGTTCCACAAATACCAGCAATTTCCAGAATTTAAAATCTTGAATCATGACAGGACACTGGTGCAATTCAAGTTTATCTGGTACATGAAATACTCACTCTGGATGTGAGGTCAAGCTATAGGCCTTGTGTACATCCTACTTCACAAATGAGTCTGTCAGATATGCTAAGCCTGTAGGCCAAAGATGATGCCCCAACATGCAGATAAACCTGGGGTGACTGTCCAGGCAGGGCTGTTTCTGTCAACTCACATTATTTTGGAAGTCTCTTGTTTGCACTTTCCGTTTCACTAGGTAATATTATTTCCTTCTTGTGTCTCTAAGGGATTTGAAGCATCGATAGTTATAGTTACAGTTTTCCTTGTTAAGAAATTCAGAAAAGAAACTCACTAAGAGGTGTTAAGTTTGTAAGACAGCATAAGATAGCTTTCTGTTGGTAATATAAGTTAGGATGGAAAATGAATTAGGTATATTTTGGACTCATCAAAATAGAATAGATAATGTAATATTTTCTCTAAATTGGTAAATACATAAGAACTAGATGTATTTATTGCTTGTATACATTGTACATTGTTATTGTACTTATTGTACACCGTATTTCTTATATTAGTTATATTTTTTATTTTTTATTTTTATTAGACAAAAAAGGGGAATTGTGGTGATATTTTATTTGTGCTTTAATAAAGCTTGCCTGGAGATCGGGGGAAAAGGACAGCCATTTTAAGTAAATAAGACGTCAGGCAGCACACGCCCTTAATCTGATGACTTATCAGGCAGGGTCTCTGTGTGTTCAAGGCCGTATTAGGGAACAGAGCCAAGTGTGGTGACACAAGCCTTTAATCTGAGTTCCAACCATAGAGACTTGGAGGTCTTCACAGACACACAGTGACAAGGAACTGAGGTAGCTGGGCTAAGATAGTCAATGAGAGGGCAGAACAGCAAGGCAATAAAGGTGTGGGTAAGACAGGAAGTAGCTCACATTTGGAAGCTGCGGAGTTGGTGATGTAAGGTTGGCTGGTGGCCTTCCCTATTAGGCTTTCACTCCTGTATTTGGGTTGTGTTTTTTATTTAATAAGACCATTTAGAAATTGATCTACAATCAACTCATGTGTGAAAGGATTATGTTGACCAATGACCAAAAAATTGTACCACATTTTTATTAGTTACTTCTCTCTTCCCTGCAAAAAAAAGAGATAACTGAATTTTTAAAAATGTAATGGAATGTAGGCCTATTTTGCTTCCTTTTTAAGAGAGATATCATTATTATGCAGGGCAGACACTGTAAGAGGCAGGTGAAGTCTACACTGGGGACCAAACTCAGCAGTTTTGGGGGTCCAAATGATGGGATACCTGGTAACCATACAGGGACTACCAAATACTCAAGGCTGTGTGAGAGTTAACTGGACTCCTGTGGAAATGTTAGATTTAAGGAGATTTAAAGAAGTTATACTCTCATATAGTATGCATTCTCTATTTGTAAAGCAGATGTTAAACTCGTGTTCCACTTGTAATAGAATTAATCATCAGGACTGGAAATATTTGTTTACAGTTGTACTAGAACCTGATCCACAGATACATTGGAAAACCTGGTGGAAAGAGGAATCTAAGACTACGGAACAATAATATTCTAGAGATATGGAAATTTCCCAAGATCAAGTTCTTGGAAAAGGTGATTTTGCTGATATACAAAGGCAATCTTTATATGATGACCACATCCTAATTTTACGCCAAATGGCAGCCCTGAATGCTTGGGACAGAATTGAAGAAGAAGAAAGAAAAATTGAGTCATTTATAAAAGTTATGCAGGGCCTGAAAGAAAACTTCATGGATTTTGTACAAACTCTGTCTTAAGCAGTAAATAGCATGATACCAAATTCAGAAGCTAGACTGATTATAATTGAGTCTCTGGCTTTTGAGGATGTTAACGTAGCATACAAACATAATTGGGCCACTAAAGGCAAGATCAACACCCTTGCAGTAATGGATCCAAGATACAATTAATATTGAATCTCATGACCATGGTGATACTTGGATAGGAGAGATTTGAAGAAAAAATAATCATATCAGATGCTTTAATTGCAGTAAATAAGGTCACCTAAAAAGGGACTGTATACAGGGTGTTCCTAGAAACAATGTTTCTTCAAGAACAATGGCAACAGAACACCCATCTCTTCTGGATTTTGCAGTAGGTGTGGTAAAGGAAAATATTGGACTAATGATTATAGATCGACAAGGGGCAGACAAGATATTCATTTGCCTTTATTGTTGGGAAACACCCTGAGGGGGTCTCTTGCAGGCCTCCATGGCAAATTCAGTTCAGTCCTTCCCTGCCATTGTAGAAGAAACCCCTTCCAGAACAATTAAATAATCACATGCCTATTGCAAAAAAGTACTGCTTGAGGTGATAGAACAGCTATAGCAGAGAGAACAAAAAATTCAGGAGAAACCATAAAGCAAATTTTTTGGCAAGCTTCTATAAATGAACAAATACCAAAATTAAAAGTATGAATAAATGTTGTTCTCATTGAAGCTCTTGTCGACACAGGTGTGGATGTAAAAATAATTGCCCCAGAATCTTGGCATCTAAATTGACCTCTTCAAGAGGTAAATGTTCAGCAGGTAGGGACTAGAATGTTATCTCAAGTGAAACAGAATGCAAGATAGGTCAAATATATAGGGCCAGAATGAAAGACAGAAAAATTACAGCCATATGTGGCTAATATAGCTATGAATTTTGGGGGCAATGATTTATTAAAACAATGGAATACGCAGATTAATATTCCTCTGAAATCAGAAACAAACCATAAACTAGCATGTGTTTCTGAGAGAAATATTATGAGATATTACAAAGAGCAGTCACTGGCCATCCAGATGTACAAGAACAGAGCACAACAACTGTTGATATTTCAAAGACACCAACAGCTCTAACTTTAAAATTGTTAACATACAAGCCTGTATGGGTTTAGCAATGACCTTTAGCAACAGAGAAACTGCAGGCTTTGGAAGAGCTGATACAAGAGCAGTTAAATGCTCAGCAAATTAAAGAATTAACCAGACTTGGAAATTTTCATTATTTGTTATTAAAAAGAAATCTGGCAAATGGAGAATGGTAATAGACATAAGAACAATTAAGAAGGTAATTCAGCCAATGGGCTCTCTGCAATCTGGAATTCCTTTACCTACTCTGTTACCTAAAAGATGGCCTCATAGTTATCAATTTAAAAGACTATTTCTTCTCAATATCCTTACAAGAAAAGAACAGAGAAATATTTGCCTTCACAGTGCCTACTTATAATAATTTTCAGCCAGTTAAAATATATCAATGGGGGGTCTCCCAAAGTAAATGTTAAATAGTCCAACACTGTGCCAATATTTTGTACAACAGACATTGGAAGTAATACATAAACAATTTCCTAAATCTATAATTTATCATTTCATGGATGATATTTTACAAGCTGACTCAAATACAGACAACTTAGAAATAATGTTTGAAGAAAAGAAAAATTTAACTTGTTGGGCCTTACAAATTGCTCCTGAAAAGATACAGAGAAGAGATTCTATTAATTATTTAGGATATAAAATTGGTGTACAAAAAATTAGACCCCAAAAGGTACAAATTAGGAGAGATTAATTTTGGACTCTTAATGTCTTTCAAAGATTATTAGGAGACATTTCCTATCTATGAACTATTGTTGGGGTAAAAAATGGTGAACTGAGTAATTTGTTCAAAACCTAAAAGGTGACACAGACTTAAATAGCCCAAGAGAATTATCAGCTGAAGCTGAGGGAGAATTGGCCTTGGTAGAAAAGAAAGCACAGGAGGGACATGTGGATCATGTGAATCATGTGGATCCAGAGCTTGATTGCATTTTGGTTATATTAACCTCTAAGCATTCTTCTACATGAATTTTAATGCAGAGGGAAGTTATTATATTGGAAAGGATATTTCTACCAAGTAAGCAGAGTAAAAAATTAAAAACTTATGTAGAAAAGATCTCTGACTTGATTTTAAAAAGAAAATTGAGACTTTGTCAATTGGCAGAAATAGACCCAGCAGAATTTGTGGTACTTTTAAGGAGGACATTGAAAATATATGGGCAGAATGCGAACTTTGGCAAAAAGCTTGCAGTACTTTTTTGGGAGAGATTAACAGCAAATATCCCAAAATTGATAGAATTCAACTCATAAGGAGAGCTGATTGGATTCTGTCTTGCATTATATAGGAAACAACCATATCTAGAGTCCGTATATTTATATAGATGCAAACAAACAAGGAAAGGCAGGTACAAAGTAATATGAGATCAATAAACTATTGATAGGAAATGTGCTGGAGGCCTCAGAATTTCATAGAAAATATGTCAATGGTAAGGGTTTAAAAAAGGATTTTTCTGTAACCTGGCAACAAGCTCAGCAAATTGTAAGGAAATGTCCTACTTGTTCTTTTTACAACCAGTCTCCATTACCAACAGGATGTAACCCAAAGGGTACTCAGAGGAATGAAATCTGGCAGATGGATGTAATTCACTTTGCAGAATTTGGAAAATTGAAATATGTACACCACACTATTGATACTTATTCAGGATATAAATGGGCAATTGCTTTGAGTTCTGAAAAAGCTGATTCACTAATCATGTGTTTGCTAGAAGTTATGGCCATCGTGGGTATACCTGCACAAAATAAAACTGACAATGCTCCAGCATATGTCTCTTGTAAAAGGAAACAGTTCTTTGCTTATTAAAAATATAAAGCATATTACAGGTATACCACATAAACCTACAGGCCAAGCTGGCATAGAAGATCAAATCTTACTCTAAAGAATATTCTAAATAAAGAGAAAGGGTAACAACACCAGCAGAAATAGATTACATAATACTCTATTAACTTTGAATTTTCTCAAGGCTAATGAGAAAGGAACAACAGCTGCAGAGACTTTGGATAACAGACAAAAAACATATGGAATTACATCAGCCTATATACTTTAAAGATGTGCTGACCTCAGAATGGAAACCAGGATTTATATTAATTTGGGGACTTGGTTTTTTATTGTTGTTGTTGTTGTTGTTTCTACAGGAGAAGAAAAGCTATGGATAGCATAAAAATTAATAAAGTTTTGATTTGAACAAGAGAGACCTCTTACTTAAAAGTGGTGATAGTTCATCAACCAGCATGACCATCCAATTTAAATTAACTTATACCACTAACAAATGCTTTTCAATTAATCAGATATAACTTGCCAAAAGGGAACCTCCCCAAAGTTAAGCTTGCGGAAGTGTTTTTGTTTTTGTCTTTCAGGAGAATGAAGTGTAAGGAATCTGAAGAACAAATGAGACATCTGAAGAAAAGTGACAAATCATCCAGAAAAAAAATGTCTCAAAAAAAAGAATAAATTGGTCTATTGGTATATCATAAAAAATTTTCATACATCTTCATAAATGTTTGCTTCTGCTATTTCTAGAGACACTTAACACAAATGGTCTTTATGTTGTCCCAATTCAATTAAAAATTAAAGCTGGCATTGAGTTGGAGAATGATTCTCTCCTTCTCTAAACTCAAGCATGTTTGTTAAAAGGAAACTGCAAAATCTCTGTGTTGTGTCAGTCAGAAGAGCCATTTGCAATGGGAGAGAAAAAACGAAATTAAGTGACTATTCTATTACCACTAATCTCATAATTCCCCGGTTCTATCTGGATTCTTTAAAACGTTTCTTGAGACCTGCCCAACTCGGCCCCAGGTTCTGGCCACCAGGCAGGTTCCCTGCTAGCCCCACCGGGAAGGATCCCCTTCTCCAAGACCCCTGGCAGACCCTGCAGTCTCCACGCCCTGCCCCCACGCCCATCCGCCTGAGCCCCAAGCCTCTTCCTGAGACTTAGAGGCCGGCCCCCAGCTCCCATCTTGCTCCGGACGTCCCTTTTGGAACAGTCGTGAGTACCCTTCCTTGCCCCAGACCCCATCCCTGGGCACCAGCCACTCCAGGGAAGACCTGCCCAACTCGGCCCCAGGTTCTGGCCACCTGGCAGGTTCCCTGCTAGCCCCACCGGGAAGGATCCCCTTCTCCAAGACCCCTGGCAGGCCCTGCAGTCTCCACGCCCTGCCCCCACGCCCATCCGCCTGAGCCCCAAGCCTCTTCCTGAGACTCAGAGGCCGGCCCCCAGCTCCCATCTTGCTCCGGACGTCCCTTTTGGAATACTGGTGAGTACCCTTCCTTGCCCCAGACCCCATCCCTGGGCACCAGCCACTCCAGGGAAGACCTGCCCAACTTGGCCCCAGGTTCTGGCCACCGGGCAGGTTCCCTGCTAGCCGCACCGGGAAGGATCCCCTTCTCCAAGACCCCTGGCAGACCCTGCAGTCTCCACGCCCTGCCCCCACGCCCATCCGCCTGAGCCCCAAGCCTCTTCCTGAGACTTAGAGGCCGGCCCCCAGCTCCCATCTTGCTCCGGACGTCCCTTTTGGAACAATCGTGAGTACCCTTCCTTGCCCCAGACCCCATCCCTGGGCACCAGCCACTCCAGGGAAGACCTGCCCAACTCGGCCCCAGGTTCTGGCCACCTGGCAGGTTCCCTGCTAGCCCCACCGGGAAGGATCCCCTTCTCCAAGACCCCTGGCAGACCCTGCAGTCTCCACGCCCTGCCACCACGCCCATCCGCCTGAGCCCCAAGCCTCTTCCTGAGACTTAGAGGCCGGCCCCCAGCTCCCATCTTGCTCCGGACTTCCCTTTTGGAACACTGACTTCCCTTTTGGAACACTGGTCTGTCTGAACCAAGTGTGCGGATAAAGCCAAGAACGAACCACAAGGAGATGGGCAGACGTCAAGGCAGAAACATATACAACAAAATGAATAGCAATACAGCATCACCAGGCCCTAGCCCTCCTCCAACACCTAGACCTGAACATCAGAAATTGGAAGAAGCAGAAGAAAACAGCCTTATGAATGACATCATGAAGAAGCTAGAGGCTTGCGTAGAGGAAAAGACAAAAAAATGTGAAGAACGCTGTAAACAACTAGAGGAAAGGGCAAACAAATTAGAAGAAATCAATAAAGTCCTGGAAGAAAACAATAAAATACTGAGAGAAAATCAAGAAAAATCAATGAAACAAATGAAGGAAACAGTCCAAGACCTGAAAAGGGAAATAGAAAAAATGAAGAAGACACAAACAGAGGGAATGCTGGAAATAGAAAATCTGAGAAAACGATTGGGAACTTCAGATGCAAGTATAATCAACAGAATGCAAGAGATGGAAGAGAGGATCTCTAGCGTTGAAGATACAGTAGAAGAAATACATTCATCAGTCAAAGAAAACACTAAAACCAACAAAGTCATGAACCAAAATGTCCAAGAAATTTGGGACACCATGAAAAGACCAAACCTAAGAATAATAGGGGTCGAAGAAGGAGAAGAATACCAACTCAAGGGCACAGAAAATATATTCAACAAGATCATAGAAGAAAACTTTCCCAACTTAAAGAAGGAAATGCCTATGAAGATACAAGAAGCTTATAGAACACCAAACAGACTAGACCCCCAAAAAAAGTCCCCTCGCCACATAATAGTTAAACAACTAAACGTACAAAATAAAGAAAGAATATTAAGAGCAGCAAAGGAAAAAGGCCAAGTGACATATAAAGGCAAACCCATCAGAATAACACCCGATTTCTCAATGGAGACTTTGAAAGCCAGAAGAACCTGGACAGATGTAATGCAGACACTAAGAGACCATGGATGTCAACCTAGACTAATATACCCAGCAAAACTTTCAATCACCATAGATGGAGTAAACAAGACATTCCATGACAAAGCCAGATTTAAACAATACTTATCCACAAACCCAGCCCTACAGAAAGCACTAGAAGGAAAATTCCAACCTAAGGAAGTCAGATACACCCTCGAAAACACAGGCAACAGATAAAGCCACAGCAGTAAACCCCAACGTATAGAAGTACCCACACATCACCACCAAAAAATAACAGGAATGAACAATCACTGGTCATTAATTTCCCTCAATATCAATGGACTTAATTCACCTATAAAAAGACATAGGCTTACAGAATGGATACGAAAGCAGGACCCATCTTTCTGCTGCATACAAGAAACACATCTCAAATTCAAAGATAGACACTACCTAAAAATAAAAGGCTGGGAAAAGACTTTCCAATCAAACGGTCTTAAGAAACAAGCGGGTGTAGCCATCCTGATATCCAGCAAAATAGACTTCAAACTAAAATCAATCAAAAGAGATCAAGAAGGGCATTACATACTCATCACAGGAAAGATCCACCAAGATGAAGTCTCAATTCTGAATATTTATGCCCCAAACACAAGGGCACCCACATATGTAAAAGAAACATTACTAAAGCTTAAATCACATATAAAACCCCACACGTTAATAGTGGGAGACCTCAACACCCCACTTTCACCACTGGACAGATCTCCCAAATTGAAACTTAACAGAGAAATAAAGGACTTAACTGATGTCATGACTCAAATGGACTTAATCGATATCTACAGAACATTCCATCCTAACAAAAAAGAATATACCTTCTTCTCAGCACCCCATGGAACCTTCTCTAAAATTGACCACATACTTGGCCACAAAACAAATCTAAACAGATACAAAACAATTGGAATAACCTCCTGTGTTCTATCAGACCACCATGGTCTAAAGTTGGATTTCAACAACAACAAAAACTACAGAAAACCTGCAATCTCATGGAAACTGAATAATACCCAACTGAATCACCAATGGGTTAAGGAAGAAATAAAGAAAGAAATTAAAGACTTCCTAGAGATCAATGAAAATGAAGACACCACATATCCAAATTTATGGGACACTATGAAAGCAGTACTAAGAGGGAAATTCATAGCACTAAATGCCCACATAAATAAGTTGGAGAAATCTCACACTAGAGACTTAACAGCATACCTGAAAGCTCTAGAACAAGAAGAAGCACAGTCTCCCAGGAAAAATAGACGCCAGGAAATTATCAAAGTGAGAGCTGAAATCAATAAAATAGAAACAAAGAGAACAATACAAAAAATTAATGAAACAAAGAGTTGGTTCTTTGAGAAAATCAACAAGATAGACAAGCCCTTATCCAAACTAACCAAAAGACAGAGAGAGAGCATCCAAATCAACAAAATCAGAAATGAAAAGGGGGACATAACAACAGACATTGAGGAAATCCAGAGAATCATCAGGTCATACTTCAAAAACCTCTATTCGACAAAACTGGAAAACCTAAAAGAAATGGATAACTTTCTGGATAGGTACCACATACCTAAGTTAAATCAAGACCAGATAAACTATTTAAATAGTCCAATAACCCCTAACGAAATAGAAACAGTCATTAAAAGTCTCCCAACCAAAAAAAGTCCAGGACCAGATGGTTTCAGCGCAGAATTCTACCAGATCTTCAAAGAAGAGTTAATACCAATACTCTCTAAATTGTTCCACACAATAGAAACAGAAGGAACATTACCAAACTCCTTCTACGAGGCTACAATTACCCTAATTCCTAAACCAAACAAGGATACAACAAAGAAAGAGAACTACAGACCGATCTCCCTCATGAACATTGATGCAAAAATACTCAATAAAATACTGGCAAACAGACTCCAAGAACACATCAAAACAATTATCCACCATGATCAAGTAGGATTCATTCCAGGGATGCAAGGGTGGTTCAACATACGAAAGTCCGTCAATGTAATACACCATATAAACAAACTCAAAGAAAAAAACCATATGATCATCTCACTGGATGCAGAAAAGGCATTTGACAAAATCCAACACCCCTTCATGATAAAGGTATTGGAGCGATCAGGAATACAGGGAACCTACCTAAACATAATAAAGGCAATTTACAGCAAGCCAACAGCCAACATCAAATTAAATGGAGAGAAACTCAAAGCAATTCCACTAAAATCAGGAACGAGGCAAGGCTGTCCACTCTCCCCATACTTATTCAATATAGTACTTGAAGTTCTAGCCAGAGCAATAAGACAACATAAGGAGATTAAGGGGATACAAATTGGAAAGGAAGAAGTCAAGCTTTCCCTATTTGCAGATGACATGATAGTATACTTGAGCGACCCCAAAGATTCCACCAAGGAACTGATACAGCTTATAAACACCTTCAGCAACATAGCAGGATACAAGATCAACTCAAAAAAATCAGTAGCCCTCCTATATACAATGGACAAAGAAGCGGAGAAGGAAATCAGAGATACATCACCCTTTACTATAGCCACAAACGACATAAAATACCTTGGGGTAACACTAACCAAGCAAGTGAAGGACCTATATGACAAGAACTTTAAGTCCCTGAAAAAAGAAATTGAAGAAGATGTCAGAAAATGGAAAGATCTCCCATGCTCATGGATAGGCAGGACTAACATAGTAAAAATGGCAATCTTACCAAAAGCAATCTATAGATTCAATGCAATCCCCATCAAAATACCAACACAATTCTTCACAGACCTGGAAAAAATAATACTCAACTTCATATGGAAAAACAAAAAACCCAGGATAGCCAAAGGAATCCTGTACAATAACACAACTTCTGGAGGCATCACGATCCCTGACTTCAAGCTCTACTATAGAGCTACAGTAATCAAAACAGCTTGGTACTGGCATAAAAACCGACATGTGGACCAATGGAATCGAATTGAAGACCCTGACATGAATCCGCACACCTATGAACATATAATTTTTGACAAAGAAGCCAAAAGCGCACAATGGAAAAAAGAAAGCATCTTCAACAAATGGTGCTGGCAAAACTGGATATCAACATGTAGAAGGCTGCAAATAGATCCATATCTATCACCGTGCACAAAACTTAAGTCCAAGTGGATCAAGGACCTCAACATAAATCCAGCTACTCTGAACCTGCTAGAAGAGAAAGTAGGAAGTAGTCTTGAACGCATTGGCATAGGAGACTACTTCCTAAATAGAACACCAGTAGCACAGACTCTGAGACAAACAATCAATCAATGGGACCTCTTGAAACTGAGAAGCTTTTGTAGAGCAAAGGATACGGTCAACAAGGCAAAGCGACAGCCTACAGAATGGGAAAAGATCTTCACCAACCCCACATCTGACAGAGGACTGATATCCAGAATATATAGGGAATTCAAGAAATTAGACATCAAAATGCCCAACAGTCCAATTAAGAAATGGGCTATAGAACTAAACAGAGAATTCTCAACAGAGGAAACTCAAATGGCCGAAAGACATTTAAGGAACTGCTCAACATCCCTAATCATCAGGGAAATGCAAATCAAAACAACTCTGAGATACCACCTTACGCCTGTCAGAATGGCTAAGATCAAAAACACTGAAGACGCCTTATGCTGGAGAGGATGTGGAGCTAGGGGAACTCTCCTCCACTGCTGGTGGGAATGCAAGCTTGTACAACCACTTTGGAAATCAATATGGCGCTTTCTTAGAAAATTGGGAATCAATCTCCCCCAAGATCCAGCTATACCACTCTTGGGCATATACCCAAGAAATGCTCAACCACACCATAAGAGCACTTGTTCAGTTATGTTCATATCAGCATTGTTTGTAATAGCCAGAACATGGAAACAACCCAGATGCCCTTCAACTGAAGAATGGATAAACAAAATGTGGTACATATACACAATGGAATACTACTCAGCAGAGAAAAACAATGGCATCATGAGGTTTGCAGACAAATGGATGGATCTAGAAAAAATCATCCTGAGTGAGGTAACCCAGACTCAGAAAGACAAACATGGTATGTACTCACTCATAGCAGGATACTAGACATGAAACAAGGATGACTTGTCTGCTACTCACATCACCAGGGAGGCTACCTGGAAAACAGGACCCCAAGAAAGACACAGGGATCACCCAATGACAGAGAAATGGAATGAGATCTACATGAACAGCCTGGACATGAGTGGGGGTAATGAAAGGCGAGGGTTGAGGGAAAGAGAGCTTGGGGGAGCGGGAGATCCCAGCTGGATCAACAACAGAGAGGGAGAACAAGGAATAGGAGACCATGGTAAATAAAGACCACATGAGAATAGGAAGAAGCAAAGTGCTAGAGAGGCCCACAGAAATCCACAAAGATACCCACACAACAGACTGCTGGCAGAGGTCGAGAGACAGCCTGAACTGACCTACTCTGGTGATGGGATGGCCAAACACCCTAATTGTTGTGCTAGAAACCTCATCCAACTACTGAGGGATCTGGATGCAGAGATCCATGACTAGGCCCCGGGTGGATCTCTGGGAGTCCAATTAGCGAGAATGAGGAGGGTTTATATGAGCGAGAATTGTTGAGACCAAGGTTGGATAAAGCACAGGGACAAATAGCCAAATGAATGGAAACACATGAACTATGAACCAATGGCTGAGGGATCCCCACTGGATCAGGCCCTCTGAATGGATGAGACAGTTGATTGGCTTGATCTGTTTGGGAGGCACCCAGGCAGTGGGACCAGATCTTGTGCTCATTGCATGAGTTGGCTGTTTGAAACCTGGGGTCTATGCAGGATTGTTTGGCTCGGCCTGGGAGGAGGGGACTAGACCTACCTGGACTGAGTCTACCAGGTTGACCTCAGTCTGTGGGGAAGGCTTTGCCCTGGAGGAGATGGGAATGGGGGGGGGGGTTGGGGGGAAGGTGAGGGGGACGGGAGGGGGGAGAACAAGGGAATCCGTGGCTGATATGTAGAACTGAATTGTATTGCAAAATAAATTAATAAAAAAAAATTAAAAAAAAAAAAAAAACGTTTCTTAAGTTATGAATTGTACCCCAAAATTTATAATTTATTTTATATATATTATATATATTATATATATATATATAACTTTTGTCATGATTTTGATGGTCATATAGAGAACTAAATAATTCTGAAAGAAAGGCTTTATCTAGCTGCCTGTACATGTTTTTGTGTTGGAGTCTCTATAAAAGTTTTCTGCAGGGAATCATGACCATGCCTACCAGTGACTTTGAAGTCTCCAAAAACATGATCGGACCCCACAATGATGATTCAACAAGGACAAAAATACTAACATTAAGCTGATAAACATCATTCAAAGATCAGCTTTGGACTGCAACTGCTCAGGACAATTTCGAGATGGCTAGCTGAGATGATCCATCCTCATGGACTACTCGAATAAGGACTTGAAATAAGCCCTGCATGTTTGCATTATGCAGAGACTGGACAACAAATGATACAGCTACCTCCCCCAGGACTTGACAATTAACCCAAAATTTTTCTTTGCAGGATCCCCTAAGGATGCCTTTACCCCCAAACAGCAGGAAGTAATTTTAATTTGGTTTTGGTGAGGTGAGGTTAATTTAATTTGAGGTTTTGGTGAGGTGAGGTTAGTTTGTGACATTTCCTATTTCCCTGATCTCTCAGGTTTTCACTCCTATATCTGGTTCCATTTTTTTTAATTTAATAAGACTGTTTAGCAATTTGTCTACAGCCCATAATATGGTGAGAACAGAAGACATGGTTAGACATGACCTATACCACCAAACAAACCCAGACCCTGTTAGCAGATTCCAGTACTAGAAGTTATTGTCAAAACACTTTTTCAGTTGTTATTTTTCCCTCTTCTTCTATGCATTATTATTATATGTTAAGTATATTTTCTCTTTTTGCATATTTTGAAATATGTGTGCAATTTTCTTTCTATGGATAAATACTTCAGGGTTTTGCTCATATTTTGTCACAAACCTCTATTCTATGGCTTTCTCTTCTCTACTTTCTTTTACTGCTGAAACTGAATGAGAATTGCATATTTTTTCTCCTTTACTCTATCATCACTATTGTCTTATTCGTTTTAAATATCTTCTCAAAATTTTCTGAATAATGTAAAATTGTTTTCTGCAACTATTGGTAGTCTAAATATTGCCTTTAATATTACTTTTTAATTTTAATTTTTATTTATGTTTTTATATCATTTCCATCACACCCTCTGGTCTCTATTCCTAATGTCCCTCCACTGTTCCTATCTCTCATACTGCCTTTTATTTTAATTACGTGTGTGTGTGTGTGTGTGTGTGTGTGTGTGTGTGTGTGTGTGTTTGCTGTTTGTGTTTTTATCTCAAGAACCAAATGCATATTAGAATATCAGTTGATTATAGATTATGCCAAGTTTATAGTTACAAATAACCACCATATAGCTTTTGAAAAGCAATCAAATGTCAGTATTTTATATAAAAATATTTCTTTTATGGAGCTATACAAAAGTAAATGAATATGCTCTAATTTTTGGCAAAAGTGTAATAAAACAATATGACAAACTATTCTATAAAACCTCACTATACATGGATCTCTGCATCCAGATCCCTCAGTAGTTGGATGAGGTTTCTAGCACAACAATTAGGGTGTTTGGCCATCCCATCACCAGAGTAGGTCAGTTCGGGCTGTCTCTCGACCATTGCCGGCAGTCTGTTGTGTGGGTATCTTTGTGGATTTCTGTGGGCCTCTCTAGCACTTTGCTTCTTCCTGTTCTCATGTGGTCTTCATTTACCATGGTCTCCTATTCCTTGTTCTCCCTCTCTGTTGTTGATCCAGCTGGGATCTCCCTCTCCCCCAAGCTCTCTTTCCCTCAACCCTCGCCTTTCATTACCCCCACTCATGTCCAGGCTGTTCATGTAGATCTCATTCCATTTCTCTGTCATTGGGCGATCCCTGTGTCTTTCTTGGGGTCCTGTTTTCCGGGTAGCCTCCCTGGTGATGTGAGTAGCCTGGGTGGATCTCTGGGAGTCCAATTAACGAGAATGAGGAGGGTTTATATGAGCGAGAATTGTTGAGACCAAGGTTGGATAAAGCACAGGGACAAATAGCCAAATGAATGGAAACACATGAACTATGAACCAATGGCTGAGGGGTCCACACTGGATCAGGCCCTCCGAATGGGTGAGACAGTTGATTGGCTTGATCTGTTTGGGAGGCATCCAGGCAGTGGGACCAGATCTTGTGCTCATTGCATGAGTTGGCTGTTTGAAACCTGGGGCCTATGCAGGATTGTTTGGCTCGGCCTGGGAGGAGGGGACTAGACCTACCTGGACTGAGTCTACCAGGTTGACCTCAGTCTGTGGGGAAGGCTTTGCCCTGGAGGAGATGGGAATGGGGGGGGGGGCGTTGGGGGGAAGGTGAGGGGGACGGGAGGGGGGAGAACAAGGGAATCCGTGACCGATATGTAGAACTGAATTGTATTGCAAAATAAATTAAAATAAATTAAAAACAAAAAACAAAAAACAAAAAAAAACAAAAAATAAATAAATAAAAAAAACCTCACTATACATATATAAAAGAATAGAAGTAGAATTTATAACTTTACCCCGGCTGAAAAATGTATTCAACTCATTTTGAGGCTATCATTAAAATGTGAAGTTCCTGACTCCAGGATGAGAAGCTTAGGGAAAACATTTCTGGATGTAGGTGTAAGTGTGAATTTTTAGCACAACACTAGGAGCTTGAAAATCAAGACCCAAGACTGACAATGCCATTCCATGAGGTTACACAGCTTTTCCACAGCAAGACAAACTGCCAATGAGTGAACAAACAGGAATCCTGTACAGTGGAAGTAAGCTTGTTCTGCTCTCCTACAGAGTATTAGTATTTGGAACATATTTAGAACAGTTAAAATTGAAGAGCAAAATTAAAAATAAATTAAAACCACCCATAGACTAATAAGCAGAAGTAGGTATAAACCTGATAGTATAGTTTTAACACAATTCCCATGTTCAGCAAATTCATTTTAAGATGCTTACCTAAACTAATATTAAAAAAGAAAACTCAAGAGACTGTGGATGGCTATGTGTGTAATGCTGCATTTTCTGTACAAGCACAAAGATCTGATTTTAAATCTCAAGCATCCCTAAGAACCTTGCTGTGGTCTTATGGAAACCTACAATCCCATTGGAGTAAATGTTGGCTTCAGGAGTGTAGAGGAGGATTCAGCTGCATATCTTAGTGGCAGTTGTGATCTCAAAGAAATAAGGTAGACAGTGCTTGAACAGGATGTCTTTCTGCTTTCTCCATGTGCATGAATGTGGGAAACATTGCATATATACTTATATACATCACACACACACACACACACACACACACACACACACACACACACACATATAATCAAACAAACACACATCAACTCAGAGAAAGTTAAAAAAGCTTACTTTGAGACTCAGTCTCAATCTGGTCAAAATGGGGTAGGAAAGAATCCTCAGAAGTTCAGACATTATTTTCATAAGAATTTAGTTTTGGTTTTAGCACCCACACTGCAGCTTATACCTTCCATTGCCGGAAATCCGTTTCCCTCTTCTGCCTTGTAAGACACTTTAAAGCAAATAGTGCACATGCAAACATTCGGGCAAAAAAAGGATCATGCACATAAAACAAAAATAAATGAATATGAAAATAACAAAAGAAAACACAATCAAGAACAAATGGCAGTGAGAATGCCAGGGAAGAGAGAAGCCCTCATACACTGTGCTTGATTTTTGTTATGATGGACAGATTGATACAGGTTCTAAACTACATTCTCTACTACTTCTGGCCATGCACCTGAAGGCCTCTATATCCTCCCATGAATATTCTTACACAATCGGGTTTATGGCTTTTCTTTTCACTATAGCAATGAAATGCATCAGCCTAAATAAACATCATCAAATAAATGGAAAAGGAGAATATTTTTCTACCAGGCTTTGAAATTTTTGTCCGTTGATAAATATGACATGAAATTATTGAACTGGATAATATATTAATTTAAACAGCCCAGGCTCAGAACAAAAGCAAACACACATTCTGTCACATAATAACATGATTGCTTTAATATTAAATATGTGTTGTACATATAAATGAAGTTACAGCCTTCATTGTTACTGTTCCAAGGAGGATGGTGTCTTGGTTAATGATATTAAACACCTCAAACTTCATCATTCGCATCTGCACAATCATCCAACTAGTTCTCTGTTGAGTTTGACCAGGCACTTAATGACTCAGATGCTCATGCTGAACATGCACACATCATCTTTGTGTGCAAGAAGGGCTCCAGTCTTGTATTCACTGTGACCTGGGATACCCCTGCCTCTTGGCACTTCGCAGTTATTCTATGGGATTCCTGTCTAGGAACCTGACTGACATATTCAATGAGGTCAAGTACCTGACATTCAGCATACTGCTGTTCTTCATTGTGGATAGCCTTTCTCCCTGTATAGCAGAGAAACAACGGAAATGTCTTGGTGGCCATGGAAGTCTTCTCCATCTAAGCTACCAGCACAGTACTCCTCTGCTGCATTTTTATAGCTAAGTTCTTTACTATTCTCTAAAGACCAGAGAAGAACACAGCAAACTGAATAAGGAAAAAGCACATTCAAAGAGAAATGTCCTTGCTAACACTTAAATAATTTCTTTCTTAATTAAATACAAGTCTTGAAGGCAGTTTAGTACCATTTCAACAATTAAACATAGGATTATAATTTGGAATTTGATTATACATGCTATCACTTCATGATGTAATTTCATTTGAATACAAAATCTCCCTGGTAGGTAATTCTAGGCTGTGCATATGTTTTTATGAAAAAAAACAATGATAAATTTTAAATTTTAGTAAAAAACAATGCATTACTGTTTGCAAGAAATTATTGCATATAATTTTGATGTGTTTAGTGTCTTAAATAGTTTTGTGCTTGCTACATGTTTTTCCAGATAAGAGTTATTTACTGGCCTTTTCCATCACCTTTCACCCATGTCACTCTTATCAAGTATTCTCTCTGTCTTTGTCTTAATGTCTCTTTTTTGGTGTTTGTATATTTGTGACTCTCTGTGTGCATCTCAGTATGAGTATGTATGTGTGATAGTGTCTCTCTTTGATATTTTCTCTTTCTGATTGTGTATGTGCATGTTTATGTTTCCATGTGTGTCTCTTTCTGCATGTGTGTATATTTGTGTGTGTGTGTGTGTGTGTGTGTGTGTGTGTGTGTGTGTGTGTGTGTGTGTACATACTAGGAAGAAGAATAAAAGGACAGGAATTATGTCTGAAAAGTCCATATGGAATCATACTATTAAATACCTAGATTCAAAACCTGCATTCATGTAAGTCAGTATAAAATATAAACAAGTAACTTAAATAAATACTTTCTATCTAACTGACAATTGACTTTTGAAAAACTACAAACCAAGTAACAAAAACCCCAACACCTTCAATCAGAACACTTTGTTGAATTGTTGGTCAGGATTGAACAAAAGACTCTTATAGGAAACAGAATGCTAGTTCTTTTGACTTAAAACACATTCAGTTCTGGAAATACAGCCCTGAGACATCTGGGTTGGAAATATCTTGAACATTTCTTCATTTAGGAGTAGTTTTCTGGGTAACTGTCATTTCTTTGGAAGGTTCCAAGGAAGAAATGGAGTAAGGAATACTGAAAGCAGGAAAAATAGTCTCCCTTAAGGTAGGCCATAGGTCTGTAATAAGGGTCTGGAAACAGAGTACAGGAGAATGAGTAAGTATAATGAGGCAAAAGGGTACACTGAGAATATGTGGATGGTAGATGGGGAGGAGAAAAGATAAAATCTATGTTTATGTAACAATACTCTAAACAAACCCATTACTTAATAAGCTAATTAAAAAACTAATGCTGTCAGACACAGACTAACTCAAGATTTTGGTTCCTCATCACAGTTACTAAGATTTTTCCATCTCAAAGTCCATTTTATTATAATTTTAACTAAGAATAATAAAGATGTAAGAGGTTTTGATGTCTATACCCATGCTGACATAAAAATTGTAAATTATATATATATATATATTATATATATATATATTCATACAACTCAGGATGACATGAGAAGTCAGTGATAATATGAAATCCCCAAGTTTCAGATACTAGAACAAAAAATAAAAGTAATATGTAAGCTAAGTGTCAGGAATTCCATGCTTCATCCTGAGTTACATAGGTCATTGTTCTTAAAAAGAGTTGTACCAGCTCACCTGTGTATAAACTGGCAAAGCAACAAAAAAGTTCTGGTGAACTGACAATAAAGAACCAAAACTGAGTGTATAAAGCATGAGATATCTTTTGTTGCACAATTTTGGAACACAGAAACTCAAACTCAGGGTTTTCCTAGGCCTGCTTGTACTCTGAACCTTTGACCAAAAAAAGTGACTTTTCCCGCTGAGAGTCAAGAGTTAAATACCCTGTAGGGCTGGAATCAATCTTCTCCATCTTGGCCATGCAGTGGGAGGTTCTGTATATTATAGAGTTCCAACCACATCAAGTCTATGCATAATGACTTCATCCACATTGATCATCTCAGGAAACAAACCATTTCCCAACAGAAGTCACAAGATATTGGGACATACAGGTTCTATAGAACTTTTTGTGGAGACACCAGTCTAGTGTCATTTAAAATTATTTATTTATTATATTTATTTCAACATGTTTACATAACTGGATACACATTTCTTCAAAATATTAGCCATTTCTTTATGGTGATAAACTCCTATTTTCTTTTCTAGCTCTTCAAATGCATGGGTTTGTGTGTTTGTGTGTACATGTGTTGAATTTGTGTATTATATAATGTAGCATAAATACTACAGAAAAGAGCTTTCAAAGTCTGTGAATATGATTGTATTTTTCTATTTACATATATTATCAATAAAATTATTATTCTACATATTAAAGTTTATTTTAACAGGATTGCCTTATAGTTACTATTTGTGAATTATTGTTCAATGAATTTTTTTACCTTTTACTTTCCACATGTTTGCATGTGTTCATGTACTTCTGTGAGTACCTGATGTTGAGGATCAATATAAATTAGACAGTTAAGTATATCAATACCACATATCTTGATATGTATTCTACAATCCATCAGAAGTAGGTTCTAATTCAAGTAAAAGAATGGACTTGTTAGTGGGATGATAGCAAGCAGACAAAGAGCAAAAACTTCCTTCTCCCTTTTCCTTGTACAGGTGTCCATCAGAATTAGATCTGCATTAAAAGTATGTCTCTCTTCCTCAAGGTCTTGACTAAGGAAATACCTAGAATATCTGGACTAAAAGGGTGCTTTCTGACCTCTAAGACTGAGATTATATTTAGTCAAGTTGGTAAACAAGAAAAGCCATCACAACTCTACCACTTTCCAAATTGACATACAATCATATTTCCTTTTGCTGTGATTCATTTCCAAAGGAAAACCCCATAAGACCTTGGAGGTTTAACAAATAAATTTGCTATCTATTGTGAGAATATTCTTTCAATGGGGAGTGCTCAAGTAATGTCTATCCCTTCTCTTTAAATTCTCATTGACACCAAGTTTCATTCTCATCAAAGTTCTCCATACAGAATCCATGAATTCATAATGTTTGTTTACAGAAAATGAGGATGGTCTTTCTGATGAGAATGTGGGTGACCCAGATATAGTCACAATGATAATTATCTACTCACTATGTATTAACGTATTTTATTATTATATAGATAGATATCCCCATCCCTTGTTTTAAATATACCATCAAGTCATCTCTTTTTTTGTTTCGAGACAGGGTTTCTCTGTGTAGCTTTGCGCCTCTCTGGAACTCACTTGGTAGCCCAGGCTGGCCTTGAACTCACAGAGATCCGCCTGGCTCTGCCTCCCGAGTGCTGGGATTAAAGGCATGCGCCACCACCGCCGGGCAAGTCATCTCATTTTTAAAGGTAAATTAACATTTAAGATGTCTTAGTGTGTTCATTTTGGTCTAACAGATTTGAAAGTAGCAGTTTGTTGTGTTTTACTTAAGAGGATAAAATCACCGTGTTGTATCTTCAAACTCATATTTGTTCATTTGTTTTTTATCAGGTTTCCTGGTAAAAAATATCCACATAATCATTAAAATAATTATTACTGCATATGCATTCATAAACTGTACATATATATCATATTTAAAAGCACAGATATAATGTGTTTGTATATGAAGACATGATAACATTGCAATATGAGTAACATCTGCTTGTATAGGAACAATAATATCTTCAACAAAATTGCTAACCCTAAGAAATATGAACCATATTGTAGAAATAAAGTTGATGTAAGAATCAGAAAATATCATTTTGACCTGAATTGTATGATTCTCTATGTCTTTGACTTAAAAGTAGACATTAAGTTTATTGTAAAACCTCAGGTTAATTGTTTCAAAGAGCTGTTCAGTAACATAGTCATTTTTATTTATTTTACCTATGTGGTCATATTCATTAAATAAGTATTTGAATTTAATATTAATTTGTAATTTTAGTATTACTATGAACAAATTAAATGAGGTTAAAGTCCTCAATTTTAGTTTACAGAAGCATTTACTTATAATCATTTTGTTATTAAATACATGATAAGAAACAAATGATAATTCCATATGAGTAATCTCTACATACATAACACAAAAGACAAATTCTAATAAACTAAGATTTTCTGATTAAAGCATGTTGAGTTTAAATTTGTATTACTTCCATTGTAAAAGGAAAACTTAGCATTGCAATCTTTCATAAACATGTTGTTAGTCTGGGCAGAAACAGAAGCAGACACTCAAAGAGCAAAGCAGCATGAAAGGCAAAAGACATTTTATATTACTTAGAGGAAAACTGGCTTGGACTTACCAGTCAGAATTAGCAGTGAGACGCTGTTGAGCCTAATATAGTAGCACTTTTCTGGCTGATACTTCTCTCTTATTGGTAATACCAATCTTTTGAGTGTCTGTGGGTATCTGTAAATTTCAATTATGTCTCTTTAGAAGCCAGTAAATATATCAGGTAAAGCCTATTAATGTTAAAGCAAAACAAAACCAAAACAAAACATTAAGAATTACAAAATAAACACTTTAGAGGTGTTTTCTGAATGTGCAAAATCTGCCAGCAGGGTATTCAAGGTTCTAGTGTAATCCACTTTTCTTGGGAGGTAAGAACATAGTGAAGGGATAGAAAAAGAGGCTGGCAGATGAGGGAAAATACAAAATTCTGAGAAAAAAAAACCCAAAGTGTCTGATTCATGCCTGTAGGCTATTAAACCATAAGAAGCTCACTCAGTCATCTTGCTCTTCATTGTATGGTTCTAAGAAAGGAAAAGGAGATGGCACTAGTAGAAATAAAAGGTTGATCAACGATATGTGCTTGGTTGGGGGACTCTCAAATCCCTCCCAGTTTCGTATCCAAATGTTGATTTGGGATTGATGCATGCAAAACAGTCAGTCATACCCTTAAGCATCATTTATTTTCATTAGAACAACTGAAATGCTGCAGTCTCTCCCTCTCTGTATAGACAGAGTGGATGTGTTGTTGGGTCCCTAGGGTTTTATAGTACACAATAGGGGAGCCTTAAAGGATGGAAGTTGTCATTTGCTGTTAAAGAATCAAAGAATTAGGGGTGTTTGTATGTGTTTCTACTTACCAGAAAATTCACGGGTAGTATCAGTTCAAGTCGACTTTCCTGTCCCGAAAATTTAGACCCAGCTGAGGCTTTTAGGTAATTAAACCACCACTTACTATATACCCTGGCATTTAAATTATAACCATTACCATGACAACAAAAATATTCTTTGTAAATACATAATATAGAAGGTATGAGAGCCACTGCATCATATTGGTAGACAGTATGATATGAGTCCCATTCATTAATAATGATAATCCCTCTCTATAGGTACAAGATGAGAATTTACCAGTTTTTTTTTTTCATTTTTTTTTATTTTTATTTTTATTTTTTCCCCCTTTCTATTTTAACAAAAAGGAAAAAAAAGAAAAAGGTTATAACCAACAAAAGAAAAACCACACACAAAAGTACAACGACCATACACAATATATACAAGCAATAAATGTCCAAACAATGTCTAGTCCATCTGCACTTGACAAACCCAGAGAAAACAATCTCATTATCCACCCTACCTTGTTAAGTCCAAAATGCATCTAATTCACTCTCCATCCTAATTAATCTTCAACTATAACTAACTAACCTTCAACTATAACTAACTAATCTTCAACTCCCTCAGAGACCCAAGAAGGAAATAATATTAGCTAACAAAAATAAAAACAGAAAGTGCATGCAAGCAACTTCCAAAAAATTTGTGAGTTGACAGAAACAGTCAGCTGCCCGGACAGTCACCCGAGGTTTCTCCACAGTGTTGGGGCATCATCTCCAGCCCATAGGCTTAGCATATCCGACAGACTCATTTGTGAAGTAGGATGTACACAAGGTCGACAGTTCAACCTCACATTGGGTGAGAGCAGTCCATGTACCAGAAACACCTGAATTCCACTAGATATGTTTTAAAAATTGAGCAGATATATTTTAGACAGGTCATCTTCAAACCCTTCGAAGATCTACAGAATATGGCATTTAAGATGTTTTAATAACTTAGAAAATTTTTCTTTTTTGTTATGATTATGAGACATGTCGGCTCCTGGCAGTACCAATCTGCTTCAGAGAAAATATGGGCATTGAAGAAATTGCATATGGAGTTAACTTTCATTGTGGCAAAAGTTAGCCACTGGACAGCAGAGTATCCTTGAATCAACTGCTGACAAAATGGACAGACAGGACATGAAACAAAGTACTACTGATTCTTGCCAAAACGAGTGTGGTTATGGCTTTATCAAGGGGCATCTTCTGAGGCCAGGACAATATGGCACCATCCCTGAGGTTGCCTTTGCAGTTCGGAAAGGGTGCAGTGCCCTTTTCTTCAAAGGCAGCTGAATAGGCAGTGGGCCGATGGCTTCTGATGTGCAATGGAACAGCAGCTGAAACAGTTATTCTTGAAGAGTGGCTAAGCTCACGCCTCGCAATAGTAAACTGGCATTTGACAGAGGGATGTGGAGAAGAACGGGATGCTAAGATGAAGCCATATATACACAGCCAAGAAGAATGGACAGCTGAATTAAAAAATCAACAACAATTTCCAGAATTTAAAATCCTGAATCATGAATTTACCAGTTTTCTTTGGCCTTCAGATTTGCCATTGAGGAGATCAACAGAAACACTCACATTTTACCTATCACGTCTCTAGGATTTCATCTCTATAATGTCCATATCAATCAAGGGACTATTCTTGGGGGAGCTTTTGCTTGCCTCACGGGATTTGAAATTGTGCATCTTAATTATGAATATAGAAGTAGGAAGAAGACTGCTGCCTTACTTACAGGAGTATCATGGGCAACATCTGCAATTAGATGACTGCTGAATCTCTACAAGTATCCACAGGTGAGGAACATGCCTGCGAGGGAACAAGAAACTTGCATTAAACTGTAGATATTTCAGATGTTTTCCAATGTAAGGAAATGATGTTTTGTCATCCATCTATCAAAGAAAATAAATCAGGCATTTGGTAATGTAGCCCAATTTACTTTGCTTGAGACAGAGAAGAGGAATAGGTTGCAGCCTGTAGTGGGTGTTTAGAAAATTCAGTGTCTTGTGAGGAATTCTCTATAACTGCCTTAGGAAAAATGATCGGATTTTATCACACCATGTGCATAAATTAGATTATACCAATCCAAAGTGCCACCTTCATTTTAAGATTGTGTTCTATGTCAATGTCTTCACTCATGTTTCCTTCCTGAAATTTTCTTCAGCTTAATTTTGGGCGATTTGACACTATCCTGAATGACAGAGGCCAGTTCTCTTCTCTCTATCAGACAGCACCCAAGGACATATTTCTTTCACATGGCATTGTCATTTCGATGGTTCATTTGAGCTGGATCTTGGTGGGACTGGTTCTCATGGATGACCACACAGGGGCTGAGAGTCTATCAGACTTGAAAAGAGAGATTGACAGGTACAAAGTGTGTTTAGCTTTTGTAGAAATGATTCTAGACATCCCGATTATCTCCTACTATGAACCTTCCCTAAAAACTCACATGCAGATACTGAAATCATCTGCAAATGTGGTTATCATTTATGGTGACCATGAATAATTACATGGTGCAGTTATGATTATAGCAGCACATGTATTGAACAGGAAATCTGGGTCTTGAAATCACAATGGGATGAAACTTCTCTTACTAAATCTTTGCTATTTGATACATTCCAATTTTTGCACATTTTTGACTCATTTTTGCACATCACCACACTGAGGTTTCTGATTTTAGGAAGTTTATCCAGACATACAATCCTTCCAAATACCCAGAGGACTATTTTCTTGCTATGTTCTGGAACACATACTTCAACTGCTCTTTTTCTGGACCTGATTATAAACTCTTGGGTAACTGTCTACCCAATGCTTCTTTGGACATGTTGCCTAAAAATGTTTGGGAAATGGATATGACTGAAGAGAGTTACAATTTATGTAATTCTGTGTATGCTGTGGCTCACAGTCTCCATGAGATGACACTCAAACAAGTACAAATTCACCCCCATGGAAATGTGGAGGTATATACCTTCCCTTGGGAGGTAATTTCTCTTCCAGTATATTTTATCAAAAGCACTGTGACATATTGAGGTTTAATAAAAGCACTAAGAACGTGATTGTACACTGTGGCAGATTTTGCCAAAATGCACCTGAGAAACTCTTTGTAATTTATCATCTAGACGTCATTGAAAAAGTATGTGTCATGGTTCAAGCTGACTGGGTGGCAATAACAAGGTTAAAATGTATGTATGTCATATATACTTTGTGTTACAATTAACCACAGAATCTTCTCTTTATAATATACTCAATTGAAACCCAAATATCTCTAAGTATATTTCATAGTAGAAATAGGAGAACTAAATTCTAAATTTTCAAATGCTATTAAATCTTCATACTTCACAGTATGAAGCAAAGGTTATGTTACCTTACTGATCATTTTAATACAATTTGGACATAAAATCTCCATTTACAAACTGAAAATTTGAGTACCTTACTTAAATATTTGGATGTGACTAGCACTTAAAACTATGAACATTTATCAATATTCATTAATTTAATCTTTCTGTTTGTAATTCTCTCTCTCTCTTTTGCTGTGTGTGTGTGTGTGTGTGTGTGTGTGTGTGTGTGTGTGTGTGTGTGTGTGTGTGTGTATGTGTGAAATCTTTCTTTGGAAACTGGGCTGGCAGTTTAGAAACATGATATATTCATTTCTTGTCTTCATCCATTATAATGTTTATAGCTTATTATAGCTTGCCGTTTATGCTAGAGATTTTGGACAATGAGACCCTTTGCTTCATCAAGTTCCATTGAAATTTTCTGGAAATTACTTAATCATTGGATTATGCATCTCTTTTAGCTTCACCCTTTTCTCAAGAATATGCATTTCAAAACTGGTGCTGGAAACATTGTGGTTTTGGATTCACAAAGGAAATCAGATGCAGACTATGATATTATCAACATCTGGAATTTTCCAGAGAGCCTCAGAAAAAAGATGAAAGTTGGAACATTTACTTCAAAAGCTCCAGAAGGGCAGGAACTGTTTTTGTCTGAACATATGATAAAATGAGCTATAGTATATACAGAGGTGGGCTGGATCTTATCTCATTACATTGATATCTATGTCAGTAAACATTTGTTTGTGGATGCAATGATTGTTGTTTCCTTACTCAGTGCCCATCTCAATGTACAAAAATAATGTCCCAGAAGGGAAGTCCAGGGCAGGATGGGAGCTGGGGGCCAGCCTCTAAGTCTCAGGAAGTGGCTGGGTGCTAGGGCAAATGGGCGTGGGGGCCGGGGGTCTTGGAGAAGGAGATCCTTCCCGGTGGGGCTAGAAGGGAACCTACCCAGTGGCCAGAACCTGGGGCCAAGTTGGGCAGGTCTTGCCCGGAGTGGCTGGTGCCCAGGGATGGGGTCCAGGCTGAGCTAGGGCACTCAACTGTGCTCCAGAAGTGAAATCCCAATTATCCTCTCTTATTCCATGTGCCTAGGCCAATTTTTTGTCTCTGTGTTAGTAGCCATCTACACCAAATAGAAGCATCTTTTATGTTAGTTCCCTTTGAGATTGTTCTTTTGCAGTTTATAATATAAAGCCTGTTTGATTGGAAATTAAACACTTGATTGTGATTTTGATCAAAATGTAAACAGAAATTTGTAAATCAGCAGCCTAAAGACAAGGGGTAATAATGTTAGACTTACCTTAGTAGTCTTAAGAAAATGAGAATAGAAAATGTGAGGTCTCCGAACGCGATGAATGTGTAGACAGTATTGACATGGCACAAGATGCATAAAATGGTTCAGAGTAACAAAGGAGAGAGATCATTCCTTGGAGTGCAAGGAATGAAGTATAGTGGAATCCAGAAAGAGGTATCATGACCCATATAAACAGGGAAACAGAAAGGCACTGGAGTGAGCTGAAGGAAACCATCCACACTTCCAACACCAGGTAATAGCAGAATGGAGGACCCATACAGGATAAGGCATTTGGGTGAAGAGCTTTGTCCCTGAAAGAATGGCATTCAATTTCAAAGGAGAAACATGTGATGCTGGTAAGTGTTAACCTAGTGGAGCAATTTTCTGTGACAGTGTTTCTTTTTTCATGGCAGACTAGATTTGTGAACACAATTCCCAATTCATAGAGTAGTATAATCAGAGGACCACTAGAAAATGATATTGATTAGTACAAAATAAAGAAACCTGTTGGACACACTGGCTAAGCTTGTATATGTCAGGTGGCTGCAAGAGGCAGTCATCTGCATCTGTTCAGATGCAGATATTCTAATTGAAGTCTAGGAAAAAAGGCTTGAGGGGTTAGATTTTCATGTCTCTCCCTCTGTGATGAGAAGTGAGTCTGTTCCTTTTAGCAATTGTGACACATTTATTAAGCACAGAATCAACAATTTTTGTATTATCCACATTTCTTTCTTTCTGTACTTGGTCTACTGTACCATAGGACTAAGAATTCTAGAATATAGTGTTCTCCCTACAGAGTGCTCACTGCTCAATGGGCTGTGAAAGCAGTGAGATGCTCATACTGAGGCTAGTTTCCCACAGTGCAATGCCCTAAAGACCCCATTTGTCTTAGATTTCTACCTTCCATCAGTACAAAAATTCATTGTGGTTTATCTATTGGGTAGTGTGATGTATAATTCACAAACTCTTAATGTTATTAATGTCAGCAGTAGCACATTTTATGTAAGCAAGTATTGTTTAATGTTGAATGCCACCTTGTTGTTGATGAAAATACATGAATCAGTCCAGTCCATATCTAGAGCACATCACAGAGCTACCTGAAAACATGGTGAGAACAGTGGATACTATTAGAAATGACCTATACCACCAAACAAAACCAGTCTCTGCTAGTAGACTTGAGTATTTGTGGTTATTGACAAAAAATTCTCCAGTTGCTTATATTCTCTCTTTTCATGTATTGTTACTACATTTTAAGTATGTTCTCACCATGGACTCCAGAATGAGGAATAGGACATAAAAACCATCTAAGCACCAGGCACAGGTCCTGATCTCACTGCAAGGAGGAACCTTACGAAAATACCAAGCTTCACAACTGTCACACACATGCTGAGGGCCTCAGTTTGTCTTATGCCTGCTCCCTGATTGTTGGTCCAGGGTCCATGGGCTCCCATAAGCTCAGTTCAGCTTTCTCTGTATTTTACCCCATCATGAACCCATGGTTTGTACAATACCACCCACCTTTACTTCAGAAGCAGATGGGGAGGGGATTAGATGGAAAGCCAGTGTGGATGCAGGAGAGGGAGGGAATGGGAGGAGAGGAGGGAGGGAAAACTGCAATCGATATGTAAAATAAATGTAAAAATATTATTAAAAAATAAAAGAAAAAATGCTTTCCCTTTATTTCATATTTTGAAATATTTCATGTGTGCAATTATCTTCTCTTTTGTAATTGTGTAATTTCTAAATTTTGCTTCTACATTTGTTCATACATGCCAACTTGACAGTTACAACTAATTCCACATAGCTAAGAAAGGCAAACAAATGCTAATATTTTAAATAAAAAAGGGTTCTTTCACTGTGCTAATCAAAAGTACCTGAATATGCTCTAAATTTTCACAGAAGTGTAATAATCCAATATATCAAACAATTATAGCCTATTCTATAAAACCTGACTACACACATATAGAAGAATCGAAGTTGACTGTTTATCTTCACTCTATGTAAAAATCTATTCAAGTAATTTTGAGATGTAGTTACAATATGAAGTTCTTGACTCCAATAGAGAAACTTAGAGAAAACAGTTCTGGATATAGATATCAGTGTGAGTTTTTAATAGAATTCTAAGATCCTGAGAACCAAGTCCCCAAATAAACACTGCCATTACATGAAGTTACACAACTTTTCAACAAGACAAAATGTCAATGAATGAACACAAAGTCATCCTGCGCAATGGGAGTAAACTCGTTCTTATCTCCCATAGAACATTAATTGTGGGACAAGTGAAGAACAGTTAAAACTGAACAGCAAAACAAAAATGAGGTTAAAACCACTCCTAAACTATTAAGCAGAAGTGGTTATAAACTTGAAAGGACAGTTTTCAAAACAATTCAAATGTTCAGCAAATGCATTTTAAGATACTTACCATCTTTACACAACATGGTAATGTACATAAAACTCAAGAGGCTGCCATGGCTATGTATAATGGAGCATTTTCTGTCCAAACATGAAGATCTGATTTCAAATCTGCAACATCCTTAGGAACCTCCCTGTGGTCGTATGGAGCCACAATCCCAGTAAAGTGAAGGTTGGATTCAGGAGGATAAACTAGGCTTCAGCTGAAAGCCTCAGTGGCAGTTGTGATCTCAATGATATAAGGTGCACACTGCTTGAACAGGATGTTCTCTGACTTCTACATGTGCATGAATGTGTCCTGGGTAACCTCTGCTCCTTGGCACTTGGGAGATACACTATGACCTTTCTGTCTAGGAACCTGCCTGTCACATTCAATAAAGCCAAGATCCTGAGATTCAGCTTGCTGGTGTTCTTCAGTGTGTGGATAACCTTCCTCCATGTCTACCACAGTACCAACAAAAAAGTTTTTGTGAACATGGACATCTTTTCCATCTTGGCTTCCATCACAGGGCACCTCAGCTGAACTTTTGTTCCTAATTTCTTCATTATTCTCTTTATAACAGGGAAGAGCTCACCTCATTGCATCAGGAACAATAAATATACCATGAGTAATGTCCTTCTTAACACTTAGGTCATTTCATTCTTCATTTAATCCAAGGCTTGAAACCAGTTCAGCACCATTTCAACAATTAGACATAAGGTCAGAATTTGAGAGCTCATTATATGTGCTAGCATTTTATGATCTAGTTTTATTTGAATCTCTTGGTTTTACAACTACCATTTTTTAATGTTCTGAGTTCATGTTCGATTTATATAATCTCTGATTATGTTACCATTAATTTACTTATATTGATGTAAAATGTTTATGCAATCTATTTTATGCTCTGCTTTCTTAGATCATTTACATATTCTTTTTTCTGATCTGGTAAGTGTATTTCAGAAGATTAATTTCTTCTTTTTCATTCATTCTTTTCTTATATATTTCGTCCTGACAACAGTTTCTCCTCCCTTCTCTCATTCTAGTTTCTCTCCCCAAAATACTTCCCTTCACGCCCATATCCTTTTCTCCTCTGTTTTCCTTTTGAAAAGAGCAAGCTTATAAGAGATATCAATCAAACATGACATAACAAGTTATATTAAGACTAAGCAGCCAGGCAGTGGTGGTGCTCGCCTTTAATCCCAGCACTGGGAGGCAGAGCCAGGCGGATCTCTGTGAGTTCAAGGCCAGCCTGGTCTCCAAAGTGAGTTCCAGGAAAGGTGCAAAGCTACACAGAGAAACCCTGTCTCAAAAAACCAAAAAAAAAAAAAGACTAAGCACATACCCTTATATCAAGGCTGGACAATGCACCCAGAAAGTAGGGAAAGGTTCCCAAGAGCAGGCAAAAGAATCAGAGACAGGCCCTAGTCCCACTGTTTAGGAGTCCCACAAGAACATACAAGAGCCATACAAGCTTTATGACTGAATCCTCAGTCTCTTGGAGACCCTGAAGATCACTGACTAGTAGAATTCTGGGCCATGTGCTTGTGGTGTCTTTTACTCCTCTGGATCATTCATCCTATCTCCCATGCTCTCCAGGATTTCCCAAGCTCTGCCTAATGTTTGGATGTGGATCTCGATATCTGCTCCTATCAGTTGGTGTATGAAACTGCTCTGGTAATGATTATACCAGATTCTGGTCTACGAATTTTGTGAAAGATTGATTTCTTATGTCAAGGAGTTTTAACAAAAAGAGTCTATTTCTCATAGGGACTCCTTATATTTTATGCATTTTATAAAAGTCTTTCATATATAAATCTGATATTAGGTTTCACTACTTAATGCTTTTCTTTGGATTATGCTCTATTCTGAATCATACCACATTTTAAATGGAATATTATCATTTCCTGAATGTAATATTACATATTTGATTGATAATTCAAATGTTAGAAGCCCAAGCAGTATTGCAAGCAACACAGGAAAATTTCTAACTAGGCATGCCTACAGGAAAAGCACTGTGCCCTGTTGGCAGCATTTGAGGTTACAGCTTCATGCCAAGGGAAAGACAGTTTTACCTTTAGTCAAATCAACTTTCTTACATTTAACTCATCCACCAAGGCTGAATCAATTCATTCTTCATTCGATACTACTCTTGTCTCCTATAGTAGTTTCTTATCAGCCTGCAAACTACATAACTTAAAAGCTTACTATTAATAGTTGGAACTGTTTATCTCTTTTTCTCATGTCCTCTTCCTCTCAACTTCCTACAGCACTGGCACAGATATTAGAAATGTGGACATTTTGAATTTCTATGATTCAGCTTCATTTCCTGTTCCTAGACTGTTCTCATTAACTCTTGATATCATCTATCTTAGCATTCCTCCTAGACTCTTGAAGTCAAGATCCTTCTATCCAGAACAGTTATTCAAATTTGTAATGCCATTAACTACTGTGACTTGTTCAGGCTTGTCAGAGGTACTTTAGAAAGGCAGCATCCTGTTCTTGAGAATCCTGAATTCATGGTCAAACTTGAAACATCAAAGGCTTTAGGAGCTGAATAAGGTACACTATATATATTAAACAATATCCCCACTAGCTCATCCAGAGGAGAGTCTTCAGGGGGATGTTTTTCTCTTGTAATAAATATTTTATCCATAGCTCTGAGAATGTAAATATAGACATAGCCAGCAATATGATTTGTTTAATGAAAGCAGGGAGAGCAGGTAGCACAAGTGCTCCTGAGGTCATGTACAGAATTATGCAGCAAACTATGCATTGGCCTGGCCCAAATGAGTCAGAGTCTCAAGGGACTTGCCACAAAAAGAATCTGTTCATGGTATTCTCAGGCTTTGTCCCCCAAAGAAATCACATGGTTCCTGGCATCTCCTCTTTTTCTCATTTTAAATTGGAGCTTTTGGATGTCAGGAAGGGCAATGTGAAGGGCTAGTCTTAAATTTTTTTCTAGAAGACTAGAAACAGAATAATTAAAAGTGAAAATAAACCAAGAGCAACACGCCAAATTAATGATAAATATCCAAAAATATTTTATAGTAAAAAAGAGGTAATTGAAACTTCAAAAATGAGATGCTATATTTTCAGCAGAGGACATCTGAAGATGTGCATGTGAAATACTAGAAATTTGTTCATGAAGAGAATGAATATTTACAGCTACATTAGAACTATTCTATAAACCTGTAATATGAGCCTGAATTTGCTCCAATGGATAATGAGAAGTATTTTAGGAGAGTGGTGTAACACAGTCCATTTATGCATTGTATGACAAGCTGCAGTAAGTCTAACCTTAATATTTTAAATCTGTGTACCTTTGTATGAGACAGCTTACTCCAGTGCCTTAACCCTATCAACAGGGCCTAAGACCATTTAGCAATCTGTGTTACATCTGCTGACCCAACATTAGTTGCACAAATTCACTAAAAGCCTCTTGCCTGTAGAATTGTAGGCCCCTGGCCCAGGCTTCAGTTCCACACAGTTACTGATTCTCAGTATGCTGAAAGAGTGATCTTACATATTGACAAGGCAAAATTTATCCCCAATGAGTCAGAATTAACTTCATTATTTATTCAGTTACAAGAAATAATCAGGAATAGGAATCATCCCTCATATATTTTTCACATTTGATCCCATAAATGTCTGCAAGGCCCTCTAGGACAAAGTAATGGTGAGATCAATCACCTGTTGATAGCAAATGTGCTAGAGGCCTCAGAATTTCATTTAAAACATTATGTCAATAGTAAATGTTTAAAAAAGAATTTTTCTATAACCTGGTTACAAGCCAAGGAAATTATAGGGAAATATCGTACTTTTTCTTTTTACAATCAAACTACACTACCAGCAAGATGTAACCCAAGGGGTACTCAGAGGAATGAAATCTGGCAGATGGATGCGTTTCATTTGTAGAATTTGGAAAATGAAGTATGTACACCACATCATTTATATCTATTCAGTATTTCAATGGACAACTGCTCTGAGTTCCAAAAAAAGGCTCATTTTGTAATCAAGTATTTGCTAGAAGTTATGGTCATCATGGGTATACTCGTATCAATTAAAACTGATAATGCTCCACCACACGTCTCTAGTAAAATGAAACAAAAATCATTAAACTGTTGAGAGGCTGTGGTTGTATACCGTGTCCTACAATAGTTTGTGCACCCTAATAAAGTTTATCTGAGGATCAGAGGATAAAGCCAGCCCCTATATTCAACATAGAAATCAGGCAATGGTAGCACACACCTTTAATCTGACAATTCAGGAGGCAGAGATTCATCTGGAACTCTGTGAGTTCAAGGTCACACAGGGGAACAAAGCCAGACATGGGGACATATGCCTTTAATTCCATCACTAGCCATAGATGTCTTGAGGTCTGTACAGACAGACAGGAAATGATATATCTGGGTAGAGAAAGGAAGTTAGATGCAGAACAGAAAGGCGTATAGTCATGGGTATACAGGAAGTAGGTCTCTTTAGCTGAGGATTTCCAAGTGGTAAGAACATGGCTGGCTTCTTTCTGCCTTTCTAAACTCTCAGTTTTTAGCCCAATATCTGACTCTGGGTTTTTTATTAATAAGACCATTTAGCAATTCATCTTACAAGAGGCAGAGGCAGGCCATTGTCAGTCTTAAGTGGCCAAGGTACCCCCATAACTACATTTGCCAACATAAGGGCCTTTATAGCTCTGACAGCCTTCTCCCCAGAAAGGGCAAGGGCATAAACATAGGAGGAACAGGTATCTATTATCACATGAACATATTTAAGATTGCCAAAGGGGGCATAATGTGTGACATCCATCTACCAAGTGGCATTAGGCAACAACCGCGGTGCATTAAAGCAGTCTTAATTGGGCAAGAGTGGTGCAACAGGTACATGACCGGGACAAATGTTTACATTGGGAAAGCAGTAATTCTGGAAGAAGTTTACAGATTCTGTGGAGAAGGATGGAAATGCTGTTGAAGAGCCCTGGCTTGCTCTAGAAGATCCATAATGGCTGTTAATATGATGGTGTCTGTGACTTTATTTCCTCTAGGAGACATTCTGGATAATTTTGAGTGAGAGATACCAACACTCAGTCCTCTGATTTAGAACATCTTGTATGAGCAGCATAGTGCTGGCTATGGGGGTCAGTGAGTCTTTGACTCGAAAAAAGGCCAGCACATGAACTGCTTGTACAGCATACTGGCTGTCAGAAAATAAAATATTAATGGGCTCCATCTGACCCTGCACTAGAACATTGAGGAGGGCCAATAGCTTACCCAATTGAATGGGACCAGGGTTATGGATACCATATGTAACATCTTTCGAGCCAGGATGCTGGATAAGAACACTGTATCTATTTTTATTGGGATGAGGGATGAGAGTGAAGGAGGGGACTGCATGGGGCTGTATCTTTACAGGAAGTGTGGAGAGTTCTACTAACATCTTCTGTTTTGCCAAATGATTGTCAAAAGATCCTGTGAATAGTGCAACCATTTCCTGGAATGAGATAGAATCTGCCCAGAGGGACCGGGTATTTTTTAAACAAATGGGAAGAAAAGATTATCTGGCTCTGCTCCATATGTTCCCCATGCCAGCATCTGTGCCTTAAGGTCGAGTTAGAAGGACTGGTCAAACTTAGAGGTGACCTTGTAAAGGTCAGAATGTGCTTGGTGTATCCATAGAAGGGGCCCAGATTGCTACAATACAGACCTCATAATCCCCTGGGTGTCTAGAGGACCATTGCTGATAAGGGTCTTTGGGGATCATGGCGTTGCAGACTGGAGGTGGCTAGATTGGCGAAAACCTTTTGTAGCAAACTTTTAGCTTCTTGGGTAAGGCTAACATTAGTGGAAGAACAAGTGAGGACCTCCAACTATGAAAGAGGTGTCTCATCTCTTGGTCAGGGACATGTAAGAAAGGTTAGAGGCAACTAACTGTGCCACATAATTGTTGTAATTCTGAGAGGGAGTACAATTCCTTCATTTCCAGTTTAAAGGAAAGGAGTCAGACCTGCTTAGCAATGGAAAAGGCTAAAAAGGCAAAGGGGGGTTGCATGTAGACCTTATCTGGAGCCACCATCAGATGTAATGATGCAAAATCTTCTAATACTCCCTTGGCAGTCTTTTGCAGGTAGACTGCACATGGGTGTACTAAGAGGAGATCATCCACATAGTGGATCAAAAGAACATCCTGGGGACAAATAGTGGGGCTATGGTTCAATCCTAGAGGCAAATCCACTGATATGTCTTAGCCAGTTTATCCATTGTAAGTTCCCACAATGTAAAGGCTGAATGATCTCAATCCTGTGGTGCAAAAGGAATCTAAAAAAGTAGTCCTTAATATCTAAAATTAATATAAAGATGAAGAAATAGTGCTAGGGTGAATGAGGCCTGGCAGTATAAACCCCATATTTTCCATTTGACCATTAACTACACAAAGATCCTGCAGGAGATGGTAGTGTTTCGATCTCTTGGGAATAACTAATATTGGGATACTATGATTACTTGTGGATGGTTCTATGTGCCCCATCCTTAGCTGTTCTGCAACTAATTCATTTAGGATTGAGAGTTTCAGTTCAATTATGGGCCACTGTTCCACCCATATCTTGTTCTGAGAACCACATCAATGGAATTGGGCTAGGGGATCAAAGATGGTAGACCTCATGGGGACAGTGGCCCTTAGAATTGGAGGTGCAGACCTTGTGCATGGTCACAGACTGCAAGACCCACCTTTTCTTGGACCTGGATGTCATCAAAAGGACCCTGTCATCTGTAGTGATGACAACACCCATATCCTTCAAAATATCTCTGCCCCACAGGTTTCTAGGTACAGTGGAAATAATAGGGAGAATGGCTCCCTGATTGCTACCAAGGTTCTTCAAATTGACCAAATGGGTGGTCATCTTAGAACCTTTCTGGCCTCCCATACCACTGATGGTGGGGGGGCTGGGTTTAAACTTCCAATGAGGGAAGCAAAGTGCCTAGGTACAGTTAAAATAGTGGCACCTCTACTTGTGTCTACCAAATCTTTAACAGCTTGTCCATCAAAATAGATGGTTAGCATTAAAAAGTTTGGAAAAATGGGCATTGTCCAATAGATTCTTGGATTACCAGAACCTCCTCTTACTGGCAGTGCTAATGAGTGCCATGCCTTGTTAGGAGTCTCCTAACAAGGGATGGTGTTTGGGAGCCAAGTCTTGGTTCTGCCTCCTGAGGGTGTCAGCCCTTATGTGGAGGTTCCAGGTGAACTGAAACAGAAAAAAAAATTGTGCCTTCCCAACTGGATGGGTGGAGAAACATGACAGACAACACGAAAGAAGAAAATAAAAGGGAATCCCAATGCTTACTTGGAGAAGATACATAAAGCACACCACATTGAGGGGCCTTCTCACTGAAACACAACTTCTTAAAGCACCATGAGTCAAGAGACAGAGATGATCAGAATCAGCTCCAGGAAAGCAAAAGAAACAGAAGTCCCATGTTCAGGAGCCAGAATTTGTTGGGTCCTAATGGCTCCCCCAGGGGAGGGGTAAGAAGGTGATGGGTGATGTTGTTCTGTATGCTGTGAATGTGTTGCTCTGATTGGTTGATAAACAAAATGCTGATTGGCCAGTAGCCAGGCAGGAAGCATAGGTGAGATAAGCAGACAAGGAGAATTCTGGGAAGAGGAAGGCTGAGTCAGGAGTCACCAGCCAGACACAGAGGAAGCAAGATATTGAAGGCAGAACTGAGAAAATGTACCAAGCCACATGGCTAAACATAAATAAGAATTATGGGTTAATTGAAGTGTAAGAGCTAGTCAGTAATAAGTTTGAGCTAATGGTCATACAGTTAGTAAATAATATAAGCCTCTGTGTGTTTACTTGGGTCTGAACAGCTGCGGGACTGGCAGATAAGAGAGATGTGTCCTTGCTGCAGGCCAGGCAGGACACAGGAAAACTTCAGCTACAAGAAGGTGCAATGTCAATGACACAGACACCAGGAGTCAGATGAAAGGCATACAGTAGACTCGTTAATTCAATAATGAGTAAAGCCTTATATACTCTCCTCCCAGCACCCAGGCTATGTCCCAATCTGGTGACATTGCATGGTTGCAGCTCATTGGCTAGGCACAATCAGGAGTTCTGGACAGTGCCCTGACCTGATGACATTGTGTGATTGTCCTTCATTGGCTAGGCATGAGCAAGACCTTGGACAGCTCCTATTGTTAGGCCCCCAGGTTGGCTAATAAGAAAGTAAATAATATGCATGACTTAGCAAATGGTTTGGGCAAATTTCCTTGATTCTATTGGCCTGTCCTACTACAAGACCCAAAGATGACTCCTCATCTTTGTAGACTTCCTTATGTGACTTACTGAGAATATTTATATAATCATTTGCACATTTTGGATAGCAATTATCAGTTTGAACACATCCATGATTTTAACTAGCTCATCATTAATTTGTGATGTAAAATAAAGTAATTCACAACATGCAAAGTATGATTTCAATACTTGTTTTTTTTAATATATTGAGTTTGATAATTCAGACCAGGAAAGAATTACCTAGCATGTGGATGCTTTGGATGCATTAGGTACATGGTGAGTCCATGCACATGTTATGTGTGTACACTGGAAGAAATATGAACCATTTAAATTAAATCATGGAGGATTCTAATTTGAGAGGAGTACTATCCAGCAGCAGAATGGTAAAACAAGAAACTAAAACACACATGGATCAAACTGAAACAAATAAACCCTTGTAGAATGAACTCTACCAATCTTTAAAAATAAATACTTAATTCTACATAGAATATTTATAATATCCTATATATATTTATTATGAATTTAAAGATTTGCCAATGAAGATGTTTACAATGGGCATACAGTTCAGTGAGGGGTCAACATGACTGCATGTTGGGAAGAAACAACACTCTCAAATTTCCTGTAATTACTGAGTTGGCAGTTGTATACAAATTGAGATGTTTCAGGAGGCGGTGATATTATGGGAAAATTAGGTTTGTTCACTGTAATTCACTTTTTATGGATACATAAAAATATAAAGATCAAGACAGGAAAACAACAAACTTGTTCATTATATCCCAATAAATATGGCCGGCTATATCCATAAGCAATAATTAATGAAAGAGCATTTGGAATTGTTAGTTGTGGAGTGCTGACTTATTAGAATCTGAAACAACAAAGGAATTTGTAAGGTTAAAACTCTAAAGAGCTTTGGAGTGGCTTGGGATGAAAGGTAAACCTTAGCATAGAGTTGTGATAACTCACTTCTTTTTTTTTTTCAGTTTTTTTTTATTATTAATTTATTTTGCAATACAATTCAGTTCTACATATCAGCCACGGATTCCCTTGTTCTCCCCCCTCCCGTCCCCCTCACCTTCCTCCCAACCCCCCCCCATTCCCATCTCCCCCAGGGCAAAGCCTTCCCCACAGACTGAGGGCAACCTGGTAGACTCAGTCCAGGTAGGTCTAGTCCCCTCCTCCCAGGCCGAGCCAAACAATCCTGCATAGGCCCCAGGTTTCAAACAGCCAACTCATGCAATGAGCACAAGATCTGGTCCCACTGCCTGAATGCCTCCCAAACAGATCAAGCCAATCAACTGTCTCATCCATTCAGAGGTCCTGATCCAGTGGGGACCCCTCAGCCATTGGTTCATAGTTCATGTGTTTCCATTCATTTGGCTATTTGTCCCTGTGCTTTATCCAACCTTGGTCTCAACAATTCTCACTCATATAAACCCTCTTCATTCTCGCTAATTGGACTCCCAGAGATCCACCCGGGGCCTAGTCTTGGATCTCTGCATCCAGATCCCTCAGTAGTTGGATGAGGTTTCTAGCACAACAATTAGGGTGTTTGGCCATCCCATCACCAGAGTAGGTCAGTTCGGGCTGTCTCTCGACCACTGCCAGCAGTCTGTTGTGTGGGTATCTTTGTGGATTTCTGTGGGCCTCTCTAGCACTTTGCTTCTTCCTATTCTCATGTGGTCTTCGGGAGATCCCAGCTGGATCAACAACAGAGAGGGAGAACAAGGATAACTCACTTCTATTCAGATATGAAGCAGTGTGTGAAGTGTTCATAAAGTCAGGATGCAGACACACAGCAGAAGCACTGCCTCCAGAAAGCTGTGATCTTTCTGGCCTGTGAAGATCCATTGGGGCTGGAATTTACCTGTGTGGCTCTGGGCTTCTCTATACTCTACTGCTTGTATTCTTCGTGTCTTTGGAAAGCACCATCATGTTCCCATTGTCAAGGCTAATAATCAGGCTCTCACTTACCTCCTGCTCATCACTCTGACCTTCCGTTTTCTCTGTCACTTGCTCTTCATTGGTCATCCCAACACAGCCACCTTCATCCTACAGCAAAGCACATTTGGAGCTCTGTTCCAGGTGGCCCTCTCCAATTTCTTGGCCAAAAGGCTTACTGTAGTTCTTCAAGTAACTTTTCTAAGAGGAATGGAGAGGTGGATAATGAAATCAAGGGCCCTTAACTTCATCATTCCCATCTGCACTCATAGCCAACTTGTGTTCTGTGGAATTTGGCTGAGTACATCTTCTCCCTTTATTGATTCAGATGTTCACTGTGACTGTGGGTGCATCATCAATGTGTGCAACAAAGGCAAGTTGTTGTTTTCCCCCGTGTCCTGGGATACCTATACTGTTTGGCAATTGGGAGCTACTCTATGGCTTTATTGTCAAGGATCTTGTCTGACACATTCAGTGAATCCTAGTTTATGTCATTCAGCTTGCTCTCACTCTCTCTTTGTGGGTCGCCTTTCTCCCTGTGTACTACAGCACAAAGTTAAATGTTATGGTGGCCACAGAGGTCTTCTTCTTCTTGGGCCTCAGTGCTAGGGTCATAGTCTGTATTTTTGTCTCCAAATACTACATTATTTTCTGAAAAACACACAGTTACTTGCTTTTTCAAATCAGGCATGAAGCACATTCTATAGGAAATGTTCATCTTACATCTTAGTTCATGTGTTTCTTAAATACAATGAGATATTTATGAGAGTTTAGTACTATTCCATAAATGAGAAATAATATTGCAATTTAGGATTTTATATTTAGTGGCTTTTATGACTTGATGACATCCATCTTTATACCCTCAAATTCTAATGTCATTTTTATATTTCTTTATATTAGAAAATTCACTTCTATAAAAATTCATTTACCTGTCAATTCATGTTAGAAAAATAAATGTGTTATTTTCTTCTTCAGCATTTAATTGCTTTGCATTTAATGGAACAAGTGTTTCCAGGTGTTTTTGATGCTCTTGATAAGTTTTATGAATGCTGCCTGCTTTCATTTCCTGTATCCTTTCACTCTGAAGAAAAGCTCATTTTAAAAAATGAAAACAATTTGATATGAAGTTAATACTGAATTGAGTCCATGCCTAATAATGTGTACATTAGAGGTGAATGAAGGCCATTTAAATCTTTAGTTTATAACTCCATTTTTCTTATGAATCAGTCAGTTACTCCCAGTAAGAGATAATTATGTGAAGTTTTCATTAATCAGTGAAGAATGTGAAATGCCCTTCTCTAACTGGTTCATGAAAACCTGTGCTCTAGTCTCTCTGTGACTATTGATTTTTAAACAGTGGTATGTGTAATCACTTGCTCAAAATTCTTCACTTTTGCTAAATTGATCTATATTATTTTCATTGATACCAGATATTGTGTGGATCATGCATATTTATGAGTACCCATTTCTCAATAATATACCACCGTTTCATAAAAGGTAACTAATTCTTTGGGAACAATACTAATAGATTCCTCTCATTTCTTGTATACTGTGCTTTTGCGTAAATGTCTAGGACTTTAAATGTTGTGTGCCTTGTATCTTGTCATCTGTCTCTAATCAGTCTTTTAATAATCTACTGGCTGCTAACTTGCACAAATAAGGGAGGGTGTAAACTATGTCAAAGTCTATGATTAAGTTGAAAACAAGTCAGACTCTACCTTTGAGAATTTGTTCATAATTATGACTATTTTAAATGTAGTTTTTCACACAATGTGTTCTGATCATGGTTTTCCAACCCTTATCCTCTCTCATATTCTTCATATTTTCCCACACATCCAACCCTCTTACATCTTTTTCTGTAGAAAAAGAACAGGAAAAATTAAAAAAAAAACACAAAAATACAAAACACACATCCATCAAGATAAAGTATGAGAAACACATACAGTGACAGAGATAGACACATACAAACAAATATACACACACATACACACCCATGCACATAGGTATCCAGCATGCAAGTGGTGCTAGCACAATAGTACCACGAATCTTAGGGGAATAACCAAGCAACTTTTGGTTTGACTTTAGGACTACTCCATGAAATGTAAAACATACTTGACACTGTTTTCATGATCAAGTACCTGAGACTAGGCAGCTCTAGAATCTAGGGTAAAACCAAATACTAATTTTATAGTAAAGAAACATAGCAATAATATAGTACCTAGGGACATTCTGGTATATATCAGTGCCTTGCATAGCCATTGTCAGAAAACTTTCCTCCTGAAACAGATGGAAACAAATATAGAGACGCACAGGCAGACTTTATGCCAGGATGTGGTGGTATTGTGTTCCCCAAAATATTGTGCACCCTAATAAACTTATCTGGGATCAGAGATAGAACAGCCACTAGATACAAAGGCTAGAAAATGGTGGCACTCACACCTTTAATCCTAGCATTCCAGAGGCAGAAATCCATGTGTTCAAGGATACAGCCAAGCATGGTGACTCATGCCTTTAATTCCAGAAAGCAAGCCTTGACTCCCAGGGAGTGGTGGTAGAAAGCAGAAAGGTATATAAGGCATGAGGACCAGAAACTAGAAGCATTTGGCTGGTTAGGCATTTGGGTGGCTAAGCTTTTAGGATTCTAGCAGCAGTTCAGCTGAGATTCATTCTGGATGGGGACTCAGAGGCTTCCAGTCTGAGGAAACAGGACCAGCTGAGGAACTGGCTAGGTGAGGTAGCTGTGGCTTGTTCTGCTTCTCTGATCTTCTAGCATTCACCCCAATAATTGGCCTCAGGTTTGAATTTATTAATAAGAACTTTTAATAATAATTATTAAGAATTATTATTCTTTTTTTAATTTATTTTAATTTATTTTGCAATACAATTCAGTTCTACATATCAGCCACGGATTCCCCTGTTCTCTCCCCTCCCGTCCCCCTCACCTTCCCCCCATTTATTCTTATTCAGACTGTGCAAAGTGTCTTTGTGCACTTTTCTCAGGGCACAAAGAACCCTGTGTCAGATATGGCAGAAAGACTGTCATAATCAGAGGGGTTAGAAAACACCAAAAAAGCAAGGCCTTCTAGATTAACTGGGTAGATGCACATATGAACTCGCAGAGGCTAAGAATACGTGCACCAGATGGGGACTTTGGCTGAAAGGAGAAACGGACACATGACTCAATTCTTTGCCCTGTAGTTATCTACAATTGGTAACCACTTGCAAATGATAATCTTATCTTCTCTAAGGAAGTCTCACTAGAGATATAAACTAGTTTTAAGATTAGGTTGCTAACTAGGGTTGGATCCAGATCCTACTGCCAGAGGGTCCCTTAAGCAGATCAAGCTACTTAACTGTCTTCTTTATGAAGAGGGCCTAGTCCAGTCACATGGAGGCTCCACAGTTGTTGGTCTAAAGTTCATGAGTCCCAAGTAGCTTGTTTTGTTTTCTCTGTAGGTCTCCCCATCATAATCTTGATGCCCCTTGCTCATAGAATCCCTTTTCCCTCACTTTGACTGGACTCCTGGAGTTAGAACTGGTGCTTGCTGTGGATCTCTACATCTGCTTCCATCAGTTAATGGATGAAGGCTCTATGCTGACAGAGCCTTCACTGAATCTCTGATACATGAGCTGGATTTTTGGAGCACAGTACCTATAGTGAGACAATTTGCACAGTCTGATGCAGTGGGAGTGGATTGAAATTGCCTCAACTGAATGTACCAGGCTCTGCTGTCATTTTATCCCATCATTTCTATACCATATTCTTCTTTTTTCCTTTAGAAAGAGATTTCTGAATTGAATTATTTTCTTTATCTTTTTTTTTTATTATGAGCAATCCACCCCTGTTCCCACCTCCTCCAAGACAAGGTCTCACCTGGGGAGACAGCCCAGCCTAGTAGACTCAGCTGAAGCAGGTCCAGTCCACTCTTCCCTACACCAAGGGTGAGCAAAGTGTCCCAGCATAGGCCCCAGGCTCCAAAAAGCCAGCCCATGCACCAAGGACAGGTCCCAGCTCCACTGCCTGGGGGCCTTGCAAACAGTCCAAGCTAAACAGCTGTTCCACTTATCCAGAGGGCCCAGTCCAGTTCCATGGGGGCTCTTCAGCCATTGGTTCACAGTTCATGCATTTGCACTAGTTTGGCTATTTGTCCCTGTGCTTTATCCAATCATGGTCTCAATATCTCTCGCTCATACAATCCCTCCTCTCTCACGCCTATTGGGTTCCCGGAGCTCCACCTGGGGTTCAACTGTAGATCTCTGCATCCGCTTCCATCAGACACTAGATAAGAGTTCTATCATGGCCAGGCAGTGGTGGCACACGCCTTTAATCCCAGCACTCGAGAGGCAGATGTAGGTGGATCTCTGTGAGTTCGAGGCCAGCCTGGGCTACCAAGTGAGTTCCAGGAAAGGCACAAAGCTACACAGAGAAACCCTGTCTCGAAAAAAAAAAAAAGATAAAAAAAAAGAGTTCTATCATGACAGCCAGGATGTTTGGCCATCTGATAACAAGAGCAGGTCAGCTCAGGCACTCTCTCGACCATTGCCAGTAGTCTATAGTGGAGGTATCTTTGTGGATTTCTGGGGACCTCTCCAGCACTCTGCTTCTTCCTATTTCCCTGGGGTCTTCATTCATCATGGTATCTCCCTCCCCATTCTCCCACTCTGCTCCTGATCCAGGTGGTACCTCCCACTCCCCTAAGTTCTCTTTTCCCCGACCCTTGCCCTCCATTACCTCCCAAACCCCAGTTTGCTCATGTAGATCTCATCCATTTCTCTGTCATTTGGCGATCCCTGTGTCTTTCTCAAGGTCCGCTTTACTAGGTAGCCTCCCTGGAGTTGTGAGTTGCAGTCTGGTTATCCTTTGCTTAACATCTAGTATCCACTTATGAGTGAATACAAACCATGTTTGTCTTTCTGAGTCTGGGTTACCTCACTCAGGATGATTTGTTCTAGTTCTATCCATTTGCCTGCAAACCTCATGATGTCGTTGTTTTTCTCTGCTGAGTAGAGCTCCATTGTGTATATGTACCACATTTTATTTATTCATTCTTCAGTTGAAGGGCATTTAGGGTGTTTCCAGGTTCTGGCTATTACAAATAATGCTGTTATGAACATAGTTGAGCATGTGTCTTAGTGTTTGGTAATGTTCCTTCTGTTCCTATTGTCCTGGGATTTTTTTGGTTGGGAGACTTTTGATGACTGTTTCTATTTCCTTAGGGGTTAGTGGTCTATTTAAATAGTTTATCTGGTCTTGATTTAACTTTGGTATGTGGTACCTATCCAGAAAATCATCCATTTCTTTTAGATTTTCCATTTGTGGAGTACAGGTTTTTGAAGTATGACCTGATGATTCTCTGGATTTCCTCATTGTCTGTTGTTATGTCTCCCTTTTCATCTCTGATTTTTTAATTTGGATGCTCTCTCTCTCTCTCTCTCTCTCTCTCTCTCTCTCTCTCTCTCTCTCTCTCTCTGTTTTTGGTTAATTTGGATAAGGGCTTATCTATCTTTAATTTCTTTCTTTATTTCTTTCTTGACCCATTGGTGATTCAATTGGGCATTATTCAGTTTCCATGAGATTATAGGCTTTCTGTAGTTTTTGTTGTTGTTGAAATCTCACCTTAAGCCATGGTGGTCTGATAAGATACAGGAGGTTATTTCAATTTTTTTTGTATCTGTTCAGATTAGCTTTGTGACCAAGCATGTGGTAAGTTTTGGGGAAGGTTCCATGGGGTGCTGAGAGGAAGGTATATTCTTTTGTGGAAAATTCTGTAGATATCTATTAAATACATTTGAGTCATAATATCTGTTAGTTCCCTTATTTCTTTGTTAAGTTTCCATCTAGCAAACCTGTCCATTGGTGAGAGTCAAGTGTTGAAGTCTCCCATTACTAGTGTATGGGATTTGATGTGTGATTTAACCTTTAGTAATGTTTCTTTTACAAATGTAGGTGCTCTTGTATTTTGGGCATAAATATTGAGATGAATTGAGACTTCATCTTCCTGATCTTTTTTGATTGATTTTAGTTTGAAGTCTATTTTATTAGATAATAGGAGAGCTACACCAGCTTGCTTCTTAAATCCATTTGATTGGAAAGTCTTTTCCCAGCCTTTTATTCTGAGATGGTGTCTGTCTTTGAAGTTGAGGTGTGTTTCTTGCATGCAGCAAATGCATGGATCTTGTTTTCGTATCCCTATTGTTAGCCTGTGTCTTTTTATAGGTGAATTGAGACCATTGATATTAATGGATATCAATGACCAGTGATTGTTAATTCCTGTTATTTTTTGGTGGTAGTGTTGTATGTTTCCCTTCTTTGGTATTTGTAGTTGTGGGACTCTCTATGGCCTGTGTTTTCATGGGTGTCTCTAACTTCCTTAGGTTGGATTTTTCCTTCAAGTGCTTTCTGTAGGGCTGGATTTGTAGAGAGATATTGTTTAAATCTGGTTTTATCATGGAATATTTTGATTATTCCATCTATGTTGATTGAGAGTTTTGCTGGGTATAATAATCTGGATTGGCATCCATGGTCTCTTAGTGTCTGCCTAACGTCTGTCCAGGACCTTCTGCTTTTAGAGTCTCCATTGAGAAATCACGTGTTATTCTTATGGGTCTGACTTTATATGTTACCTGTCCTTTTTCCTTTGCAGCTCTTAATATTTTTTTCTTTATTCTGTATGTTTAGTGGTTTGATTATTATGTGGTGAGGGGACTGTTTTTTTGATCCAGTCTATTTGGTGTTCTGTAACCTTCTTGTATCTTCATAGGCATTTCCTTCATTAGGTTGGGAAAATTTTCTTCTATGATTTTGTTGAATATATTTTCTGTGCCTTTGAGATGATATTCTTCTCCTTCTTTTATCCCTATTATTCTTAGGTTTGGTCTTTTCATGGTCTCCCAAATTTCCTGGACATTTTGGGTCATGACTTTGTTGGCTTTAGTGTTTTCTTTGACTGATGAATCTATCTCCTCTACTGTATCTTCAATGCCAGAGATCTGCTCTTCTATCTCTTGCATTCTGTTGGTTATACTTGCATCTGTAGTTCCTGTTCATTTACACAGATTTTCTACTTCCAGCATTCCTCAGTTTGTGTTGTCTTTATTGTCTTGATTTCAGTTTTGAAATCTTGAACTGTTTCTCTCACTTGTTTAATTGCTTTCTCTTGGCTTTCAAGGTATTAACTGATTTCTTCCCATTTTTTGTTTGACTTTTCCTCAATTTCTTTGAGGGAATTTTTCATTTCCTCTTTTAAGATCTCTAGTATCTTCTTAAAGTCATTTTTATGGTTGATATCTTCTGTTTCTTCTGTGTTGGGATGTTCAGGTCTTGCTGATGTAGGTTCTGATGGAACTATATTGGCTTTTATGTTGTTGACTATTTTTGCACTGGTGTCTTCCCATCTCTGTCTCCACTTGTTGCAAGTGGTGTCAGTGTCTGAAGGAGCCTGTCTTGGTCTGATTGATACTCTTGGTCCAGTGGGAGCTCTTGGTCTAATCGATGCTAATTGACTCTTTGTCTCAGGCTGGAGCTTTTTGTCCAAATGGTGCTAGTGGGCACTGTCCCAGGGAATAGGTGCAGTCTTAGCATGTGGTAGATGGTGGTAGTCTGACCTGTCTGCAGGAGGTCTGCCTACCAGCTGGCCTGAAACTGGGACTGCAATGGGTTGTGGTGTAAGATTGCAGGGTTGTGTCCCTGGCCCAAAAGCCTAGGGCCTGGGGTGTTTGGGTATGAAGATAAAGACTCACCTCTTAGTCTAATCTGGTGCTTGCCTTTTATTTTCTGATGAAATAAAAGCAGAACCTTTCTCACAAAGTAACATATCTTTTGATTTCAATTTTGAAGTCAAGAAATTTTAGAAATATATAAGTTGTTTCAATCAAGTAGCATTTATAATCAATGTCTCTTCACAGCTATTGCTCTTTCTTAGCAATCCAGAAAATAATTCAAAGAGAACACAGAGAGATTCAGTTTGCTACTCATAAACCCCATCTGAGTGTTTGGTAGTAGGACCTTTCAAAAGAGCCATCCATGCTACTATCATGAACCAGGAAGTGGTTTCTTAAAGGAGCCCTAGAAGATAATTCCTATCTCTAGATAAAATACGCATTGTTCAAATTTATTCTTCTAGTATCAATATGTACAACTACTTTGGTGAGACACATCAGCTATACCAAAGTATTTATATTCTAAGATGCCAAGCTTAAAGTTAAGGAACATTTCTTACATGCACCTCTCAAATTCAAGTATTTTTATTTTTGTAGTGAATCCAACATAGGCATCAGTACATGTGTGAAAGGATTATGTTGACTTATGACCAAAAGTTGTTCTTCTCTTGTATTAGTTACTTCCCTCTCCCTTGAAAAAAGTTACCTGATTTTTAAAATATGTAATGAAAGATAAGCCTATTTTGCTTCCTTTTTAGGAGAGATATCATCATTATTGGAGGGCAGACGCAGCAAGAGGAAGGTGAGCTGTAGGTGGTGAGAGCATGAGTTATCATCTCTTAGCATCATAGAGGACAAGGACACTAATAATGAAGGCCAAACTCAGAGGTCAGTAGAATTTTCAAACATCTGTGACAAATAACATACTTCCATTATATAGACTCAAAACCTTTACAGCACTACAGCCTCCATGTATCACCAGAACCTGGATATCAAAAAAGACTGAATGAAGCCAGAAAAGAAGAAATTGAGCAAAGACCCTGAATTTCAGATCTACATCCAACAACTAAGAATACTATTGGGATGATCTATTTCAAACTAGGACATCTCATACCTTCAAATCAGCTTCTGTACACACATTACCTAAGACTTGGATCAACATCACATCATTAGTATGGTTTTTCTCAGCAAAAGACATTCCATATGGAATATCTTTTAAAAGTCTCCTTACAGGACTATGGGCATGCCTCACACCACTTGTCAGTGAATTATGAATCCTTGATGCATAAAGAGGAAGAGCAGTACACCAGTGATCTGAAGGAGGAAATCATGAAATGGGATGGGGTAGCTTTAGTTGGGATAGGGATGGAGGTAAATACAGAAGGCAGATGAAGGAGGGGTAAATGACAGGAATTGTGACAATTTTAAAAGGAATCATGCTATTAACTGTCTATACAAAAATATATAAACGGATATTTGTTAATGCATATATATGTGTGTGTATGTATACATGTATAGTGCATATGGAAATTTCTCATCTGACTGAATGACCCTCTGAAAAGCAATAGAGCACCTAAAGAATATTAACATCTGTCATGGGAAACAAATTGAAATGTTCTCCAAGAAACTTCTAAAATACCAGAATTTGAGTTCCTGATACCAAAAAGAAGATTCAGTTTAGAAATAACATCCAGAGAATCTGAGTTAAATGTATTCTGGAAATCACCCTAAAGTCCTCTTTCAGTGTAAGAGAAGTTTTTATGTAAGGTTCAAAGGGAGAAATGGTATGTAAGGAATTCTGATTGCAGAAGATATAGTCTCCCCTAGGGAAGAGCATGTAGCTTTAAAGAAAGAACTGGAAAAGGACACATTTAAAATGGAAGGATATAGGTATAGTGAGGCCGAAGGGTTCTCCAAGAAGGTCTAGAAGGTTAGAAAATGGGAAGGAGAACCAATAAAATCTAACCTCCTGCAGAAATACTCGAATGACCCCATTACCTTATAACCTAATTTTTAAATAAACAGTAACATTAACTCAGAAACAGCCTCACTCAAGGCCAATGTTTTGCATCACAATTTCGAAGATCTCTCTCATATCAATGTCCACTTTGTTCAAATTTCTACGTTTTTCTCTCTACTCTAATGAAATTGTAAGGTGTTTTGATTTCTATCATAGTGGCATATAAATTGTACAATAAACATACATGTCAGATCACAGGAAGGGACTTATATCCTAGTGATAATATGAACTTCCAAGTATCAGACAATAAAACAAGAAATGAGATCAAAAGTATGCCAGTCATATACAACAATTGTATGGCTTTTTCTGAGTTACTCAGGGGACTGTTTTCTGAAAAATATCTGCACCAGGCCACCATCTATATACATATTGCTTTGTTCTGTTAATGCTACAAAACTGAGCCAAATATGAGTGATTTAACACATGAGAACTATATTCTCCCACAAACTGAAACACAGAAATTCAAACTGAAGGTTTCCCTGGATGGGCTGTTACCCTGAACCTCTGAGTAAAAGTGCTTAGGCTTCCCTGAGTGCCAAATTATGATGTCTCAGCAGTCCTGGCTCCATGTTCTCTACCTTGGACATTGGTCTTTCCAGCGGTATCTGGTTCAACAATAATGAGATTATCCACACTGATCACCTCATAAAATTACAATTTTCAATCAGGAATCACAGTTATCAGGGGTTAGAGTCTTAACAGAGCCATCTGGGAGACACAAGCCTAGACACAAGTCACTTATAACCTTTTGTCAAGATAAAGAAAATGCAGGCCACTGTTACAGTAAGTAATGTCATTGTTGTCTTAAGAACTTGCTCCTTTATTCAGCAAATGAATATTGAGCTGTGTGGCTGTGCACAGATTAGAAGCTATTTGCTGTATTCAACTTTGCAACTAAGGTTCTGTAAGTAGTAGAATGCAACCTATATGAAGTTATGACTGACATGTTAGGTATATTTGCACACATGAAATTAAATATACAATCATGACACTTTCTGCTCCAAAGATTAATTTCATTTAAAGTTCTGTTCTGAATGAACACTTCATACATGATGCATGGAATGTATAAGCTCTTATTTATTTAGGGAAAATGGAAGGGGTGCATTCAATACTTATTTATTTATTTATTTATTTATTTATTTATTTGTTTGTTTGTTTGTTTGTTTGTTTTATTTATTCATTAATAGAAAGTGGAAGGGGTGTTTTCAGTACTCCACAATCAAAGAAAACACAAATTGTGGCTGAATCTTTTCTCTGGATATAAGGAGGGGTCAGGATTTTGTGTTAAATGAACGATTCGACACACAACAGCATAGTAGGTCTGAGTTTGAAAAGTAAACAGAAAACGTAATCTCAATATTTATTGAGCCACTGATTTGGAATTCATGAATTCAACCTTTCAGTGTCCCAGGATTGGTTGGAAAAATTTTGGATTATAGGGAGACATGGAAGAAATATTGGTACACAGATATGCAAGATTTGTAGAAAAAGTGTTTAGACTCCTCCAGGCAAGTTAGATTGGCATAGGGAATAATCAGTTTTAAGGAGCAGGATGTCCTACTGATTTTAAGTTAGCTATGTCTGGTTGGGACATTTTCCAGGATGTTTTCTTTTCTTTTCTTTTTTTTTCGTTATTTTAATTTATTTTATAATTCAATTTAATTTTACACATCAGTCATGGTTTCCCCTTTCCTCCCTCCTCCAGAACCCCCCACCCTCCCCCCAGCCCACCTCCCATTCCCATTTCCTCCAGGGCAAAGAATCCCCTGGGGATTCATCAGCTCAACCTGGTAGATTCAATTGAGGCAGATCCAGTCCCCTCCTCCCTTCGCCCAGACAGAGAAAAGTGTTTTTGTGTAGGCCCCAGGTTCCAAACACCCAGCTCATGCACTAAGGACAGGTCCTGGTCCCATTGCCTGGGGGCCTCCCAAACAGTTCAAGTTAATCAACTGTCTCACTTATCCAGAGGCCTGATCCAGTTGGGGGCTCCTTAGCTATTGGTTCATAGTTCATGTGTTTCCACTAGTTTAGCTATTTGTCCATGTGCTTTTTCCAATCATGGTCTCAACAATTCTCGCTCATACAATCCCTCCTCTTTCTTGCTGATTGGACTCACAGAGCTCCACTCTGGCCCAGGATCTCTGCATCTGCTTCCATCAGTCATATACACAATGGAGTACTACTCAGCAGAGAAAAACAATGACATCATGAGGTTTGCAGACAAATGGATGGATCTAGAAAAAATCATCCTGAGTGAGGTAACCCAGACTCAGAAAGACAAACATGGTATGTACTCACTCACAGAAGGATACTAGATGTAAAACAAAGGATGACTAGACTGCTACTCATAACTCCAGGGAGGCTACCTAGAAAACAGGACCCTAAGAAAGACACAGGGATCACCCAATGACAGAGAAATGGATGAGATCTACATGAGCAAACTGGACGTGAGGTAGGGTAATAAAGGGCAAGGGTCGAGGGAAAGAGAGCTTAGGGGAGCAGGAGGTCTCAGCTGGATCAAGAACAGAGAGGGAGAACAAGGAAAAAGACCATGAAATAAAGACCCCATGGGAATAGGAAGAAGCAAAGTACTAGAGAGGTCCCCAGAAATCCACAAAGATACCTCCACAACACAATAGTCTACTGGCAATGGTCAAGAGAAAGCCCGAACTGATCTAGTTTGGTGATCAGATGGCCAAACATCCTAACTGTCATGGTAGAACTCTCATCCAGGATCTTTTCTGTTTCATCTCCTTTGGCATCCTCCCTTGCATGGTCTTTTCATCATCCTGAGTCACTGTCTCATGTAACTCTTGTGATAGAGAGCTCTTGCCAAGTCTATTCAAGAGGAGTCATCTCTAGGGTCTTGCTATTCTGGACTCTTAGATGAAATCATGGGGCCTGTGGTTTAAGAAGAAGCTTATTTTTAACTTGAGTTTAGCGCCTCAGATGGGAAGTCTCAGGGAAGAAAATTGTCCAAAATTCTCCATGGAGTGTAGATGAGGGTTGTCAAACATATATGTGATTAGAGTGATGACTTCAGTCACCAAAAATATTACAAACTCTTGTGCTCATAAATACATGAGCTCTATATGTGGCTGCTGAACATATTGGTATGTTTTGTGTCCCCCATGCTTACACTGTGGTAGATGCTTCTATTTTATGATATTCTCTTGGATTTTTTTATTTTTGCTGCTGCAGAATCTTGTTCCTTTTTGCCTCTTTGATGATTTTCAGTGCAATTCCAAAGCACTAACTCCTATAAATAGTGAAAGAAATGTGATTATTGTGGGACTTTTTACTTTTTAATTATTATTGCACAAAAATGCATGATTTTACATGTGAAGATAAAATGATGATAGAGTAAATGCTTTTAAAATTTATTCCTTTTCAGAATTTAGATTTCATTGTGATCAAGTAATCTTAGATTCACATGAATTTAACTTTAATTTCCCATCCTGGTATTTCCTCTCTGGTATTCACAAAACAATTTTTCAAGTGTGTCTCCCTGTTCCCTTTTTTCTTCACTCGAAGAAAGAAGAGTTTGTTTTAATTCATGTTGTTTTCCACATTAGGTACTCTTAATCTTTCTACATTCCTCTGGCTTGCCTTTACTTGTTCAGGGGTGGGACATTTTCATGGCTTTCTCTGCAGATAAAATATTTTTTAAAATTTGACATGTTGTTTTGGGCAATTTTCAAAGTGTTGTTTTCTACTTTGCGAAGAATTAATGCCATAAAAATCAGTGTCTACAGAGTCTTTGTGTGGTGGTAGAGTGACAGGGACTGCCTGTGCTAGCTTCTGCTGTTTTGGAGGTCAGAATATGAGAATTTGGTTTTGGGGCCTCATCTGTTAAAATGATTTCAAAATGACTTAGACTTTTAAATATAAATTTGGTTAGTAATCTTTTAGATTGTGACACTTTTGCACCATTCTCTCCATTTCATTCCAGTACTTCCAATTATTTACAGCTGGTATGGGTGTGTTCTGCAAGACAGAGATGTTGCTGGTGACCTCTGATAGCTGTTTCTTAGTTTGAGTCCTGTAGGATTAGAGGGCATTCACAGACAATTTTGTATATTTGGTTGGACTCTGTCAGAAAGAAATATCTATGTAGGATTCTTTGTGAAGGATGTATGATTTATTTTATTCTATGCAGACATATCTGTAGCTGTATAATTCATCTACTAAGGTCTTAAATGGAGGAAGATGTCTTGCATTCAATTTAGAACCAAATCCTGTAAAATGGAAATGCAGAAGCAAGGAGCAGGTGGAGAGTAAGCAGTTAAACAATCAGTAGTGAAGAAAAATTTAGGTCCTTGTGATAAATGTGGTTATGCTGAAACCTGGATGCAGTGTTAAGTCATCAGCCCTGGGAATATAGAGCAGAAAAAATGATCCAGGAGGAAACAGTGATAGAGATAAGTATATATTGACAGCTTAGACTGAAATAGACAGAGTGAAAATGGTGAGAGAAATCTATTTACAGGAGTGTGCCTATGTGACTACACGTGGATAGTGAAGATTTTTTTGTTTTTTCCACTTTTATTTGATTTTCCTCACATTTTGATTGGATGTACATAGGCATGTTCTTTGTGATAATCATAACAAAAGTATGTAGAATGTGTGGCTAGAAATATATTCAATATTTTTGGGTCTTAATCTCTAATTTTATTTTACTTTCAAGAAGACCTAATTTAAAAGATAATAAGGAAACATTATGTATATGTATATACACATATATGTATGGTGTCATATACATATACATACATATATTTAAATTAATATATACTTATATATTTCTATTTATATATACATATTGGAAAGAAAATATTTCTTTTCAGATTAATGCATATTAATGCCTAAGAGCAAGAGGGCTAATTTCCTTGTGAAGTACATTTTTTATATTATTTTATGAATTTTAAGAACCACAATATCCACTCTAAAAGACAACAGAGAATCATTCTACTTGTCTGTGAGCCTCATTTTTTAACATTCACTTTGATATGACAAGTCAAAATGTCATTTGAACAATACAGTTGCAAGTCTGTATGTTGTGTTCAGAAACTGAAGAAATGCACCCCCTTGAGCCCTCATAATTTCTTAGCTTCTATGGGTCTGTGGATTGGAGCATAGTTCTCATTTACAGCTAATTTACAGTACTCACTTGTAAGTGAGTACTAACCATGTTTGTCTTTCTGGGTCCAGGTTACATCACTCAGAACAATCTTTTCTGGTTTAATCCATTTACCAGCAAATTTAATGATGTTATTGTTTTAATAGCTGAGTAATACTCCATTGTGTTATTGTACCACAATTCATCTTCAGCCATTCTTCAGTTGAAAGGCATCTAGGTGGTTTCCAGTTTATGGCTACTACAAATAAAGCTGTTATGAATATAGTTGAACAATGGTCTCGTGGTATGGTGGAATAGTCTTTGAGTGTATTTCCAGGATTGGTATAGCTGGGTCTTGATGTACATCTATTCCCAATTATCTGAGAAACTACTATATTGATTTCCAAAGTGGCTGTACAATTTTGCACTCCCACCAGCATTGGAGGAGTGTTCCCCAAGCTCCACATTCTCACCAACATGCGCAGTGAGTTGAGTTTTTATCTTAGCCATTCTGACATATTTAAGATGGAAGACCAGTGTTCTTTTGATTTGTCTTTACCTGCTGACTGAGGATGTTGAACATTTCTTTAAGTGAATCTTGGCCATTTGAGATTCCTTTGTTGAGAATCTCTGTTTAGGTTTATACCCCATTTTTGAATTGGATTATTTGGTTTCTCAGTGTCTAGTTTCCTGAGGTTTACTATATTTTGAATATCAGCCCTCCGTCTGATATGGAGATGGTGAAGATCTTTTCCCTTTCCTTAGACTGTCAACTGCTGTTTTGTCATTTTGACAGTGTCCTGTGCCTTAGAGTATGTTTTCAGTTTCATGGAGAATATATTCCTTCATAGTTTGGACTTCATAATGTTTCTAACTAGGGACTTTTTTCCTGTTAGACATGTTTCATGTTAAAAGACATAACATTTGCTTTGTGGCTATTCTAAAAATTCTCACAATGTTATAATTATTTAAAATAGTTTTTATATTTCTTTTTGTGAAAATAAATATATAAATTTCAAGATCGGTCAAAAGCTTTCCATCACTATCTTGATTATTAATTTTTCTCATGTATACTCAGTCTAGAAACATAAGCACATCAATTTTTCTACTCTATTTTAACCTTCATTGATGATATGAATGGCATGTCATTTAATGTTCCCTGAAATATCAGTGGTTTAACTACCCATTAATTTTTCAATTCTTTCACATTGTCCTTTTATCTAAATTTCTAACATATTCTATCTCCTTTGATTTTTCAATGGAAGTTATGTGATTCAGGAAACTTTCAGAAGTCCATATTGGACATTTTTTTTTTGTCTCTTCCTGCTCATGTATCTTTGTATCATGAAACATTATTACTCTACTCAAAATACTGGAAACAATCAATGCTTAATTATTTTATGTTTGCATTTAGCTTATTATCAGTGATGCTGAAACTTTTTAAAGCAGGTACTAGCTGTGTGTGTTTTTCTTTGGTACAGAATCTGTTCATGTCATTACCCATTTGTTGGTTGGAGGTTTTATTTCCTTGATTTACAAATTCTTCACTTAATTGAAACATTTGACATTAGTCCAACATCTAAAAAACAAATGGAATGTGTTTTCTACTATTATATGATGTTCTGATGGTAGATTTCTTTGATGTACCAATTTTTTTTGGTAGTTACATCTTTATTTTGTGTGGTTCCATGCTTTGATATCTGATGGTAATTTGTTTAATCCTGGCATTCTCTTCAGTAAGTCCTTTCCTATACTAATGTCTTGACAGTTATTAGATGTTCATTCTCTAACACATACAGTGTTTCATGTTTTAAGCTAAGGATTGTGACCTTTTCAAGTTGATTTCTATACAAGGTAGAGCATAATGGTCCCTTTATACTCTACTGTGTGTTGACATCCAGTCTTTCAGCAGCCTTTGTCATATAGGCTGTTTATCCTTGTTGCTTTAAAAATATTTGGCTATGGCATTGGTGTATGAAGGTAATTACAATTATCTAGAAGTACCAACTTACCCTGGTATATTGCTTATCATCAAGAAATATAACCATAAGTATTTGAAAGTCTGTTGGCAAAGAGAAATACTTATTTCGTGTTGGTGAGCATTAAAATGTATGGAGATGTTAGGGAAATTGTTTGGAGGCTCATCAAACTTTAAAGTAGAAAAAAATTACATATGAAACAGTAATTCCACTTCTGGCCTCATCTCCAGAAGACTCTGCATTCAGTCATAGAGATTATCTATCACTATGATAACATTCTTATCATTTTTTGTTTTTAGTTATTGTTCTGTTTTATCATTTAAATATATTTTTCAATTTTATTTTTTACTCTAAATTTGCATTTATTTCATTAAGTTTACATATCTAGATACACATTTTCACAAAATATTAACCATTTCTTCATTATGAGAACATTCTCTTTTCTAGCTCTTCAACTACATGGGTTTGTGTGTGTGGGGGGGGTGTTGTGTGTGTGTGTGTGTGTGTGTGTGTGTGTTGAATTTTTGGATAATATGGTATAGCATGAATACTTTAGGTTTACTGATACAGCTTACAAATTCTATGAGTATAATGTTCTTTTTCTATTTACATGTTTTTATTTATTTTTTCATTTTTCTTTATTAAGAAATTTTCTACTCATTCTACATACCACCCACAGATCTCACCTCCTCCCTCCTCCCACTCCACAGCCCTCCCTCCCAAGCCACCCCACAACCCCACATCCCCTATATTAAGGTCTCCCATGGGGAGTTAGCAGAGCCCGGCACACTGAGCCTAGGCAGGTCCAAGTCCCTTCCCACTGAACCAAGGTTTCACAAGGCATCACACCGCAGGCACCAGATTCCCAGAAGCCTGCCCGTGCACTGGGGACAGATCCCAATCCCCCTGCCTGGGTGCCCCCCAAACAGTTTGAGTCAAACAACCATCTTCCGTATCCAGAGGGCCTAGTCCAGTCTCATGGGGGCTCCACAGCCACTAGTCTACAGTTCATGGGCTTCTACTAGTGTGGCCATTCATCTCTGTATGTCTTCCCATCAGGATCTTGATGTCCCCCGCCTGCAGAATCCCTCCTTTCTCTCATCAATTGGATTCCTGGAGCTCAGCCTGGTGTCTTGCTGTGGATCTCTGTATCTGCCTCCATCAGTCACTGAACAAAAGCTCTATGATGACAGTTAGGGTATTCACTAGACTGGTCACCAGAGTAGACCAGTCCAGGCACCCTCTGGACCACTGCCAGTAGTTCAAAGTGGGGTCATCCTTGTGGATTTCTGAGAGATTCCTAAGCATCCTGCCTCTTCCTATTTTCATGATGTCCTCATGAGAACTCCCTGCCCTCCCACTCTGTCCCTGTTCCAGCTTGACCCTCACATTTCCCTATGTTCTCATCCCCCACTCCTTGCCCTCCGCCACCCAACCAAACCAAGTTCGCTCATGTACATCTCAGCTATGTGGATAAATTGGTATAGCATGAATACTTTAGGTTTTTTTATACAGTTTACAAATTTTATGAATACAAAATTCTTTTTCTGTTTCCAAGTTTTTATTTATATCCTGCACAATAAGCTTTATCTTTGTTGCCAATGTCATTATTACTGATTGCATTACTACTCAATGTATACATTTTTATTTTTATACATGTTTGCACATATACATATATAGTCCTTAGAGTACATGATGTAGAGGATCAAGGTAAATCATAGGGTTAGAAATTTCAAAGCCATATGTCTTCATATATATTCTGGAATCTAGAAGTTGTAAGTTGTAATGCCAATGAAGGAATGGACTTGGGAGTGGGGCGATAGGAAGCAGACCAAACGCAAAACTTTCCTTTTCTTATGTCCTTATATAGGTGTCCATCATACATTATCTCCATTAAAGGTGTGTCTTCCTACCTTAAGATCTAGATTAAGGAAGTATGTAAAATAATTGGATTAGACAAATGTTTCCCTACCTCTAAGATCCAAATTATATGTAATGAAGTAGATAATCAAGAATAGCCATTGCAAGTCTATCCTTTGCTAAATGGACACACAATCATACATCATTTTCATGTGGTTAGTATCCAAATGAACAGACCATGAGACATAGGAGGTCTAACAAATAAATTTACTCTGTATTGTGAAAATAGTCTTTCAATGGGAAGGCCTCAAGTAAGTCTATTCTTTTTTTTTAAATTCTCAATAACACCGTTTCATTCTTATTGAACTTCACCATAGGGAACCCATGAATTCATGAGGCTTACTTATAGAAAATAAGTAAGCCGGGCGGTGGTGGCGCATGCCTTTAATCCCAGCACTCGGGAGGCAGAGCCAGGCGGATCTCTGTGAGTTCGAGGCCAGCCTGGGCTACAGCGCGAGATCCAGGAAAGGCGCAAAGCTACACAGAGAAACCCTGTCTCGAAAAACCAAAAAAAAAAAAAGAAAGAAAAAGAAAAAGAAAATAAGTAAGGTCATTCTGATGAGAGTATGGTGACACAGACCTAGTCACACTGAAAATTCTGTACACAGTGTGTATGAAGATAATTTATTATTTCATAGATTGATATTCCCCTCCCACCTTTTAAAAATATTGTCAAGTCATCTTCTTATTTTTTAAAATTGTGTTACCTATTAAGATATCCCTTTGTTATCATTTTAATCATTTTAAGGTATGATGGTGGCTGTTGTTTAACTTAACATAGAGGACAAAATCCCTGTGTTGAATCTTCAAATAAATATTTATTCACTAATGTTTTAATGAGGCTTCATTATGGGAAATATCTTTATAATCATTAAAATATTTATTTCTGTATATGCATTCACACACACACACACACACACACACACACACACACATATATATATATATATCACATTTAAAAGCACAGATATTTATACAGAAAGAATGGCAATTTTCTAGTATGAGTAACATATCCTCACTTAGGAACAATAATATCTTAAAAGTAATTGATAACTTAAGAGATATGGACCATATTGTAGACCTAGAGTTGTTAGAAGAATCAAGGAGATATAATTTGGACCAAAATTCTATGACTCCTAATGTCTTTGACTTAAAAGTAGACATTAAATTTATATGAAAAACCTCAGGTTAATTGTTCCAAAGAAGTGTTTAGAAATATAGTCATTTCTATTCATTTTACCTATGTGGTCAGGTTGATTATATATAATTTATTTATATATTAATATTTTAAGTTTGTTATTACTATGAACAAAATTAACTAGGGCCAAGTCAATAATTTTACTTTATAGGAGAATTTACTTAGAATCATTTTCTTATTAAATATATGACATAAACACTAAACCATACTTCATATGGCAGTCTATACATAATTACTTCACAAGACAAGTTCTAGTAAAAATTTTTATGATTGTTGCTTTTTTAGATTATATTTTTATCTTTTCATTATAAAAGGGAAACTTACCAAAGGGATCTTTAGTCAACATGTTAGTCTGAGCAGAAACATAAGTAGATATTCAGAGAACAAATGAGTGTGAGGGGCAAGTTATCTAAGTTAAAGGAAAACTGGCTTGAACTTACCAGTCAGAATTAGCAATTAGACCCAGGAGACTACCATAGTGGTGCTTTCCTGGCTACAGCTTGTCTCTCACATGACAACTCATTCTCACAGTCTCTGTTGGGATCTGTTATTTTCAATTAGGATCTCAGGAGAAGCCAGTAATTATATCATGTAATAACCTATTAGTGTCAAAACAGAGAAAAAACATTAAAAATGACTAAATAAACACCATAGAGTTCCAACATTTCCTCCATTTTCATATGTAAAATGGATGTGGAGATTCTATTGGACTCACTGGGACCATGACATATAGTGATGGCCACTATTTTGGATTGTCTCAAGTGGTGACATTTACGAAGATGGTGGTGAAGTCACATGGCATGTGCTTTCTCTATAATATCATTAGCAAAGTTAGCCACCAAGTCACATGGTTGCTTCCCTCTTGATGAAGATCCTGAAGTCACATGTGCAATAAACCAGGTCATATTCAATTCTGTTCAAATTGAACTCTGCTACAGGGTAATGTAATTACATCAATCATCAGGGCATTCAAGGTTGTGCAATCTACTTTGTGTGGGAGGTAAGAACATAGAGAAGGGAAAAAGAAAGAACCAGATAGATGGTGGAAAATATAAAAACTGAGCACACCGTACCCCCAGAGGATTCAAGTCATGACTGTGGGCTGCTAAACCATAAGAAGCACATTCACTTATCCTGTTCTTCATTTTATGGCTCTCAGAAAGAAAAGGGAGATGGCAATGGAAGAGAGGAAAGGTTGTTCAAAGAGATTTGCATGTGTGTGGGAAAACCTCATCCCTCACAGACTCAAACCCATTATTGCTTTGGGATTGATGTATGAGACACAGACAGACATCGCCATAAGCAGCATTGTCCCTTAATTACAAGAATAGAAAGGCTGCAGTCTCTCCATCTGTCCAGACAACGTGAATATGGTGTTGCAGCCTGGGGATTTTTTTTAGTACAGAACAGGGGAGACTTTAAGGAAGTAAGTTTCCATCTGCCAGTTATTTCACGAAAGCATCAAAGAATTAAGGAGTTTGTTGGTGTTTATCCCATACTAGTGATTACAAGTTTGATTTCAGGTCAACATTCCTGTCCAGAAATTTTAGATACACCCTAGGTTTTTAGGTAATTAAACCATCACTTACTGTATACCACAGTATTCATGTTATAACCATTACCATAATGACAAAGCTTAAAGTTTGTAGATATATAACATTGATGACATAAAAACCATTGCAACCATGTCATCATAATGTGGTTCAGCATCATACTGTTAAATATGATATGAGTCCCCATCATAAATATTGACAATCCTTTTCTGCAGGTTCAGATTGAGAAGCTACCAGTTTTCTTTGGCTTTCATATTTGCCATTGAAGAAATCAACAGGAATTCGAACATTTTACCCAACACATCTCTAGGATTTGAGATCTATAATGTTGAAATCAATCAATGTAATATTATGGAAGAAGCTTTTCTTTTCCTCACAGGAATTGGAATAGTCATTCCCAATTATACATGTAGAAGGGAGAACAAGGCTGCAGCTTTACTTACAGGAAGATCTTGGGTAATATCTGCAAATTTGGGAGACTGCTGAATCTCTACAACTATCCACAGGTAAGGAACATGGCTGTGAGGGAACAATAAACTCATAATAAACTGCAGACACTTAGGTGTGAGGCTGTGACATTAATCAATCAAGGAGAATAAATCAGGCATTTGGATATATGTCCTCATATGCTTTTCTTGAGATAGAGAAGAGGCTGGGGCCTATACTGGGTGTTTAGAAACTTCTGTGTCTTGTGAGGAACTCTCTATAGATGTCTTCAGAAACAAGATGGGAGTTTAAAATACCATGAGCAAAAGTTAGTCTATACAAATCCAAAGTGTCACCTCAGGTTTGAGACTGTGTTCTATGGCAATCTTTTTACTCTTTTTTCCTATTTGAAATTTTGTTCAGATAAATTTTGGGCAATTTGACACTATCCTAAGTGACAGAGTTCTGTTTTCTTCTCTTTCACATGGCATTGTCATTTTGATGGTTCATTTCAGCTGGACCTGGGTGGAACTGGTTCTTGTAGATGACCACAATGGGACTGATATTCTATCAGAATTCAGAGAAGAGATGGACAGTAATCATGTGTGTGTAGCTTTTGTAGAAATGATTTCTGACAACTGTATTAACTCTAGCTCCAAATCCAGAACAAGTCATCGGCAGATCCTGAAATCATCTGCAAATGTGGTTATCCTTTATGATGTCACTAAATCTTTATATGGTATAATAATATATTTAGGGGAATATTCAGTTACCTGGAAAGTGTGGATCATAAAGTCACAATGGGATGTAACTACTGATGTTCCTTATTTCATATTTGATCCATTCCACGGCAGTCTCATTTTTGAACAACACCATGCTGAGATTTCTCATTTTAGGAAGTTTATCCAGACAAACCTTCCAAATATCCTGAAGACTATATCCTTGCTCTTTTATGGAACAAATACTTCAATTGCTCTTTTTCTGGACCATATTGTAAAATTTTGGATAACTGTCTACCCAATGCTTCTTTGAAAATGTTGCTTGGACATGCTTTGGAAATGCACACGACTGAAGAGAGTTACAATGTATATAATTCTGTATATGCTTTGGCTCACAGTCTCCATGAGATGACTCTCAAACAAGTAGAAATCCACCATCATGCAAATGGGGAGGTAAATACCTATCCTTGGGTGGCAATTTCTCTTCTTGTATATTTTTTCAATAGTCCTGTGTATACTGAAAGTTTTCTACAAGCATACAATACATGATTGTACACTGTGACAGCTTTTGCAAAGAAGCATTTGAGAGACTGTAATTCATAGTCCAGAAGTCTTTGCAGACACATGTGCCATTGTTCATGATGAATGTGTGGCAATAAGAAGGATTAAATATGTTTGTGTTACAATTAACCTAAGAAACTTCCCATGATACTATACTCAATTGAAACATCATTATCTCTAAGTATGTTTCTGAATAGAAATAGGAGTTCTAGATCCTAGATGGTCAAATGCTATTAGAACCTTATAGTTCAAATTCTGAAGCTATGTTTATGTATCCTAACTGACCATTATATTGAATCAACTTCCAGTGATTAAATTATTTTGTTTGTTTCTTTGTTATTTTGTGTTTGTGTGTGTGAATTCTTTCTTTTGAAACTGACAAGCAACATTATGATATATTCATTTTTAGTCTTCATCCACTAAAATATTGATAGCTTGGTATAGCTTGTAATTAATGTCAAGGATTTAGGACACTGAGGCCCATGACTTCATTGGTTTCTGATGCACATTTCTGGGAATAAATTCATCATCAAATTCTGCATCTCTTTTAGCTTCACCCTTATCTCAAGAATATCCATTTCAAAAATGGTGCTGGAAAACTTGTGGTTTTCGATTCACAAAAGAAATATAATGCAGAATATGATATTCTCAATCTCTGGAATTTTCCCGATGGTCTCAGACAAAAGATGAAAGTTGGAACATTTTCTCCTAAAGCTCACAGGGCCAAGAACTGTTTTTGTATGGCCATTTGATAAAGTGGGCTATAGAATTTAGAGGTGGGCTGTATCTTATCTCATTGTTTTGTTCTCTATGTCAAAAAGCTTTTTTTTGTGGATGTAATGACTGTTGTTCCTTAAAGAATGAACAAAACTGCAGTTATATGAGGAACTTTTTCTTGCCCTATTCTGAGTAATGGGATTGTTTATTATACCATACATTTTTCTAAGGGCACTTATATCCAGTTATAACATGAGTGTGTATTTATTTAAATTTCATTCCCAAACTGAAACCACCAGACAACAGTAGTAATTTGACTCCCAGATTAGGAAACATCAGGGCATGGCCATTTTGCTTTCAGGCACGTGGAAATGCACTGTAGCATGGAGTGCACATGTGCATGGGTTAATTGCATGTCTTCCTGATGATAAAGGAAGCAATTTGTCAAACACACAAACAAAAAAAAACCCAAAACCAACCAAACAAACAAAAAAACAGGCTGACATAACATAAGAACAAAGACTTTATTGAGTCACACTTGGAGTGAACAGTTCATAATGATTCAGGCAATCGTGTTAGCAGGAAGCTGAGAAAGTGAGCCATGTTGTTATCTTCAGTCAGGAAGTACATAGAAGTGAACACTGCTCTTCACATCCATTTTGTTTTTCTTTCAGTCCTTAACAACAACCAATGAAATGGCACTACCTAATTATAGAATGTCTTCTCACTTCAAGTACCCTATGTAGATCATCTCTCACAGAAAGTTATAAATACTAGTTTATGGGGCAATTCTGAATCCTGCCAAGTTGACAAATTGGGAAACAAAACTGTTCACTCCAGGTGTCAGTATTTCCACAATAGGATCAGTGTGGCAATACAGCTTCCCATTTAGACATGTACTTAGTGTCCAATCATCTTCTTACTTTTCCTTACCTCTTATATTTTCACAGTTTTTCAGATTTCTATTGTCTTTGGATCATTGTTTTAACACATTGAACTTCATGGGTGTACTATATTGAAATTAGAAGTGGTGCATCAAAACAAGAATCTGCAAATGCTGGATATAAATCAAGCCATCTCATTGTTCAATCTTGAAAAATAACGTATTTATTGTTTTAAAACTATACACTCCTGAGTATTTTCTCTTTTATATCTATATCTAGCTTCCCCGTTCTGTGTGCAGTGAGAGCTGTAGTCCTGGATTCAGAAAATCCCCCCAGGAGGGCAAGGCTGCCTGCTGTTATGATTGTACTCATTGTCCAGATAATGAGATTTCCAATGAGACAGGTAAGTGCCAGGCTAACTGGGGTATTTCCCACCTCTTCACAGTGTTCTGCAATGTCTAAGCAGATGGACAAGTTCTCTAAAGGAACAGTAGAGATAAGTCCTCTGATTCTTTCATTTAGAATAAATATGTTTTGGTTCCTTTTATCATCAGTTTAAATGGTGCTCAGGCCATTGTAATTCATACTTGATGTATGTTGTTGATCCACTACAGCCATTGTTCCTTTCAGAGAACAAGGTTGCCCATCACAGTGTAGTCTGCTTTATTTCACCATGGCATTTAACACACACACACCACACACACACACACACACACACACACACACACACACACCACATACACCCTATAAATTACTGACTTTTCTTGTATTTGAAAGTATATTTCATTTGTAATTAGCATACATGTAAGGATTGGATTGTAATACCCTTTACTTGCATAATTTCAGTCATAGTTCTAGGTTTATCAGACTTGATCAGAAAGGTCATATTTGATTTACCTGTAGACTTACTTAAAATATATTATTTAAATTTTTTCATTTTGTTTTAATGTGAGTGTTTTGCCTGCATGCATGTATGTGTACATGTACTTGCTTAGTGTACATCAGAGTTAGAAGAGGGCATCAGATCTCCTGGAGGTGGAAGAAGAGATAACATTGACATCCATGTGGGTGCTTGCAACTGAAACTAGGTCCTCCTTAAAAGTAACAGTATCCTGGGGGCTGGAGAGATGGCTCAGCGGTTAAGAGCACTGGCTGTTCTACCAGAGGTCTTGAGTTCAATTCCCAGCAACCACATGGTGGCTCACAACCATCTATAATGAGATCTGGTGCCCTCTTCTGGCCTGCAGGCATACATGCAGACAGAGCACTGTATATGTAATAACTAGATAAATCGTAAAAATAAATAAATAAAATATTCAAAATAAATTAAAATAAATCAAAAAAAGTAACAGTATCCTGAACCACAGAACCATTTATCTACCTTCATCATTTTGATTTCCAGTATAAATAACATTCAATATTCCCTTAATAAGTGTCTTTTCTCCCCCTTTTTCCTCCATCTCCATGTGAGTACTAGAAACACCAAGCAATTTAACTTCCATGGAGAGGGATATGCATCAGTCCATTGATAATAAATATATAAAACTTGTGGACCAGAATATATCTCTTAGGGAGGTATGGTCAATAACCTCTTATGAGGATCTTAGATTGAACACAATTGTTTTTAAGTTAAAGGTTTCTATGTATCATGAATTTGAACCTAGAATTGTATCACTTCTGTGTTAATTTGATTATCATAAGCTAAAGAATGCGATAAGTACTCATTGACTCATTGTATACAACTCTATTTTTGTAACAAGTTCATAGAACCGTTATCAAATATAGGAGAGGTAAATCATGTTACAATGCCTTGTGTCAACTAGTTGAAATGGCACTTCATCACTTCTGTTAATGATAGTGTTGTGGATATGACAGACATACATGCTCTTGTTCTCAGAAAAAGATGGGACATTGAATTTGAAGGATCCTCTTCCCCAGGCAAATTTGGACAGAGTAGAGGAATCTTATGTCAAAATGTATCCAAGGAACAGAAAATAAGTATGGGACATTTGAGAAAATTGAATGTGAGGAGCACACAGATACTTTGTTGACTATGGAGAGAAAATAAAAGAGGATTCCACAAGCTTATCATTTATTTCTAATAAGATTTTGATATAGTAATTGAAATATTTTGAGTAACATAATATTTTCCCAGAACACTCAAATGTTTTAACTTTACTCCATAAAGATAGAAACATTCAAAAATATTTGGTGGTTTTAATTTTCTTAATTTCAAAATGTGCATATTAAGACTGACTATGCAGACAACCAAAGACTTCATGTATAAATATGTGTTTGTGTCCATTGGTGCCACGATAAGTTCATGTACATGCTGATTATATCCACTGGAGTAAACCAGAAATATCAGTATCAAATCATGTATGGTTCGAGTTTAAGGAGACACTTTAAAATATTTTTGGTAAGAAAGAGTAAATTAAAACATAAATGATAAATCTTTCAAAATAATGAACTCTATACCTCAAATCGTGTAAAATGTGGTATATCTATTTTATAGCATCATGTTTAAATCTCTATAAAATATTTTGTCATGACTTACGCACTCTGTGCTTTCGTTAAAAATATATGAGATTGTACATACAAAACATTCATGCTCTGAAAGAAACCAGTAGAAGTAAATGCATAGGATATAGTGAAGACAAATTGCATAGGGAGTTTGAGCACAGCAGGAAGGCATATCTTGAAGAAATAAATAAAATGCTGATAATGGAATAAAAGATTCTGTAGATATTAGCAAAATGATGAACTTTCATTATGTTTTCAGTTTCTCTCAAATTGTGGACCCTGGCCCCCCACTGTGAGTGGCTGCCGCCTTGCTTGCTGACCTTGACCAGATGTCCTCCCTATGCAGATTCCCTGCTGGTTTCCTTCTTACTGACAGGAGGTTCTTTGTTCGTGTATCCTACATTTGGTGTAAACAGCTTAGATGCAAGAATGTAGAACATTCGGTAGCAAACTTCTGCCCTCCGGGGATCCTCCATTGTGCTGTAAGCCTGTATTTAAGGTTTCCTCCCTCTTTCAACAAATGGCATTTGGCATTCGGCACTCAGTTGTGGCGAATGACTCCCTGTCTCCTGTCTCTTATTTTTCAATTCACAGCCCCGTGCTCGGACATGGTGAATGGTAACGATAGCGCGGGCATTACCGCAACACAAATAACTTTAATAGAAGTATGAAATAGAAATATTTTAATGAAATATGTAATAAATATATTTATATCTTATAATTCAAGAAGAAACTCACAAATTATAAAATTTAAATTATCACAAAAATATTACATGACCAACTAAGATTGAAACAAGAGTTTATATCTTTCTGTTAAATAGATATTTTCTCCCTGGGAATGATAAAATTTCACAATGGAAGTTTTTCCATCTTTTAAGAATCTAATAATTCTCATTCTCACAAGGACTGCCAAAGAATAAAACAATGGAGAATTCCATAAATTCTATGTAAATAGGTCAATTTTGATATTAGAACTAAGAATAATATTACAAGAAAGAAATTTCAAAGCATGTGATCTTACAATTAACTCACATGACAAAGTCATACAAAAGAGTTCAGAAGGAAGCTGTCCTATGATCAAGTTATATTTATGTAATTTAATTCAATAATTAATGATAATTTAAATAAAAAAACAAATTATCATGTAATTGAAAATATATTTAAGTATAGCAGTGAAAATTATAGACTTGTTCACTTTATGTCCAACAAAGAAGATTGGCAATATTGATCTGGAATGATTGATTAGAGAGCATATGATAATTCGCACCATTTGACACTGATTTACTTGAGTCTGAAACAGCAAAGGAAATGTGGGCAAATGTCAGTGAACTGGTGCTGGGAAGAGGATTGAGATAAAAGGGGAACCTGAGCAGAGACTCACAATAACTTTAATTCCTCAGTAGATATGGATCATTGCATAAGGTGTCCAGAAAATCATTATGCAAACAAAGAACAGAACCACTGCCTCCCGAAAGCAGAGACATTTTTGGCCTATGATGACGCTTTGGGGATTACACTCACCTACTTGGCCCTGGGCCTCGCTGTATTAACAGCTGGTGTTCTTGAAGTCCTTGTGAAGTATTTTAACACTCCCATTGTCAAGGCCAACAATCGGGCTCTCACTTATCTCCTGCTAATCACTCTGACCTTCTGTTTTCTCTGTTCATTGCTATTTATTGGCCATCCCAACACAGCAACATGTATCCTGCAGCAGAGCTCATTTGGAATCCTATTTACTGTGCCTCTCTCCACAGTCTTGGCCAAAACTATTACTGTGGTTCTGGCTTTCAAGATCACAGTTCCAGGTAGACTGATAAGGTGGATATTGATATCAAGGGCTCCTAATTTCATCATTCCTGTCTGCACCCTTATACAACTTGTGCTCTGTGGAATTTGGCTGAGCACCTCTCCTCCCTTTATTGACTCAGATGCTTACTCTGAATATGGCTACATAATTATTATATGCAAAAAAGGCTCCAGTATTGCCTTCCATTCTGTCCTGGCTTACCTTTGCTCTTGGGAGCTACACTATGGCTTACCTGTCCAGGAACCTGCCTGACACATTCATTGAAGCCAAGTTCATCACTTTCAGCATGTTGGTGTTCTTCAGTGTGTGGGTCACATTCCTCCCTGTCTACCACAGCACCAAGGGGAAACTCAGGGTGGCCATGGAAGTCTTCTCCATCTTGGCTTCCAGTGCAGGACTCCTAGGATGCATGTTCTTCCCCAAGTGCTATGTTATTTTGTTGAGACCACATATAATGTGCTTTATCGTGTCAGAAAACAAAGCACGTTAAGAGGAAAAGTCAAACCAACAGCTTAGTTTATGATTTCCTAATTACGTAGAAGTTTTCATGTCTGTTTAACACAAACCCAATTGTCAGACCATATAGCAATTTAAGGTTTTGTATATATTGATTTCATTTATTAATGAAATCCATCTTTATTTTCTCATCTTCTAATATTTTCTATATATTTCTCTAAATTAGAAAGCCTAATTCTATAAAAATTCATTGTCTCTCTCAAGTAATATTAAAGAAAAGAAGAAAGGGACATGAAAGTATTCTTCACCTCTTCAACATTGCTTAACTTTGCTTTTATAACACCAAACATTTTTATATGTACCCATGTGTTTTTGATGCCCTTGGTATGTTCCCAGGATTCATTGTGCTTACATTACATATATGATTTTGCTATGAACACAGGCACATTATAAAAATTGAGTATGATTTGGACATGAAGATATTACTTGGCCAAATAATGGTGTAATGAGCTGCTTACTATAAGAGAATGAGGATCAATTTATTTCTTAATTATAGCTCAAATCAGATATCAGTTAATCAGATAATTACCTAAACAGTCAATTCCATGAATCTGTGAAGAATGTGAAAATCCATGCTGTAATCAAGTCTGTAGAGCCTGTGTCCATGTCTATCTTTGATTATAGATGTCCAAATGGTTTAGGTACTCAGTTATTCATAATTATTCAATTTTGATAAATTGTGTTACATTTTTTCAACTGAAACTGTGTATTATGTAAATCCTGCATCTTTATGAGTACTCATTTCTCCATCTTTTATCAATGTTTCATATAACATATGTCATTCTTTGGTAATAACATTTCTGACTCTTCTTATTTCTTGTGAAATGTACATTTGCACAAAAGTCTAAGACATTATGTGCTGTTTTCTTTGTATCTTGTCATTTGTTGTAATCAGTCATTTTATAATTCACAAGTTGTAAACTTTCAAGAATAAGTTAGAGAGTAAATTATGTATAGAACTATAATTAAATTAAAACTAAGACAGATTCTATCTTTGAGAATAGGTTCATGAGGGTCATGTTTAAAAATTCATTTTCTTGTACAATAATTTGTGATCATAGTTTGTCCTCCTTACTCTCCTCCTTAAATGCCAACCATTTAACTCAATAACTTCTTTTACTCTCTATTTAGAAAACAGATAAAAATCCAAACAGAGAAAACAAACAACAAACAAAGAACAACAAATCAAAATATGTAGAATACATGGCAGTGTAGACACATTCACACTCACATACACACACACACAAAAAAAAAAGAAAAGAAAAAAAAAACCATACATTCACAACCAAGTGAACAGCCGGCAAAAAGAGACACTGCAATAGTGGCATAGATCTTAGGGAGCAACAAACCAACCAACAGCTGACTTGACTTTTGTTCCACTCCATGAAATAGAGAATATAATTATCACTTTTTTTGCTTCATAGCACCTGAAGCTAGACAGCACAAGGGCCTATGGTAAAACCAAATACAACAGTTCTAGTAAAGGAACATAGCAATAAAATAATTCCTAATAACGTTCTGGAATATGTCAGTGCCTTCCTCAACTATTGTCAAAGAAGATACCTCCTGCAGCAAATAAGTGCCAGTATAGACACCCACAGCCAGACATTATGCTGAGAATGATAGACCTTGGAATTATCTGCCCTAAATTGTGTGCTTCCAGCTAATCTCTCCCCTCAGTACCCAAGGAACACTGTGGCAGATGAGGCAGAAAGAGTGTTGGAGGCAGAACCAATAAAGGACACCAATAAAACAAGACCCACTATATCAATAAAATAGATTCACGTATGTACTCACAGAGACTGAGACAACATTCACTGTGCCTGCACTGGCTCTTAATAACAGGGGGCATACAGCTGAAATTGGAGGTGTTCACATTCACCCATTTCTATCCCATTGGCTATTTCCAATCGCTCTGTAACTGCAAATGAACACCTAGTTTTCTCTAAGAGAGCCTCACTAAGGCAACAAAAACTTCTTTTAAGTAGAGGCCGAAAAAATTTGTTGGGGACTGACTCCGGACAGCTGTGTCTTGAACTTTGTGTGACCTTCCTTACTTTATCAAACCTTGCAAAAACAGGTACCTGGCCTAACTGCAGGATATATGATTAGATAAATTTTCTGGAGCCTGTTGGCCAGCTGCAGGGGCCTGGGATCAAAGCAACCTCACCCTAACCCTCCCTTAGGAATTTTCCATTCTTCTCTCCTTGCTTCCCCTGCTCCCCCTCCCTGCCTGAAGCCCTGCTTATAAGCCTCAACACCCAGTCAATAAACGAGACCTTGACGTGACTCAGACTGACTTTGTCTTCCTTTATGCGCCTGGTCTCCTTTCTCTCTCGCCCCCATTGATCTTTCAGGAGGTGCCTCCTCGGGTCTCATCAAATAACCTGGCCCGAGGGACAGGTCAAAAATTAGCACTAGATTGCAAAGGGAAAACAAAGTCAATTATATCTTTAGAGATTCCTTGTATCATAATGTCCTGTTGGAACTTTTCATTTCCTTCTCTTTTATTTTATATTGTCTATTTTGTGTATGCATTATGGTTTCTAGATTAGTGGTTATATGAGATTCCTGAGAGCGTGAGCAAGATGGTCTCTGTCTATATCTGTATTTTATGTACTTTCTTGGGCAATTTTCCTCAACTGTGGTAGTTTTATACTATTCTGATATGTTAGTTTTTGTTTTATATAATATCTTATATTATATTTTACAAGTATTCCTTAGAAACCTGATTGTTTTCTAATGAGAGAATAGGGTTTGATCTAAGCAGGGAGAATATTGAGATGAAAAATGGAGAAGAAGAGAGTAGGGAAACTGTACTTAGGGTATGTCATGTAAGAAAAAAAAATATTTTCCATAAATGAAAAGGAAAGATAAAAATGACATAAAAACATAATTGGTCTTAGGTTTGATTTTTATAAAGAGTCACAGATTTCCTGGATGTTTAGTGTTAAGACTTTGTTGTCTTTAATGTTTTCTTTGACAGAGGAATATATATATATCGTATCTTCCATGCCAGAGATTCTCTCTTCCATCTTTTGTATTCTATTGGTTATGCTTGTATCTGTAGTTACTATTCATTTATTCAGATTTTCTATTTCCAGCATTCCCTCAGTTTGTGTCTTCTCTATTGCTTCTATTTCAATTTTCAAGACTTGAACTGTTTCCTTCACCTATTTGATTGCTTCTTCTTGATTTTCTTGACTTTCTTTAAGGGACTTACTGATATCTTCCCATTTTTGTTTGTCTTTTCCTCGATTTCTTTAAGAGAATTTTTCATTTCCTCTTTAAATTAATCTATCATCTTCATAAAGCCATTTAAATGTAGTTTTCTTCTGCTTCTTCTGCATTGGGATGTTTAGGTCTTGCTGTAGTAGGTTCTTGTGATGTCATATTACTCTTTATATTACTAAATGTATTATTACATTCACATCTACACATCACTTCCTCCAGTCAGTGCAAATGGTGACTCTGTCTCAGGGAGTCACTCTTGATCCAACCAGCCCTGGCATAATTTGCATCTCAGGAAGCTGCTGGGTTCTGGGTGGATGAGTAGTTTTGGGGACAGAGTGGTTTTGTAAATTAAAGGGTCTAATTGGGGGATGGGAAGGCCTGTCCTCAGGATTCTTCCTGCTTGCCTGCAATTGGGGCTGAAATAGGTGGGGGTGTGGGGGCACTGGTTGTATACATGGGCCTAAGGCCTAGAGAATGGGGTGATTGGATAGGATAATGATAACTCATATCTTTTCCAAACAGAGCTCGCTGAGCTCACGTCTTAAGGAACTACTGTAGTCTTGGGGGATAGGTGGGTTAGTAGGTCAATTGGGGCTTGTAGGTTACAGGGTTCAATGAGGGGGTAGTGTTAGTCAGGTATGCATGGAGGAGTCTTGCCTGTTGCCTAACAACTGGGGTTACAATGGGTGGGTATATGGGGGTATGTGTTGTACCCCTGGGCCTAAAGCCTATAAGCTGGGTGATCAGGTAGGAGTAGAATGATTCACCTCTTTGTCCAATCAGAGCTTGCAGAGTCTGTGTCTCAGGGAGCTAAAATACTCAATAAAATACTGGCAAACCAAATCCAAGAACATATAAAAAAATCATCTACAATTATTCATATCTGAGAGATGCAGGGATGTTTCAACATATGAAAATGTCTAAATGTAGTCCATCATTTAAACAAACTAACAGAAAAACACTACATGATCATTTCATTGCATACCGAAAAAGTCTTTCACAAAATCCAACACCTCTTCATGATAAAGGTCTGGGAGAGATCACAAATACAAGGAACACACCTAAACATAATAAAGGCAATTTGCAACAGCCAACAGCCAACGTCAAATTAAATGGAGAGAAATTCAAAGTGATTCCACTAAAATCAGGAATGATACAAGGCTGTCCACTCTCCCCATATATATACAATATAGCACTTAACATTCTAGATAGAGTAATAAAACACCAAAAGTAGATCAGGGGATATGAATAAGAAAGAATTCAAACTTTCGCTATTTGCAGATGATTTGATAGTCTATGTAGGTGACCCCAAAAATTCTATCCGGTAACTCCTACAATTTATAAATACCTTCAGTAATATGGTGTGATATAAGATTAACTCAAAAAAATCAGTAGCCCTCCTATATACAAATAACAAATGGGCTTAGCAAGAAATCAGAGAAACATCACCCTTTTCGATCACCAAAAATAATATAAAATAACTTGGAGTAACCCTAACCAATCAAGTGAAAGACCTACGTGATGAGAAGTTTAAGTCTTTGAAGAAATAAATCAAAGAAAATATCAGAAAATGGAAAGATCTCCCCTGCTCATGGATAGGTAGAACCAACATAATAAAAATGTCAATCTTAACAAAAGCAATGTAAAGATTCAATGTAATTTCCATCAAAGTCCCAACAAAATTCTTCACAGACATTAAAAGAAACATACTCAACTTCATATGGAACAATAAACCTAGGATATCTAAAACAATCCTTTACAATAAAGCAACATCAGGAGGTATCACCATCCCTGACTTCAAGCTCCACTATAGAGCTATAGTAATAAAAACAGTTTGGTATTGGCATAAAAACTGACATGTGGATCAATGGAATCGAATTGAAGTTCCTGATATTAATCTACACACCTATGGTCACCTGATTTTTGACAAAAACAATTGAAAACTGTAAAATGGAAAAAGAATGCATGTTCAACAAATGGTGAAGGCATAACCAGAGGATATCGACATGTAGAAGAATGCAAATGGATCCATATCTATCACCATGCACAAAACACAAATCCAAGTGGATCAAAGACCCCAATATAAATCCAGCTATACTGAACCTGATAGAGGATAAAGTAGGAAGTAGTCTCTAGAATGCATTGGCACAGGAGACCACTTCCTAAATATTACACCAGTAGCACAGACACTGAGAGCCGCAATTAATAAATGAGAACTCCTGAAACTGAGAAGCTTCTGTAAGGCAAAGGAAACAGTAAATAAGACAAAACAATAGCCTACATAATGGGAAAAGCTCTTCACTATTCCCACACCTGACAAAAGGCTGATCTGCAAAGATATAAAGAACTCAAGAAACTAGACCTCAAAATACCAAACAATCCAATGAAAAAAATGGGCTATGGGTCTAAACAGAGAATTCTCAACAGAGAATCTCAAATGGCTGAAAGGCATTTAAGGAATTGCTCAACATCCTTAGTCATCAGGGAAATGCAAATCAAAACGACTCTGAACTACCATCTTACATCTGTCAGAATGGCTAAGGTCAAAAACACTGATGACAGTTTATGTTTGAGAGGATGTGGAGAAAGGTGAACACTTCTCTACTGTTAGTGGGAATGCAAACTTGTACAGCAACTTTGGAAATCAGTATGATGGTTTCTCAGAAAATCAGAAATCAATCTACCTCAAGACCAAATGACATCACTCTTGAGTATATATCCAAGAAATGCTCAATCATCTCACAAGGAAACTTGTTCAACTATGTTCATAGCAGCATTATTCATAATAGCCAGAACCTGGAAACAACCCAGATCCCGTCAACAGAAGAATTAGTAAGGTAAATATGGTACATATATACAATGAAGTATTACAATGAAGCAGTAAAAAACAATGACATCATGAAATTTACAGGCAAATGGATGGAACTAGAAACTATCATCGTGAGTGAGGTAATCCAGACTCGAAAAGACAAGCATGATATGTGCTCTCTCATAAGTAGATACTAGATGTAAAGCAAAGGATAACTAGACTACAACCCACAGATCCAGAGAAGCTAGGACATAAGGGGAACCCTAGTAGGGACATATAGATTGCCCTGGGAAAGCAAAATATCTTAGATCTCCATGAGTAAACTGGGGAAAAAGGGGACAATAGATGGTAGGGGATGTGGTATCAGAACATAAAGTAAATGGATGGTCAAGATTGAACAGTGATGGAGTAGGAGAACAGTGGGAGATACCATGATAGAGGGAGAAATCATGGAGATTGGGAAAAAGTTGGTGCTATACTTCCTACCTGGTTACTGGCCAATCAGTGCTTTATTAAACCTGTGTACAAGAGCATTATCCCACAGAATTTCCCCCTTTCTATTTAATCAAATATGGTTTTAACTTTAACATAGTAAAATTATATAAAACAGACATTATCAAGTAACAATTATAAATATATAAATATCTAGTCTATTTATATTTGCAAAATTAAAGAAAATATACTGTCTATCCTGTATTTGTGAATTTAAAGTTTTATATCTAATTTATATTATATCATAACCATGGAAAACTGTAACTATTTAGTCTTCAACTACATCAAAGACCCCAGAAAGATATAATATTACCTAAGTGTAGCTGGATTTATCTCCAGTCCTGCCTGGGTCAGCAGCCACTCAGAGTCAAATAAACACACAGACGCTTATAATATTTAAACTGGCCGGGCGGTGGTGGCGCACGCCTTTAATCCCAGCACTCGGGAGGCAGAGGCAGGCAAATCTTTATGAGTTCGAGGCCAGTCTGGTCTACAGAGCGAGATCCAGGAAAGGCGCAAAGCTACACAGAGAAACCCTGTCTCGAAAAACCAAAAAAAAAAAAAAAAAATATTTAAACTCTATGGCCTAATGGCTCAGGCTTCTTGCTATCCAGTTCTTATATTTTAAATTAATCCATTTCTATTAATCTATACCTTGGCACGTGGCTCATGCCTTACTGGTACTTTACATCCTGCTCCTCATGGTGGTGGCTGGCAGAGTCTCCCTGACTCAGCCTTCCACTTCCCAGAATTCTCCTCTCTCTTTGTCCCACCTGTATTTCCTGCCTGGCTATTGGCCAAACAGCATTTTATTTTTCAATCAATCATTCACAGCACTTCCTCTTTTTCTTTTTTTCAAAAAGGAAGGTTTTGACTTTAACATATAAAATTACTTGAGAAACGGGACAAAGATGCAAGCAACTTTCGGGAGTCTTGCAAGAGTAGACAGAGATAGCTGGCAGCCTGGACAGTCATCCAAAGTTCCTCTGTAAAGTTGGGGCATCTGTCTTCAACCCACAGCCCTAGAGTCTCTCAGCCACTTATCTCTGTGTCCTGTAGAATGTCTGGCAGTTTCCTCTGTGAAGCAGGAACCTGAAGGACCATTTTGCCAAGCAAAGTTCAGTGGTCACCTTCCTATGGGTCCTGCATGTCCAGTTGATACATTTTTTCAAGCAGTCCAGGCAAGAACATTTTCTTGCCCAAATTTTTGTCAAGAAGAACATAAACTCCATATAGAGTGTCTTCAATGCCCATCCTCCTCTCTGAAGTAAGTCAGTGCTGCCAGGAGCAGACATGTCTCACCATCTGGAAAGTCTAAATTTTTAAAACATTTTAAATGTCATATTATGTAGGTCTTTGAAGTGTTTGAAGATTATCTACCTAACTGAATTATACCGATGTATATCTAGAAAACTTAAATGACTATAAGTTTGACTATCATAGAAGAATAATTATTAATCTGTATTTAATTATCCATTACAATCTAAATGAATTACATAATCATAGTATCTTAAACAAGAGTAGAAACATATATATGAACAAAACTATATATATATTTTTTAATTTTTTTATTTTTATTTTGCAATAAAATTCAGTTCTACATATCAGCCACGGTTTCCCTTGTTCTCCCCCCTCCAGCCCCCCTCACCTTCCCACCAGGCCACCCCCCATTCCCACCTCCTCCAGGGCAAAAATATATATATTTTAGAACAAAACCAACTCTAAATTTGTATCAATAAACTAAAATCTCTACCAATGTAAAACATTTTAAACAAGTTGCTCTTTAAAAGTAGGTTTAATAATCGACCCTTTCATCCTACCATATCTATATCCCCTTTTCTTCTTTAGAAAGGGATTGCATTTATAATCAACTTGCTTTAAATAAAAATATTGGTTTTTCCTCTGTCTCACACCAGAGGGCTCTTCTGATATGGGACACAAAAATCGTTCAACCTTTTAAGAATATGCTTGGGTTTATAGGAGTGAGCCAATTCCATCTCCAAAGCCAGCTTGGTGTATTTGGGAATTTGGGCTAGTTTCTCATACTACTTCCTGCTGGATGAGGGCACTGTAATCTTATGGGGACACAAAAAATTTTAGGCTTATTGGGTAGTCCATGAGGCTGTAATGTCTGAGCCAGTTGCCTTGAAACCATTCTAGATGTTGGATCATCTGGGCCATGGTGTCATTGGAGACCTTTTAGGGGGTCTTGGCTGGTCAAACCTGATGTATCTTAATCTGGAACAAATCCATAGCCTCTTGCTTTCTGTGGAAACAAAAGCAGAGCCTCCTTTCCAAAGTAACATATCTTTAGATCCAAATTTTGAAGTCAAGTTATCTTTAAAATATACATATTGGTTTAATTCAGCTGCCTTTACAATCAAATGTCTCTCTGCAGTTAAAAATCCCAAAGACAACACAATTCAGATTCTTTGTGTGATATCCATCATTACACCAAGCCTACGTACATTTTTACACACATTGTATGCCATTTAAAGTCTTGTTCCATATGAATCTGTCTTATTGTGAATCTATTGCTTTAAACTGCAGCATTTCTGAGACTGAAATGGCAGCTGTGGTTGCTCGCTCTGCCCACATCACCTTCCCAACATGGGGGTGGTATGTTTACCCCCAGCTTTGGAGAAACCTTGCTCACTGCCAGAGGCAATGGGTCTGTGCCTCTATCAAAGCAGTGTGCAGCCCAAAAACTTCTTTTTTGTACTAGCAAAGGCTAAATCCACCATGCAGCGTAATGTGCCACTTGCAGATGCCTCATTCCCACCATTCTGTAGGTCAAACACTCATGCCAGGAAATTACTATATAGTAGCTCAAGCCTACAGGCTACAGCTAACTTCAGAAAGACAACTAGGAAGCTATTTTTAGCTCTGTTTTAGAATCTTCTTTCTCAGGTTTTAGGTGGAAATTCTTGCCCCACATTCTGGCACCATTTGTAGCTGGAGTTATCTCCAGTCCTGCCTGGGCCGGGAGCCACTCATACTCAAATAAAAACACGGACACATATTATTTAAACCATTTGGCCTAATGACATAGGCTTCTTGCTATCTAGTTCTTACATCTTTTTTTAAAAAAATTATTTTATAATTTAATTTAATTTTACATATCAGCCACGGATTCCCCCATTTCTATTAATCTATACCTTGGCACATGGCTCATGGCTTACTGTTACTTTACATCCTGCTCCTCGTGGCAGCTGGCAGCATCTCCGTGACTCAGCCTTCCACTTCCCAGAACTCTTCTCTCTCTTTGTGTCACCTATATTTCCTGCCTGGCTACAGCCAATCAGTGTTTTATTTATCAGTCAATCATCCACAGCACCTAAGTAGATAGGAAGTGCATTACAAGCAACTTCCAAAAATCCAGAATGACAGAGGCAGCTGATTGCCTGGGCAGTCACCCAAAGTTCTCTGCAATGTGTGAGCATCCATTTTTAGCCTATAGGCCTAGTCTCTCAGTCATTTTCCCCTTTTCCTGTAGAATATCTGGCAGTCTCCTCTGCGAAGCAGGAACCTGAAGAGTAATCTCATCTTGCAAAGTTCAGTGGTCACCTTCCTATGGGTCCTGCATGTTCAGTTTATATAATATTCTGTCAATCAGTCAATGCAAGGACCCTTTTTCTCAGTGGCTAACTTTTGCCACAAAGGAAGCAAACTCCATAATGAATTTCTTCAATGTCCATCATCCTTCTTGAAGTAATTGTTGCTGCCAGGAGCAGATATGTCTCATTGTCCAGAAAAGTCTGAACTCTTAAAAGATTTTAAATGCCATATTCTGTAGGTCTTTGAAGTTTTTGAAGATTGCCTACCTAATTGAAATATATCCATGTACACCTAGAAAACTAAACTAACATAAGTATAAGTTTGATTATCATAGATGTCTATTAATCTCTATTGTCTTTATTATGTGTTATAATTTTAAATGAGCTGCATAAATATGATACTTTGTAGCTAGAGTTTTCCTGCCTGGCCCACAGTCAGGACAAATCTCTCTCACCTGCCAGTCCCACAGCCTCTCAGACCTGACCAAGTAAACACAGAGACTTATATTGGTTACAAACTGTATGGCCATGGCAGGCTTCTTGCTAACTTTTTCTTACAGCTTAAATTAATCCATTTCGATAAATCTATACCTTGCCACGTGGCTCGTGGCTTACCGGCATCTTCACATGCTGTTTGTCATTGTGGCGGCTGGCAGTGTCTCTCTGACTCAGCCTTCCACTTCCCAGCTTTATTCTCCTCCTTGTCCCGCCTACACTTCCTGCCTAGCCAATGGCCAATCAGTGTTTTATTTATTGACTAATCAGCAACACATTTGCCATACAGACCATCCCACAGCACTTCCCCCTTTTTTATCAAAAAGGAAGGTTTTAACCTTAACAAAGTAAAATTACATATAATTTGGGAATTTGGGCGTAGCATCTCTTACTACTTCCTGCTGGAGGGGGGCGCTGTATCTTATGGGGACACAAAGAAAATTTTAGGATTATGGAATAGTCTATGAGGGTGTATCGTCTGAGCCAGTTGCCTTCAAACCATTCTGGATGTTGGATCATCTGGGCCTTGGTGTCATTGGAGACCTTTCAGGGGATCTTGGCTGGTCAAACCTGATGTATCTTAATCTGGAACAAATTCACAGCCTTTGGCTTTCTGTGGGAACAAAAGCAGAATCTCCTTTCCAAAGCAACACATCCTTACATCCAAATTTTAAAGTCAAGGTGTCTTTAGAATATACATATTGGCATAACTCAACAGCTTTTACAATCAAATGTTTTTCTGCAGTTAAAAATCCCAAAGACAACACAATCCAGATTCTCTGTGTAATATTCATCTTTACGTGGGCTTATTTTTATATTAATTTTACTGTCTCTTTAAAGACTTTATTTTTTTAAAACTATGTATTTGTTTCTATAACTGTATATATCACCTTTTTTGTCTCTTTCAAGCCTACATATATTTTACACACATTGTAAACTATTACATCTGAATCTGTCTTATTGTGAATCTATTGCTTTAAACTGCACCAGCTGTGGCTGCTGGCTCCGCCCACCTCAGCTTCCCAACGTGGCAGCAGTACATTTACCGCCAGCTCTGGGAGCTATCATGGGTCTATGCTTTTATCCAAGCAGCGTGTAGCCCAAAAACCTCTTTTTTTTGTTTTGTACTAGCAAAGGCTAAATTCACCATGCAGCTTAAGATGCCACTTGCAGAGGCCTCATTCCCGCCATACTGCAGGTCGAGCGCACACGCTAGAAACCCACCAGTAGCTCAAACCAGCAGCTGCCGCTCATTTGAGAGAAAAAATTAGGAAGCTGTTTTTAGCTCCGTTTTAGAATCTTTTTTCTCAGTTTTTAGGTGGAAACTCTTGCCACCACGTTTGACGCCATTTGTAGCTAGAGTTTTCCTGCCTGGCCCACAGTCAGGACAAATCCCTCTCACCTGCCAGTCCCACAGCCTCTCAGACCTGACCAAGTAAACACAGAGACTTATATTGGTTACAAACTGTATGGCCATGGCAGGCTTCTTGCTAACTTTTTCTTACAGCTTAAATTAATCCATTTCAATAAATCTATACCTTGCCACGTGGCTCGTGGCTTACCGGCATCTTCACATGCTGTTTGTCATTGTGGCGGCTGGCAGTGTCTCTCTGACTCAGCCTTCCACTTCCCAGCTTTATTCTCCTCCTTGTCCCGCCTACACTTCCTGCCTAGCCAATGGCCAATCAGTGTTTTATTTATTGACTAATCAGCAACACATTTGCCATACAGACCATCCCACAGCAATACCTTAAACAAGACTAGAAATATACATACAGTATAACAAAATTAACTTTAAATTTGTTCAATTAACTAAAATCCATTGCAATATAAAACATTTTAAACAAGTTGTTACATTTCATCTTATCAAATGTATGTATATATATGTATATATATATATACATATATAATCACTTTTTTCTTTACAAAGAGATTGCATTTATAATCAACCCCTGTTTAATCAAAAATAAACATTTAAAAACAATATTTTGGGAATTTGGACATAGCTTCTCATACTACTTCTTGCTGGTTGTAGATGCTGGCAATCTTATGGGGATCCTGAGAAAATTAAGAATTATAGTTAAATCTTCACTGAAGTAGTCTGTGAGGCTGTATTGAACTTTCAGGGGGTCTTGCCTGATCAAACCATATTAGCCTGGAAGCAATCCTCATCTTCTGTGAAAACAAAAACAGAATCTCTTTTCCAAAGCAACATATCCTTAGACACAAATGTTGAAATCAACATACCTTTAAAATATATATGTATATATAAAACTTAGCAGCCTTTTCAATCAAATGTCTTTCTGCAGTTAAAAATTCCAAAGACAACACAATCCAGATTCTTTATATCATATCCATCTTTATGTGGCTTATTTTTATATATATGTAAAATCTTAAAAACAATATATATATATATATATATATATATATATAATTTTATTTTTAAGATTTTGTTTTATTTTTATGACTATCTATATCCTTTTTCTTCTCTCTCTCTCTAGCCTATGTACCTTTTACATACATTGTAAAGCATTTAGAGGTTTATTCCATCTGAATCTCTCTTTTGTGTATCTATAATCCTTTTCTGATCATTTATTTAAGCGGTATCCCTGGCTGCTGACTCTGCCCACTTTAGCTTCCCAATATGACGAAGGTACTCAAGAGAGTCATGCTTACCCTAGCAACTCTGGGGTCCATGCTGCCATCACATAGCATGCATCTGGCCAATAAACCCTTTTTGCCTGTGTGAATAAAGGCTAAATCCACCATGCACTGTGATGCACAGCTTGGAGACATCTCTAAGACCAAGGTAGGAATCCCCCATGCTGTAGGTCAAATCCACAGGCTATGAACCTACCATGGCCAGGGGACATGTCACTGTACCATAGCCTGCCATGAGTGACATAAACTAGGAAGGTTCTCTTAGCTACATTTATAATCTCTTAAGCTCTCTCGGGTTTTAGGTGGAAACTCTTGCCATCACGTCTGGGCTCCATTTGTATCCAGAAGGTTTCTCCAGTCTTGCCCAGCCCCACAGTCCCATAGGCACTTATAAAAATCATCACTCAGAGGCTTATATTAATTATAACTGCTCGGTCATTAGCTCAGGCTTATTACTGACTAGCTCTTACCTTTAAATTAACCCACAATTGCTATCTATGTTTAGCCATGTGACTTGATGTCTTTTCTCAGTCTGTCTTGTCATCTTTCTTTCTCTGTGTCTGGCTGGCAACTCTTGATTCTGTCCTTCCCCTTCCCAACATTCTCCAAGTCTGCTCACACTGTCTATACTTTCTGTCTGGCTACTGGCCAATCAGCATTTAATCAAACCAGTGTACAAGAGCATTATCCCATAGCAATGTAGTGGAAGACAGTTCTATTTTGCTTCCTTTTTGGGAGAGATATTATTATTGCAGGGCAGACACAGCAAGATGCAGGTAAGTCGACTACAAATGCCACTAAAAGAAATGAGAACAAGTTGGAGAGGCAGGAAAAACATAGAATCAAAGTAGTTTTTTGTTTGTTTGTTTGATTGATTGATTTTAACTTTTTCAATTTTCTTTTTGTAGAGGTAGGGGGATTCTGTAAGGGTGAAGGGCAGAAATGGAAGGACTGGAAAATGAACAGAATTGGTACGCATGCTATGAAATTCTCAAATAATCAATAATTACATCAACAATATTTTTTTCATTTTTTTTATTAAGAAATTTTCTACTCACTCCACATACCATACAGATACACCCTCCTCCATCCTCCCAGCCCCCATGCCTCTTTCCCAAGCCACCCCACATCCCCACATCCCCCAAATCAAGGTCTCCCACGGAGAGTCAGCAGAGCCCAGCACACTGAGCCTAGGCAGGTCCAAGCTCTTTCCTACTGCACCAAGGCCGTGCGAGGTGTTACACCACAGGCACCAGATTCCCAGAAGCTTGTCCATAGACCAGGGACAGATCCCAATCCCCCTCTCTGGGTGTCCCCAAAAATAGTTTGAGCCAAACAACTGTCTTCCATATCCAGAGGGCCTAGTCCAGTCCCATGGGGGCTCCACAACCACCAGTCCACAGTTCATGGGCTTCCACTAGTGTGGCTGGTCATCTCTGCAAGTCTTCCCATCATGATCACAATGTCCCTCACCTGCAGAACCCCTCTTCTTTCTCACCAATTGGATTCCTGGAGCTCATACTGGTGCCTGGCCATGGATCTCTGCATCTGCCTCCATTGGTAACTGAACAAAGAAAGGCTCTATGATGACAGCTAGGTTATTCACTAGACCAGTCACCAGAGTAGACCAGTCCAGGCACCCTCTGGACCACTGCCAGCAGACCAAGGTGGGGTCAACCTTGTGGATTCTTGAGAGCCTCCACAGCACTCTACCTCTTCCTATTCCCATGATGTCCTCATCTATCATGGTATCTTCCTCCCTGCTCTCACACTCTGTCCCTGTTCCAGCTTGACCCTCCCATTTCCCTATGTTCTCATCTCCCACTCCTTGCCCTCTGCCACCTCACCACACCCAGTCTGCTCATGTAGCTCTTATCCACTTCTCCTTCACAGGGTCATCCATGTGTCCATCCTAGGGTCTTTCCCTGTTAGCTAGCCTATCTGGAGTTGTGGGTTGCAGTGATCCCTTCCCTCACATCTAGTATCCACTTATGAGTGAGTACATACTATGTTTGTCCTTCTGAGTCTGGGTTACCTCACTCAAGATGATATTTTCTAGTTCCATCCATTTACCTGTAAATTTCATGATATCATTGTTTTACTGCTGAGTAGTACTCCATTGTGTATATATGCCATATTTTCTTTATCCATTCTTCATTTGAGAGACATCTAGATTGATTCCAGGTTCTTGCTATTATGAATAATGCTGATATGAACACAGTTGAGCATGTTTCCTTGTGGTAAGATTGAGCATTCCTTGGGTATATGCCCAAGAGTGGTATAACTAGATCTTAAGGAAGACCTATTCCCAATTTTCTGAGAAACCATCATACTGATGTCCAGAGTGGCTCTACAAGTTTGCATTTTCTCCAACAGTGGAGGAGTGTTCCCCTTGCTCAACATCCTCTCCAACATAAGCTGTCTTCAGTGTTTATGATCTTAGCCATTCTGACAGATGTAAGATGGTAGTTCAGAGTCATTTTGATTTGCATTTCCCTGATGACTAAGGATGTTGAGCAATTCCTTAAATGTCTTTCAGCCATTTGAGATTCTTCTATTGAGATTTCTCTGTTAAGCTCTGTAGCCCATTTTTTAATTGGATTGTTCAGTATTGTGAAGTCTAGCTTTTTGAGTTCTATATAAATTTAGGAGATCAGCCCTCTGTCAGATGTGGGGTTGGTGAAGATATTTTCCCACTCTGTAGGCTGTTGTTCTGTCTTATTGACTGTGTCCTTTGCTCTACAAAAGCTTCTCAGTTTCAGGAGGACCCATTTATTAATTGCTGCTCTCAGTGTCTGTGCTACTGGTGTTATATTTAGGAAGTAGTCTTCTGTGCCAAAGCATTCCAGACTACTTCTTACTTTCTCTTCTATCAAGTTCCGTGTAACTGGATTTATGTTGAGGTCTTTGATCCACTTGGACTTGAGTTTTGTGCATGGCCACAGATATGGATCTATTTACAATCTTCTGCATGTTGACATGCCAGCACCATTTGTTGAAGATGCTTTCTTTTTTCCATGGTACAATTTTGACTTCTTTGTCGAAAATCATATGTTCATGGGTGTGTGGAACATATGTCAGGGTCTTCAATTCGATTCCATTGGTCCACATGTTGGTTTTTATGCCAGTACCAAGCTGGTTTTGTTACTGTAGCTCGGTAGTAGAGCTTGAAGTCAGGGAGCATGATACTGCCAGAGGTTGCTTTATTATACAGGATTCTTTTAGCTATCCTAGGTTTTTTTGTTTTACCAGACAAAGGTAAGTAATGTTCTTTCTAAGTATGTGAAGAATTGTGTTGGGGTTTTGATAGGGATTGCATTGAATCTGTAGATTGCTTTTGGTAAGATAGCCATTTTGCTATGTTGATTCTACCTATCCATGAGCATGGGAGATCTTTCCACTTTCTGATATCTTCTCTTTTTTAAATTTTATTTTATAATTTTATTTAATTTTACATATCAGCCACAGATTTCCTTGTCCTCCCCCCTCCCCTTCCCCCATATGTATTCCCCTCAGCCCACCCCCATTCCCATCTCCTCCAGTGCAAAGACTCCCCTGGGGATTCAGTTCAACCTGGTAGATTCAATTCAGGCAGGTCCAGTCCCCTCCTCCCAGGCTGAGCTAAGTGTCCCTGCATAAGCCTCAGGTTCTAAACATCCAGCTCATGCACTGAGGACAGGTCCCAGTCCCACTGCCTGGATGCCTCCCAAACAGTTCAAGCTAATCAACGGTCTCACTTATCCAGAGGGCCTGATCCAGTTGGGGGATCCTTAGCTATTGGTTCATAGTTAATGCATTTCCATTCTTTAATTATTTGTCCCTGTGCTTTTTCCAATCTTGTTCTCAACAATTCTCACTCATACAAACTCTCCTCTTTCTTGCCAATTGGACTCCTGGAGCGCCACCTGGGGCCTGGCCATGGGTCTCTGCATCCGTTTCCCTCAGTCATTGGATGAGATTTCTAGCACAACAGTTAGGGTGTTTGGCCATCTTATCACCAGAGCAGGTCAGTTTGGACTTTTTCTCAACCATTGCCAGTAGTCTATTGTGGAGGTATCTTTCTGGATTTCTGGGGACCTCTCTAGCACTTTGCTTCTTCCTATTCTCATGTGGTCTTCATTTATCATGGTCTCTTATTTCTTGTTCTCCCTCTCTGTTCTTGATCCAGCTGGGTTCTCCTGCTCCCCTAAGCTTTCTTTCTCTTGAACCTTGCCCTTCATTACCCCTACTCACTTCCAGGTTTTTCATGTAGATCTTATCTATTTCTCTGTCATTGGGTGATCCCTGTGTCTTTCTTAGGGTCTTGTTTTCTAGGTAGCCTCCCTGGAATTGTGAGTAGCAGTCTAGTCATCTTTGTTTTACATCTACTATCCTCCTATGAGTGAGTACATACCATGTTTGTCTTTCTGAGTCTGAGTTACCTCACTCAGGATGATTTTTTCTAGGTCCATCCATTTGCCTGCAAACTTCATGATGTCATTGTTTTTCTCTGCTGAGTAGTATTCCATTGTGTATATGTACCACATTTAATTTATCCATTCTTCAGTTGAAGGGCATCTAGGTTGTTTCCAGGTTCTGGCTATTACAAACAATGCTGACATGAACATAGCTGATATCTTCTTTATTTCTTTCTTCAGAGACTTAAAATTCATATCATACAGGTCTTTCACTTTCTTAGTTGAGTTATCCCAAGGTATTTTATATCATTTGTGGCTATTATAAATGGTGATGTTTCACTGATTTCTTTCTCAGCCCTTTTATCATTTGTATATAGGAGGGCTACTGATTTTTTTTAGTTAATCTTTTATCCTGCCACCTCACTGAAGGAGTTTACCAGCTATAGGAGTTCCCTGGTAGAATTTTTGGGGCCATTTATGTATACTATCATATCGTCTGCAAATAATGAAAATTTGACTTCTTCCTTTCAAATGTATATCTCCTTGATCTCCGTTTGTTGTCTTATTTCTCCAACTAGAACTTCAAGTACTATGTTGAATAAGTATGGGGAGAGTGGACAGCCTTGTCTTATTCCTGATTTTAGTGGAATCACTTTGATTTTCTCTCCATTTAATTTGATTTTGGCTGTGGCTTGCAGTAAATTGCCTTTATTATGTTTAGGTATGTTCCTTGTATTCCAGATTTCTCTAGAACCTTTATCATGAAAGGGTGGTGGACTTTGTCAAAGGCTTTTACAGCATCCAATGATATGATTATGTGATTTTTTTTCTTTCAATTTGTTTATATGGTGTATTACATTGACAGATTTTTGTATGTTGAACCATCCTAGCATCCCTGGGATGAAGGCTACTTGGTCGTGGTGGATAATTTTTTTTTGATAGTTCCTGCATTTGGTTAGCCAGTATTTTATTGTGTATTTTTGCATCAATGTTCATGACGGAAACTGGTCTGTAATTCTCTTTCTTTGTTGCATCTTTGAGTGGTTTGGGTATCAGGATAACTGTAGCTTCATAAAAAGAATTTGATAATGTTCCTTCTGTTTCTATTGTGTGAAACAATTTGAAGAGTATTGATATTAGCTCTTCTTTGAAAATCTGGTAAAATTCTCTGCTGAAACTATCTGGTCCTTTTTTTGGGGGGGGGAGACTTTTGATGACTGTTTCTATTTTCTTAGGGGTTATTGGTCATTTAAATAGTTTATCTGGTCTTAATTTAACTTTGGTATATGGTACCTATGCAGAAAATCATCCATTTATTTCAGATTTTCCAATATTGTGGAGTATAGGTTTTTGAAGTGTGACCTGATGATCCTCTGGATTTCCTCATTGTCTGTTGTTATGTCTCTCTTTTCATTTCTGATTTTGTGATTTTGGATGCTCTCTCTCTGCTTTTTAGTTAATTTGGATAAGGAATTATCTATCTTGTTGATTTTCTCAAAGAACCATCTCTTTGTTTCATTGACTATTTGTATTGATCTCTTTGTTTCTATTTTATTGATTTCAGCCCTCAATCTGATTATTTTCTGGCATCTGTTTCTCCTGGGTGAGTTTGCTTCTTCTTGTTCTAGTGCTTTCAGTTGTGCTGTTAAGTCACTAGTGTGAGATTTCTCCAACTTCTTTATGTCTGCATTTAGAGCTATGAACTTTCCTCTTAGCATTGCTTTCATGGTGTCTCATAAGTTTGGGTATGTTGTACATTCATTTTCATTGAATTCTAGGATATCTTTAATTTCTTTCTTTATATCTTCCTTGACCCACTAATGATTCAATTGGTCATTCTTCACTTTCCATGAGATTGTAGTCTTTCTGTAATTTTTGTTGTTGTTGAAATCTAACTTTAAGTCATGGTGGTCTGATAAGATACAGGAGGTTACTTCAATTTTTTTGTATCTATTGATATTTCCTTTGTGACCAAAATGTGGTTGATTTTGGAGGAAGTTCCATATGGTGCTGAAAAGAAGGTATATTCTTTTGTGTTAGGGTGGAATATTCTATAGCTATCTATTAAGTCTATTTGAGTCATAATGTCTGTTAGTTCCCTTATTTTTCTCTTAAGTTCCTGTCTGGTAGACCTGTCCATTGTGAGAGTAGGGTATTGAAGTCTCCCACTACTAGTGTATGGGGTTTGATGTGCAATTTAAGCTTTAGTAATGTTTCTTTTATGAATGTCGGTGTCCTTGTATTTGGGGCATAAATATTCAGAATTGAGACTTCATCTTGTCAGATTTTCACTGTGATATATACGTAGTGTCCTTCTCAGTCTCTTTCAACTAATTTTAGTTTGAAGTCTATTTTATTAGATATTACGATAGCTACACCAGTGTGCTTCTTAAATCCATTTGATTGGAGTGTCTTTTCCCAGCCTTTTATTCTGAGGTAGTGTCTGTCTTTGAAGTTGAGGTGTGTTTCTTGTATGCAGCAAATGGATGGATCTTGTTTTCACATCCATTCTGTTAGCCTGTGTCTTTTTATAGGTGAATTGAGACCATTGATATTGATGGATATTAATGACCAGTGATTGTTAATTCCTGTTATTTTTTGGTGGTAGTGTTGTATGTTTCCCTTCTTTGGTATTTGTTGGTATGGGACTATCGATTGCCTGTATTTTCATGGGTGTGTCTAACTTCCTTAGATTGGATTTTCCCTTCAAGTGCTTTCTGTAGGGCTGGATTTATAGAGAGATATTGTTTAAATCTGGTTTTATCATGGAATATTTTGTTTATTCCGTTTATGTTGATTGAGAGTTTGGTGGGTATAATAATCTGGGTTGGCATCCAGGGTCTCTTAGTATCTGCCTAAAATCTGTCCAAGACCTTATGGCTTTTAGAGTCTCCATTGAGAAGTCAGGTGTTATTCTTATGGGTCTGCCTTTATACATTACTTGGGCTTTTTCTTTGCAGCTTTTAATATTTTTTCTTTATTCTCTATGCTTAGAGGTTTTATTATTATGTGGTGAGGGAATTTTTTTTTTGGATCCAGTCTATTTGGTGTTCTGTAACCTTCTTGTATTTTTATAGGCATTTCCTTCATTAGGTTGGGAAAGTTTTCTTCTATGATTTTGTTGAATGTATTTTCTGTGCCTTTGAGTTGGTCGTCTTCTTCTTCTTCTTTCTTCTTCTTCTTCTTCTTCTTCTTCTTCTTCTTCTTCTTCTTCTTCTTCTTCTTCTTCTTCTTCTTCTTCTTGTATCCCTATTATTCTTAGGTTTGGTCTTTTCATGGTGTCCAAATATCCTGGACATTTTGGGTCATGACTTTGCTGACTTTAGTTTTTTCTTTGACTGATTAATCTATTTCCTCTACCATATCTTCAATGCCAGAGATCTACTCTTCTATCTCTTGCATTATGTTGGTTATACTTGCATCTGTAGTTCCTGTTCACTTACACAGATTTTCTACTTCCAGCATTCCCTCAGTTTGTTTCTTCTTTATTGTCTCCATTTCAGTTTTGAAATCTTGAACTGTTTCCCTCCCTTGTTTAATTGCTTTTCTCTTGGCTTTCTAGGAATTTACTGATTTCTTCCCATTTTTTGTTTGACTTTTCCTCAATTTCTTTAAGGGAATTTTTCATTTCCTCTTTTATGATCTCTATTAACTTCTTAAAGTCATTTTTATGGTTGATATCTTCTGTTTCTTCTGTGTTGGAATGTTCAGGTCTTACTGATGTAGGTTCTGATGGAGCCATATTTGTTTTTATGTTGTTGGCTCTAATTTTGCACTGGTGTCTACCCATCTTTTTCTTCACTTGGTGCAAGCAGTGTCTGTGTCTGAGGGAGCCTCTGTTGGTCTGATTGATACTCTTGATCCAGTGGGAGCTCTTGGTCTAGTTGATGCTGATGGACTTTTTGTCTCAGGGAGCACCCCTTAGTCCAACTAGTGCTAATGGTCTCTGTCTCAGGGAGTACCTGCTGTCTTAACACATGGTAGATGGTGGTAGTCTGACCTGTCTTAGGAGGTCTGCCTGCCAACTGGCCTGAAACTGGGACTCTTAGTCCAATCGGGTACTAGCAGGCTCTCTTTCAGGAAACAGTTGCAGTCTTGGAGGGTGGGTGGGATTTGGGGGAGGTTGGGCTTGTGTTACAGGGTCTGATGGGGGATGGTGGTAGTCTGTCCTATGTGCAGGAGGTCTGCCTACCAAGTGGCCTGAAACTGGGACTGCAATGGGTGGTGGTGTAGGGGTGTAGGCTTGTGCCCCTGGCCCCAAAGCCTAGGGGTTGGGGTGTTCGGGTATGAGGATAAAGACTCACCTCTTAATCCAGTCAGGTGCTGGCAGACAGGCTCACTCTCAGCGAACAGTTGCAGTCCTACCTCAACCATTTAAAAAAAAGACCCAGGTAAGCCTTAGGTGGTTAAGGGACAAATTATCAACTCTTAACATAGTAGATGACAAGGAAGCTGGTATTGAAGGTCATAGTCTAAGGTCAGTAGAACTTTCAAACATCTGTGACTAATAACATACTTCCATTATATAAGCAAAAAATGTTAACAGCCCCACAGCCTCCACATATCACCAGAAACTGTGTACTAAAATAAAAATGAAACAAATACAGAAAAGTTGACATCTTGGAAAGACCCTGAATTTCAGATCCACACCTAACATCTCAGAGTACTATTGGGATGATCTAGTCTAAGCTAGGACATCTCATACCTTCAGGTCAGCTTCTGTGCACACATTACCCAAATCTTGGATCGGCATCACACCATTTATATGGATATTCTCAGCAAAAGACATACCAGATGCAATATCATTTTAGGACTTCCTTACAGGACTATTGGCATGCCTCATACCACTTTTCAGTGAATTATGAATCCTTGATGTAAGCATCCCTGAAGCCCTCATGTTTGCAAGTTTTTTAATTCCTGTAACACAGAACCATTTCTAAAATTCTGACTTGTCCTTCAACCATCTAAAGTTGTGTCCTGGTGCATCAGTCAAAGTTACAGTGATACATGCAAATATGTCTATATTTAATTAGCCTCCGAATAGGTCTACATGATCAGCACTATCAAATATATTTTAAAGGAACTGTCATTTTCTTATTGTGAGTCTTCTATAGGCGCTGTTTTACTCCATGGAGATCCTCAACATTTTCACAGTACAGAGCATATGTTTTCTGTTTAATGATATTAAATGCTTTACCAATTACAGGATCTTTGTCACACACTTTGCTAGGAGCTTTAACTCACCAAGCTTTAACTTCTTTTCATGTTAGTTAAATCTGAGATCACTATTTTTGCAGTTTGGCATATAATACTTATTTGTTTGGAAATTAAATACTTGATTGTAATGTAATTGAGATCACAATGTAAAAAGAAAATTGGAAATCAGCAGCCTAAAGAGAATAGGTAATAATGTTGGCCTAACTTTTGTAGTCTTAAGTAAATGCAAATACAAAGCATGAGAAGTCATGGGTTGGAGTTGTAAGATATTTTTACACTCCTGAGACTACCCAATAAAGTTATACCTTTAATCACTGGGTGGAACCAGTGACTAGCTGAGTGGAGTTGGCCACAGAGAAGCCAGCAATTTAGACTGAGATGATGAACAGGATGAAGGGTGGGGACTAGGGTTTGAGTTTGTATTTTGTTCTAGGAGGAGGGAAGAGACACTAGAAAGCAGAACAAGTAAGACATAAAAGAGGAAAAGTTAGCAGCCACAAACCACATGAAAGCATGTAGATTAAAAGAAATAGATTAATTTAAAGTATAAGAACTAGTTAGGAACAAGCCTAAGTTATAGGCTGAGGTAACCCAAACTCAGAAGGACAAGCGTAGTATGTACTCACTAATAAGTAGATACTAGATATGAGGGAAGGGATGGCCAGACTACAACCCACAACTCCAGATAGGCTAGCTAACAGGCAAAGATCCTAGGAGGGATACATGAATGACCCTGCAAAGGAGAAGTGGATGAGATCTACATGAGCAGAGGGTGGGGGTAGCAGAGGGTGAGGAGTGGAAGATGAGAACATAGGGAAATAGGAGGGTCGAGCTGGAACAGGGACAGAGTGGGAGGGCAGGGAGGAAGAACCATGATAGATAAGGACATCATGGGAATAGGAAGAGGCAGGGTGCTGGGGAGTTTCTCAGGAATCCACAAGGATGACCCCACCTTGGTCTGCTGGCAGTGGTCCAGAGGGTGCCTGGACTGGTCTACTCTGGTGACTGGTCTAGTGAATAACGTAGATGTCATCATAGAACCTTTGTTCAGTTACCAATGGAGGCAGATGCAGAGATCCATGGCCAGGCACCAGTCTGAGCTCCAGGAATCCAATTGGTGAGAAAGAGGAGGGATTCTGCAGGTGAGGGACATTGTGATCATGATGGGAAGACTTGCAGAGATGACCAGCCACACTAGTGGAAGCCCATGAACTGTGGACTGGTGGTTGTGGAGCCCCCATGGGACTGGACTAGGCCCTCTGGATACGGAAGATGGTTGTTTGGCTCAAACTGTTTGGGGGGGCATCCAGGCAGGGGGATCGGGATCTGTCCCTGGTGCATGGGCAGGCTTCTGGGAATCCAGTGCCAGTGATGTGACGCCTTTCACAGCCTTGGTGCAGTGGGAAGCGGCTTGGACCTGCCTAGGCTCAGTGTGCTGGGCTCTGCTTACTCCCTATGGGAGACCTTGATTTGGGGGATGTTGGAATGTGGGGTGGCTTGAGAGAGAGGGCAGGGGAGGGTGGGAGGAGGGAGAAGGGGAGATCTGTGGGTGGTATGTGGAATGAGTATAAAATTTCTTAATAAAAAAATTCGCCGGGTGGTGGTGGCGCACGCCTTTAATCCCAGCACTCGGGAGGCAGAGCCAGGCGGATCTCTGTGAGTTCGAGGCCAGCCTGGGCTACCAAGTGAGTTCCAGGAAAGGCGCAAAGCTACACAGAGAAACCCTGTCTCGAAAAACCAAAAAAAAAAAAAAAAATTCATACTTTAGTGAGCTATGATAATTTTGTCACTGAAATTGTTAATAAACTAAATATTTTAAATTCTCACTTACAGTATTACAAGTTTAAAAAATAGGTTAATTTAGAGTATAAGACTAGTTAGGAGCAAGCCTAAGTTATAGGCTGATCTTTCATAATTAATGAGTCTCTGTGTTATTATTTGAGGGCTGGTGGTCTGACTAGAATGTACTGTTACATGGTGGCCTATTTTTGCTTAGTAAATAACTTTGGATATGTCTTAAGAGATTCACTCAGCATTTTGCACATCAAGAATAAAAAAATGAAAATAATCCTTCACAAAAACAGATGATAAAATGTTGGCCTCATATTTCCCTATTGCTGTGACATCTTTTATGCCCAGTTGATCATGAGCTACATGCAATGGCACTGTTAGTGTTTTGTGATATTTACTTGAGGGATTGGTATATCCTGATTAAAATAATATCATTCTGTTTATATGGTTTTTGCTTAACACTTGTTTTTCCAGCCTGTGATATTTTGATGACATGTCTCTGACCTATTGAAATAAATTTTGAAAGTATCTTGACTTTGGACTTTTTGTCATGACTGTGATGGGATGCAAATTGAGTGTCTTCTATATTCAAATAACATCCTGTACTACTTTCTTCAATATCCTTTTCTTTGGGTCTTAGCTCCACATCTTCAGATATGAATCCATGACCTGAAGCAACTGAGAAATAAAGAAAATAGGAAGCAACCATGGCAGGGTGTGGGGGGAAGAATAAAGAGGAAGAGCAGTGCAACAGTGATCTGAAGGGGGAAATGACAAAATGGCATGGGGTGGCTTTAGTTCAGATAAAAAGGGAGGTCAATTTAGAAGGGGGAATAAAGAGGGCTAAATGACAGAAATGTGACAATTTCAAAAGGAATCATGCTATTAACTATATAAAATACATAAATGGATATGAGTCAATGTATATATTTTTTTCATATGGAAATTTCCCATCTGACAGAATGCCCCTCTGAAGAGCAACAGAGCACCTAAAGAATGTTAACACCTGTCATGGGAAACAAATTGCTGAGTTGTTGTCCAAGGAACTTCTAAAATACCAGAATTTAAGTTCCTTCTGCCAGAAAGAACATCCACTTTAGATATAGCACACAGAGACCCTGAGTTAAAACTATTCTGAAGATCTCCCTAAGGTCTTGCTTCAGTGTAAGATAAGTTTTTATGTATGGTTCAAAGGGAGAATGGTATGTAAGGAATTCTGATTGCAGAAGAAATAGTCTCCCCTAGGAAAGAGTGTACAGCTTTAAAGAAAGACTTGGAAACAGGACACATTTAACATGGAAGGATGTAGGTATAATGAGGCAGAAGAGTACTCCAAGGAGGTCTAGATGGTTACAAAATGGGAAGGAAAACCAATAAAATCTAACCTCCTGCATAAATATTCTTAGTGAACCCATTACTTTATAAGCTAATTAAAATAAAAAGTAATGTTAACTCAGATCCAGCATGACTCAAGGCCATTGTTCTGCATCACAATTTGCAAGATCTGTCTCATATCAATGTCCACTTTGTTCAAATCTCCACATTTTTCTCCCCACTCTAATGAAAACATGAGATATTTTCATTTCTATTATACTGACATATGAATTGCAAGTCAAACATACATGTGGCAGATCACAGGAAAGGAACTTAAGTCTGGTGATAATAATAACTCCCAAGTATCAGGCAATAAAATAAGAAATGAGATTTTAAAAGGGTATAAAAGAAAGTATGTCAATAGAAGTGCAATAGAAGAATTGTATAGCTTTTTCTGAGTTACCCAAGAGACTGCTAAAAAAGATTTGCACCATCCCACCCATCTATATACATAGCATTTTGTTCTGTTAATGCTACAAAACTGAACCAAATATGAGTGTTTTAACATATGAGAAATTGTTCTCCCATAAACCTGAAAAACAGAAATTCAAGCTGAAGGTTTCCCTGGGCCTGCTGATGCTCTGAACAGCTGAATAAAAGTGACTAGGTTTTCCTGAGTGTCAGAATGTGAAGTCTCAGCAGTCCTGGCTTCTATGTTCTCCATCTTGGCCATCTGTCTTTCCAATGACATAAGGTCCAACAATAATGACCTTACCCACACATCAGTAAAATTATCCATACCGCATAAAATTACCCATTTTCAATCAAGAGTCACAGGTATCAGGGGATAGAGTCTTAACAGACCCATCTGGGAGACACAATCTAGAATTATTTCTAACTTTTGTCAAGATAAGGAAACTGCAGGACCCTGTGAAAGCAAATGTTGTTGTTTTCAGAACTTGCTCCTATATTCAGCAGATGAATATTGACGTGTGCGGCAGTGCTCAGGTTAGAAACTATCTGCTATGTTCAACTTTGCTACTTAAGTTCTGTAAACTAGTAGAATGGAAACTATGTGAAGTTATGGCTGACATGTTAGGTATATTTTCACATATAAAGTTAAATTTACAATCATGGTACTTTCTGACCCTAAGATTAATATCATTTAAAGTACTCAGTTATACATGACATGTGGAGTATACAAGCTTTTGTTTATTTATTTAGGGAAAATGAAAGGGGTGCATTAAATTTTCCCATTCAAAGAAGTCATAAATAATGGCTGAATCTTTTCTCTGGATGTAGGGAGAGATCAGGATTTATTATTAAATGAATGATTCCTCATTGAGAAAACACACAATAGCACACTAGGTCTGAGTTCAAAAAGTAAACAGAAAATTTAATCTCACCATTTATTGAGTCATTGATTAGGAATTCATGAACTCAGTCTATTTGTATGAAGAAATATTTGTATGAAGACATGCAAGACTAATAGAAAACATGTTTTTAGACTCCTCCAGGCCATTGACAAGTTAGATTGTCACAAGCAATAATCAGTTTTAAAGAACAGGATGTCCTACTGATTTTCACTGAGCTGTGTCTGGTTGGGACATTTTCCAGGATGTTTTCTGTTTCATCTCCCTTGACATCCTCCCTTGCACAGTCTTTGCATCACCCCGAGTCACTGTCTCATGTAATTTTTGTGATAGAGAGCTCTTGCCAAGTCTATTCAAGAGGAGTCATCTCTGGGGTCTTGATGTTCTGTACTCTTTGAAATCATGGGACCTGTGATTAAGGAAGATCCCAAATGAGTTTTGAAGCTTGTTTTATCTTGAGTGCAGGGTCTCAGATGGGAAGTCTCAGGGAAGAAAATTATCCAAAACTCTCCATGGAGTGTACAAGAGACTTGTCAAACATATTTGTGATTAGTGTGATGACTTCAGTCACCAAAAATAGCACAAACTCTTATGCTCACAAATACTTGAGCTCTATATGTAGCTGCTGAAGACACTGGGATCTGTGTCCCCATGCTTACATTGTGGTAGATGCTTCTATTTTATGATGTTCTCTCAGGTTTGTTTTTTCTTGCTCCTGCAGACTCTTGTTCCTCTTTACTCCTTTGATGCTTTTCAGTGCAATTCCAAAGCACTAAGTCCTCTACAGAGTGATGGGAATGTGTCGATTACTGCACTTTTTTCACTTTTTAATTATTACTGCATAAATATATATTATTCTAGATGTGAGGATAAAAAGATGATAGATAAATGCTTTTAAAATTTATTCCTTTTCAGAATTCAGATTTCATTCTCCTCAAGTAAGTTTGGGTTCACAGGAATTTATCTATAATTTCCCATCCTGGCATTCCCTTTCATATACTCACAAAACTCTTTTTCAGGTTTGTCTTCCTGTTCTCACTTTTCTTCTTTCAAGAAAGAAGAGTTTGTTTTAAATCATGGTATTTTACACGTTTGGTACTCTGAATCTCTCTACATTCCTCTGCCTTGCCTTGTTCAGGGGTGGTATATTTTTGTGGCTTGCTCTGCAGACAGAACATTTTTAACAAGTTGACATGTTGTTTTGGGCAATTTTCAAAGTGTTGTTTTCTTTTTTGAAAAGAAATAATGCCAGTGATTGCAGTGACTACAGGGTCTTTATTTGATGGTAGAGTGACAGGGACTACCTGTGCTAACTGCTGATATTTTAGAAGTCACAATATGAGAATTTGGAGTTGGGACCTCATCTGCTAAAATGATTTCAAAATGGCTTACAATTTTTATCTATAATTTTGATTAGTAATCTTTTAGATTCTGTCAATTTGCAACAATCTCTCCATTTCATTCCAGTGTTTCCAATTATTTACAGCTGGTCTGGGTGTGTTCTGCAAGACATATAGATGTTGTTGGTGACCTCTGAGGGTTGTTTCTTAGTTTGATGCCTGTAGGATTAGAGGGCATGGCAGACAAATTGATAGAATTGAGTGGCCTCTGCTGGAGAGAAATGTCTATGTAGGATACATTGTGAAGGATGTAAAATATATGTTATTCTATGAAGACATTTCTGTAGCTGTAGAACCCACTTATTAAAGTCTGAAATGGAGGAAGATGGCTTGCATTCCATTTAGAACAAAACCCGTAAAATCGAAATTCGGAAACAAGGTACAGGTGAAGATACAGCACATAGACAATTAGGAGTTAGGATACATTTAGGTCCTTGTGATACAATTGTGTTTTTGCTGAAACCTGGACATAATGTTAAGTCATCAGTACTGGGAGTATAGAGCAGGTAAATGATCAAGGTGGAAAAGTTGATAGATATAAGTATGTATTGACAGCTTAGACAGAAATAGAACAAGCAAATATGATAACAGAAATCCATTTACAGGAGTATGCCTATATGACTACATGTGGAAAATGGATTTCCTTTTTCCCCCCTCTTAAGTGACTGGATAACACAAGTATTTTTTGCTGATAATCATAACAAAAAGTACATGGACTGTGTGGCCAGAAACATATTCCATTACAGTAATATTTTTTGTCTTAATCTCTTATTTTATTTTACTCTCACTAGGTACTAATTTAAAAGACAGTAAGTAAACTCTCTCTCTCTCTCTCTCTCTCTCTCTCTCTCTCTCTCTCTCTCTCTCTCTCTCTCTCCACTCATATATATAGCAAGATATATATATATATATATATATATATATATATATAACAAGGAGAATATTTCCTTTCAAATTAATGCATACTAATGTCTATGAGTAGGAAGGCTAGTTTCCTTGTCAGGTACATTTTTAAAATTATTTTATGAATGAACCATAATACCCCCCTCTAAGAGAGTACAGAGAATCTCTCTACTCATCTGTAAACATCATTTTTTCAAATATACTTAAAGGTAAAGTTGACATGACAAGTGAAAATGGCATTTGAACAATACAATTACAAGTTTATCATTGTGTTCAGAAACTAAGACAAATGCATGATTCCTCCCATCCACTTGAGCGATCCTTGTTACCTCGCTTCTATGGGTCTGTGGATTGTAGCATAGTTCTCATTAATAGCTAATATTCACTTATAAGTGAGTACATACCATGTTGGTCTTTCTGAATCCAGATAACCTCACTCAGGATGATCTTTTCTAGTTCTATCCATTTGCCAGCAAATTTCATGATATTATTTTTAACAGTTGAATAATACTCCATTGTGTTAATGTACCACAATTATTCAGCCACTTGTTGGTTGAAGGGCATCTAGGTTTCCAGTTCATGGCTACTAAAAATAAAGCTGCTATGAATGAAGTTGAACAAATGCCCTTGTGTAATGGTGGCATATCCTTCGGGTGTATTTCCAGGAGTGGTGCACTGGATCTTGATGTACATCTATTCCTAATTTTCTGAGAAAAAAAAAACCATATTGATTTCCAAAGTGGCTGTACAATTTTGCACTCCCACCAGCATTGGAAGAGTGTTCCCCTAGCTCCACATTCTCACCAGCATGAGCTGTCACTTGAGTTTTTTATCTTAGCACTTCTGACCTGTCTAAGATGGAATACCAGTGTTCTTTTAATTTGCCTTTGCCTGATGGCTAAGAATCTTGAGCATTTATTTAAGTGATTATCAGTCATTTGAGATTTCTCTTTTGAGAATATCTGCTTAAGTTTGCACCACATTTTTAATTGAATTATTTGGTTTCTCAATGTCTAGTTTCCTGAGTGTTACTATATTTTGGACATCAGTCCTCTGTCAGATACGGAGTTGGTGAAGATCTTTTCCCATTCTGTAGGCTGCTGTTTCGTACTTTTCTCAGTGTCATTTGCCTTACAGAAGGTTCTCAGTTTCATGAAGAATATATTCCCTGATAATTTGGGCATGATAATATACCTCATTAGATGCTTTCTTCCTAATAAACATGTTTCGTGTTAAAGGACGTAACATTTGCTTTGTGGTTATTCTAAAAATTCATACAATGATATGTTCGTTTCCAATAGACTTCCCTTCTCTTTGTGAAAATAAAAATATGAATTTCAAGATTGATCAAAAGCTCTCAATCCCTATTTTCATTATACATTTCTCTCATGTATACCCACAGTATACATATATAAGCACTTCAATTCTTCTACTCCATTTACCTTCATTAATAATATGAAATGCATGTCATTTGATGTTCCCTGAAATATCAATGGTTTAACCACCCATTAATTTCTCCAGTCTTTTGTATTGTTCTTTTAACTGAATTTCTAACATATTCTATACCCTTAGAGATTTCAATGTAAATGATGTGAATTGGGAATCATTCTGAAATTCATAGTGGACATTTAGTTCTTTGTCTCTTCCTGCTCATGTAACTTTGTATCTTGAAACATTATCATTCTACTAAAAAACTGGAAACTATCAATGCTAATTTTGTTTAGTTTTGCATTTACCTGATGATCAGTGATGGTGGAAACTGTTAAGTAGGAGCTAGCTGCATATATTTTTCTTTAACACAGGATCAGTTCATGTCATTACCCATTTGTGGGTTGGAGGATTTATATCCTTGATTTACAACATCTTCAGTTAATTGAAACCATTTGAAATTAGTCCAAAATCTGAAGAACAAATGGAATGTGTTATCTTCCATTATATGGTGTTCTGATGAGTTTTCTTTGATATACAGAATATTTTTCCTTTTTTTTTGTAGTTGCATCATCATTTTGTGTGGTTCTATCTTTTGATATCTTAGGATAATTTGTGTAATTTTGGCATTCTCTTCAGTAAGTTCTTGCCTACACTAATATATCTACAATTACTTGGTATGCATTCTCCTAACACATTCAGTGTTTCATATTTTTTACTATTATTATTAAGAGATTTTCTATTCATTTTACATGTCAACCACAGATTTTCCTATTCTCCCTGCTCCCACCTCCCCAGCATTACCCCCAAAGCCCCCCATTCCCACCTCCTCCAAGGCAAGGTCTCCCATGGGGAGTCAGCAGAGCCTGGTATATTCAGTTGAGGCAGGTCCAAGCCCCTTCTCCCTGCACCAAGGAGTGTCACACCATAGGCACTAGGTTCCAAAAAGCCAGATCATACACTAGGGACAGGTCCCAGTCCCACTGCCTGGGGGACCCCTAAGTAGTTCAAGCTAAGCAACTGTCTCACTTATTCAGAGGGCCAAGTCCAGTACTGTAGGGGATCCTCAGCTATTGAGTTTACAGTTCATGTGTTTCCAATAGTTTGCCAAACAAACTATAGTTGTCTTTGTACCTTCTCCAATCATGGTCTTGATATGTCTTGCTCATAGAATCCCTCCTCTCTCTCTTTGATTGGACTCCTGGAGCTCCATGTGGGACCAGGTTGTGGATCTCTGCATCTGCTTCCATCAGTGACTGGATGTTCTCTCATGACAGCTAGGATATTCAGCCACCTGATCACCAGAGTAGGTCAGCTTGGCACCCTCTCAACCAGAGCCAGTAGTCTATGGTGGAGTCATCTTTGTGGATTCCTGGGGTCTTCCCTACCATTCTGCTTCTTCCTATTCCCATGGTGTCTTCATTTATCATGGTAACTCTTTCTTTGTTCTCCTAATCTGTTCCTGATCCAGCTAGAACCTCCTACTCCCCTAAGCTCTCTTTCCCCCGACACTTGCTCCCCATTACCCCCCACACACACACACACACTCCCAGTTTACTAATGTAGCTCTCATCCATTTTTCTGTCATTGGGTGATCCCTGTGTCTTTCCTAGGGTCCTCCTTACTAGCTAGCCTCTCTGGAGCTGTGGGTTGCAGTCTGGTTATCCTTTACTTTATATCTAGTATCCACTTATGAGTGAGTACATACCATGTTTGTCTTTCTGAGTCTGGGTTACCTCACTTGGCATGATATTTTCTAGTTCTATCCTTAATCTTTTATCCTGCCATGTTACTGAAGGTGTTTATCAGCTATAGGAGTTCCTTGGTCGAAATTTTGGGGTCAATTTTGTATACTATCATATCGTCTCCAAATAGTGAAAGTTTGACTTCTTCCTTTCCAATTTGTATCCCCTTTGATCTCCTTTTGTTGTCTTATTGCTCTAGCTAGAACTTCAAGTACTATATTGAATGAATATGTGGAGAGGGGACAGTCTGGTCTTGTTCCTGATTTTAGGGAATCACTTTGAGTTTCTCTTCATTTAATTTGATGTTGGCTGTTGGCTTGCTATAAATTGCCTTTATTATGTTTGGGTATGGTCCCTGTATTTTTGATCATTCCAAGACCTTTATCATGAAGGGGTATTGGATTTGTCAAAAGCCTTTCAGCATCTAATGAAATGATAATGTGTTTTTTTTTCAGTTTGTTTATAAGGTGTATTGCATTGACACACTTTTGTATGTTGAACCAACCTTGCATCTCTGGGATGAAGCCTACTTGATCATGGTGGATAAATTATTAATGTGTTCTAGGAGTCTGTTTGCCAATATTTTATTGAGTATTTTTGCATCAATGTTCATGAGGGAAATTATCATGTAATTCTCTTTCTTTGTTGCATCTTTCATTGGCTTAGGAATCAGAGTAACTGTAGCCTCATAGAAGGAGTTTGGTAACATTCCTTCTGTTTCTATTGTGTGAAACAATTTAAAGAGTATTGGTACTAACACTTCTTTGAGGATCTGGTAAAATTCTGCATTGAAACGATCTGCTCCTGGGTTTTTTGTTTGTTTGTTTGTTTGTTTGTTTGTTTGTTTGTTTTGGTTGGGAGACTCTTGAATACTGTTTCTATCTCCTTAGGGGTTATCAGTCTATTTAAATAGTTTATCTGGTCTAAATTTAACTTGGGTATGTGGTACCTATACAGAAAATTGTCCATTTCTTTTAGATTTTCCAATTTTGTGGAGTACAGGTTTGTAAAGTATGACCTGATGATTCTCTGGATTTCCTCATTGTCAGTTGTTATGTCTCCCTTTTCATTTCTGATTTTGCTAATTTGGGTTCTCACTCTCTTTCTCTGCCTTTTGGTTAGTCTGGATAAGGGCTTATCTATCTTGTTTATTTTCTCAAAGAATCAACTCTTTGTTTCATTGATTCTTTGTATTGTTCTCTTTGTTTCTATTTTATTGATTTCAGCTCTCAATTTGGTTATTTCCTGGTGTCTATTCCTCCTGGGTGACTTTGCTTCTTCTTGTTCTAGGGCTTTCAGGTGTGCTGTTAAGTCAATAGTGTGAGATTTCTCCAACTTCTTTATGTGGGTGTTTAGTGCTATGAATTTTCCTCTTAGGACTGCTTTCATGGCATACCATAAGTTTGGTTATGTGATATATTCATTTTCATTGATCTCTAGGAAGTCTTTAATATCTTTCTTTGTTTCCTCCTTGACCCATTGGTGATTCAGTTGAGCATTATTAAGTTTCCATGATATTGTAGGCTTTCTGTAATTTTTGTTGTTGTTCAAATCTAACTTTAAACCATGGTTTTCTGATAGAATTTAGGAGGTTATTCCAATTTTTTTATCTATTGAGATTTTCTTTGTGACTGAGTATGTGATCAATTTTAGAGAAGGTTCCAAGGGGTGCTGAGAAGAAGGTATATTCTTTTTTGTTAGGGTAGAATGTTCTGTAGATATCTATTAAGTCCATTTGAGTCATAACATCAATTAAGCCCCTTATTTCTCTGTTGAGTTTCAATTTGGCAGATCTGTCCAGATGTGAGAGTGGGGTGTTGAAATCTCTCACTAATAATGTGTGGGGTTTTATGTGTGATTTAAGCTTTAATAATGTTTCTTTTACATATGTAGGTGCCCTGTGTTTGGGGCATAAATGTTCAGAATTGAAACTTCGTCTTGGTGGATCTTGCCTGTGATGAGTATGTAATGTCCTTGATCTCTTTTGATTGATTTTAGTTTGAAGTCTATTTTGTTGGACATTAAGATAGCTACACCAGCTTGCATCTTAAGATAATTTGATTGGAAAGTCTTTTCCCAGCCTTTTATTCTGAGGTGTGGAGGTATGTTTCTTATATGCAGCAGAATGGTTGGTCCCATTTTTGTGTCCATTCTGTTAGCCTGTGTCTTTTTATAGGTGAATTAAGTCCATTGATATTAAGGGATATTAGTGACCAGTGATTGTTCATTCCTGTTATATTTTGGTGGTAGTGTGTGTGTGTGTATTTCTCTTCTTTGGGATTTACTGCTATGAGGTAATCTATTGCCTGTGTTTTTGTGGGTGTATCTGACTTCCTTAGGTTGACATTTTCCTTCTTGTGCTTTCTGTAGGGCTGGATTTGTGTATAGGTATTGTTTAAATCTGGTTTTGTCTTGGAATGTCTTGTTCACTACATCTATGAAGATTGAAAGTTTTGCTGGATATATTAGTCTAGGCTGGCATCCATGGTCTCTTAGTGTCTTCATTACATCTGTCCAGGTCCTTCTGGCTTTCAAAGTCTCTATTGAGAAGTTGGGTGTTATTCTGATGGGTTTGCCTTTATAAGTCACTTGGCCTTTTTCCTTTGCTGTTCTTAATATTCTTTCTTTATTCTGTATGTTTAGTTGTTTAATTATTATATGGCATGGGGACTTTTTGGGGGGTCTAGTCTCTTTGGAGCTCTATAGGCTTCTTGTATCATCATAGGTATTTCCTTCTTTAAGTTGGGAAAGTTTTCTTCTATGATCTTGTTGAATACATTTTCTATGTCTGTGAGTTGGTATTCTTCTCCTTCCTCTATCCCTATTCTTCTACATTTGGTCTTTTCATGGTGTCCCAGAGTTCTTGGACATTTTGTGTTATGACTTTTTTTTTTGCCTTTAGTATTTTCTTTGACTGAGGAATCCATTTCCTCTATTGCATCCTTTACACCAGAGATCCTCTCTTCCATGTCTTGTATTCTGTTGGTTATGCTTGCATCTATGTTTCCTATTCGTTTACTCAGATTTTTTTTATTTTCAGCATTGCCTCTGTTTGTGTCTTCTTCATTGTTTCTATTTCCCTTTTCAGGTCTTGAACTGTTTCCCTCACCTGTTTAATTGCTTTTTCATGGTTTTCTTGGCTTTCTTTAAGGGATTTATTGATTTCTTCTAATTTTTTATTTGTATTTTTCTCTATTTCTTTATTGATTTCTTCTAATTTTTTGTTTGTCTTTTCCTAAACTTCTTTAAGGGAATTATTCATTTTTTTCTTCAAAGGCCTATAGCATATTCATGAAGCTATTTTTATGGTTGCTTTCTTCTACATTTCAATGTTTAGGTATTGCTGTTGGAGGAAGGTTAGGTTCTGGTGATGCCGTATTGCTCTTTATGTCATTGTATGTATTTTTTGCATTGACATCTGCCCATCTCCTCCTCCAATAGGTAAAAGAAGTGCCTGTGTCTGAGTGAGTTGTTATTGGTCCACTCTGTTCTTGTTGTGTCAGTGTCTCAGTGGGCCCCTCTCAGTGCAATCTTAGCTTTTGGTCTAATTGGAGCAGGCAGATTGTGTGTCTCAGGGAGCTGCTCTTGGCTCAACCCAAGCTAGTTGATTCTGTGATTCACAGAGCCGCTCTTGGTCTTATCTGGGCTCTTGGTCCAGTCAGAGTTAACAGTTCTGTGTCTCAGAAGCCTCTCTTGGTCCATTGAGACATGGCAGATTCTATGTCTCAGAAGGCCACTCTTGGTCTAATGAAGGCTGATGGATTCCCTGTTTCAGGAAGTTACTCTTGGTCCAATGAGAGCTCTTTGTTCAATGAGAGCTGGTGGTTTGGTTTCCATGTATCAGGAAGTTACTGGGTTCTCAGGCAGAGCGTGTAGATTGCAGGGTCCAATGGGGGGTTTTTGTAGGGGGGGGCTTTCCAGCAGGAGTTTTCCCTGCTGGACGGCAACTGGGAGAGAGTTGGGTGAGGGTTCCCGGTGACTGGCTGGGTCCTAGGGGCCCAGTGTTTCATATTCTAAGGACTGTTGCTGTGGGATGGTCTGTATGTCAAATGTGTTGCTAATTGGTCATAAATAAATCACTGATTGGTCAGTGGCCAGGCAGGAAGTATAGGCGGGACAAGGAGGAGAAAAAACTGGGAAGTGGAAGGCTGAGTGGGGGAGACACTGCCAGCCGCCATGATGAGAAACAGCATGTGAAGATGCCGGTAAGCCACGAGCCATGTGGCAAGGCATAGATTAATGGAAATGGATTAATTTAAGCTGTAAGAACAGTTAGCAAGAAGCCTGCCACGGCCATACAGTTTGTAATCAATATAAGTCTCTGTGCTTACTTGGTCGGGTTTGAACGGCTGTGGGGCTGGCGGGTGAGAGAGATTTGTCCTGACTGTGGGCCAGGGAGAAAAACTCTAGTAACAAATGGCGCCCAACGTGGGGCAAGAGTTTCCACCTAAAAACTGAGAAAAAAGATTCCAAAACGGAGCTAAAAACAGTTCCTAATTGTCTCTCTCAAATGAGCAGCAGCTGCCGGTTTGAGCTACTGGCGGGTTCCTAGCGTGCGCACTCGGCCTGCCGCTGTATGGCGGGAATGAGGCCTCTGCAAGTGGCACATTAAGCTGCATGGTGGATTTAGACTTTGCTAGCACAAAACAAAAAAAAAAAGAGTATTTTGGGCTACACGCTGCTTGGATAAAAGCATAGAGACCCACGATAGCTCCCAGAGCTGGTGATAAACTACCGCCGCCATGTTGGGAAGCTGAGGTGGGCGGAGCCAGCAGCCACAGCTGCTGCAGCTTAAAACAATAGATTCACAATAAGACAGATTCAGATGTAATAGTTTAAAATGTGTGTAAAATATACATAGGCTTGAAAGAGACAAAAAAGGTGATATATACAGTTATATAAACAAATACATAGTTTTAAAAAATAAAGTCTTTAAAGAGACAGTAAAATTAATATAAAAAATAAGCCACGTGAAGATGAATATTACACAGAGAATCTGGATTGTGTTGTCTTTGGGATTTTTAACTGCAAAAAAACATTTGATTGTAAAAGCTGTTGAGTTATGCCAAAATGTATATTTTAAAGGTACCTTGACTTTAAAATTTGGATATAAGGATATGTTGCTTTGGAAAGGAGATTCTGCTTTTGTTCCCACAGAAAGCCAGAGGCTATGGATTTGTTCCAGATTAAGATACATCAGGTTTGACCAACCAAGACCCCCTGAAAGGTGACACCAAGGCCCAGATGATCCAACATCCAGAATGGTTTCAAGGCAACTGGCTCAGATGATACAGCCTCACGGACTACTCCATGATCCTAAAATTTTCTTTGTTTCCCCAGAAGATACAGCACCCCCCTCCAGCAGGAAGTAGTAAGAGAAGCTACGCCCAAATTCCCAAATATACCAAGCTGACTTTGGAGATGTGTAAAGGTTAAAACCTTCCTTTTTAAGAAAAGAAAAGGGGAAGTGCTGTGGGATGGTCTGTATGTCAAATGTGTTGCTGATTGGTCATAAATAAATCACTGATTGGTCAGTGGCCAGGCAGGAAGTATAGGCGGGACAAGGAGGAGAAAAAACTGGGAAGTGGAAGGCTGAGTGGGGGAGACACTGCCAGCTGCCATGATGAGAAACAGCATGTGAAGATGCCGGTAAGCCACGAGCCATGTGGCAAGGTATAGATTAATGGAAATGGATTAATTTAAGCTGTAAGAACAAGTTAGCAAGAAGCCTGCCACGGCCATACAGTTTGTAATCAATATAAGTCTCTGTGCTTACTTGGTCGGGTTTGAGCGGCTGTGGGGCTGGCGGGTGAGAGAGATTTGTCCTGACTGTGGGCCAGGCAGAAAAACTCTAGTAACAGACTGTGATAATTTTGAATTGATTCCTGTACAATGTGGAGGATAATGGTTCCTTTTCAGTACACTGCATGTTGATACCCAGCCTGTCAGCTGCCTTTATTTTATAGGCTTTGTCCTCAACTGCTCATTTTCCTCATTGCTTAAAAAATGTTTCACTGCACTATTGGTGTGTAAAGGTAATTACAACTATCTAGAAGTACAAGAAGTCTGTTGGCAAACATAAAAATATTTATTGGTGTTGGTGGGCATTAAAATGTATACAGATATTATGGAAATCAATCTGGAGGTTCATCAAACATTTAAATAGAAATAAAATGATGTATGAAACTATAATTCCACTTCTGGTCTCATCTCCAGAAACCTCTATATTCAAACATAAAGATATTCTATCACTATGAATAACATTCTTTCTTTTGTTTACTTTTTTTGCTTTTAGTTAACGTTTTGTTTTGTAGTTTAAACACATTTATTTTTAGTATAAACTTACATTTTTATTATTTTTATTAACAAATTTTTAATTCATTTTACATACCAATCACTGATCCCCTTCTACTCTCCTCCTACCCCTCCAGTCTTCCCCTACAACCCAAGACCTCATTCCCTCATAAAACAAGGCAATGCCTCCCCCATTGTGAGTCAGCAGAATCTGGTCCATTCAGTAGAGGCAGGTCCAAGTCCTTCCCCCTGCCTCAAGGATATGTGAGGTGATCCACCATAGGTAGTGGGCTCCAAAAATCAGTTCATGTACCAGGGATGGATCCTGATCCTACTTCCATGGGGCCACGTAAGCAGCTGAAGCTACATAACTTCATATGTAGCTATATAACTTCATAACCGAACCTAGTCTAGTCCCATGGAGGCCCACAGCTGTTGGTCTAAAGTTCATGTGTTCCCACTAGTTTGGCTTGGTTATCTCTGTAGGTTTCTCCATTATGATCTTGATGCCCCTTGCTCATAGAATACCTCTTCTCTCTCTCTTCAACTGGACTCCTGGACCTCGGCCTTGGTGTTTGGCTGTGGGACTCTGCATTTCCTTCCATCAGTAACTAGAGAAAGTCTCTATGAAAAAAGTTAGGGTATTCGCCAATCTGATTACTGGGGAAAGCCAGTTCAGGCACCCTCTCCACTATTGTTAGTAGTCTAACATGTGGTCATCCTTGGGGATTCCTGAGAACTTCCCTAGAACCAGTTTCTCCCTATCCCCATATGTCCCTCTATCATGGTATCGCTTTCATTGCTTTCCCATTCCATCCCTATTCCAGCTCAACCATCCTGTTACTTTATGTTCTCATCTCACATCCTCTACCCTCCATTGCCCTCCATCCCCAGCTTACTCATGGAGATATCATCTATTTGTCCTTCCCAGGGTAATCCATGCCTCAGTGTTGGGGTCCTCCTTGTTAGCTAGCATCTCTGGAGCTGTGAGTTGTAGTCTGGTTATCCTTTGTTTTAGATCTAGTATCCTCTTATAAGTGAGTACATACCATGTTTGTCCTGAGTCTGATTTACCTCACTCATGATGATATTTTCTAGTTCCATCCACTTGCCTGCAAATTTCATGGCGCCATTGTTTTTTTACTTACACCATTGTGTATATGTACCACATTTTCTTTATCCATTTTTGGTTAAGGGGCAGGTTCTGGCTATTACGAATAATGCTTCTATGAATATAGATGAACATGTGTCTTTGTGGTATGATTGAGCATTCCTTGGGTCTATGTCCAAGAGTGATATAGCTGGGTCTTGAAAAAGATTGATGCCCAATTTTCTGAAAAACTGTCATACTGGTTTCCAAAGTGGCTATAAAAGTTTACACTCTCACCAACAGTGGAGGAGTGTTCCCATTGCTTCCCATCTTCTCCAATATAAGCTGTTGTAGTGATAATTTACTTGTACTAAAATGTGGTATTATATTTGTATGTTAATAAATAAAGTTTGCCTGGAGATCAGAGGTCATAGCAAGCCATAAAACAAGTCAGGCAGTGGGATCACATGCCCTTAATCTAATCACATGGCAGGCAGAGTCTTTTTGTAGTCAAGGACATAGCCAAGCATGGTGATACATGCCTTTAATCAGAGTACCAGCCATAGAGATGTGGAGGTCTGTATAGACAGACTGAAATACAAAGGTGATGTTTATATGATAACCAAACCATAATTCTATACTCATGGCAGCCATGAATGCATGGAACAGAATTGAGGAAGCAGGAAAGAAAATTGAGTCATTCACAAAAGTTGTACAGGGCCTGAAAGAATCCTTCACAGATTTCTCCCAAAGACTGTCTTCAGCAGTATATAGAATGGTGCCACATTCAGAAGCTAGACAGATAATAATTGAATCTTTGGCTTTTGAGAATGAAAATGCAGCATGCAAAAGAATAATTAGGCCATTAAAGGCAAGATATGTACCCTTTAAGGACTGGATCAGGGACACAATTAATGTTGAGTCTCATGGCCATGATGATATGTAGATAAGAGAAGCAATTTCAAAAGTTTGAGGAATGTCAGATGTTTTGGGCATAGAAAGCAAGGTCATTTGAAAAGGAATGTAAACAGAGTGTTCATAGAAAGAATGCTTATCCAGGAACAACTGAAATAGAATGCCTCTCCCTTCTGGAGTGTGCAGAAGGTGTGATAAGCATAAACATCAGACCAACGAATGTAGATCAATAAGGGATAGACAAGGTAATCTTTTGCCTCTATCCTCGGGAAGCTCCCAGAGGCACCTCATGCAGGCCCCCACAGCAAATCCAGTTCAGACCTTTCCTGCCCTCACAAAAGAAACCCCTACTCAGAGCAATTAAATAACCAAATGCCTATTGGAATAAACCCAGCTGCTTGGGGTGATAGAACAGCTGAGGCAGAGAGAAGAGAAAATTCAGGGCAAACCATAAAGCAATTTTTTTGGCAAACTTCTATAAATGAACAAATACCAAAATTAAAAATATGAATAAATGATGTTTTCTTGGATGGTTTAAGAGACATAGGTGCAGACATGACAATAATTGCACCAGAATTTTGACATCCAAATTGGCCTCCTCAGGAGGTAAATGTTCACCTGTTAGGGATTGGAACATTATCTCAAGTGAAACAGAATGCAAGATGGCTCAAATGTATAGGTCCAGAAAAACAATGAGGAAAATTAAAGCCATATGTGGCTAACACAGCTGTGAATTTATGGGGCTGTGATCTATTACAACAATGGAATACTCAAATTAACATTCCTCCAACCTCAGAAACAAATTATAAATTAACACTTGATTCTGAGAGAAATATTAGAAGGTATTATTCCAACAAGTGGTCACCAGCCATCCAGATTGTACAAGAACAGGGCACAACAATTGATGAATGTCTAAAGACACCAACAGCTCAACCTTTAAAGTGCTTAACAGACAAGCCTGTATGAGTACAGCAATGGCCTTTAACAACAGAGAAATTCCAGGCTTTAGAAGAGTTGGTAGAAGAGCAGTTAAATGCTCAGCATATTGAAGAATCAACCGACCTTTGGAATTCTCCTGTATTTGTTATTTTAAAAAATCTGGTAAATGGAGAATGGTAACAGACCTTAGAGCAATTAACAAAGTAATTCAGCCAATGGGCTCTCTACAGTCTGGAATTCCTTTGCCTACTCTGTTACCTAAAGGATGGCCTCTTATAGTTATCACTTTAGAAGACTGTTTCTTTTCAATACTCTTACAAGAAAAAGACAGAGAAAGATTTGCCTTCATAGTGCCTACTTATAAAAATTCTCAACCAGTTAAGAGATATCAATGAAGGGTTCTCCCACAGGGAATGTTGAATAGCCCAACCCTGTGCCAATATTTTCTACAACAGCCATTGGAAGGGATACATAAAAAATTTCCTAAATCTATAATTTATCATTATATGGCTGATATTTTACTAGCTGACTCAAATGCAGATACTTCAGAAAGAATGTTTGAAGAAGTAAAGAATATTTTGCCTTGCTGGGGATTACAAATTGCTCCTGAAAAGATACAAAGGGGAGATTCTATTAATTATTTAGGATATAAAATAGGTCTACAAAAAATTAGACTCCAAAAGGTGCAAATTAGGAGAGATTGATTACGGACTCTTAATGACTTTCAAAGATTATTTGGAGACATTTCCTATCTATGAACTACTGCTGGGGTAAGAACTTATGAATTGAGTAATTTGTTCAAAACCTTAGATGGTGACAAGGACTTAAATAGTCCAATAGAATTGTCACATGAAGCTTGAAAGAATTGGCCTTGGTAGAAAAGTACAGGAAAGACACAATGGATGCTGTGGAGCCAAAGCTTGATTGCATTTTGGTCATTTTACCCTCTAGGTATTCTCCTACAGGAATTTTAATGCAAGAGGGAAGATATTACATTGGAATGGATATTTCTACCAAATAAACAGAGTAAAAAATTAAAAACTTATGTGGAGATCTCTGACTTGATTTTAAATTGAGACTTCATCAATTAGCAGGAATAGACCCAACAGAAATAGTCATACCTTTAGGTAAGAAGGACATTGAAAAATTTTGGGAAGTAAGTTACGTTGGCAAAGAGCTTACAGTAATTTTTGGGAGAGATTTACAGCAAATATCCCAAAAGTGATAGAATTGAACTTATAAAGAGAGCTGATTGGATTTTTTCTCGTATTGTATGGGAAACACCCATACCTGAAGCTTGTAACATTTTATACAGACTCAACCAAACAAGAAAAGTCAGGTTACAAATCAGGATATTTAAGTAAAGTGGCTCAAAGGCCTTATAATTTGGTTCAAAAATTGGAACTGTATGCTATTCTATTGGTATTAATGGATTTTCCAGAACCTCTCAACATAGTTATTGACTCTCAGTATGCTGAAAGAGTGGTATTACATATTGAAGTTGCTGAATTTATCCCTGATGAATCAGAATTAACTTCACTATTTATTCAGCTACAAGAGATAATCAGGAATAGGAAGCATCCCTTATATATAACTCACATCTGATCCCATATGGGTCTCCCAGGCCCTCTAGCACAAGGTAATGATGAGAATGATAAATTATTGATAGGAAATACACTGGAGGCCTCAGAATTTCATTCAAAACATCACGTCAACAGTAAAGGTTTAAAAAAGGATTTTTCCATAACCTGGCAATAAGCCAAGGAAATTGTAAGGAAATGTCCTACTTGTTCCTTTTACAATCAGACTCTATTGCCAGAAAGATGTAACCCAAAGGGTACTCAGGGGAATTAAATCTGGCAGATGGACGTGTTTCTCTTTGCAGAATTTGGAAAATTAAAATATGTACACCATACCATTGATACTTATTCAGGATTTCAATGGGCAACTACTTTGAGTTCTGAAAAAGCTGTAATCATGCATTTGCTAGAAGTTATAGCCATCATGGGTATACCTGCACAAATTAAAACTGACAATGCTCCAGCATATTTCTCTGTTAAAATGAAACAGTTTTTTTGTTTATTACAATATAAAGCATATTACAGGTATACCACATAATCCTATAGGCCAAGCAGTTATAGAAAGATCAAATAGAACTCTAAAGGATATGCTAAATAAACAGAAATGGGTAACAAAAACACCAGAAATAGATTACATAATGCTCTATTAACTTTGAATTTTCTCAGTGCTTTTGAGAAAGGAACAACAATTGCAGAGAGACATTGGATAATAGAAAAAACCTACAGAATTAAAGTATATCAGCCTATATACTTTAAAGATGTGCTGACCTCAGAGTGGAAACCAGAATATGTGGTACATTGGGGACAAGGTTTTACTTTTGTTTCTACAAGAGAAGATAAGCTACGAATACCATCAAAATTGATAAAGGTTCAATTTGAACAAGAAAGACCTCTTAGTTAGAAGAGGTGATAGTTCATCAGCCAGCATGAACATCCAATTTAAACTAACTTATACCATTAACAAATGCCTTTTCATTTAATCAGATATAACTTGCCAAAAGGGAAACTCCCCAAAATTAGTCTTGGGGAAAGGTTTTTATTTTTGTCTTTTAGGAGAATGAAGGTTAAGGCATCTGAATAACACTGGGCAAATGAGACATCTGAAGAAAAATGACAAATCATCTAGAAAAAAAATGACACAAGAAAAAGAGTAAATTGGCCTATTGGTATATCATCTATAAAATTTCATAAGTCTTCCTAAATGTTTGTTTCTGCTCTTCTCTAAAGACACTTAACACAAATGGTCTTCTTGTAGTCCCAGTTCAATTAAAAATTAAAGTTATCTTTGGAGTTGGAGAATGGCTCTCTCCTTCTTTAAACCTAAGCATGTTGTTATAAGGAAAATGCAAAATCTCTGCATCATGCCAGAAGAAAGAGCCATCTTCTGATATGGGACAGAAGAAACAAAAAAGTTAAGGAACTATTCTATTGCTACTAATCTCAATTCTTTGATTCTATTTTGATTCTTTAAACTTTTCTTAAGGTATTAATTTTATATCAAAATTTATGATTTATATATATACATATATATTTTAAACTTTTGATACGATATTAATGGTCATATAGAGTACTAAGTAATTCTAGAAAAAAGGCCTGTACATGTTTTTGTGTTTGAGTTTCTGTCAGTTTTCTTCAGGGAATCACAACCAGGCCTAACATCGAATTTGAAGTCTCCAGAAAGATGATGGGGCCCCACAACCAAGATTCCACATGAACAATAATACCACTAAGCTTACAAACATCACCCACATATCAGGTTTGGACTACAAACTGCTAAGAACAATTTCAAGATGGCTAGCTGAGATGATCCAGTTTCACAGACTACTTGAACAAGGACTTGAGATAAGCCCTGAACTTTGGCATTTTGCAGAGACTGGACAACAAATGATTTAGCTACCTTTCCTAGAACTTGACAATTAACCTAAAATTTTTCTTTTCAGAATACCCTAAAGAGGCCTTCACTTACAACAAGCAAGAAACAATTTTAAGAACACGACACCCACATTCCCAAAGAGGTGGTTTGGGTGGGTGGTTTTTGGACTTTCAATGGGTTTCAGGTCTGGGATAATTTTCATTGTTTAGGAGGATTGGTTACAAGTTGTTGTTGTTAATGGTTAGGAAAAGGGCTAAGCAAAGAAGATTAGATTTAAGGTTCTTTTTTGAAAAAAAAAGATATATAGAAATGATAGAATAGAGGGTTGATTATTGAATCTACTCTGAAAAGACAGAAAGAGGATATAGATATGATATAGATAAAAAGGTAGATTATTGAATCTACTTTTAAAAGACAATTACTAGTTTTAAATACTTTACATTGGATTGGATTTTTATCTATTGTATACAAATTATATATATGTATATGTATGTATATATTGAGATTGATATTGTTAGAAAATTCTGTATGTATTTTTCTCTAATCTTGTTTAGGATTTTGTACTTATACAGTTCATTTAACAGTGTAATGCAATTTACTAATCCTTAAATGTTTTTATTACCAATTATTAGGATATAAAGAAATGAAAGTAGTTAAACATTACAATTGAACTTGTAGTCATATTAGGTATATTTTCAAAGCTAAGCAGAGATATATTTTAGATAGATTCAAACTTTTCTGAGATCTACAGGACATGGCATTTAAAATGTTTTAATAACTTGGAATTTTTTCTTTTTTTAAGACTATGAGACATGACAGCTCCTGACAGTACCAATCTACTTCAGAGAAGATATGGACATTGAAGAAACTGCATATGGAGTTAACTTTCATTGTGGCAAATGTTAACCACTGGACAACAAGTGTCCTCAAATCAACTGCTAACAAAGTGGCCAGATGGGACACAAAAAGAAAGTACTACTGATCCTTGCCAAGACAAGTGTGGTTGTGGCTTTAGCAACAGGCATCCTCTGGAATCCTCTGAGGCCAGCACAATATGGCACCATTGCTGAAGTGACCTTGCAATCCAGAAAAGATACAGTGACCCCTTCATCAAAGGCAGCTGAACAGGCAATGGACCTATTGCTTCTGGTGTACAGTGGAACAGTAGCTGAAGCAGTTATTCCTGAAAGAGTAACTAGGATGACAGAGTCTAACTTTCCAATGGTAGACTGGCATTTAATAAAAGAGATGAAGGCACCTACAGGCCTAGAAGAATGGACAGCCTAATTTCAAAAACACCAACAATTTCCAGAATTTAAAATCCTGAATCATGACAGGACACTAGTGGAGTTTATGTTTATCTGGTACATGGACTATTCTCACTGAATGTGAAGTTGAACTGTAGGTCTTGTGTACATCCTACCTCACAAATGAGTCTGCCATGTATGCTAAGCCTATAGGCTGAAGATGATGCCCCAATGTTGAGGAGAAACCTCTGGTGTCTGTCAATGCAGCTGGCTGTTTCTGTCAACTCACATTTTTTTAGAAGCCTCTTGCTTGCACTGCCTGTTTTATTAGGTAATATTTCATTCCTGGGTCTCTGAGGGAGTTGAAGATTAGATAGTGATAGTTATAATTAGTTGAAGATTAGAGAGTTGTAGTTAAAGATTTCCTTGTTAAGAATTTCAGAAAAGAAACTCACTAAGTGTAAAATGTACGAATTTGAAAGACATTATAAGATAGTTCTCTGCTAATAATATAAGTTAGGATAGAAAGTGATTCAGGTACATTACTTACCCAAATGGGATAGATAATGGAATATTTTCTCTGAGTTTGTCAATTGCAAATGGACTAGACATTGTTGATGTATTTATTGCTTGTATATATTGTACATAGTTATTGTACTTATTGCATATAGTTTTTCTCATATTAGTTATAACTTTTTATTTTTTATTTTTATTAGACAAAAAGGGGGAAATGTGGTGGTATTTTATTTGTGCTTTAATAAAGTTTGTCTGAAGACCAGGGAAAAGTCTAGCCATTTTAAGTAAACAAGAAATCAGGCAGCACACACCCTTAATCCAATCACTTATCAGGCAGGATCTCTGTGTGTTCAAGGCCATACTAGGGAAGAGAGCCAATCCTGGTGACACATGCCTTTAATCCCATTACCAACCATAGAGACCTGGAGGTTTGTGCAGACAGACAGTGACAAGGAAGTGAGGTAACTGGGCTAAGATAGCCAATGAGAGGGTGCAAGAGCAAGACAATAAAGCCATGGGTAAGACAGGAAGTAGCTGGCATTTGGAACCTGCAGAGTGGCTAAGGTAAGGTTGGCTGGTGACTTTTTCTATTTCCCTGAAATCTCTGAGGTTTTAATCCCTACATTTGGCTCTGTGATTTTTATTTAATAAGATCATTTATAATTTTGTCTACAGTGTTGTTTTATTTATTTTCACAATTTAGTATTTTTGCTTCATTCCCCAGCTTCTCACAAAAACCAGCGCAATCATTAAGCAAATATTCTAATTTAGCACTGTTTTCTTATAGGGAACTTTCAAGTGAAGTGACTCTATTTTGTAAAACTGCTAGATTTTCTGAAATTTGATCCCCATCTATAAAGTAGTTATTCCTTTCTGAACACATACTTCTTTGCTCACCATTAGATTTGCAATGTGTGGTTGATATATTGTGCACCCCAATAAACTTATCTGGGGGGTCAGAAAACAGAACAGCCACTATATTAAACATAGATTTAGGCAGAGGTAGCACATACCTTTAATCCTAGCATTCCAGAGGCAGAGATTCATCTGGACCTCTTTGAGTTCAAAGCCACACTGGAAACACCCAGGCATAGTGACACACACCTTTAATCCCAAGAAGTGATGGCAGGAAGCAGAAAAGTATATGAAGCATGAGGACCAGGAACTAGAGGTCTTGTTAAGCTTTTAGCTTTTAGCGGCAGTTCACCTGAGATCCATTCAGTTAAAGACTCAGAGGCTTCCAGTTTTAGGAAGCAAGATCAGCTGAAGAACTGGTGAGGTGAGGTTGGAAGTGGCTTGTTTTCTTTCTCTGATCTTTCAGTGTTCACCCAAATACCTGGCTCAGGGTTTGTTTTTATTAATAAGACCATTTAAGATTTGTGCTACACAAAGGGATCACTTACTGCAGGCTGTTTTTCAAGAGGCAAAGAATTACTTCATTGGCCTGTAAGGTTTTTTTTTTTCACACCCCAAGCAATTTCTCAGTGTAAGGACCATTTTCCCTTGCTTTCTTAAGGGTTTCAAACAGACTTGTTGATAAACAGTAATAGTATTTTAATCATCTCCTGACAGGCAAGCTGTTTGTCTGTTCTTAGTCCTCAGGAGGTAAGACCAAGCTTTCTAGCATCCCTTGGAAAAGAAATAAAATTTTGAGATGATAAAACTACATTTCCCATTCTGCCTTTCTTTATATCTTCCCAATGTTACATATTACCCTTCCTATGCTTCCCTTCAGATACCATACACTCCCATATTCATTTATATGGTTCTTTTTTGTGCTTTTGAATTTTCCACAAGAGGTTTTTGAGTCAATATTTTGATTTTTTTTCATTTTTCTTTATTAAGAAATTTTCTACTCACTCCATATACTATTCACAGATCCCCCCTCCTCCCACCTCCCACCACCAGACCTCTTTCCCAAGCCACCCCACATCCTCACATCCCCAAAATCGAGGTCTCCCATGGGAAGTCAGCAGCCCAGCACACTGAGCCTGGGAAGGTCCAAGTCCCTTCCCACTGCACCAAGGCCATGCAAGGTATCACACCACAGGCACTGGGTTCCAGAAACCTGTCCATAGACCAGGGACAGATCCCAATCCCCCTGCCTGGGTGCTTCCCAAAACAGTTCAAGCCAAACAACCATCTTCCGTATCCAGAGGGCCTAGTCCAGTCCCATGGGGGCTCCACAACCACCAGTCCACAGTTCATGGGCTTCCACTAGTGTGGCCGGTCATCTCTGCAAGTCTTCCCATCATGATCACAATGTCCCTCACCTGCAGAATCCCTCCTCTTTCTCACCAATTGGATTCCTGGAGCTCAGACTGGTGCCTGGCCATGGATCTCTGCATCTGCCTCCATTGATAACTGGACAAAGGCTCCATGATGACAGCTAGGTTATTCACTAGACCAGTTACCAGAGTAGACCAGTCCAGGCACCCTCTGGACCACTGCCAGCAGACCAAGGTGGGGTCAACCTTGTGGATTCTTGAGAGCCTCCACAGCACTCTACCTCTTCTTATTCCCATGATGAATAAGAAGATACCATAATCTATCATGGTATCTTCCTCCCTGCTCTCACACTCTGTCCCTGTTCCAGCTTGACCCTCCCATTTCCCTATGTTCTCATCTCCCACTCCTCACCCTCTGCCACCTCACCACACCCAGTCTGCTCATGAGGCTCTCATCCACTTCTCCTTCACAGGGTCATCCATGTGTCCATCCTAGGGTCTTTCCCTGTTAGCTAGCCTATCTGGAGTTGTGGGTTGCAGTCTGGCGATCCCTTCCCTCACATCTAGTATCCACTTATGAGTGAGTACATACTATGTTTGTCCTTCTGACTCTGGGTTACCTCACTCAAGATGATATTTTCTAGTTCCATCTATTTGCCTGTAAATTTCATGATACATTGTTTTACTGCTGAGTAGTACTCCATTGTGTATATATGCCATATTTTCTTTATCCATTCTTCATTTGAGAGACATCTAGATTGATTCCAGGTTCTTGCTATTATGAATAATGCTGATATGAACACAGTTGAGCATGTGTCCTTGTGGTAAGATTGAGCATTCCTTGGGTATATTCCCAAGAGTGATATAACTAGGTCTTAAGGAAGACTTATTCCCAATTTTCTGAGAAACAGTCATACTGATTTCCAGAGTGGCTGTACAAGTTTGCATTCCCAACAACAGTGGAGGAGTGTTCCCCTTGCTCCACATCCTCTCCAACATAAGCTGTCTTCAGTGTTTTTGATCTTAGCCATTCTGACAGGTGTAAGATGGTATCTCTGAGTTGTTTTGATTTGGATTTCCCTGATGACTAAGGTTGTGGAACAATTACTTAAATGTCATTCAGCCATTTGAGATTCTTCTGTTGAGAATTTGCTGTTAAGCTCTGTAGCCCACTTTTTAATTGGATTGTTCAGTATTTTGATGTCGAGCTTTTTGAGTTCTATATATATTTTGGAGATCAGCCCTCTGTCAGATGTGGGGTTGGTGAAGATATTTTCCCATTCTGTAAGCTGTTGTTTGGTCTTATTGACCATGTCCTTTGCTCTACAAAAGCTTCTCAGTTTCAGGAGGTCCCAATTATTAATTGTCGCTCTCAGTGTTTGTGCTACTAGTATTACATTTAAGAAGTTGAGTCCTGTGCCAATTCATTGCAGCTACTTCCTACTTTCTCTTCTACCAAGTTCAGTGTAGTTGTTGAGGTCTTTGATCCACTTGGACTTGAGTTTTGTGCATGGCAACAGCTATAGATCTATTTGCAATCTTCTGCATGTTGACATCGTTATGACAGAACCATTTGTTGAAGATGCTTTCTTTTTTCCATGGTACAATTTTGACTTCTTTGTCAAAAATCATATGTTTATGGGTGTGTGGATTAATGTCAGGGTCTTCAATTCAATTCCATTGGTCCACAGGTCAGTGTTTATGCCAGTACCAAGCTGTTTTTATTACTATAGCTCTATAGTAGAGCTTGAGGTCAGGTATCATGATTCCTCCAGAGGTTGCTTTATTATACAGGATTCTTTTAGCTATCCTGGGATTTTTGTTTTTCCATATAAAGTTAGGTATTGTTCTTTCCAAGTCTGTGAAGAATTGTGTTGGTATTTTGATGGGGATTGCATTGAATCTGTAGATTGCTTTTGGTAAGATTGCCATTTTTACTATGTTGATTCTACCTATCCATGAGCATGGGAGATCTTTCCATTTTCTGATATCTTCTTTATTTTTTTCTTCAGAGACTTAAAGTTCTTATCATACAGGTCTTTCACTTGCTTAGTTAGAGTTAACCCAAGATATTTTTTAAATTATTTTTGGATATTCTAAAGGGTGGTGTTTCTCTGATTTCTTTCTCAGCCCATTTATCATTTGTATATAGGAGGGCTACTGATTTATTTTTAGTTAATCTTGTATACTGCTGCATTACTGAAGGTGTTTATCAGCTGTAGGAGTTCCTTGGTAGAATTTTTGGGGTCACTTATGTATACTATCATATCGTCTGCAAATAATGAAAGTTTGACTTCTTCCAATTTGTATCTTCTTGATCTCCTCTTGTTTTCTTATTGCTCTAGCTAGAACTTCAAGTAATATATTGAATAAGTATGGGGGGGGTGAGCAACCTTGTCTTGTTCCTGATTTTAGTGGAAGATTTTGAGTTTCTCTCCATTTAATTTGATGTTGGCTGTAAATTGCCAGCTTGGTGTAAATTGCCTTTATTATGTTTAGGTATGTTCCTTGCATTCCTGATCTCTCTAGAACCTTTTTCATGAAGGAGTGTTGGATTTTGTCAAAGGCTTTTTCAGCATCCAATGAGATGATCATGTGGTTTTTCTTTCTTTCAGTTTGTTTATATGGTATATTACATTGACTGACTTTCTTATGTTGAACCATCCTTGCATCCCTGGGATGAAGCCTACTTGGTCATGGTGGATAATTTTTTTTGATGTGTTCATGGATTCAGTTAGCCAGCATTTTATTGTGTATTTTTGCATCAATGTTCATGAGAGAGATTGGTCTGTAATTCTCTTTCTTTGTTGCGTCTTTGTGTGGTTTGGATATCAGGGTAACTGTAGCCTCATAAAAAGAATTTGGTAATGTTCCTTCTGTTTCTACGTGTGGAACAATTTGAAGAGTATTGGTATTAGCTCTTCTTTGAAAATTTGGTAGAATTCTGTGCTGAAACAATCTGGTCCTGGGCTTTTTTTGGTTGGGAGACTTTTCATGGCCATTTCTATTTCCTTAGGGGTTAATTGTCTATTTAAATAGTTTATCTGGTCTTGACTTAACTATGGTATGGGGTACCTATCCAGAAAATCATCCATTTCTTTCAGATTTTCCAATTTTGTGGAGTACAGGTTTTTGAAGTGTGACCTGATGATTCTCTGGATTTCCTTATCATCTGTTGTTATGTCTCCCTTTTCATCTCTGATTTTGTTAATTTGGATGTTCTCTCTCTCTGCTTTTTGGTTAATTTGGATAAGGGATTATCTTTCTTGTTGATTTTCTCAAAGAACCAACTCTTTGTTTCATTGATTCTTTGTATTGTTCCCTTTGTTTCTATTTTATTGATTTCAGCCCTCAATTTGATTATTTCCTGCCATCTGTTTCTCCTTGGTGAGTTTGCTTCTTCTTGTTCTAGAGCTTTCAGTTGTGCTGTTAAGTCACTAGTGTGAGATTTCTCCAACTTCTTTATGTCTGCATTTAGAGCTATGAATTTTCCTCTTAGCACTGCTTTCATGGTGTCCCATAAGTTTGGGTATGTTGTACATTCATTTTCATTGAATTCTAGGAAATCTTTAATTTCTTTCTTTATTTCTTCCTTGACCCATTGGTGATTCAAATGGGCATTATTCAGTTTCCATGAGATTGTAGGCTTTCTGTAATTTTTGTTGTTGTTGAAATCTAACTTTAAGCCATGGTGGTCTGATAAGACACATGAGGTTATTTCAATTTTTGTATCTGTTGAAATTTACTTTGTGACCAAGCATGTGTTTTATTTTGGAGAAGGTTCCATGTGGTGCTGAAAAGAAGGTATATTCTTTTGTGTTAGGGTGGAATATTCTGTAGCTATCTATTAAGTCTATTTGAGTCATAATGTCTGTTAGTTCCCTTATTTTTCTGTTAAGTTTCTGTCTGACAGACCTGTCCATTGGTGAGAGTGGGGTGTTGAAGTCTCCCACTTCTAGTGTATGGGGTTTGATGTGTGATTTAAGCTTTAGTAATGTGTCTTTTATGAATGACGGTGCCCTTGTATTTGGGCATAAATATTCAGAATTGAGACTTCATTTTGTCAGATTTTCACTGTGATAAATACGTAGTGTCCTTCCCAATTGATTTCAATTAATTTTATTTTGAAGTCTATTTTATTAGATATTAGGAGAGCTACACCAGCTTGCTTCTTAAATCCATTTGATTGGAAAGTGTTTTCCCAGCCTTTTATTCTGAGGTGGTGTCTGTCTTTGAAGTTGAGGTGTGTTTCTTGTATGCAGCAAATGGATTGATCTTGTTTTTGTATCCATTCTGTTAGCCTGTGACTTTTTATAGGTGAATTGAGACCATTGATATTAATGGATATTAATGACCAGTGATTGTTAATTCCTGTTATTTTTTGGTTGTAGTGTTGTATGTTTCCTTTCTTTGGTATTTGTTGGTATGCGACTATCTATTGCCTATATTTTCATGGGTGTATCTAACTTCCTTAGGTTGGATTTTTCCTTCAAGTGCTTTCTGTAGGGTTTGATTTGTAGAGAGATATTGTTTAAATCTTGTTTTATCATGGAATATTTTGTTTACTCCATCTATGTTGATTGAGAGTTTTGCTGGGTATAATAGTCTGGGTAGGCATCTATGGTCTCTTAGCATCTGCCTAACCTCTGTCCAAGACCTTATGGCTTTTAGAGTCTCCATTGAGAAGTCAGGTGTTATTCTTATGGGTCTGCCTTTATATGTTACTTGGCCTTTTTCCTTTTCAGATCATAATATTTTTTCTTTATTCTGTATGTTTAGTGGTTGATTAATATGTTTTATATTAATGGACTTTTTTTTATACAGTCTATTTGGTGTTCTGTAACCTTCTTGTATATTTATAGGCAATTCCTTCTTTAGGTTGGGAAATTTTTCTTCTATGATTTTGTTGAATATATTTTCTGTGCCATTGAGTTGGTATTCTTCCCTTCTTCTATCCCTATTATTCTTAGGTTTGGTCTTTTCACGGTGTCCCAAATTTCCTGGACATTTTGGGTCATGACTTCGTTGGTTTTAGTGTTTTCTTTGACTGATGAATCTATTTCTTCTACCATATCTAAAATGCCAGAGATCTGCTCTTCCATCCCTTGCATTCTGTTTTTTATACTTGCATCTGTAGTTCCTGTTCATTTACTCAGATTTTTCACTTCCAGCATTACCTCAGTTTGTGTCTTCTTTATTGACTACATTTCAGTTTTGTAATCTTGAACTTTTTCCCTCCCTTGTTTAATTGCTTTCTCTTGGCTTTCAAAGGATTTACTTATTTCTTCCCATTTTTTTTTTACTTTTCCTCAGTTCCTTTAAGAGAAATTTTCATTTCCTCTTTTATGATCTCTAATATCTTCTTAAAGTCATTTTTATGGTAGATAGCTTCTGTTTCTTCTGTGTTTGCATGTTCAGGTCTTGCTGATATAGGTTCTGATGGAATCATATTGGTTTTTATGTTGTTGACTGTATTTTTGTGCTGGTGTCTACCCATCTCTTTCTCCACTTGGTGCAAATGGTATTTGTGTCTTAGGGAGCCTCTCTTGGTCTGATTGATACTCTTTTTTTTTTTTTTTTTTTTTTGGTTTTTCGAGACAGGGTTTCTCTGTGTAGCTTTGCGCCTTTCCTGGAACTCACTTGGTAGCCCAGGCTGGCCTCGAACTCACAGAGATCTGCCTGGCTCTGCCTCCCGAGTGCTGGGATTAAAGGCGTGTGCCACCACCGCCCGGCTTGATTGATACTCTTGATCCAGTGGGAGCTCTTGGTTTAGTCAATGCTGATGGACTTTTTATCTTAGGGAGCAGCTCTTAGTCCAACTGGCGCTAGTGGGCACTGTCTCAGGGAATAGGTGCAGTCTTAGCGTGTGGTAGATGGTGGTAGTCTGACCTGTCTGCAGGAGGTCTGCCTGCTAACTAACCTCTTAGTCCAGGTGGGTGTGGCAGGCTCTGTCTCAGGGAACAGTTGTAGTCTAGGAGGGTGGGTGAGATTTGGGGGAGGTGGGGCTTGGTTACAGGGTCTGATAGGGGATGGTGGTAGTCTGTCCTGTGTGCAGGAAGTCTGCCTGCCAACTGGCCTGAAACTGGAACTGCAATGGGTGGGAGTGTAGAGGCACAGGGTTGTACTCCTGGGCCCAAAGCCTAGCGGCTGGGGTGTTCGGGTATGTGGATAAAGACTCACCTCTTAGTCCATGTGGGTGCTGGCAGGCTCTGTCTCAGGGAACAGTTCCAGTCTAGGAGGGTGGGTGGGATTTGGGGAGGTGGGGCCTGGGTTACAGGGTCTGATGGGGGATGGTGGTAGTCTGACCTGTGTGCAGGGGGTCTGCCTGCCAACTGGCCTGAAACTGGAACTGCAATTGGTGGGGGTGTAGGAGTATAGAGGTGCAGGGTTGTTCCCCTGGGTCCAAAGCCTAGGGGCTGTGGTGTTCTTGTATGATGATAAAGACTCTCGTCTTAGTCCAGTCAGGTGCTGGTAGGCTCTGTCTCAGGGAACAGTTGCAGTCTCAGAGGGTCTGTCAATATTTTGCTCTTTTACCACGGGAGATATCCGTTCTCATTGAGCTGGCATTGACTGGTGTATTTCCTTCACCTAACACTTTTTCTCAGAGCAGGCCACGTCTATCTGCCCTCAAGCATTCAGTCAGGTGTTTCGGTGCCAGAAGTGAAAATTAAAGCTCTTGGAATAAAAATCTTTTCAGAGATTTTTGGGAATTCATGTCCTGCCTCCTTCATTGCAGGGAGGATTTCAAAGCATCCACTGCTTCCTCAATGCCAGCAGTCCCTTCCCAGTTCTCACACTGAATCTGTTGCAGCTCCACCTTGAGGGGAAGCCCTCCCTGCTTTGGCCTTCTACCTACACTTTCTCTCTAGCCTCTAGGCAACAGGGGACTCTGTAGGCTGTTTTTTTGATACTGGCTTGAAGGAGAGACAGGACTAGCAGAAAGGATTTACCATATTCCAAGAAGGTTTTTGTTTTTCTTAGAGTAATTCCAGTTGATTTTCCCATATTATGTTATTTTCAAAATTCACTTGAACCTTGAAAATAACCTAACAGTAAGAGAAAAAAATCTCATAAGGAAAACATCTGAAAAACTTTTAGTTTTTTATAGACAAGAGATAGCACTAACTTTTTCCCAAGGCAGCTTTCAGTTTTTAGTCAAAGATTATTATGTTCTCTAAACTTTTGACTTCAAGGCCAAACAGAGACTCTTATGGTATAATGTTTTCATACAGTGGCAGCATCAGAAGAGTGAAAAGTGTTATTTCACCTGCATCTGTCTCAGGGAAAATTCTTTCCTCTGGTACTCAGGACTCTGATTTAAGCTATCAACAGGCCAAAGGCTTCCACATGAATCTCCCCCCCCATTTCTCCCCCCCCCATTTCTCCCCCCCCCCATCTTTGATGGATTTTTTTTTTATTTTTTCCTCAGGATTTTGCATTCATAACCTCAGAGTTGGAAAATCAAGGACATAGTTTTTCTGTCTTGTTGTTTATCTTATTCTAAGATTTTTCTTATACTATATTCCTACACTCTATTTTTTCCTTCTTACCCTATTTTTTTAAACTTTTATATGTAGAAATTAAGAAAGGGAGAAAAAGTAAGAAACCTAGAGAGAGAGATATTCACTGCAGCCTCATTTTTCACTTGGACATCTTTCAACTACTTTACTTTCACTCCTGAAAATAGAATACCCCCATCTTCATTAACTATAAAACTGGATGTGTCCAACTGCTTCCTATGAGTCCTTCTACCACTCTTTCACCAAGTCCCTGGTCCCTGGTCTTGGCACCATCTGAGGGGACCCGCTCCCCCTTTTATCCCAGGGTAGTCTTGAAGAGGAAGAAGTGAGAAATATTCAAATAGAAGGATAGAGGGGGAGAAAAACAGATAGAAACACAGAATAGCTTAGGAGAGCCTGGATCTTTATCAACCTGCCCTGTCTGTCTCTTCTAAAGGGCTTTTTAAAGGTATGCCAGTGAGTTTAGCAAAAGACATCCCCCTAGTCCAACCAAGTGCAGACCCTTCAAAATACCTGGTCACATATTTGGTCAGTCCATCCCTTTATTCAGCTCTGCTGGGTAAAGCAAACTCAGATCTCACTAGGAAAACTCTGTGGGTGCCCACATGCTTCTGTGAACATAGTTGAGCAAGTGTCCTTGTGGTATGATTGAGCATCCCTTGGGTATATGCCCAAGAGAGGTATCCTTGGGTCTTGATGTAGATTGATTCCCAATTTTCTGAGATTTTGCCATACTGATTTCCAAAGTGGCTGTACAAGTTTGCAATCTCACCAACAGTGAAGGAGTGTTCCCTTTGCTCCACTTCCTCTCCAACATAAGCTGTCATCAGTGATTTTGACCTTAGCCATTTTGACAGGTGTAAGATGGTATCTCAGAGACACTTTGGTTTGCATTTCCATGAGGACTGAGGATGTTGAGCAATTCCTAAAATGTCTTTTTGGTATTTGAGATTCTCTGTTGCGAATTCTCTGTTTAGATCCATAGCCCATCTTTTAATTGGGTTGTTTGGTATATTGAGGTCTAGTTTATTGAATTCTTTATGTATTTTGGAGATCAGCCCTCTGTCAGGTGTGGTGTTAGTGAAGATCTTTTTTCATTCTGTAGGCTGTTGTTTTAACTTATTTACTGTGTCCTTTGCCTTACAGAAGCTTCTTAGTTTCAGGAGGCCTCATTTATTAGTAGCTGCTCTCAGTGTCTGTGCTACTGGTGTAATATTTAGGAAGTTTCCTCCTGTGCCAATGCATTCTAGAGACTACTTCCTACTTTATCCTCTATCAGGTTCAGTATAGCTAGATTTATATTGAGGTCTTTGATCTACTAGGATTTGAGTTTTGTGCATGGTGATCGATATGAATCTATTTGCATTCTTCTACATGTCAGAATCCAGTTATGCCTGCAACGTTTGCTGAAGATGAATTCTCTTTTCCATTTTACAGGTTTGGGGTTTTTGTGTCAAAAATTAAGTGTTCATAGGTGTATAGATTAATATCAGGATCTTGAATTCGATTCCATTGATCCATATGTCAGTTTTTATGCCAATACCAAACTGTTTTTATTACTATAGCTCTATAGTGGAGCTTGAAGTCAGGGATGGTGATACCTCCTGATGTTGCTTTATTGTAAAGGATTGTTTTAGATATCCTAGGTTTATTGTTTTTCCATATGAAATTGGGTATTTTTCTTTTAATGTCTGTGAAGAATAGTTTTGGAATTTTGATGGGAATTGCTTTTGGTAAGATTACCATTTTTATTATGTTTATTCTACCTATCCATGAGCATGGGAGGACTTCCCATTTTCTGATATCTTCTTTGATTTTCTTCCTGAAAGACTTAATGTTCTCGTCATACACGTCTTTCACTTAATTGGTTAGGGTTACTCCAAGTTATTTTACATTTTTTTGGCTATCAAAAAGTGTAATGTTTCTCTAATTTCTTTCTCAACCCATTTGCCATTTGTATATAGGAAGGCTACTGATTTTTTGAGTTAATCTTATATCCCACCACATTACTGAAAATGTGTATCAGTTGTAGGAGTTCCCTGGTAGAATTTTTAGGGTCACTTACATAGATGATCAAATCATCTTCAAACAGTGAAAGTTTGAATTCTTTCTCTCTTATTCATGTCCCCTTATCTACTTTTAGTGTTTTATTACTCTAGCTAGAATGTCAAGTGCTATATTGTATAGATATAGGGAGAGTGGATAGCCTTAAAGTTTGAATTCTTTCTTTCATATTCATATCCTCTTTATCTACTTTTAGTGTTTTATACTCTAGCTAGAATGTCAAGTGCTCTATTGTATAGATATCGGGTGAGTGGAAAGTCTTGTCTTATTCCTGATTTTGGTGGAATCACTTTTAATTTCTCTCCATTTAATTTGATGTTGACTGTTGGCTGCTGTAAATTGCCTTTATTGTGTTTAGGTATGTTCCTTGTATTCATGATCTCTCCAAGACCTTTATCATGAAGAGGTTTTGGTTTTTGTGAAAGACATTTTCAGAATCTAATGAAATGATCATGTACTGTTTTTCTTTTAGTTTGTTTTTTTATGGTGAATTACATTTAGAGATTTTCATATGTTGAAAAATCCCTGCATCTCTGGGATGAAGGCTACTGGTAGATGGTAGATGATTTTTTGATGTGTTCTTGGATTTGGTTTGTCAGTTTTTATTGAGTATTTTAGCTCCCTGAGACACAGACTCTGCCAGCTCTGATTGGACCAAGAGGTGAGTCACTATTCTAGCTGATCACCCAGCTTGTAGACTTTAGGGCCAGGGGCACAACCTGTACCCCCATACACCCACTCATTGCAACCCCAGTTGCATGCCAGCAGTCAAGAATCCTTCATACAGGCCTGACTACCACCACCCCCTCATTGAATACTGTAACCTACAGGCCCCAATCCACCCCCAAACCCACTTATCCCCCAACACTACAGTAGCTCCCTAAGACATGAACTCAGCCAGCTCTGTTTGGACTAAGATGTGAATTATCATTATCCTACCCAATCACCCCATCCTCTAGGCCTTAGGGCACACAACCAGTGCCCCCAGAACCCCACCTATTGCAGACCCAGTTGCAGGAAAACAGGCAAGAATCCTGAGGACAGGCTTTTCCACCAACCCATTGGACCCTTTAATTTACAAAACCACTCTGTCCCCAAAACCTACCCATCCACTGTGACCCCAGCACCTTCCTGAGACACAAATTATGCCAGGGCTGATAGGATCAAGAGTGGCTCCCTGAGACACAGACACCAGTTGCACTGATTGGAGGAAGTGATGGGTAGATGTAAGTGCAATAATACATTCAGCATTTGGAGAGTAATATAGCACCACTAGAATCTAGTGGTTCTACTACAGCAAGACCTGAACATCCCAATACAGAAGAAGCAGAAGAAAACTACATTTAAATGACCTTATAAAGATGATAGAGGCATTTAAAGAGGACCTGAAAAATTCCCTTCTAGAAATCGAGGAAAAGACAAACAAAAAAATGGGAATAAATCACTTAAAGAAAGTCCAAAAATCAAGAAAAAGCAATCAAACAGGTGAAAGAAACAGTTTAAGTGTTGAAAACTGAAATAGAGGTAATAAAGAAGACACAAACTGAGGGAATGCTGGAAACTGGAAAAATCTGAGTAAACAAACAGGAACTACAGATACAAGCATAACCAATAGAATATAAGAGATGGAAGAGAGAATCTCTGGCATTGAAGATATGATAGAGGAAATATATTCCACTGTCAAAGAAAACTTTAAGACAACAAAGTAGTAACACAAAACATCCAAGAAATCTGGGACTCTATGAAAAGACCAAACCTAAGACCAGTTATGTTTTTATGTCACTTTTATCTTTCATTTATGGAAAATATCTTGTTTTTCTTACATGATATATCCTAGGTGCAGTTTCCCCACTCTCTTCTTCTCCATGTTCCATCTCAATATTCTCCCTGCTTGGATCAAACTTGGATCTATCTCTCAATAGAAAACAATCAGGTTTCTAAGGAATACTTGTAAAATATAATATAAGATATCATATAAAACAAAAACAAGCATATCAGAACAGTAAAAACTAACACAGATGAGGAAAATTGACCAAGAAAGTATATAAGAAATAGATATACATACAGGGACCCACTTGCTCCTACTCTCAGGAATTTTATTAAACCACTAATCTGGAAACCATAATGCATACACAAAATATACAATATAAAATAAAAGAGAAAAGAAATGAAATGCTCTGACAGGACATTATGATACGAGGAATCTCCAAGACACCATTGAATTTGTTTTCTCTTTGCAATCTAGTGCTGGTTTTTTCAGCCTCTACCTAAAAGAAGTTTTTTTGCCTTAATAAGACTCTCTTAGAGAAAACTAGACTTTCATTTGCAGTTGCAGAGCAATTGGAAATAGCTAGTGGGTAAAGAATGGAGGAATGTGAACACTTCCCATTTCAGCTGTATGACCCCAGTTATTAAGAACCAGAGCAGGCCCTAGTCTTGTTGTTTCAGTCTCTATGAGTGCATATGTAAATCTATTTTATTGATGTAGTGGGTCTTGTTTCATTGGTGACCTCTATTCCTTCTATTCCTCTATTCCAACACTCTTTCCACCTCATCTGCCACAGTGTTCCTTGGGTACTGAGGGGAGAGATTAGCTGGAAGCACACAATTTAGGGCAGATAATTCCAAGGTCTATCATTCTCAGCATAATGCCAGGCTGTGGGTGTCTATACTGACACTCATTTGCTGCAGGAGGTATCTTCTTTGACAATAGTTGAGGAAGGCACTGACATATTCCAGACTGTCATTAGGAGTTATTTTATTGCTATGTTCCTTTACTAGAACTATTGTATTTGGTTTTACCCTAGGCCCCTGAGCTGTCTAGCTTCAGGTGCTATGACACATGAAAAAATTGTCAGGTATGTTTTCCATTTCATGGAGTGGACCAAAAGTCAAATCAGATGTTGGGAGGTTTGTTACTCCCCCAAGATCTATGCCCCTATTGCAGTGTCTTATACTGCAGGCTGTATACTTGTATGTGAATGTATGTGTGTATGTGTGTGTATGTGTGTGTTTGTGTGTGTGTACATTGCCATGTAGTCTACATATTTTGTTTGTTTTTTTGTTCTGGTTAGATTTTACCTTTTTTCTAAATAGATAATAAAAGAAGACATTAAGTTAAATGGTTGGCATTAAAGGAGGATCTGAGAGGAGATTAAGGAGGACAAACCATGATCACAAATTATTGTACAAGAAAATGAATTTTTAAACATCACCCTCATAAACCTATTCCAAAGATAGAATCTGGCTTGGTTTTAATTTAATTATAGTTCTATACATAATTTACTCTCTAACTTATTCTTGAAAGTTTACAACTTGTGAATTATAAAATGACTGATTACAAGAAATGACAAGATACAAGGCAAACAGCACATAATGTCTTAGACTTTTATGCAAATGTACATTTCACAAGAAATAAGAAGAGTCAGAAATGTTATTACCAAAGAATTACATATGTTATATGAAACATTGATAAAAGATGGAGAAATGAGTACTCATAAAGATGCAGGATTTACATAATACACAGTATCAGTTGAAATAATGTAGAACAATTTATCACAATTGAATAATTCTGAATAATTGAGTACCTAAACCATTTGGATATCTATAATCAAAGATAGACATAGGTACAGGCTCTACAGACTTGATTACAGCATGGATTTTCACATTCTTCACAGATTCATGGAATTGACTATTTAGGTAATTATCTGATTAACTGATATGTGATTTGAGCTATAATTAAGAAATAAATTGATCTTCATTCTCTTATAGTAAGCTTCTCATTATGCCATTATTTGGCCAAGTAATATCTTCATGTCCAAATCATATTCAACTTTTAAAATGTGCCTGCCTTCATAGCAAAATCATACATGTAATGTAAGCACAATGAATCCTGGGAACATACCAAGGGCATCAAAAACACATGGGTACATATAAAAATGTTTGGTGCTATAAAAGCAAAGTTATGCAATGTTGAAGAGGTGAAGAATACTTCCATTTCCCATTCATCTTTTCTTTAATACTATTTGAGAGAGATAATGAATTTTTATAGAATTAGGCTTTCTAATTTAGAGAAATATATAGAAAATATTAGAAGATGAGAGAATAAAGATGGATTCCATCAATAAATGAAATCAATATATACAAAATCTTAAATTGCTATATGGTCTGACAATTGGGTTTGTGTTAAACAGACTTGAAGACTTCTATGTAATTAACAAATCACAAACTAAGCTGTTGGTTTGACTTTTCCTCTTATGGTGCTTTGTTTTCTGACATGATAAAGTACATTCTTATGTGGTCTCAACAAAATAATGTAGCACTTGGGGAAGAAGATGCAACCTAGGAGTCCTGCACTGGAAGCCAAGATGGAAAAGACTTCCATCGCCACCATGAGTTTCCCCTTGGTGCTGTGGTAGACAGGGAGGAATGTGACCCACACACTGAAGAACACCAACATGCTGAAAGTGATGAACTTGGCTTCATTGAATGTGTCAGGCAGGTTCCTGGACAGGTAAGCCATAGTGTAGCTCCCAAGTGCCATGGAGCAAAGGTAAGCCAGGACAGAATGGAAGGCAATACTGGAGCCTTTGTTGCATATAATAATTATGTGTCCATGTTCAGAGTAAACATCTGAGTCAATAAAAGGAGGAGAGGTGCTCAGCCAAATTCCACAGAGCACAAGTTGTATAAGGGTGCAGACAGGAATGATGAAATTAGGAGCCCTTGATATCAATATCCACCTTATCAGTCCCCCTGGAACTGTGATCTTGAAAGCCAGAACCACAGTAATAGTTTTTGCCAAGACTGTGGAGAGAGCCACAGTAAATAGGATTCCAAATGAGCTCTGCTGCAGGATACATGTTGCTGTGTTGGGATGGCCAATGAATAGCAATGAACAGAGAAAACAGAAGGTCAGAGTGATGAGCAGAATATAAGTGAGAGCCCGATTGTTGGCCTTGACAATGGGAGTGTTATAATACTTCACAAAGACCCCAAGAACACCAGCTGTTAATACAGCGAGGCCCAGGGCCAAGTAGGTGAGTGCCATCCCCAAAGGGTCATCATAGGCCAGAAAAGTCTCTGCTTTCTGGAGGCAGTGGTTCTGTTCTGTGTTTGCATAATGACTTTCTGGACACCTTACACAATGATCCATATCTACTGAGGAATTAAAGTTATTGTGAGTCTCTGCTCAGGCTCCCCTTTTATCTCAATCCTCTTCCTAGCACCAGTTCACTGACATTTGCCCACATTTCCTTTGTTGTTTTAGATTCAAGTAAACCAGTGCCAAATTGTGCGAATTATCATATGCTCTCTAATCAATCATTCCAGATCAATATTGCCAATCTTCTTTGTTGGACATAAAGTGAACAAGTCTATAATTTTCACTGTTATACTTAAATATATTTTCAATTACATGATAATTTGTATTTTTTATTTAAATTGTCATTAATTACTGAATTAAATTACATAAATATAACTTGATCATAGGACAGCCTCCTTCTGAACTCTTTTGTGTGACTTTGTCATGTGAGTTAATTGTAAGATCACATGTTTTGAAATTACTTTCTTGTAATATTATTCTTAGTTCTAATATCAAAATTGACCTGTTTACATAGAATTTATGTATTTCTCCATTGTTTTATCCTTTTGCTTGTGAGAATGAGAATTATTAAATTCTTAAAAGATGGAAAAACTCCCATTTTAAAACTTTTATCATTCCCAGGGAGAAAATATCTATTTAACAGAAAGATATAAACTCTTGTTTCAATCTTAGTTGGTCATGTAATATTTTTGTGATAATTTAAATTTTATCATTTGTGAGTTTCTTCTTGAATTATAAGATATAAATATATTTATTACATATTTCATTAAAATATTTCTATTTCATACTTCTATTAAAGTTATTTGATATTTTTGCAAAGTGGAATTTGCTATTTAATTGTTATTGAAAATTCTAATTGAAATATATTGAAGTCATGTTTTGCTAGTGTCTACAGAATCTTTTATTCTATTACTAGCATTTTATTTTTTTCTCTCAGATGTGCCTTCCTGCTCTGCTCAATATCTCAAGGCAATTAGTCTTTACTATATCTTATACATTTGCTTCTAATCGTTTCTTACAGAGCATGAATGCTTTATATGTACAACCTCATATATTCTTTAGTGAAAGCACAGTGTGCATAAGACATGACACATATTTTATAGAGATTTGAACATGATGTTTTAAATATAGATACACTCCATTCTATAGTATTTGCGGCATGGGGTTCATTATTTTGCAAGATTTAGCATTTATGTTTTATTTTATTCTTTCTTACCAAAAATATTTTAAAGTGTCTCCTTAAGCTCGAACCATACATAATTTGATACTGATATTTCTGGTTTACTCCAGTGGATATAGTCAGCACGTGCATGAACTTATCATGGCACCAATGCACACAATTACCTATATGCACATGAAGTCTTTGATTGTCTTCATAGTCAGTCTTAATATGCACATTTTGTAATTAAGAAAACTAAAACCACCAAAAAATTTTGAATTTTTCTATCTTTATGAAGTAAAGTTAAACATCTGAGTGTTCTGGAAAAAACATTATGTTACTTAAAGTATTTCAATTACTATATCAAGATCTTATTAGAAATAAATGATGAGCTAGAGGAATTCTCTTTGATTTTCTCTCTGTATTCAAAGTATCTGTGTGTGCTCCTCACATTCAATATTCTCAAATGTCTCATACTTATTTTCTGTTCCTTGGATATATTTTGACATAAGGTTCCTCTACTCTGTCCAAATTTGCCTGGGAAAGAATATCCTTCGAGATCAGTGTCCAGTCTTTTTCTGAGAACAAGAGTGTGCATCTATGCCTATCATATCCATAACACTATCCTTAGAAGTGGTGAAGTGCCATTTCAACTAGTTGACACAAGGCATTGTAACATAATTTACCTCTCCTGTGTTTAATAATGGTTCTATGAACTTGTTATAAAAAAGGATTCAATTGTATAAAATGAGTCAATGTGTACTTATTGTATTCTTTAGCTTATGATAATCAAATTAACAGAGAAGTGATACAAATCTAGGTTCAAATTCATGATAAATAGAAACCTTTAGCTTAAAAACAATTGTGTTCAATCTAAGATTCTCATAAGAGGTTATTGACCATACCTGCCTAACAGATATATTCTGGTCCACAAGTTTTATATATTTATTATCAATGGACTGATGCATATCCCTCTCCATGGAAGTTAAATAGCTTGGTGTTTCTAGTACTCACATGGAGATGGAGGAAAAAGGGGGAGAAAAGACACTTATTAAGGGAATATTGAATGTTATTTATACTGGAAATCAAAATGATGAAGGTAGGCCGGGCGGTGGTGGCGCACGCCTTTAATCCCAGCACTCGGGAGGCAGAGCCAGGCGGATCTCTGTGAGTTCGAGGCCAGCCTGTACTACCAAGTGAGTTCCAGGAAAGGCGCAAAGCTACACAGAGAAACCCTGTCTCGAAAAACCAAAAAAAAAAAAAAAAATGATGAAGGTAGATAAATGGTTCTGTGGTTCAGGATACTGTTACTTTTAAGGAGGACCTAGTTTCAGTTGCAAGCACCCACATGAATGTCAATGTTATCTCTTCTTCCACCCCCAGGAGATCTGAGGCCCTCTTCTAACTCTGATGTGCACTAAGCAAGTACATGTACACGTACATGCATGCAGGCAAAACACTCACATTAAAACAAAATGAAAAATTTTTTATAACATATTTTTAAGTAAGTCTACAGGTAAATCAAATTTGACCTGATCACATCTAATAAATCTAGAAATATGACTGAAATTATGCAAATAAGGGATGTTACAATCCAACCTTCACGTGTATGCTAGCTATGAATGAAATATGCTTTCAAATACATGAAAAGTCAGGAATTTATGGGGGATGTGTGTGTGTGTGTGTGTGTGTGTGTGTGTGTGTGTGTGTGTGTATGTGTGTGTGTGTGTGTGTGTATTAAATGCATGGTGAAATAAAGCAGGCTACTCTGTGATGGATAAAGTTATTCTCTGAAAGGAACAGTGGCTGTAGAGGAACAAAAACATACATCAAGTATGAGTTTCAAAGGCCTGAGTACCATTTAAACTGATGATAGAATGAACCAAAACATTTTTATTCTAAATGAAAGAATCAGAGGACTTATCTCTACTGTTCCTTGTTCCTTCACAGAACTTGTCCATCTGTTTAGACATTGAAGAACACTGTAGAGAGGGTGGCAAATACCCCAGTTAGACTGGCACTTACCTGTCTCATTGGAAATCTCATTATCTGGACAATGAGTACAATCATAGCAGCAGGCAGCCTTGCCCTCCTGGGGGGATTTTCTGAATCCAGGACCACAGCTCTCACTGCACACAGAGCGAGGAACCTAGATATAGATATAAAAGAGAAAATACTCAGGAGTGTATAGTTTTAAAACAATAAATATGTTATTTTTCAAGACTGAACAATGAGATGGCAAGATTTATATTTAGCATTTGCAGATTCTTGTTTTGATGCACCACCTCTAATTTCAATATAGTACACCCATGAAGTTCAATGTGTTAAAACAATGATCCAAAGACAATAGAAATCTGAAAAACTGTGAAAATATAAGAGGCAGGGCAAAATAAGAAGATGTTTGGACACTAAATATGTGTATAAATAGGCAGCTGTATTGCCACACTGATCCTATTGTGGACTTATTGACACCTGGAGTGAACAGTTTTGTTTCCCAATGATGATGCTGAATTTATATTTGTCAACTTGACCAGATTCAGAGTTACCCCATAAACTAGTATTTGTAACTTTATGTGAGAGATGATCTACATTAGAGTACTTGAAGTGGACGACCTATTCTATAATTAGATAGCACCATTTCATTTGCCAATATGATTGCCTGAATCATTATGAACTGATCACTCCAAGTGTGACCCAACAAAGTCTTTGTTCTTATGTTGTGTCATCCTGTTTTTTTTTTGGGGGGGGGGTTGTTTGACAAATTGCTTTCTTTTTCATCAGGAAGACATTCAATTAACCCATGTACATGTGCCGTCCATGCTACAGAGCATTGCCAAGTACCTGAAAGCAAAATGATCATGGACTGATATTTCCTAACGTAGGAGTCAAATTACTACTGTTGTCTGGTGGTTTCAGGACAGGAATGAAATCTTAATAAATAGACATTGTAGTTATAACTGGAAAGGAGGGCCCATAGAAAAAATATAGTAAAATAAACATTCCCATCACACATAATAGGGCAAGAACACGTTCCTCATATGACTGTAGTTTTGTGCATTCTTTAAGGAACAACAATCATTACAACCACAAACGAAAGCTTTTTGAAATAGAGAACAAAACAATGAGATAGGATCCAGCCCACCTCTGTAAATCCTATAGCCCACTGTATCATATGGTCAGACAAAAACAGTTCTTGGCCTTGTGGAGCTTTAGGAGAAAATGTTCCAACTTTCATTTTTTGTCTGAGACCATCGGGAAAATTCCAGAGATTGAGAATATCATATTCAGCATTATATTTCCTTTGTGAATCGAAAACCACAAGTTTTCCAGCACCATTTTTGAAATGGATATTCTTGAGATAAAGGTGAAGCTAAAAGAGATGCAGAATTTGATGATGAATTTATTCCCAGAAATGTGCATCAGAAACCAATGAAGTCATGGGCCTCAGTGTCCTAAATCCTTGACATTAATTACAAGCTATACCAAGCTAACAACATTTTAATGGATGAAGACTAAAAATGAACATATCATAATGTTTCCTTTCAGTTTCAAAAGAAAGAATTCACACACATACACACAAACACAAAATAACAAACAAACTAACAAAATAATTTAATCACTGAATGTTGATTAAATAAAACGGTCAGTTTGAAAGGCCGCCAGGAGCGGAGCCGCGGGCAGCGCAGGCCGGGCCGCATCTCCGTCCCCGCGCTAGCCGCCCGCGCGCCCGGGCCCCGCGTCGTAGCGCGGCGGGCGGAGACCGCAGGCTCCCAGGCCGGGCCCGCCGTGTCCTCGAGCCCGATTGGTGCCGCTGCCCGGCGCCAGCGCCCGGTGCCGCCGCCGGCGAGGGTGGTGCGGGCCGCGACCCGGGCGCCAGGGGCCCTGCGGGATGGAGCAGGCCAAGGGCCGGGGACCCTCCGGGGGGTACAAACTGGGACCCGGGTACCCCCGGGGTGGCGCAGCTTGGGGACTCGGGGACCCTGTGGGGGTGGCGCGGCCTGAGGACTGGGGAGCCCTGCAGGGAGGTGCAGGCCAGGACCCCGGGACTCTTCTGGGGTGGTGCTGAGGGGCCCCAGCATGCTTGCTCGGCCTGACGCCATTTTGAGCAGGGCCTGAGGAGTACGGGGAGGGTTCAGTTGGAGGACATGGGCGCAGGAACGAGCCGGGTGTCTGCGGTCGGCCACCTGGCCCCAGAACAGGGAACTAAAGGTCAGAAAAACAACTTGTACCCTGGATAAGAGCCAAGTCAGCAGGCGTGTCGAGCTCGGGGGAAAAACCACGAGCTGTCCTGAGTTTGAACCTGGCCTCATACGAATCGTCCAATCAGAACCCTGTAAACTATGCTTCCTGCTTCTGTACCCGCCCTTCCGCTGCCCAACCCTATAAAAACCCTCCACTCCAGCCCGTCGGCGCACCAGTCTCTTCAGCCTCTGGAGGGACTGTGTCGCCCCGGGAACCCGTGTTCCGGAATAAAGCCTCTTGCTGTTTGCATCTGACTTGTGGTCTCGGTGTGATCTCTGGGCGAGGGTCTCTCCAGAGGGAAGACTACCTACGGGGGTCTTTCAAGTTAGGATACATAAACATAGCTTCAGAATTCGAACTATAAGGTTCTAATAGCATTTGATCATCTAGGATCTAGAACTCCTATTTCTATTCAGAAACATACTTAGAGATAATGATGTTTCAGTTGTGTATAGTATCATGGGAAGATTCTGTGTTTAATTGTAATACATACACAATTAATCCTTCTTATTTCCACCCATTCATCAATGACAATGGCGCATGTGTCTGCAAAGACTTCTGGACTATGAATTACAAACAGTTACTCAGATGCTTCTTGGCAAAAGCTGTCACAGTGTACAATCATGTATTGTATGCTTGTAGAAAACTTCAGTATGACACAGGGCTATTGATAAAATATACAAGAAGAGAAATTACCTCCCAAGGGTAGGTATTTACCTTCCCTTTTCCAGGAATGTGGATTTCAACTAGTTTGAGAGTCATCTCATGGAGACTGTGAGCCACAGCATATACAGAATTATATACATTGTAACTCTCTTCAGTCATGTCCATTTCCAAAGCATGTCCAGGCAACATTTCCAAAGAAGCATTGGGTAGACAGTTATCCAAAATTTTACAATCAGATCCAGAAAAAGAGCAATTGAAGTATTTGTTCCACAAAAGAGCAAGGATATAGTCTTCAGGATATTTGGAAGGGTTGTATGTCTGGACAAACTTCCTAAAATGAGAAATCTCAGCATGGTGTTGTTCAAAAATGAGACTCCCATGGAATGGATCAAATATGAAATAAGGAACATCAGTAGTTATATCCCATTGTGACTTTATGATCCAGACTTTCCAAGTAACTGAAAATTCCCCTAAATATATTATTATACCATAAAAAGATTTAGTGACATCATAAAGGATAACCACATTTGCAGATGATTTCAGGATCTGCCGATGACTTGTTTTGGATTTGTAACCCAAGTTAATCCAGTTTTCAGTAATCATTTCTACAAAAGCTACACACACATGATTACTGTCCATCTCTCTTCTGAATTGTGATAGGATCTCAGCTCCATTGTGGTCATCTACGAGAACCAATCCCACCCAGGTCCAGCTGAAATGAACCATCAAAATGACAATGCCGTATGACAGAGATGTGTCCTTGGGTGCTGTCTGGTAGAGAGAAGAAAACTGAACTCTGTCACTTAGGATAGTGTCAAATCGTCCAAAATTTATCTGAAGGAAATATCAAGTATGAGAGAAGAGTGAAAATATTGACATAGAACACAGTCTTAAACCTGAGGTGACACTTTGGATTGGTATAGACTAACTTTTGCTCATGGTGTTTTAAACCCTCATCTTGTTTTCGAAGACATTTATAGAGAATTCCTCACAAGACACAGATTTTTCTGAACACCCAGTATAGGCCCCAAACTCTTCCTCTTCTCTATCTCAAGCATCATAAAAGATTACATATATCCAAATGCCTGATTTATTCTCCTTGGTAGATGAATGTCACAGCCTCACTTCTTTACATTTGTAAACACCTCAGTGCCTGCAGTTTATTTTGGGTTTATTGATCCCTCACAGCCATGTTCCTCACCTGTGGATAGTTGTAGAGATTCAGCAGTCTCCCAACTTGTGCAGATATTATCCACGATCTTCCTGTAAGTAAAGCAGCAGCCTTGTTCTCTCTTCTACATGTGTAATTGGGAATGTCTATTCCAATTCCTGTGAGGAAAAGAAAGGCTTCTTGCATAATATTCCATTGATTGTTTTTGACATTATAGATCTCGAATCCTAGAGATGTGTTGGGTAAAATGTGAGTGTTTCTGTTGATCTCCTCAATGGCAAATATGAAGGCCAAAGAAAACTGGTAGCTCCTCAACTTGAATCTGCAGAAAAGGATTGTCAATATTTATGATGGGGACTCATATCATATTTAACAGTATGATGCTGGACCACATTATATATGATATGAATGCAATGGCTTTTATATCATTAATATGATATATCTATGAACAATAAGTTTTGTCATCATGGTAATGGTTATAATTTGAATGCCATAGCATATAGTAAGCGATGGTTTATTTACCTAAAAGCCTAGGGTGTATCTAAAATTTCTGGACAGGAATGTTGACCCGAACTGATATCAAACCTGTAATCACTAGTATCGGATAAACACCAACAAAACTCCTTAATTCTTTGATGCTTAGTGAAATAACCAGCAGATGGAAACTTACTTCCTTAAAGGCTCCCCTGTTCTGTACTATAAAAACCACAAGACTCCAACAGCACATTCACTCTGTCTGTACATAGATGGAGAGACTGCAGCCTTTCTGTTCTCCTGATTAAGGGACAATGTTGCTTATGGCGATGTCTGCCTGTGTCTCATACATCAATCCCAAAGCAATAATGGGTTTGAGCCTGGGAGGGATGAGGTTTTCCCACACACATGCACATCTCCTTGAACAACATTTCCTCCTTTCCAATGTCATCTCCCTCTCCTTTCTGAGAGCCATAAAATGAAGAACAGGATAAGTGAGTGAGCTTCTTATGGTTTAACAGCCCACAGTCATGACTTGAATCCTCTTGGGGTACTGTGTACTCAGTTTTTGAATTTTCCACCATCTTCCTGGTTCTTTCTTTATCCTTTCAGTATGTTCTTACCTCCCACACAAAGTAGATTACACAACAACCTTGAATGCCCTGATGATTGATGTAATTACATTACCTTGCAGGTGATTTCAATGAGAACAGAAATTATGACCTAGTTTATGCACGTGACTTCTGGATCCTCATCAAGATGGCGGCAACCATATGACTTGGTAGCTAACTTTTCTAATGATATCATAAAGAAAGCATATGCCATGTGACTTCACCACCATCTTGGTAAATGTCACCACTTGAGACAATCCAAAATAGTGGCTATCATTTTATGTCATGGTCCCAGTGATCCCAATAGGATCTCTACATCCATTTTATATATGACAATGGAGGAAATATTGGACCTATATGGTGTTTATTTAGTCATTTTAATGCTTTTTCTCTGTTTTTGACATGAATAGGTTATTAAATGATATAATTACTGGCTTCTACTGAGATCCTCATTGAAAAATCACAGATCCCAACAGAAACTCTGAGGATAAATTGTCATGTGAGAGACAAGCTGTAGCCAGGAAAGCACTACTATGGTGGTCTCCTGGGTCTAATTGCTAATTCTCACTGGTAAGTCCAAGGCAATTTTCCTCTTAGATAACTTGCCCCTCACACTCTGAATATCTGCTCATGTCTGCTCAAACTAACTACATGTTGACTAATGATCCCTTTGGTAAGTTTCCCTTTTATAATGAAAAAGATAAAAATATAATCCAAACAAGCAACAATCATAAAATTTTTTATTAGAGTTTGTCTTTTACATTAATTATGAATAGACTGTCCATATGAAGTATGGTTTAATGTTTACATCATGTTTTTAATAACAAAATGATTATAAGTAAGTGCTCCTATAAAGTAAAATTATTAACTTGGCCCTAGGTAATTTTGTTCATAGTAATAACAAACAAACAAAAAAAAAACAAACTTAAAATATTTTAAATAAATTATATATTTTACCAACCTGACCACATAGGTAAAATGAATAAAAATGACTGTGTTTCTGAACACTTCTTTGGAATAATTAACCTGAGGTTTTTCATAGAAAATTAGTGTTTACTTTTAAGTCAAAGACATTTGGAGTCATAGAAATTTGGTCAAAATGACCAAATGACCAAAATATATATATGACCAAAATGACCCCTTGATTCTTATAATAACTCTAGGTCTATAATATGGTTCATATCTCTTAAGTTATCAATTACTTTTAAGATATTATTTTCCTAAGTGAGTATATGTTACTCATATTGGAAAACTGCCATCCTTCATGAACAAATAAGTTATATCTGTGCTTTTAAATGTGATATATATATATATATATACATATATATATGCATACATGTATGGATGCATACACAGAAATAAATATTTTAATGATTATAAGGCTATTTCCCACCAATGAAGCCTCATTAAAACAATAATGAATAAATATTTGTTTGAAGATCCAACACAGGGGTTTTGTCCTCTATGTTAAGTTAAACAATAGCCACCTTCATACCTTAAAATGATTAAAATGATGACAAAGGGATATTTTAATAGTTAATACAACTATAAAAAATTAGAAGATGCCTTGACAATAATTTTTAAAAGATGGGAGAGGGATATCAATCTATGAAGTAATAAATTATCTTCCTACATACTGTGTAAAGAATTTTCAGTGTGACTAGGTCTGGGTCACCACACTCTCATCAGAAAGACCTTACTTATTTTCTGTAAGTAAGCCTCATGAATTCATGGGTTCTCTATGGTGAAGTTCAATAAGAATGAAACTTGGTGTTATTGGGAATTTAAAAAGAAAGAATAGACTTACTTGAGGCCTTCCCATTGAAAGACTATTTTCACAACACGGAGTAAATTTATTTGTTAAACCTCCTATGTCTCATGGTCTGTTCATTTGGATACCAATCACATGAAAATGATGTATGATTGTGTGTCCATTTGGCAAAGGATGGACCTAAAATGTTACTCTTATTATCTACCTCACTACATATAATCTGGATATTAGAGGTAGGGAAAAATTCTTTTAATCCAATTATTTTGCACACTTCCTTAATCTACATCTTAATGTAGGAAGACACACCTATAATGGAGATAATGTATGAGGGACACCTATATAAGGACTTGGAATAAGGACACTTTTGCTTTTTGCCTCCTTACTATTGCCCCATTAACAAGTCCACTCCTTCGAATCCATTACAACCTACAGCTTTAGTATTCCAGACTATATATCAAGACATACAGCTTTGAAATTTCTAACCCTGTGATTTACCTTGATCCCCTACATCATGTACTCTGAACTTTATGTATACATGCTAACATATGTAAAGAAAAAAGGTATCCATTGAGTAGTAATGCAATCAGTAATAACTATATTGACAACAAAGATAAAACAAAGGTTAACATGCAGGATATAAATAAAAACATGTAAATAGAAAGGGAATATTATATTCATAGAATTTGTAAGCTGTATCAAAAAAACTAAAGTATTCATGCTATACCATATTATCCACAAATTCAACACACACACACATACACATATATACAGAAATAAATATTTTAATGATTATAAGGCTATTTCCCACTAATGAAACCTCATTAAAATAATAATGAGAGTTCGATCGGTAGCAGGAGCGGAGAGCAGACCCCAGAGAGCCCTGAGAGCCCCACCGCCGCCGCCGGCCTAGTCACCATCACACCCCGGGAGGAGCCGCAGCCTTTGCCGCCGGCCCCAGTCACCACCACCGCAACCATGAGCAGCAAGGCCGAGACCCAGCAGACACCCGCTGCCCCGCCGCCGCCCTCAGCGCCGCCGACACCAAGCCCGACTCCACCGGCAGCGGCGCAGGGAGTGGTGGCCCAGGCGGCCTCACATCGGCGGCGCCCGCCGTCGGGGACAAGAAGGTCATCGCAACGAATGTTTTGGGAACAGTAAAATGGTTCAATGTAAGGAACGGATACGGTTTCATCAACAGGAATGACACCAAGGAAGACGTATTTGTACACCAGACTGCTATAAAGAAGAATAACCCCAGGAAGTACCTTTGCAGTGTAGGAGATGGAGAGACTGTGAAGTTTGATGTTGTTGAAGGAGAAAAGGGTGTGGAGGCAGCAAATGTTACAGGACCTGGTGGAGTTCCAGTTCAAGGCAGTAAATACGCAGCAGACCGTAACCATTATAGACGCTATCCACGTCGTAGGGGTCCTCCACGCAATTACCAGCAAAATTACCAGAATAGTGAGAGTGGGGAAAAGAACGAGGGATCGGAAAGCGCTCCTGAAGGCCAAGCCCCACAATGCCGGCCCTATCGCAGGCAAAGGTTCCCGGAACCTTACTTCTTGAGGAAACCCTATGGGCATCGACCACAGTATTCCAACCCTCCTGTGCAAGGAGAAGTGATGGAGGGTGCTGACAACCAGGGTGCAGGAGAGCAAGGTAGACCAGTGAGACAGAATAAGTATCGGGGTTACAGACCACGATTCCGCAGGGGCCCTCCTCGCCAAAGACAGCCTAGAGGATGGCAATGAAGAGGACAAGGAAAATCAAGGAGACGAGACCCAAGGTCAGCAGTCACCTCAACATCGGTACCGCCGCAACTTCAATTACCGACGCAGAAGCCCAGAGAACCCTAAACCACAAGATGGCAAAGAGACAAAAGCAGCTGATCCACCACCTGAGAATTCATGGGCTCCCGAGGCTGAGCAGGGCGGGGCTGAGTAAATGCCGGCTTACCATTTCTACCATCATCCAGTTTGGTCATCCAACAAGAAGAAATGATATGAAATTCCAGCAATAAGAAATGAACAAAGATTGGAGCTGAAGACCTTAAGTACTTGCTTTTTGCCCGTTGACCAGATACACTAGAACTATCTGCATTATCTATGCAGCATGGGGTTTTTATTATTTTTACCTAAAGATGTCTCTTTTTGGTAATAACAAATGTGTTTTGTTTTGTTTTTTTAAAAAAAAAGGTCTGGTTTTTCTCAATACACCTTTAATGGTTTTTAAATTGTTTCATATCTGGTCAAGTTGAGATTTTTAAGAACTTCATTTTTAATTTGTAATAAAAGTTTACAACTTGATTTTTTTTTTAAAAAAAGTCAACAAACTGCAAGCACCTGTTAATAAAGGTCTTAAATAATAATAAAAAAATAATGAATAAATATTTATTTGGACAGCACACACACACACACAGTTGAAGAGCTAGAAAAATAAAGAGAATGTTCTCATAATGAAGAAATGGTTAATATTTTGTGGAATATCTAGTTATGTAAATCTAATGAAATAAATGCAAATTTAGAGTAAAAATAAAATTGAAAAATGTATTTAAGTTATAAAACAGAGCAACAATAACTAAGAACAAAAAATGATAAGAATGTTATTCACAGTGATAGAAAATCTCTATGACTGAATGCAGAGTCTTCTGGAGATGAGGCCATAAATGGAATTACTATTCATATGTCATTTTCTTTCTACTTTAAAATTTTGATGAACCTCCAAACAATTTCCCCAATATCTCTGTACATGTTAATGCCCCCTATATCAAATAAGTATTTCTCTTTGCCATGAGACCCTCAAATACTTATGGTTATATTTCTTGGTGATAAGCATTATGCCAGGGTAAGCTGGTACTTCTAGATAATTGTAATTACCTTTACATACCAATGCTACAGCCAAATATTTTAAGCAAGGTTGATAAACAGCCTATGCAACAAAGGCAGCTGACAGGCTTGGTATCAACACACAGTAGAGTGTAAAGGGACCATTATCCTCTACCTTGTATAGAAATCAATTTGAAATTATCACGGTCCTTAGCTTAAAACATGAAACACTGAATGTGATAGGAGAATGAATAATTGTCAAAATATTAGTGTAGGCGATAAATTGCTGAAGAGAATGCCAATGTTACACCAATTAGCCTCAGGTATCAAAAGATGGAACCACACAAAATGAAGATGTAACTACAAAAAGAAAAAATATTCTGTACATCAAAGAAATCTACCTACAGAACATCATATAATAGTAGAAAACACATTCCATTTGTTCTTTAGATGTTGGACTAATGTCAAAAGGTTTCAATTAAGTGAAGAAGCTGTAAATCAAGGAAATAAAACCTCCAATCAACAAATGGGTAATGACACAAACAGATCCTGTACCAAAGAAAAACACACACAGCTAGTACCTGCTTTAAAAAGTTTCAGCATCACTGATAATCAGCTAAATGCAAACCTAAAATAATTAAGCATTGATTGTTTCCAGTATTTTGAGTAGAGTAATAATGTTTCATGATACAAAGATACATGAGCAGGAAGAGACAAAAAAAAAAAATGTGACCTTGTCCCAGCTGGATCAGGAGCAGAATGGGAGAATGGAGAGGTAGATACTATGATGAATGAAGACCCCAGGGGAATAGGAAGAAACAGAGTGCTAGAGAGGTACCCAGAAATCCACAAAGATACCTCCACTGTAGACTACTGGCAATGGTCGAGAGAGTGCCTGAGCTGACCTGTTCTGGTGATCGGATGGCCAAACACCCTGGCTGTCATCATAGAACTCTCATCCAGTTTCTGATGGAAGCAGATGCAGAGATCCACGGCTGAGCCCCAGGTGGAGCTCTGGGAGTCCAGTTGGTGAGAAAGAGGAGGGATTGTATGAGCGAGAGATGTTGAGACCATGGTTGGAGGAAGCACAAGGACAAATAGCCAAACTAGTGTAAGCACATGAACTGTGAACCAATGGCAGAGGAACCTCCATGGAACTGGACCAGGCCCTCTGGATAAGTGAAATGGTTGATTAGCTTGAACTGTTTGGGAGGCCCCCAGATAGTGGAGCCAGGACCTGTCCTTGGTGCATGGGCTGGCTTTTTGGAGCCTGGGGCCTATGCTGGGACACTTTGCTCAGTGTAGTAGGGAGGAGGGGACTGGACCTGCCTCAGCTCAGTCTACCAGGCTGGGCTGACTCCCCAGGAGAGACCTTGCCTTGGAGGATGTGGGAATTGAGGGTGGATTGGGGGGGGGGTTGTGGGGGAGGAGGGAGGAGGGAAGGACAGGGGAATCCATGGCTGATATGTGAAATTAAGTTAATTATAAAATAAAAATACTATAAAAAAGGAAAAATGTCCACTATGGATTTTGGAATGTTTCCTGAATCACATAACTTCCACTGAAAAATTAAAGGAGATAGAGTATGTTAGAAATTAAGTTAAAAGGATAATGTGAAAGAATTGAAAATTTAATGCGTGGTTAAACCACTGATATTTCAGGGACCATTAAATGACACGCAGTTCATATCATTAATGAAGGTTAATAGAGCAGAAACATTGACATGCTTATGTTTGTAGACTTGGGTATACATGAGAAAAATTAATATTCAAGATAGGGATGAAAAGCTTTTGATCAATCTTAAAATTCATATATTTATTTTCACAAAAAGAAATATAAAATATACCCTAAATGATTATAACACTGTGAGAATATTTAGAATAACCACAAAGCAAATGTTTTGTCTTCTAATATGAAACATGTCTAAAAGGAAGAAAGTCCCTAGGTAGAAACATTATGAAGTCCAAACTATGAAAGAATATATTCTTCATGAACCTGAAAACCTTCTCTAAGGCAAAGGACACTGTAAAAATGACAAAACAGCAGTCTACAGTCTAAGGAAAGGGAAAAGATCTTCACTAACTCCATATTAGACAGAGGGCTGATATTCAAAATATAGTAAACCTCAGGAAACTAGACATTGAGAAATAAATAATCCAATTAAAATTGGGGTACAGACCTAAACAGAGATTCTCAGCAAAGAAATCCTAAATGGCCAAGATTCACTTAAAGAAATGTTCAACATCCTCAGTCAGCAGGTAAAGACAAATCAAAAGAACACTGGTCTTCAATCTTACACAAGTCAGAATGGCTAGGATGAAAAACTCAACTGACTGCTCATGCTGGTGAGAATGTTGAGCTTGGGGAACACTCCTCCAATGCTGGTGGGAGTGCAAAATTGTACAGCCACTTTGGAAATCAATATAGTAGTTTCTCAGAAAATTGGGAATAGATGTACATCAAGACCCAGCTATACCAATCCTAGACATATACCCAAGACTGTTCTACCACACCATGAGACTATTGTTCAACTACATACATAACAGCTTTATTTCTAGTAGCCATAAACTGGAAACCACCTAGATGCCTTTCAACTGATGAATGGCTGAAGAAATTGTGGTACAATAACACAATGGAGTATTATTCAGCTATTAAAACAATAGCATCATGAAATTTGCTGACAAATGGATTAAACCAGAAAAGATTGTTCTGAGTGATGTAACCTGGACCCAGAAAGACAAACATGGTTAGTACTCACTTATAAGTGGATATTAGCTATAAATGAGAACTATGCTACAATCCACAGACCCATAGAAGCTAAGAAATTATGAGGGCTCAAGGGGGTGAGTTTCTGAACACAACATATAGACTTGCAACTGTATTGTTGAAATGCCACTTTGACTTGTTATGTAAAAGTGAATGTGAAAAAATGTTGCTCACAGACAAGTAGAGAGATTCTCTGTTGTCTGTTAGAGTGGATATTATGGTTCATAAAATTCATAAAATAATGTAAAAAATGTACTTCACAAGGAAAGTAGCCATCTTGCTAATAGGCATTAATATGCATTAATATGCAAGGAAATATTTTCCTTATAATATGTATATATAGTAATAATATTATTATTATTATAGTAAAATATTATAGTAAAATTATCTATATTAACATTAAAAATATGTGTGTATGTATATAACATTATATATATGTATATATAGTATTTACTTATTATCTTTTAAATTAGGACTTCTTGAAAGTAAAATAAAATTAGAGATTAAGACACAAAAATAGTACGGCAATTGAATATATTTCCAGCTATACATTCTACATACTTTTGTTATGATTATCAGAAAGAATATGCCTATGTGCATCCAGTCAAAATGTGAGGAAAATCAAGTAATAATGGAAAAGACAAAAAAAAAAACCACTTTCCATGTATAGTCACATAGGCACACTACTGTAAATAGATTTCTCTCACCATTTTCACTGTCAATTTCATTCTAAGCTGTCAATACATACTTATCTGTATAAATTTTCCTCTGTGACAATTTATTCCTGCTCTGTATTCTCAGGGCTGATGACTTAACACTACATCCAGGTTTCAGCAAAAACAAAATTGTATCACAAGGACCTAAATTTTCTTCACTCCTGATTGTCTAACTGCTGAATCTCCACCTGCAACTTGGTTCTGCATTTCCATTTTACATGATTTGGTTCTAAATTGAATGCAAGCCATCTTCCTCCATTCAGACCTTGGTATATGAATTCTAAATCTACAACATGTCTGCATAGAATAAAATAATTTGTACATCCTTCACAAAGATCCCTACATAGACATTTATTTCTGACAGAGTCCAATCAAATCTACCAACTTATCTGTGAATGCCCTCTAATCCTACAGGCATCAAACTAAGAAACAACCCTCAGAGGTCACCAACAACATCTCTATGTCTTGGAGAACACACCCAAACCAGCTGTAAAAAATTGGAAATACTGGAATGAAATGGAGAGAATGGTGCAAAATTGACACAATCTAAAAGATTAGTAATCAAGATTATAGATAGAAATTGTAAGTCATTTTGAAATCATTTTAACAGATGAGGCCCCAAAACCAAATTCTCATATTCCAACTTTCAAAACAGCAGCAGCTAGCAAGGCAGGCCCTGTCACTCTACCACCACACAAAGACTCTGTAGTCACTGCAATTTATGGCATTAATTATTCTCAAATCAGAAAACAACACTTTGAAAATTGCCCAAAAAACATGTCAATTTTTAAAAAAATATTCTGTCTGTGGAGAAAGCCATGAAAATGTCCCACCCTTGAACAACTAAAGGCAAGCCAGAGGAATGTAGAAAGATTAAGAGTACCTAATGTGGAAAATAACATGAATTAAAACAAAATCTTCTTTCTTTAAGTGAAGAAAAAGGGAAACAGGAAGACACACCTGAAAAATAGTTTTGTGAATATAAGCAAGTGAATGCCAGGATGGGTAATTAAAATTAAATTCACTTGAATCCAAACATACTTGAGGACAATAAAATCTGAAAAGGAATAAATTTTAAAAGCACTTACTCTATCATCATTTTATCTTCACATGTAAAATCATGCATTTTTGTGCAATAATAATTAAAAAGTGAAAAAAGTCCCGCAATAATCACATTTCTTTCACTATTTATAGGAGTTAGTGCTTTGGAATTGCACTGAAAATCATCAAAGAGGCAAAAAGGAACAAGATTCTGCAGCAGCAAAAATAGAAAAATCCAAGAGAACATCATAAAATAGAAGCATCTACCACAGTGTAAGCAATGGGAGACACAGATCCCAATGTTTTCAGCAGTTACATATAGAGCTCATGTATTTATGAGCACAGGAGTTTGTACTATTTTTGGTGACTGAAGTCATCACTTTAATCACATATATGTTTGACAAGCCTCTTTTTACACTCCATGGAGAATTTTGGCCAATTTTCTTCCCTGAGAATTCCATCTGAGACCCTGCACTCAAGATAAAAATAAACTTCAAGATTCATTTGGGATCCTCTTTAACCACAGGCCCCATGATTTCATCTAAGAGGACAGAACAGCAAGACCCCAGGGATGACTTCTATTGTATAGACTTGGCAAGAGCTCTCTATCACAAAAGTTTCATGAGACAGTGACTCAAGATGACTCGAAGACCATGCAAGGGAGGATGCCAAGGGAGATGAAACAGAAAACATCCTGGAAAATGTCCCAACCAGACATAGCTCAGTGAAAATCAGTAAGACATCCTGCTCTTTAAAACTGATTATTCCTTATGCCAATCTAACTTGTCAATGGCCTGGAGGAATCTAAAAACACTTTTTCTACAAATCTTGACTCTCTGTGTACCAATATTTCTTCAATGTCTCCCTATAATCCAAAATATTTTCTGAACAATCCTGGATCACTGAAAGGTTGAACTCATGAATTCAACATCAGTGGCTCAATAAATAATTAGACTACATTTTGTTTACTTTTTGAACTCAGAACTACTGTGTGTTTTTTCAATGATGAATTACTCATTTAACATAAAATCCTGATCCATCACATACATCCAGAGGAAAGATTCAGCCAATATTTATGTTTGGTTTGATTGTGGAGTACTGAAAACACCCCCACTTTCCATTAATTAAATAAATAAATAAGTCCTAAATGCACCCCTTCCATTTTTCCTAAATAAATGAGAGCTTATATACTCCATGCATCATGTATAAAGTGTTCATTCAGAAAACTTTAAATGAAGTTAATCTTTGAATCAGAAAGTGTCATGATTGTATATTTAATTTCATGTGTGTAAATATACTTAACATGTTAGTCATAACTTCACATAGGTTGTATTCTACAACATTGTAGAACCTTAGTTGCAAAGTTGAATATAGCAGATAGCTTCTAATCTGTGCACTGCCACACAGCTCAATATTCATTTGCTGAATAAAGGAGCAAGTTCTGAAGACAACAATGACATTACTGACTGTCACAGTGGCCTGCATATTCTTTATCTTGACAAAGGTTATGAATGACTCTAGACTTGTATCTCCCAGATGACTCTGTTAAGCCTCTAACCCCTGATAACTGTGATTCCTGATTGAAAACTGTAATTTTATGAGGTGATCAGTGTAGATAATCTCATTATTGTTGAACTAGATATCATTTGGAAGACCGATGGCCAAGATGGAGAACATGGAGCCAGAACTGCTGAGACATCATGATTTGGCACTCAGGGAAATCTTGGCACTTTTATTCCGAGGTTCAGGGTATCAGCACATCCAGGGAAACCTAGAGTTTGAATTTCTGGGATTCAGGTTGTGGGGGAATATAGTTCTCATGTGTTAAAACACTCATATTTGGTTCAGCTTTGTAGCATTAACAGAACAAAGCACTATGTATATAGATGGGTGGGCTGGTGTAAATATTTTTCAGAAAACAATATCCTGGGTAACTCAGAAAAAGCCATACAATTCTTGTATATGACTGGCATATTTTTTATCTCATTTCTTATTTTATTGTCTGATACTTGGAAGTTATTATTATGACTAGGATGTAAGGCCCTTCCTGTGATCTTTTTCAGGTATGTTTCATTTACAATTCATATGCCAGTGTGAGGGAAATCCAAACACTTTACATTTTCATTAGAGTGGGGAGAAAAATGTGGAATTTTGAACAAGTGGACGTTGATATGAGAGAGATCTTAGAAATTGTGATGCAAAACATTGGCCTTGAGTCAGGCTGTTTCTGAGTTAATGTTACTGTTTATTTAAGTTAGCTTACATAGTAATGGGTTCATTAGAGTATTTCTGTAGGAGGTTAGATTTTATTTGTTCTCCTTCCCATTTTCTAATCTTCTAGACCTACTTAGGGTACCCTTCTGTCTCATTATACCTAATGCTTCCATTTTAAATTGTCCTGTTTCCATGTCTTTCTTCTATGCTGTGTGCTCTTCCCTAGGGGAGACTATTTCTTCTGCAATCAGAATTCCTTACATACCATTTCTCCTTTTGAACCTTACATAAAAATTTCTCTTACATTGAAGCAGGACTTTAGGGTGATTTCCAGAATATGTTTAACTCAGATTTTCTGGATGCTATTTCTAAAATAGATCTTCTTTTTGGTATCAGGAACTCAAATTCTGGTATTTTAGAAGTTTCTCAGACAACAACTTTGCAATTTGTTTGAAATGACATGTGTTAACATTCTTGCTCTTCAGAGGGGCATTTGGTCAGATGAGAAATTTCCATATGAAATATATATATATATATATATAACTACATATATATGTGTGTGTGTGTGCATTGAATTATAGCTATTTATATATTTTTATATAGACAGTTAATAGCATGATTCCTTTTAAAATTGTCATATTCCTGTCATTTAGCCCTCCTTCACCCCCTTCTGTATTTACCTCTCTCCTTTTCCAACTAAAGCCACTGTATAAGCTACCGTATAAGCTACCCTTTTCATCATTTCCCCCTTCGGATCACTGATTTATTGCTCTTCCTCTTTGCCCTGCCTCTCCTACACACCCTGTCATGAGTGGTTTCTCTTTTCCTGTTTTCTCTTTTGCTTCAAGTCATGGATTCTTATCTGAAGATGTGGAGCTATGACTCCAAAAAAAGGGTATTGAAGAAAGTAGTATAGGATGTGATTTGAATAGAGAAGACATTCAATTTGAACCCCATCACCATCATGACAAAAAAATCCAAGTTCAAGACACTTTCAAAATTCCTTTATTAGGTCAGAGCCATCTCATCTGGTAAAATGAACGTTAAGTAAAAGCCATAAAAGCAGAATAATATTACTGTAATCAGTGTATACCAATCCATCAATTAAATATCCAAAAATAATTACAATTCCAGTACATGCTGCTCATGATTAACAGGGCAGAAAAGATGTCACAGTGATAGAGAAATATGAAGCCAATATTTTATCATCTGTTTTTTTTGAAGGAATATTTTCAGTTTATTGAATCATGATATGCAAAATCTGGGCAAAAACCTGAAGATATATCTAAAGTGATTTACTGAGCATAAATAGGCCACCATGTAACAGTACATTTAGTCAGAACACCAGCCTTCAAATAATAACACAAAGACTCATTCATTATGGAAGATCAGCCTATAACTTACATTTTTTCCAAACTAGTTCTTATAACTTCAATTCATCTATTTCTATTAATCTACATGCTTCGATGTGACTTGTGGCTGTTACCTCTCATCCTTCATATCTTGCTTGTTATGCTTCCTTGTGTCCTTCCACTCCTCCAAGAACCAAGAACAAACCCAAACTCTAGTCTCTGCCCTTACTTTCTGTTCATCTTCTAAGTCCAAACTGCTAGCTTGTCTGTGGTTGTCTCACCCTTTGATTAAAGGTATAAATTCATTGGGTGGTCTCAGGAGTGTCAGAGTGTGATCAAAATATCTCACAACACCAACCTATGACTTCTCACACTTTGTATTTTTTTTTACATAAGACTACAAAAATGAGGCTAACACTATTACCTATTTTCTTTATGCTGCTGATATACAAATTATTTTTACATTGTGGTCTCAATTATAATCAAGTATTTAATTTCCAAACAAAGAGGTGCTATATTCCAAACTGCAAAAATAGTGATCTCGGACTTAACTAACATGAAAGGAAGCTTCTCTTTGGAGCAGATAGTGACTAATACAGAGACAAAAAAATGATCAAGGTACATTGTGTAAGTGTGGAGAATGGTCAGTCATAAGTGGGACATTTACTTCACATTTCCTCCTTACAAGGCTCCTGGATCATTATGAAAGTGTAGAAAGATTATAAGAGACACTGGCATTTTGTTTTACTATAAGGAAACAGTTTCTTGGTCCAGAAGAAGGCAGTTGAGCATACGAACTCACATTAAGCGTGGCACAACACACAAGCCTAATGGAAGCACAGGGGTGACCACTTCCCTGTATTAAGATGGGAGATAGCAGTGAAGAACTACCACTAACTGAGAAACTACTCTCATTTGATACATGCTTATCAAGGAGTAATGCAAATTTCCTCAAAGAAAAATATCCCTGGTATCTCTACTGTGTTCCACAGGATTGACAAACAATCCAGACATACATGGACAAGACTTATTAAGTGATGTTTGAAAAATAGGGCAGAAAGTTAACATGATGAAGCTAGAGGTTAGATCAAGAATTCCTAAATCAAGGTGAAGATTATCATCAAATCCTCTAACCAAAATTCACAAGGGCTAATTAAAATAAATGGAGAATTACTTTATCTTAGGTCAAGCTTGGGGAAGTAAAGCTGCAGGCAAAGTTGTTGCAAAGCTCCTGAAACTGGTAAAGAGAAAATAATCATTACACAGAAAACATATGCTCTGCACAGTGAAAATATTTACAATCTCCACAAGGTGAAACAGCACCTATAGAATACTCAAAATGAGAAAATGACAATTCCTTTGAAACATAGTTGACTCAGAATGCTGATCAAAATCTATATTTGGGACTAATCAAATATAGATGTATTCCCATGAGTATCACAAAGAAGTTACTGTAACTTTGACACATGAACACATGAACCAGGGTACAGTTGCCGGGCGGTGGTGGTGCACGCCTTTAATCCCAGCATTCGGGAGGCAGAGCCAGGCGGATCTCTGTGAGTTCGAGGCCAGCCTGGGCTACCAAGTGAGTCCCAGGAAAGGCGCAAAACTACACAGAGAAACCCTGTCTCGAAAAACCAAAAAAAAAAAAAAAAAGATGATGAGAGGACATGTCAGAAGTTTAGAAATGGTTCAGTGTTATAGGAATGAAAAAAACTTGCTAATATGAGGGATCCAAGGAAGCTTGCATCAAGGATTCCTAATTCACTGACAAGTGGTGTGAGGCATGCCCATAGTCCCATAAGGAGACTCTTAAATGATGTTGCATCTGGATGTCTTTGGCTGAGAAAAACCATATGAATTATGTGGTGCTGATCCAAGACTTGGGTAATGTGTGTACAGAAGCTGATTTGAAGGTATGAGATATCCTAGTTTGGACTAGTTCATCCCAACAATACTCTTAAATTTTGGATATAGATCTGAAATTCAGAGTGTTTGCTCAGTTCCTTCTTGTCTGGGTTAATTCAGTCTTTTTTGGTACCCAGGTTCTGATGATATGTGGAGGCTGTAGTGCTGTTAAGCCTATGTTTTGAGCCTATATAATGGAAGTATATTATTAGTCACAGATGTTCGACAGTTCTACCGACCTCAGATTTGGCCTTCATTATCAGTTTCCTTGTCCTCTATGATGTTAAGAGATGATAACTCATGCTCTCATCACCTACAGCTCACCTTCCTCTTACTGTGTCTGCCCTCCAATAATGTCGATATCTCTCCTAAAAAGGAAGCAAAATAGGCTTATGTTTCAGTACCTGTTTTAAAAATCAGGTAACTTTTTTCAGGGAGGAGGGAAGTAACTTTTACAAAAGAAGAACAATTTTTTTGGTCATAAGTCAACATAATCCTTTCAGACATGTACTGATGTATATGTTGAATTCATTACAAAAATATAAATACTTGAATTTGAGAGGTGCATGTAAAAAGATGTTCCTTAACTTTAAGTTTACATTTTAGAGTATAAATACTTTGTTATAGCTGATGTCTCTCACCAATGTAGTTGCACATATTGTTACTAGAAGAATAAATTTGAACATTTCTTATTTTATCTAAAGATAGGAATTTCCTTCTAGGGCTCCTTTAAGACACAACTTCCTGGTTCATGCTAGTAGCATGGATGGCTGTTTTGAGAGGTCCTGCTACCAAACACTCACATGGAGTTTATGAGTAGCAAATAAAGTGCTGCTCAGGGGCATCATGAACCCAGAAGCTCCTCAGAGTTGTATTGGTGAATGTGACTCTCACTGGTGCTTTCACCAAAACCTGGGCTCTTAGGTAACCAGGCAGGTGGAGCCAACAGCCAGGGCAGTTGGAGGCACTAGCCATGTCCAGCCATGGAGGTTAGCAGTTTAAAACTCATGCAGTCAGAAGTTTCAGGTTATGGAGTAAAGAAGGGGCTCAGAGGGGAGAAAGCTCTAAAATAGAAGAGGTATATAAAAATAGTTTAGGAATAATAAAGTCCTTAAAAAGGTAGTAATGTGATACACAAAAATAAGTAATGCAAAGATGGAAAATGCACAGAGTCTTAATACTGTATGTTATTGTGTTCTCTTTGAATTATTTTCTGAATTGCTAAGGAAGGAGCAATAGCTGCTAAGAGACATTGATTATAAATGCTACTTGATTGAAACAACCTATATATTTTTAAAATTTCTTGACTTCAAAGTGGAAATCAAAAGATATGTTACTTTATGAAAAAGGTTCTACTTTTATTTCCACAGAAAATAAAAGGCTATGGATTCATTCAAAGTTAAAGAAAATTAGGTTTGATGGAGGAAGAACCCCTGAAAATCCTGATTGCAGACATAAAGAAATAAACCTAAAAGAGCTGCAAGACACGTGTTGTATATTTTACCTGCTCAAACACAAAACAAAATGTCATGTTTGACTGACTTGTGTACAATGCATACTCTTTATCTATATTAATACACCTATGTAGGTCACATTTAAAAAATTATGTATTTTTAGAACAAGTAGACTAGGCATCATTGAAAAAGGAATGCCCCAGGTGGTCAAGAATATTAAAATGCCTCTGTTGCAGTTTTCTCAGAGTTCTGCATCCAGAACTCAGTGCTGCTGAATGAGATTATCAAGCCATACAGAGTTCTCCAGTGAGGACTTGACCATAATCCTGAATTCTCTCATGTCTGTAAAAGATTGCCAGTGGCCCCAAACAAGTGGAAATTGTCTAGAGAACTCTATTCACCTTCCCAAAAGATTGGTTATGGATGTTTGTCAAAATTTAAGAGGGATTGTTTACAAATTGTTATTGGTCATAGCAAAAAAAGATAAAGAGTTCAATTCAGAGATCTCTTTCTAAAGGCAAAAATGGTGATATATAGAAGCAATGGGACAAAATGACAGATTATTGTAGCTGAAAGTTTTCACATCCCCACCCGGCTCCTGTGTCCTCGGGTCCCGCAACTGCTCAGACCCAAATGAACACACAGAGGCTTATATTAATTATGAACTGAATGCCCTTTTTGCTCAGGCTTCATGCTAGCTAGATCTTACATCTTAAATTAACCATTTCTATAAATCTATTCTTTGCCATGTGGCTCATGGCTTACCGGTATCTTCACATCTTGCTTCTCATGACTGCAACTGTCAGAGTCCTCTCTTTTTTGACTTTCAACTTCCTCTTCTCTAGTTAGAATGTCCTGCCTAACCATATTCTGCTTCACCATTGGTCAAACAGCTTTATTTATTAACCATTCAGAGCAACATATTTTCACAGCATACAAAATGACATTCTCTCATCACTTCCCCTTTTTTGGTAAACAAAAGGAAGGTTTTAACTTTAAACTAGTAAAATTACATATATGAAGCAAGAATTATAATTACAATATCTAGTCTATTTATATTTAGTAAAAATAAAGATAATAAGTTATCTATCCTATATTTGTGAGTCATGAATCTACTTTAATCTAAAAAGCAATTATTAATCTCTAAAATTTTACATTGGTATGAATTTTAGTTTATTAATACAAATTTAAAGTTATTTATGTTATGCTGTATGTATGTTTCTACTCTTATTTGGGATATTGTACTTTGGCAGTTCATTTAATATTTAATGTAAAATAATTAATAAATACAAATTAATGGTCTCTATAATAATCAAACTTATAGTCATGTTAGGTGAGTTTCAATGGTCATTAACAGATGTATTTTGATAGATAGTCTTCAAAAACTACAATGTACTATGAAGTATGGCATTTAATATGTTTTAGAAAGTAAGGTTTTTCATGACATTGACACATCTGCTCCTGGCAGTACCAATCAACATCAGAGAAGATGATGCACATGGCAAAAGCTAGCCATGTGGGCAAAGAAACTGCCATTGTGTCAATTGCTGACAATATACCGTCCAAACTGGACTAGCAGGATGCAAGAAAAGGGACTCCTGAAATTTGCCATGACAAGCTAGGACTTTCCTTCAGAATTCCTTGCTTCACAGGAATGTCTGTCAGATACAATACGTCTATGGGCAAAAGATGGATGCCCCATCATTACAGAAGAACTTTGGGTGACTGTCCAGACAGTGAGATGTCCCTGTAGTTGCATAACATTTCACACTTCTGTGGTCATTGATGGAGTTGAAGACTAGACAGTCATAGTTAAATTTTTCCTTAGTTAGGATAGAATGTGAATTAGTTACAAAACCTTAGACTCACCAAGATAGTATAGATAATCTTCTCCAATGTAAAAACAGTGGGTACACAAATGTAGGCCACTGGCTGTTGCACATGGTTCCCTCCCTCTTCCCTCTCCTCTCCCATATCTCCTCGCATGGCTCAGTATGTTCATGTCTATTCTTCACTCTCCCGTTTTCTCTGCCTTTGACTATGCTCTCACACATATCTATAACAAACTTTCCCTCCAGCATATCGAGCACCTTTCCTTTATTGTTTCTTTTTTCATTCATATAATATATACATATGTATTATATACTATATGATATATGTTAATATATAAAATAAATTATAAGATTAAAAAATGAAGAGCTCTGACAGGATATTATGATAGAAGGAACCTCTAAAGATGCCATTGATTTTGGTTCTTTTTGCCATCCAGTTCTGGATTTCCAGCCTAATCATTTTGCTATGAGCTAGGGGCATCAAGATTATGATGGGGAAACCTACAGAGACAACCAAAACAAGTTAGTTGGACCTCATGATCTTTAGACCAATAACTGTGGAGCCTCCATGTGACCAGACTTGGCCCTATTCATAAACAAGACAGTTATGTAACTTGATCTGCTTAAGGGTCCCTCTGACAGTAGGATCTGTATCCAATCCTGGTTAGCAGCCTAATCTTAAAACTAGTTTATTTCTCCAGTGAGACAGCCTCAGAGAATATAATATTTTCATTTGCAAGTGGCTACCAGTTGTAGATAACTACAGGGCAAAGAACTGAGCCATGTGTCCATTTCTCCTTTCAGCCAAATACCCCATGGGGTACATTATGGTGATATTTTATTTGTGCTGAAATGTGATTTGCTGGGGATTCTGTGAATGTGTTGCTCTCATTGATTGATAAATAAAACACTGATTGGCCAGTAGCCAGGCAGGAAGTATAGTGTAGGCAGGATAAGGAGAGAGGAGAATTCTGGGAGGTGGAAGGCTGAGTCAGGAGGCGCTGCCAGCTGCCACCAGGAGAAGCAACATGTAAAGATACCGGTAAGCCACGAGCCATGTGATAAGGTATAGGTTTATAGAAAAGGGTTAATTTAAAATATAAGAACTAGATAGCAAGAAGCCTGCCACAGCCATACACTTTATAAGTAATATAAGTCTTTGTGTGTTTACTTGGGTCCAAGCAGCCGGCTGCAGGGCTGCAGGAGCTGAATAGAACCAGGAAAACTTTAGCTACAGTGATTTTATTTGTATGTTAATAAATAAAATTACCTGAAGATCAGAGGTCATAGCCATTAAGCAGAAGTCTGGCAGTGGTAGCACACACCTTAATCTGATCACATGGCAGGCAGTCTCTGTGTGCTCAAGGACACAGCCAGCATGGTGACACATGCCTTTAATCCCAGTACCAACCATAGAGACCTGGAGGTCTGTATAGACAGGCAGTGACAAAAAAGTCATATGGTTGTGTTTAGAGCCAATGAAAGGCAGAACAGAAAGGCAATAAAAAGACAGGACACAGCAAGAAGGTCTCTCTCTCAGGGGAAGGATGGCAGTAAGTCGTAAGGTAAGGTGGTCTTAGCTCTTGGCTACTATTCTGATGTCTGGGCTTTTAACTCTGCATCTGGCTCTGATTTTTTCATTTAATAAGACCACTTAGAATTATATCTACATTGCATTCTACCTTAGCCTCTGTGAGTTCATATGTGCATCTACCGTGTTGATCTAGAAGGCCTTGCTTTCTTGGTGTCTTCTATTCCCTCTGATTATAACAGTCTTTCTGCCATATCTGACACAGGGTTCTTTGTGCCCTGAGAAAAGGGATTTTATGGAGGCATCTCATTTAAGTCTGAGTGTTCCATGTCCTTGCATCAAGTTTGCCTGTGGTCCCTGTATGTGTTTCCACCTGCTTCAAGAGGAAAGTTTTCTGACAATGGCTGTGCAAAGCACTGATATATACCAGGATATCACCAGGAGTTATATTATTGCTATGTTCCTTCATTATAAAAATAGCATTTGGTTTTACCCTGGGTCCTAGGGCTGCCTAGTCTCAGGTGCTTAATCATGAAAACAGTGTCAGGTATGTTTTACCTTTCATGGAGTGGACCTTAAGTCAAACCAAGTAATGGTTGGTACTCCCCAAAGATTTGTGCTACTATTGCACTAGCACCACTTGCATGCTTAATACCTATGTGAAGTGTGTGTGTGTGTGTGTGTGTGTGTGTGTGTGTGTGCATGTGTGTGTGTGTGTCTGTCTGTCTCTGCTATTGTATGTGTTTCTCATACTTTATCTCTATGCGTTTCTGTTTTGTATTTTTATGTTGTTTTTTACATTTTTCCTGTTCTTTTCCTACAGAAAAAGATGTAAGAGGGTTGGATGTGTGGGAAAGTATGAAGAATGTCTTCTCCTGCTCATCACTCTGACCTTCTGTTTCCTCAGTCTCTTCCTCTTCATTGGTCATTCCAACACAGCCACATTCATCCTACTGAAAAGCAATATGAAGATGAGGGCTGGAAAGCCATGATCAGAGCACATTGTATGAAAAAATGTATTTAAAAAAGTGATAATTGTGAACAAATTCTCAAAGGTAGAATCTGGCTAGTTTTCAACTTAACCATAGACTGTGACATAGTTTACACCCTCCCTTATTTGTGCAAGTTAGCAGCCAGTAGATTACAAAAAGACTGATTAGAGACAGATGACAAGATACAAGGCACACAACATTTAAAGTCCTGGTCATTTATGCAAAAGTACAGTATATAAGAAATGAGAGGAATCTAATAGTGTTTTCCCAAAGAATTAGTTATCTTTTATGAAGTGGTGGTATATTATTGAAAAATGGGTATTCATAAATATGCAAGATCCACACAATACATGGTATCAATGAAAATAATATAGATCAATTTAGCAAAAGTGAAGATTTTTGAGCAAGGGAGTACACAAACCACTGTTTAAAAATCAATAGTCAGAGAGGCTAGAGCATAGGTTTTCATGAACTGGTTAGAGAAGGGCATTTCACATTCTTCACTGACTTATGAAAAATTCATATAATTATCTCATACTGGGAGTACTTAACTGACTCATAAGAAAAATGGAATTATAAAATAAAGATTTAAATGGTCTTCATTCACCTCTAGTATACAGATTATTATGCCTGCATTAACTTCATGTCAAATTGTTTTCATTTTTTAAAACGTGCTTTTCTTCAGAGTGAAGAGATACAGGTACTGAAAGCAGGCATCGTTCCTAAAACTTATCAAGAGCATTAAAAACACATGCATACAAATGGAAACATTTGGTTCATTAAATGCAAAGTAATGAAATGTTGAAGAAGAAAAAAACATATCCATTTTTCTAATATTAATTGACAGGTAAATGAATTTTTATGTCAGTGAAATTTCTAATATAGAGAAATATGAAAATAATATAGAATTTGAAGGCATAAAATGGATTTTATCAAGACATGAAAGCACTCAGTATAAAATTCTAAATTACAACATTATTTCTGAGTGTTGTAATAGTACCAAAATCCTATGAAAACTTATTGTAATAAGAAACATGAACTAAGCTGTAAGATGGACATTTCCTGTAGCATGTGCTTCATCCCTGATTTGAAAAAGCAAGTAACTATGTGTTCTTACCAAAATGCGGTAGCATTTGGCAACAAAAATCAGCCTATGAGCCCAGCACTGTTGAACAAGAAGGAGTGGACCTCTGTGGCCACCATAACCTTCCCTTTGTGGTGTGGTAGACAGGGAGGAAGGTGACACACAAATGGAGGAATGAGAGCAAGCTGAATGACATAAAGTAGGCTTCACTGAATGTGTCAGACAAGGTCCTAGACAATAAAGCCATAGAGTAGCTCCAAATTGTGAAAAAGTTGGTATCCTAGGACACAGTGGAAGGCAACAACTGCAACTGCACCTTTGTTGCACACAATGATGATGTGCCCATGGTCACAGTGAGCATCTGAATCAATAAAGGGAGATGTGGTCATCAAAATTCCACAGAACACAAGTTGGATATAAGTGCAGATGGGAATGATGAGGTTAGGGGCCCTTGATGTCATTATCCACCTCTCCATTTTTCTTAGAACAGTGACTTGAAGAACTACAGTAAGCCTTTTGGCCAAGAAAGTAGAAAGGGTCACGTTGAATAGAGCTCCACATGTCCTTTGCTGTAGGATGAAGGTGGCTATGTTGGGGTGAGCAATGAAGAGCAAGTGACAGAAAAGACAGAAGATCAGAGTGATGAGCAGGAGATAAGTGAGAGGCTGATTATTAGCCTTGGCAATGGGAACATTGTGGTGTTTTACAAAGACACCAAGAATACAAATATCATGTACTGAATGCATTCAAAGCATTCACATCCTAGGCAATGCTTTCTTGGTCTGAATTGTCCAACTCAATATATTAAAAAAAAACAAGTATTGAAATAATATTTTGCATGTTGTGGGTCAGGCTCATTGTACATCACAAATTAATGATGAGATATTTAAAATCATGGATGTGCTCAAAGAGATAATTGCTATGCAAAATATGGAAATGATTATATAAATATTCTCAGTAAGTCACATAAAAATGTCTACAAAATGTGGAGTCATCTTTGGGTCTTGTAGTAGGACAGGCAGATATGGTCAAGGAAATTTGCTTAAACCATTTGCTATGCCATGCACATCATTTACTTCCTTATGAGCCAACCTAAAGTCAACCTGAGGGCCTAACAACTGGAGCTGTCAGAGGTCTTGATCATGCCTAGTCAATGAGGGACAACCACACAATGTCATCAGGTCAGGGCACTGTCTGGAGCGCCTGATTGTGCCTAGCTAATGAGCAGCAACCATGCGATGTCACCAGAATGGGTCATAGCCTGGGTGCCGAGAGGAGATTATATAAGGCTTTCCCCATTATTGAATAAACGAGTCTGCTGTATGCCTTTCATCTGAATCTTGGTGTCTGTGTCATTGACATTGCACCTTCTTGTAGCTGAAGTTTTTCTGTGTCCAGCCTGGCCTGTGGTCAGAACAAATCTCTCTCACCTGCCAGTCCCACAGCCACTCTGACCCAAGTAAACACAGAGGTTTATATTATTTATTAACTATACGGCCATTAGCTCAAGCTTATTGCTGACTAGCTCTTACACTTCAATTAACCCATAATTCTTATTTATGTTTAGCCATGTGGCTTGGTACCTTTTCTCAGTTCTGCCTTCAATATCTTGCTTCCTCTGTGTCTGGCTGGTGACTCCTGACTCAGTCTTCCTCTTCCCAGAATTCTCCTTGTCTGCTTATCTCACCTATGCTTCCTGCCTGGCTACTGACCAATCAGCATTTTATTTATCAACCAATCAGAGCAACACATTCACAGCATACAGAACAACATCATCCATCACCTTCTTACCCCTCCCCTGAGGGAGCAATTAGGACCCAACAACTTCTGGCTCCTGAACATGGGACTTCTGTTTCTTTTGCTTTCCTGGAGCTGATTCTGATCGTCTCTGTCTCTTGACTCATGGTGTGTTTCAGTGAGAAGGCCCCTCAATGTGGTGTGCTTTATATACCTTCTCCAGGTAAGCATTGAGACCCCCCTTTTCTTTTCTTCTTTCCTGTTGTCTGTCATGTTTCTCCACCCACCCAGTTGGGAAGGCATAATTTCTTTTCTGTTTCATCTCACCTGGAACCTCTACATAAGGGCTGACTCCCACAGGAGGCAGAACCAAGACTTGGCTCCCAAACACCATTTGTTGTTTGGAGACACCATGTGGGCATATGGCCATGGCATAAAAAACCATGAAAGTCCCCCATTAAGTACAAGACATAAAGGTCTGACACTAATTTCCACCCATGTTGAATGTCATCTTCTCTCTGACTGTTGCTTTTCTGTTGTCTGCTTCTACAAGATAGGTAACCACTTCATTACCTTCCACACTTCCATGTCTAACCTCTCTATGGCATCCAACAAGGAGGAGACAGACATTTTGGGCCCTGTGGAATCTGTCAAGGAGAACACAGCTGCCATTAAGACGATGTAATGCTCCCACATCAGCCCCACTTCTGCCATGGGTGTCAACTCTCTGAACATGGTATCCCTGGGGTGATGTGCACCAGGGCCCACTGGACTTGGAGGCTAGCTATTCCCCTTCTTCACTGTATACTCTTCAATACCCACAGCCAGCCCCATTCATAATTAGGAGGCCTGCATAGGCTTATCCAGTTAACCTGGGTCCAAATGCTACTCTCCAACCCTGGATTCCTACCCCCATAGGTGAACTCTGCCTCATGACAAATGAGGTAGTCACTTCATGAAGGTGACTAATGAGTTGAGCTTGGATTCACCTTACTTTGAACATATCCTCAATCAATGGGCTATGCAACTACAGACATACTTTAATTGGTATGGTCTGCTCACAGCTGTGCTAGAGGTGACCACCTGTCTTAGATGGAAATTGGCTTAAGATGATCCAGCAGAAGCTCAATTATGAAAGAACCTCCTAATTAACATTCCAGTGACCCTTGACATGCTCACTGGATGAGGTAAATTTGCCCATCCCATCCATCAGGCAAAGATTGGTCATCGAGTCTACTACCAACAGGGTTCTTACCTTGCCTTAAAGGCTCTTAAGGCATGCACCCTGTAGGACCCTTCAGCTAACTTCCACAATCTTATTCAACAGCCAGGGGAAACTTTTACTGATTTTCTCATGTGTGTCAATGAGGCAGTGGAGGAGAGAGTTGAGCTGGGCCCCACTAGGGAAATATTAATCAAACAAGTAGTTTGGAAGGGCTTAATGCCCCCACCTGCAATAAGGTTGCAGTGGTCTGCAATCAGGACATTCACAAGTGGGTACTAGCCACAAGAGATCTTGACAACAGTAATGGTCCCATCGCCACTCTTAACTCTTCCCTGCATACTCTCCTTGCTGACAGGCAGTATGCCAATGACACAACCAAGGGCACATAGGTAGATAGAACTTGTTTGGAATGTGGCAAACCTGTCCATTTACAGTGTGACTGGCCCCCAGGTAAAACTTAGTACTCAATGTCCCAGATGCAATAAAGGATTTCATTGGCAAAGGATTGCAGGTTACAGCCTGCTGAAACACCTGTCCCCTTTAAACTTCAGGCATGGCACTCATCAGCACTGGCTGTTCTGGTAATTCAAGAATCCATTGCACAATGCCCATTTTTCCAAATTTTTAATCCTAACAATCTATCTTAATGGACAAGCTGTTAAAGATTTGGTGGACACAGGAGCAGGTGCCACTATTTTAACTGTACCTAGGCACTTTGCTTCCCTCATCAGAAGTTTAAACCCAGCCCCCCCACCAATCAGTGGTGTGGGAGGCCAGAAAGATTCTAAGATGACCACCCATTTAAAGAACCTTGGTAGCAATCAGGGAGCCATTCTCCCTATCATTTCCACTGTACCTAGGAACCTGTGGGGCAGAGATATTTTGGAAGATATGGGTGTTTTTCTCACTACAGATGACAGGGCCTTTTCTGATGACATCCATGTCCAAGAAAAAGTGAGTCTTGCAGTCCTTGACCCTGCACAAGATCTGTACCTCCAATTCTAAGGGCCACTGTTCCCATGAGGTCTACCATCTTTGATCCCCTAGCCCCATTCCATTGATGTGGTTATCAGAACAAGATATGGGTGGAACAGTGGCCCATAATTGAACTGAAACTCTCAATCCTAAATGAATTAGTTGCAGAACAGCTAAAGATGAGGAAACATAGAACCATCCACAAGTAATCATAGTACCCCAATATTAGTTATTCCCAAGAGATCGAAACACTACCACCTCCTTCAGGATCTTTGTGTAGTTAATGGTCAAATGGAAAATATGGGGTTTATACTCCAGGCCTCCTTCACCCTAGCACTATTTCTTCATCTTTATATTAATTTTAGAAATTAAGGACTGCTTTTTTTAGATTTCTCTTGCACCACAGGATTGAGATCATTTAGCCTTTACAGTGTGGGAACTCGCAATGGATAAACAGGCTAGGACACATCAATGGAATTGCCTCTAGGATTGAACCATAGCCCTACTATTTGTCCCCAGAATGTTCTTTTGATCCACTATATGGATGATCTCCTCTTGCTACACCCAGGTGCAGTCTACCTGCAAAAGACTGCCAAGGGAGTATTAGAAGATCTTGCATCATTACATCTGATGGTGGCTCCAGATAAGGTCTACATGCAACCCCCCTTTGCCTTTTTAGCCTTTTCCATTGCTAAGCAGGTCTGACTCCTATCCTTTAAACTGAAAATGAAGGAATTGTACTCCCTCTGAGAATTACAACAATTACGTGCCACAGCTAGTTGCCTCTAACCTTTCTTACATGTCCCTGACCAAGAGATGAGACACCTCTTTCATTATTGGAGGTTATCACCTGTCCTTACCCAAGAAGCTAAAAGTTTGCTACAAAAGGTTTTGGCAATTCTAGCCACCTACAGTCTGCAATGCCATGATCCCAAAAGACCCTTATCAGCAATGGAACTCCAGACACCCAGGGAATTATGGAGTCTGTATTGTAGCAATCTGGGGCCCTTCTATGGATACACCAAGAACATTCTGACCTGTACAAGGTCACCTCTAAGTTTGACCAGTCCTTCTAACTCGACCTTAAGGCACAGATGCTGGCATGGGGAACATATGGAGCAGAGCCAGATACTCTTTCTTCCTATTTGTTTAAAAAATACCCAGTCCCTCTGGGCAGATTCTATTTCATTCCAGGAAATGATTGCACTATTCACAGGATCTTTTGACAATCATTTGGCAAAAGAGAAGATGTTAGCAGAACTCTCCACACTTCCGGTAAAAATACAGGCCCATGCAGTCCCCTTCTCCACTCTCATCCCTCGTGTAACCCTGGCCTCTTCAGGTTCTAATAAAATAGATATAGTTTCCTTATTCAGCATCCTGGCTCCAAAGATGCTACATATGGTGTCCATAACACTGGTCCCATTCAATTGGGTAAGCTATTGGCCCTCCTCAATGTTATGGTGGAGTGTCAGGCCAAGCCCATTAATATTTTTTTCTGACAGCCAGTATGCTGTACAAGCAGTTCATATAATGGCCTATTCTTGAGTCAAAGACTCACTGACCCCCATAGCCAGCACCATGCTACTCATACAAGATGTTCTAAATCAGAGGACTGAGCATTGGTATCCCTCACTCAAAATTACCCAGAATGTCTCCTAGAGGAAATAAAGTCACAGACACCATCATATTAACAGCCATTATGGATCTTCTAGAGCAAGACAGGGCTCTTCAACAGCATTTCTATCTCTCTCCACAGAATCTGTGTAGACTTCTTCCAGAATTACTGCTTTCCCAATGAAAACATTTGTCCTGGTCATGTACCTGTTGCACCACTCTTGCCCAATTAAGACTGCTTTAATGCACCACGGTTGTTGCCTAATGCCACTTGGTAGATGGATGTCACATATTATGCCCACTTTGGCAATCTTAAATATGTTCATGTGATAATAGATACCTATTCCTCCTATGTTTATTCCCTTGCCCTTTCTGGGAAGAAGGCTGTCAGTGCTATAAAGGCCCTTAAGTTAGCCAAGGTAGTTATGGGGGTACCTTGGCCACTTAAGACTGACAATGGCCTGCCTCTGCCTCTTGTAAGATGAATTGCTAAATGGTCTTATTAATAAAAAAAACCCAGAGCCAGATATTGGGCTAAAAACTGAGAGTTTAGAAAGGCAGAAAGAAGCCAGCCATGTTCTTACCACTTGGAAATCCTCAGCTAAAGAGACCTACTTCCTGTATACCCATGAGTATACGCCTTTCAGTTCTGCATCTCATTTCCTTCCTCTACCCAGCTACATCATTTCCTGTCTGTCTGTACAGACCTCAAGACCTTTATGGTTAGTGATGGAATTAAAGGCATATATTACCTTGTCTGGCTCTGTTCCCCTGTGTGACCTTAAACTCACAGAGTTCCAGATGGATCTCTGCCTCCTGAATGGTAGGATTAAAGGTGTGTGCTACCATTGCCTGATATCTTTTCTTTTTTTTTTCATTTTTCTTTATTAAGAAATTTTCTACTTACTCCACATGCTATCAAAACCCCGCCCTCTCCTCCCACCCCCAGTCCTCTTTCCCAAGCCACCCCACAACCTCACACCCCCAAAATCAAGGTCTCCCATGGGGAGACAGCAGAGCCCAGCACACTGAGCCTAGGCAATTCAAAGCCCCTCACCACTGCACCAAGCCTGTGCAAGGTGTCACACCACAGACACCGGATTCCAGAAGCCTGCCCATAGACCAGGGACAGATCCCGATCCCCTGCCTGGGTGCCCAACAAACAGTTTGAGCCAAACAACCATCTTCCGTATCCAGAGGAACTAGTCCAGTCCCATGGGAGCTCCACAGTCACCAGTCCACAGTTCATGGGCTTCCACTAGTGTGTCCGGTCATCTCTGCATGTCCTCCCGTCATGATCTCATCGTCACTCACCTGAAGTATCTCTCCTCTCTCTCATCAATTGGATTTCTGGAGCTCAGCCTGGTGCCTGGCCGTGGATCTCTGTATCAGCCTCCATCTGTCACTGGGCAAAAGACCCAGTTATACCACTCTTGGCCATATACCCAAGGAATGCTCAATTTTACCACAAGGACACATGCTCAACTATGTTCATATCAGCATTATTTGTAATAGTAAGAACCTGGAATCAACCTAGATGCCCCTCAACTGAAGAATGGATAAAGAAAATATGGCACATATACACAATGGAGTACTACTCAGCAGTATAAAACAACAATATCATCACATTTGCAGGCAAATGGATGGATCTAGAAAATATCATCTTGAGTGAGGTAACCCAGACTCAGAAGGACAAACATAGTATGTACTCACTCATAAGTGGATACTAAATGGGAGGGAAGGGATGACCAGACTGCAAGCCACAACTCCAGAGAAGCTAGCTAACAGGAAAGGACCAATGGATGACCCTGTGAAGGAGAAGTGGATGAGATCTACATGAGTGGACTGGGTGAGGGGTGTGGCAGAGGGCAAGGAGTGGGAGATGAGAACATAGTGAAATGGGAGGGTCAAGGTGGAACAGGGACAGAGTGGGAGGGCAGGGAGGAAGATATCATGATAGATGAGGACATCAAGGGAATAGGAATAGATAGGGTGCTGGGGAGACTCTCAGGAATCCACAAGGTTGACCCCACCTTGGTCTGATGGCAGTGGTCCAGAGGGTGCCTGGACTGGTATACTCTGGTGACCACCCATTGCCTGATTTCTTTTTTTTCTTATTTTGCAATACAATTCAGTTCTACATATCAGCCACGGATTCCTTTGTTCTCCCCCCTCCCGTCCCCGTCACCTTCTCCCCAGCCCTCCCCTATTCCCAACTCCTCCAGGGCAAAGCCTTCCCCACAGACTGAGATCAACCTGGTAGACTCAGTCCAGGTAGGTCCAGTCCCCTCCTCCCAGGCCGAGTCAAGCAATCCTGCATAGGCCCCAGGTTTCAAACAGCCAACTCATGCAATGAGCACAGGACCCAGTCCCACTGCCTGGATGCCTCCCAAACAGATCAAGCCAATCAACTGTCTCACCCATTCAGAGGGCCTGATCCAGTGGGGACCCCTCAGCCATTGGTTCACAGTTCATGTGTTTCCATTCATCTGGCTATTTGTCCCTGTGCTTTATCCAACCTTGGTCTCAACAATTCTCGCTCATATAAACCCTCCTCATTCTCGCTAATTGGACTCCCAGAGATCCACCCAGGGCCTAGTCATGGATCTCTGCATCCAGATCCCTCAGTAGTTGGATGAGGTTTCTAGCACGACAATTAGGGTGTTTGGCCATCCCATCACCAGAGTAGGTCAGTTCGGGCTGTCTCTCAACCATTGCCAGCAGTCTATTGTGTGGGTATCTTTGTGGATTTCTGTGGGCCTCTCTAGCACTTTGCTTCTTCCTATTCTCATGTGGTCTTCATTTATCATGGTCTCCTATTCCTTGTTCTCCCTCTCTGTTGTTGATCCAGCTGGGATCTCCCTCTCCCCCAAGCTCTCTTTCCCTCGACCCACGCCTTTCACTACCCCCACTCATGTCCAGGCTGTTCATGTAGATCTCATTTCATTTCTCTGTCATTGGGTGATCCCCGTGTCTTTCTTGGGGTCCTGTTTTCCAGGTAGCCTCCCTGGTGATGTGAGTAGCAGACAAATCATCCTTGTTCCACATCTAGTATCCTGCTATGAGTGAGTACATACCATGTTTGTCTTTCTGAGTCTGGGTTATCTCACTCAGGATGATTTTTTCTAGATCCATCCATTTGTCTGCAAACCTCATGATGTCATTGTTTTTCTCTGCTGAGTAGTATTCCATTGTGTATATGTACCACATTTTGTTTATCCATTCTTCAGTTGAAGGGCATCTAGGTTGTTTCCATGTTCTGCCTATTACAAACAATGCTGATATGAACATAGCTGAACAAGTGCTCTTATGGTGTGGTTGAGCATTCCTTGGGTATATGCCCAAGAGTGGTATAGCTGGATCTTGGGGGAGACGGATTCCCAATTTTCTAAGAAAGCGCCATATTGATTTCCAAAGTGGTTGTACAAGCTTGCATTCCCACCAGCAGTGGAGGAGAGTTCCCCTAGCTCCACATCCTCTCCAGCATAAGGTGTCTTCAGTGTTTTTGATCTTAGCCACTCTGACAGGCATAAGGTGGTATCTCAGAGTTGTTTTGATTTGCATTTCCCTGATGATTAGGGATGTTGAGCAATTCCTTAAATGTCTTTCGGCCATTTGAGTTTCCTCTGTTGAGAATTCTCTGTTTAGTTCTATAGCCCATTTCTTAATTGGACTGTTGGGCATTTTGATGTCTAATTTCTTGAGTTCCTTATATATTCTGGATATCAGTCCTCTATCAGATGTTAGGTTCGTGAAGATCTTTTCCCATTCTGTAGGCTGTCGCTTTGCCTTGTTGACCATATCCGTTGCTCTACAAAAGCTTCTCAGTTTCAAGAGGTCCCATTGACTGATTGTTTCTCTCAGAGTCTGTGCTACTGGTGTTCTATTTAGGAAGTGGTCTCCTATGCCAATGCATTCAAGACTACTTCCTACTTTCTCTTCTAGCAGGTTCAAAGTAGCTGGATTTATGTTGAGGTCCTTGATCCACTTGGACTTAAGTTTTGTGCACGGTGATAGATATGGATCTATTTGCAGCCTTCTACATGTTGATATCCAGTTTTGCCAGCACCATTTGTTGAAGATGCTTTCTTTTTTCCATTGTGCACTTTTGGCTTCTTTGTCAAAAATTATATGTTCATAGGTGTGCGGATTAATGTCAGGGTCTTCAATTCGATTCCATTGGTCCACATGTCGGTTTTTATGCCAGTACCAAGCTGTTTTTATTACTGTAGCTCTATAGTAGAGCTTGAAGTCAGGGATCGTGATGCCTCCAGAGGTTGTGTTACTGTACAGGATTCCTTTGGCTATCCTGGGTTTTTTGTTTTTCCATATGAAGTTGAGTATTATTCTTTCCAGGTCTGTGAAGAATTGTGTTGGTATTTTGATGGGGATTGCATTGAATCTGTAGATTGCTTTTGGTAAGATTGCCCTTTTTACTATGTTAGTCCTGCCTATCCATGAGCATGGGAGATCTTTCCATTTTCTGAAATCTTCTTCAATTTCTTTTTTCAGGGACTTAAAGTTCTTGTCATATAGGTCCTTTACTTGCTTAGTTAATGTTACCCCAAGGTATTTTATGTCATTTGTGGCTATAGTAAAGGGTGATGTATCTCTGATTTCCTTCTCCGCTTCTTTGTCCATTGTATATAGGAGGGCTACTGATTTTTTTGAGTTGATCTTGTATCCTGCTATGTTGCTGAAGGTGTTTATAAGCTGTATTAGTTCCTTGGTGGAATCTTTGAGGCCGCTCAAGTATACTATCATGTCATCTGCAAATAGGGAAAGCTTGACTTCTTCCTTTCCAATTTGTATCCTCTTAATCTCCTTATGTTGTCTTATTGCTCTGGCTAGAACTTCAAGTACTATATTGAATAAGTATGGGGAGAGCGGACAGCCTTGCCTCGTTCCTGATTTTAGTGGAATTGCTTTGAGTTTCTCTCCATTTAATTAGATGTTGGCTGTTGGCTTGCTGTAAATTGCCTTTATTATGTTTAGGTATGTTCCCTGTATTCCTGATCGCTCCAATATCTTTATCATGAAGGGGTGTTGGATTTTGTCAAATGCCTTTTCTGCATCTAGTTAGATAATCATGTGGTTTTTTTTCTTTGAGTTTGTTTATATGGTGTATTACATTGATGGACTTTCGTATGTTGAACCACCCTTGCATCCCTGGAATGAATCCTACTTGATCATGGTGGATAATTGTTTTGATGTGTTCTTGGAGTCTGTTTGCCAGTATTTTATTGAGTATTTTTGCATCAATGTTCATGAGGGAGGTTGGTCTGTAGTTTTCTTTCTTTTTTGTATCCTTGTTTGGTTTAGGAATCAGGGTAATTGTAGCCTCATAGAAGGAGTTTGGTAATGTTCCATCTGTTTCTATTGTGTGAACAATTTAGAGAGTATTGGTATTAACTCTTCTTTAAAGATCTGGTAAAATTCTGCGCTGAAACCATCTGGTCCTGGGCTTTTTTTGGTTGGGAGACTTTTAATGACTGTTTCTATTTCGTTAGGGGTTATTGGAATATTTAAATAGTTTATCTGGTCTTGATTTAACTTAGGTACGTGGTACCTATCCAGAAAGTTATCCATTTCTTTTAGGTTTTCCAGTTTTGTGGAATAGAGGTTTTTGAAGTATGACCTGAATATTCTCTGGATTTCCTCAATGTCTGTTGTTATGTCCCCCTTTTCATTTCTGATTTTGTTGATTTGGATGCTCTCTCTCTGTCTTTTGGTTAGTTTGGATAAGGGCTTGTCTATCTTGTTGATTTTCTCAAAGAACCAACTCTTTGTTTCATTAATTTTTTGTATTGTTCTCTTTGTTTCTATTTTATTGATTTCAGCTCTCACTTTGATAATTTCCTGGCGTCTATTTTTCCTGGGAGACTTTGTTTCTTCTTGTTCTAGAGCTTTCAGGTGTGCTGTTAAGTCACTAGTGTGAGATTTCTCCAACTTATTTATGTGGGCATTTAGTGCTATGAATTTCCCTCTTAGTACTGCTTTCATAGTGTCCCATAGGTTTGGATATGTGGTGTCTTCATTTTCATTGATCTCTAGGAAGTCTTTAATTTCTTTCTTTATTTCTTCCTTAACCCATTGGTGATTCAGTTGGGTATTATTCAGTTTTCATGAGATTGTAGGTTTTCTGTAGTTTTTGTTGTTGTTAAAATCCAACTTTAGACCATGGTGGTCTGATAGAACACAGGAGGTTATTCCAATTGTTTTGTATCTGTTTAGATTTGTTTTGTGGCCAAGTATGTGGTCGATTTTAGAGAAGGTTCCATGGGGTGCTGAAAAGAAGGTATATTCTTTTTTGTTAGGATGGAATGTTCTGTAGATATCGATTAAGTCCATTTGAGTCATGACATCAGTTAAGTCCTTTATTTCTCTGTTAAGTTTCAATTTGGGAGATCTGTCCAATGGTGAAAGTGGGGTGTTGAGGTATCCCACTATTAATGTGTGAGATTTTATATGTGATTTAAGCTTTAGTAATGTTTCTTTTACATATGTGGGTGCCCTTGTGTTTGGGACATAAATGTTCAGAATTGGGACTTCATCTTAGTGGATCTTTCCTGTGATGAGTATGTAATGCCCTTCTTGATCTCTTTTGATTGATTTTAGTTTGAAGTCTATTTTGCTGGATATCAGGATGGCTACACCCACTTGTTTCTTAAGACCGTTTGATTGGAAAGTCTTTTCCCAGCCTTTTATTTTTAGGTAGTGTCTATCTTTGAATTTGAGATGTGTTCTTGTATGCAGCAGAAAGATGGGTCCTGCTTTTGTATCCATTCTGTAAGCCTATGTCTTTTTATAGGTGAATTAAGTCCATTGATATTGAGGGAAATTAATGACCAGTGATTGTTCATTCCTGTTATTTTTTGGTGGTGATGTGTGTGTACTTCTATACGTTGGGGTTTACTGCTGTGGCTTTATCTGTTGCCTGTGTTTTCGAGGGTGTATCTGACTTCCTTAGATTGGAATTTTCCTTTTAGTGCTTTCTGTAGGGCTGGGTTTGTGGATAAGTATTGTTTAAATCTGACTTTGTCATGGAATGTCTTGTTCACTCCATCTATGGTGATTGAAAGTTTTGCTGGATATATTAGTCTAGGCTGACATCCATGGTCTCTTAGTGTCTGCATTGCATCTGTCCAGGTCCTTCTGGCTTTCAAAGTCTCCATTGAGAAGTCGGGTGTTATTCTGATGGGTTTGCCTTTATATGTCACTTGGCCTTTTTCCTTTGCTGCTCTTAATATTCTTTCTTTATTCTGTACGTTTAGTTGTTTAATTATTATGTGGCGAGGGGACTTTTTGGGGGGTCTAGTCTGTTTGGTGTTCTATAAGCTTCTTGTATCTTCATAGGCATTTCCTTCTTTAAGTTGGGAAAGTTTTCTTCTATGATCTTGTTGAATATATTTTCTGTGCCCTTGAGTTGGTATTCTTCTCCTTCTTCGACCCCTATTATTCGTAGGTTTGGTCTTTTCATGGTGTCCCAAATTTCTTGGACATTTTGGTTCATGCCTTTGTTGGCTTTAGTGTTTTCTTTGACTGATGAATGTATTTCTTCTACTGTATCTTCAACGCTAGAGATCCTCTCTTCCATCTCTTGCATTATGTTGATTATACTTACATCTGAAGTTCCCAATCGTTTACTCAGATTTTCTATTTCCAGCATTCCCTCTGTTTGTGTCTTCTTCATTTTTTCTATTTCCCTTTTCAGGTCTTGGACTGTTTCCTTCATTTGTTTCATTGATTTTTCTTGATTTTCTCTCAGTACTTTATTGTTTTCTTCCAGGACTTTATTGATTTCTTCTAATTTGTTTGCCCTTTCCTCTAGTTGTTTACAGCGGTCCTCACATTTTTTTGTCTTTTCCTCTACACAAGCCTCTAGCTTCTTCATGATGTCATTCATAAGGCTGTTTTCTTCTGCTTCTTCCAATTTCTGATGTTCAGGTCTAGGTGTTGGAGGAGGGCTAGGTCCTGGTGATGCTGTATTGCTATTCATTTTGTTGTATATGTTTCTGCCTTGACGTCTGCCCATCTCCTTGTGGTTCGTTCTTGGCCTTATCCGCACACTTGGTTGAGACAGAGCTGACAGATTCAGGAATTCTCTCTCTCTTGTCCAGATGGGAGCTCTCTTGTCCAAATTGGAAGTCCGGGGCAGGATGGGAGCTCTTCTCTCTCTCTCTCTCTCTCTCTCTCTCTCTCTCTCTCTCTCTCTCTCTCTCTCTCTTTCTCTCTCTCCCCTGCTCCAGAAGGGAAGTCCGGGGCAGGATGGGAGCTGGGGGCCGGCTTCTAAGTCTCATGAAGAGGCTTGGGTCTCAGGTGGATGGGCCTGGAGGCAGGACGTGGATTTGCAGGGTATGCCAGGGGTAGTGGAGAAGGGGATCCTTCCCGGTGGGGCTAGAAGGGAACCTGCCCTGTGGCCAGAACCTGGGGCCAAATTGCATTGCCTGATTTCGATGTTGAATATAGTGGCTGGCTTTTTCCTCTGATCATCAGATAAGCTTTATTAGGGTGCATAAACTATTTTAGGACTAGGTATATAAACACAGCCTCTCAAAAGTTCAATGATTTTTGTTTCATTTTACCAGAGACGTATGGTGGAGCATTATCAGTTTTAATTCATACACGTATACCAATGATGACTGTAACTTCTAGCAAATATTTGATTAGAAAATGAGCCTTTTCTGGAACTCAACACAGTTGTCCATTGAAATACTGAATAGATATAAATGATGTGGTGTACATACTTCATTTTCCAAATTCTATAAAATGAAACACATCCATCTGCCAGATTTCATTCCTCTGAGTACCCTTTGGGTTACATCTTGCTGGTAGTGGAGTCTGATTGTATAAAGAAAAAGTAGGATAGTTCCTTATAATTTCCTTGGCTTGCCATCAGGGTATAGAAAAATTATTTTTTAAACGTTTACTATTGACATAATTTTTTAATGAAATTCTGAGGCCTCTAGCACATTTGCTATCAACAGGTGATTGATCTCATCATTACTTTGTGCTAGAGGGCCTTGCAGACCTTTATGGGATCAGATGTGAATAATATATGAGGGATGATTCCTGTTCTTGATTATTTCTTGTAACTGAATAAATAATGAAGTTAATTCTGACTCATCGGAGATAAATTCTGCCTTCTCAGTATGTAAGATCACTCTTTCATCATACTGAGAATCAGTAACTATGTTGAACTGAAGCCTGGGCCAGAGGCCTTCAATGCCACAGGCAATAGCCTTTTCAGTGAATTTGTGCCAATAATGTTGGGTCAGCAGATATAACACGGATTGCTAAATGGTCTTATTGGCCCTGTTGATAGGGTTAAGGCACTGGAGTAAGCTGTCTCATACATAGGTACACAGATTCAAAATATTAAAGTTAGACTTACTGCAGCTTGTCATACAATGCATAAATGGATTGTGTTAAACTACTCTCTTAAAATTCTTCTCATTATCCATTGGAGCAAATTCAGGCTCATATTACAGGTTTATAGAATAGTTCTAATGTAGTTATGAATATTCATTCTCTTCATGAACAAATTTCTAGTATTTCACATGCACATCTTCAGATATCCTCTGCTGAAAATATAGCATCTCATTTTTGAAGTTCAATTATCTCTTTTTTACTATAAAATATTTTTGGATATTTATCATTAATTTGGCTTGTTGCTCTTGGTTTATTTTCACTTTTTATTATTCTGTTTCTAGTCTTCTAGAAAAAAAATTAAGACCAGCCCTTCGCATTGCCCTTCCTGATATTCAAAAGCTCCAATTTAAAATGAGAAAAAGAGGAGATGCCAGGAACCATGTGATTTCTTTGGGGGACAAGGCCTGAAAATACCATGAACAGATTCTTTTTGTGGCAAGGCCCTTGAGACTCTGACTCATTTGGGCCAGGCCAATGCATAGTTTGCTGCATAATTCTGGACAAGACCTTAGGAGCACTTGTGCTACCTGCTCTCCCTGCTTTCATTAAGCAAACCATATTACTGGCTATGTCTATATTTACATTCTCAGAGCTATGGATAAAATATTTATTACAAGAGAAAACATACCCCTGAAGACTCTCCTCTGGGTGAGCCAGTGGGAATGTTGTTTAAAATATACAGTGTACCTTATTCAGTCCTAAAGTCTTTGATGTTTCAAGTGCAACCATGAATTCAGGATTCTCAAGAACAGGATGCTGCCTTTCTAAAGTACCTCTGACTAGTCTGAACAAGTCACAGTAGTTCATGACATTATAAATTTGCATAAATGTTCTGGATAGAAGGATCTTGACTTCAAGAGTATAGGAGGAATGATAATGGATAGATGATATCAAGAATTAATGAGAACAGTCTAGGAACAGGAAATGAAGCTGAATCATAGAAATCCACAATGTCCGCATTTCTAATATCTGTGCCAGTACTGTAGGAAGTTGAGAGGAAGAGGACATGAGAAAAAGGGATAAACAGTTCCAACTATTAATAGTAAGCTTTTAAGTTATGTAGTTCACAGGATGATAAGAAAAAAAATCTGGTATATCCCCCATAAGAGATAGAGTAGGACATAATGGAGAATGAATTGATTCAGCCTTGACTGATGAGTTAAATGTAAGAAAGTTGATTTGACTAAAGGTAAAACTGTCTTTCCCTTGGCATGAAGCTGTAACCTCAAATGCTGCCAACAGGGCACACTGCTTTTCCTGTAGGCATGCCTAGTTAGAAATTTTCCTGTGTTGCTTGCAATACTGCTTATGCTTTTAACAATTGAGTTATCAATCAAGTATGTAATCTTATATTCAGGAAATGATAATATTCCATTTAAAATGTGGTATTATTCAGAATAATGGCAAAATCCAAAGAAAATCAGAAGAAAAGCATAAGTAGTGAAACCTAATATCAGATTTATATATGAAAGACTTTTATAAAATGCATAAAATATAAGGAGTCCCTATGAGAAATAGACTCTTTTTGTTAAAACTCCTTGATCTAAGAAATCAATCTTTCGCAATACTCGTGACCAGAGCCTGGTATAATCATTACCAGAGTTTCATACACCAACTGATAGGAGCAGATATCGAGATCCACAACCAAACATTAGGCAGAGCTTGGGGAATTCTGGAGAGCATGGGAGATAAGATGAATGAGCCAGAGGAGTAAAAGACACCACAAGCACATGGCCCAGAATTCTACTAGTCAGCGATCTTAGGGGTCTCCAAGAGACTAAAGAGTCAGTCAGGAAGCTTGTATGGCTCTTGTATGTTCTTGTGGGAGTCCTAAACAGTGGGACTGGGGGCTGTCTCTGATTCTTTTGCCTGCTCTTGGGAACCTTTCCCTACTTTCTGGGTGCATTGCCCAGCCTTGATATAAGGGTATGTGCTTAGTCTTAATATAGCTTGTTATGTAATGATTGATTGATATCGCTTATAGGCCTGCTCTTTTCAAAAGGAAAACAGAGGAGAAAAGGATATGGGGGTGAAGGGAAGTAATTTGGAGAGAAAAACTAGAATGATAGGAGGGAGGAGAAACTGTGGTCAGGATGCAAAATATAAGAAAAGAATGAGTGAAAAGGAAATGAAAAAGAAGAAATTAATCTTCTGAAGTACACTTGCCAGATTAGAAAAAATGAACATGTAAATGATCTATGAAAGCAGAGCCTAAAATAGATTGCATAAACATTTTACATCAATATAAGTAAATTAATGGTAACATAATCAGAGATTATATAAATCCAACATGAACTCAGAACATTAAAAAATGGTAGTTGTAAAACCAAGAGATTCAAATAAATCTAGATCATAAAATGCTAGCATGTATAATGAGCTCTCAAATTCTGACCTTATGTCTAATTGTTGAAATGGTGCTGAACTGGTTTCAAGCCTTGGATTAAATGAAGAATGAAATTATCTAAGTGTTAAGAAGGACATTACTCATGGTATACGTATTGTTCCTGATGCAATGAGGTGAGCTCTTCCCTGTTATAAACAAAATAATGAAGAAATTAGGAACAAAAGTTCAGCTGAGGTGCCCTCTGATGGAAGCCAAGATGGAAAAGATGTCCATGATCACAAAGACTTTTTTGTTGGTACTGTGGAAGACAGGGAGGAAGGTTATCCACACACTGAAGAACACCAGCAAGCTGAATCTCAGGATCTTGGCTTTATTGAATGTGACAGGCAGGTTCCTAGACAGAAAGGTCATAGTGTATCTCCCAAGTGCCAAGGAGCAGAGGTTACCCAGGACACATTCATGCACATGTAGAATTTCCAGAGAACATCCTCCTCAAGCAATGTGCACCTTATATCATTGAGATCACAACTGCCACTGAGGCTTTCAGCTGAATCCTCCTGAATCCAACCTTCACTTTACTGGGATTGTGGCTCCACACAACCACAGGGAGGTTCCTAAGGATGTTGGAGATTTGAAATCAGATCTTCATGTTTGGACAGAAAATGCTCCATTATACATAGCCATGGCAGCCTCTTGTAGTTTTATGTACATTATTATGTTGGGTAAAGATGGTAAGTATCTTAAAACGCATTTGCTGGACATTTGAATTGTTTTGAAAACTGTCCTTTCAAGTTTATAACCACTTCTGCTTAATAGTTTAGGAGTGGTTTTAACTTCCTTTTTGTTTTGCTGTTCAATTTTAACTGTTCTTCACTTGTCCCACAATTAATATTCTATGGGAGATAAGAACAAGTTTACTCCCATTGTGCAGGATGACTTTGTGTTCATTCATTGACATTTTGTCTTGTTGAAAATTTGTGTAACTTCATGTAATGGCAGTGTTTATTTAGGGACTTGGTTCTCAGGATCTTAGAATTCTATTAAAAATTCACACTGATATCTATATCCAGAACTGCTTTCTCTAAGTTTCTCTTTTGGTGTCAAGAACTTCATACTGTAACTACATCTCAAAATTACTTGAATAGATTTTTACATAGAGTGAAGATAAACAATAGACTTCCATTCTTCTATATGTGTGTAATCAGGTTTTGTAGAATAGGCTACTATTGTTTGTTATGTTGGTTTATTACACTTCTGTGAAAATTTAGAGCATATTCAGGTACTTTTGATTAGCACAGTGAAAGAACCCTTTTCTATTTAAAATATTAGCATTTGTTTGCCTTTGTTAGCTATGTGGGGGTTAGTTGTAACTGTCAAGTTGGCATATATGAACAAATGTAGAAGCAAAATTTAGAAATTACACAATTACAAAAGAGAAGATAATTACACATATGAAATATTTCAAAATATGAAATAAAGGGAAAGCATTTTTCTTTTTTCTTTTATTTTTTTAAATAACATTTTTACATTTATTTTACATATGGATTGCAGTTTTCTCTCCCTCCCCTCCTCCCATTCCCTCCCTCTTCTGCCTCCCCACTGGCTTTCCATCTAATCCCCTCCCCATCTACTTCTGAAGTAAAGGTGGAGGGTATTGTACAAACCATGGGTTCATGATCGGGTAAAATACAGAGAAAGCTGAACTGAGCTTATGGGAGCCCATGGACCCTGGACCAACAATTAGGGAGCAGGCATAAGACAAACTGAGGCCCTCAGCATGTGTGTGACAGTTGTGAAGCTTGGTATTTTTGTAAGGTTCCTCCTTGCAATGAGATCAGGACTGTGTCTTAGTTGATTTTTGGTAATGGGTTCCCCATTCTAGATTCCATGGTGAGAACATACTTAAAATGTAGTAACAATGCATAAAAGGAGAGAAAATAAGCAACTGGAGAAGTTTTATTTGTCAATAACCACAAATACTCGAATCTGTTAGCAGGGACTGGGTTTGTTTGGTGGTATAGGTCATTTCTAATAGTGTCCCTTGTTCTCACCATATTTTCAGGTAGCTCTGTGATGTGTTCTAGATATGGAATAGACTGATACATGTATTTTCACCAATAGCAAGGTGGCATTCAACATTAAACAATACTTGCTTACATAAAACGTGCTACTGTTGACATTAATAACATTAAGAGTTTGTAAATTGTACATCATACTACCCAATAGAGAAACCACAATGAATTTTTGCACTGATGGAAGGCAGAAACCTAAGACAAATGGGGTCTTTGGGGCATTGCACTGTGGGAAATTAGCCTCAGTATGAGCACCTCATTGCTTTTACAGCCCACTGAGCAGTGAGCACACTGTAGGGGGAACACTATATTCTAGAATTCTTAGTCCTATGGTACAGTAGACCAAGTACAAAAAGAAAGAAATGTGGCTAATACAAAAATTATTGACTCTGTGCTTAATAAACCTGTCACAATTGATAAAGGTACAGACTCACTGTTCATCACAGAGGGAGAGGCATGAAAATCTAACCCCTCAAGCCTTTTTTCCTAGACTTCAATTAGAATATCTGCATCTGAACAGGCCACTATCCATGACTGCCTCTTGCAGCCACCTGACATATACAAGCTTAGCCAGTGTGTCTCCCAGGCTTCTTTATTTTGTACTAATCAATATCATTTTCTATTGGTCCTCTGATTATACTACACTATGAACTGGGAATTGTGTTCACAAATCTAGTCTGCCATGAAGAAACACTCCCAAAGAAAATCGCTCTACTAGGTTAACACTTACCAGCATCACATGTTTCTCCTTTGAAATTGAATGCCATTCTTTCAGGGACATAGCTCTTCACCCAAATGCCTTATTCTGTATGGGTCCTCCATTCTGCTATTACCTGGTGTCGGAAGTGTGGATGGTTTCCTTCAGCTCACTACAGTGCCTTTCTGTTTCCCTGTTTATTTTATTTATTTATTTATTTATTTATTTATTTATTTATTTATTTATTGATTTATTGTTTTTCGAGACAGGGTTTCTCTGTGTAGCTTTGCACCTTTCCTGGATCTCACTCTGTTGATCAGGGTGGCCTCGAACTCACAAAGATCCGCCTGCCTCTGCCTCCCAAGGGCTGGGATTAAAGGCATGCGGCACCACTGCCCGGCTCTGTTTCCCTGTTTATATAGGTCATGATACCTCTTTCTGGATGCACTGCACATCCTTCCTTGCACTCCAAGGAATGATCTCTCTCCTTTGTTACTCTGAACCTTTCTATGCATCTTGTGCCATGGAAATACTATCTACACATTCCTCTCACAATTAGACCTCACATTTTCTATTCTCATTTCCTTAAGACTACTAAGGTGAGTCTAACGTTATTACCCATTGTCTTTAGGCTGCTGATTTACAAATTTCTGTTTACATTTTGATCAAAATCACAATCAAGTATTTAATTTCCAGACAGGTTTTATATTATAAACTGTAAAAGAATAATCTCAAAACAAACTAACATAAAAAGATAATTCTATTTGGTGTAGATGGCTACTAACACAGAGACAAAAAATTGGCCTAGGCACATGGAATAAGAGTGGATAATTGTTAGTCCTCTGGAATATATCCCCTTCTCATCAGGCTCATGGACCATTGTAAAGGAGTGGAAAGATTGTAATAACAGACATGGTTGTTTGCTACTCAAAAACAGTTTCCTCAGCACACAACAAGGCAATTGAGCATATGAACTCATATTAAGTGTGACAACACGCACATACCTAGTACAAGTACACAGGGGACGAAGTCTCTGCATTGAGATCGGAGGTAGCCATGAAGACCTACCGCTAACTGAGGAAATACTGACATTTGACACATGTGGGGGAGGTAGCAGTGAGAATTTTCCTCTAGAATTTTACCATGGGTTACTAAACTGTGTTCCAGTGGAATACAATGGAACAATATATATGGACAGGATGAAAACTATGGGAGGAAGTTCATGGGCTACAGATAGGTGTTTTTTTTTTGTTTGTTTGTTTTTTTTTTTAACTGTATATTTTTTTTTAATTTATTTTAATTTATTTTGCAATACAATTCAGTTCTACATATCGGTCACGGATTCCCTTGTTCTCCCCCCTCCCGTCCCCCTCACCTTCCCCCCAACGCCCCCCCCCATTCCCATCTCCTCCAGGGCAAAGCCTTCCCCACAGACTGAGGTCAACCTGGTAGACTCAGTCCAGGTAGGTCTAGTCCCCTCCTCCCAGGCCGAGCCAAACAATCCTGCATAGGCCCCAGGTTTCAAACAGCCAACTCATGCAATGAGCACAAGATCTGGTCCCACTGCCTGGATGCCTCCCAAACAGATCAAGCCAATCAACTGTCTCACCCATTCGGAGGGCCTGATCCAGTGGGGACCCCTCAGCCATTGGTTCATAGTTCATGTGTTTCCATTCATTTGGCTATTTGTCCCTGTGCTTTATCCAACCTTGGTCTCAACAATTCTCGCTCATATAAACCCTCCTCATTCTCGTTAATTGGACTCCCAGAGATCCACCCAGGGCCTAGTCATGGATCTCTGCATCCAGATCCCTCAGTAGTTGGATGAGGTTTCTAGCACAACAATTAGGGTGTTTGGCCATCCCATCACCAGAGTAGGTCAGTTCGGGCTGTCTCTCGACCATTGCCGGCAGTCTGTTGTGTGGGTATCTTTGTGGATTTCTGTGGGCCTCTCTAGCACTTTGCTTCTTCCTGTTCTCATGTGGTCTTCATTTACCATGGTCTCCTATCCCTTGTTCTCCCTCTCTGTTGTTGATCCAGCTGGGATCTCCCGCTCCCCCAAGCTCTCTTTCCCTCGACCCTCGCCTTTCATTACCCCCACTCATGTCCAGGCTGTTCATGTAGATCTCATTCCATTTCTCTGTCATTGGGCGATCCCTGTGTCTTTCTTGGGGTCCTGTTTTCCGGGTAGCCTCCCTGGTGATGTGAGTAGCAGACAATTCATCCTTGTTTCATGTCTAGTATCCTGCTATGAGTGAGTACATACCATGTTTGTCTTTCTGAGTCTGGGTTACCTCACTCAGGATGATTTTTTCTAGATCCATCCATTTGTCTGCAAACCTCATGATGCCATTGTTTTTTTCTGCTGAGTAGTATTCCATTGTGTATATGTACCACATTTTGTTTATCCATTCTTCAGTTGAAGGGCATCTGGGTTGTTTCCATGTTCTGGCTATTACAAACAATGCTGATATGAACATAGCTGAACAAGTGCTCTTATGGTGTGGTTGAGCATTTCTTGGGTATATGCCCAAGAGTGGTATAGCTGGATCTTGGGGGAGATGGATTCCCAATTTTCTAAGAAAGCGCCATATTGATTTCCAAAGTGGTTGTACAAGCTTGCATTCCCACCAGCAGTGGAGGAGAGTTCCCCTAGCTCCACATCCTCTCCAGCATAAGGTGTCTTCAGTGTTTTTGATCTTAGCCATTCTGACAGGCGTAAGGTGGTATCTCAGAGTTGTTTTGATTTGCATTTCCCTGATGATTAGGGATGATGAGCAATTCCTTAAATGTCTTTCGGCCATTTGAGTTTCCTCTGTTGAGAATTCTCTGTTTAGTTCTATAGCCCATTTCTTAATTGGACTGTTGGGCATTTTGATGTCTAATTTCTTGAGTTCCTTATATATTCTGGATCAGATAGGTGTTTTTATCTAATGTAACTGGAGGAATGGGAAGAAATTTTACAGTAACTACTGATCACAATTCACAAAGAGCTAATAAAGAGAAAAAATAATTTCTTAATCTTGGTTCAGAACTGGTGATTTACAGTAGTAATCATTTTGTGAATAAAGTTGTAGTCAGCTTTGCAATTCTCTTGGAATTTCCAGAGAGAAGAATAACACTAAATAGAAAACTTATGCTGTTCACAGTGAAAATATTTAGGTTCCCCTCCCATAGAAGACTCAAAATGAGTATATGCCAATTCCCTTAGAATATATTTGACTGAAAACACTGTCCAAATGGATCCCTGCTAGAAACTGATCAAATACCCATATATTTCATTGGATTATTACAAAGAGACTCTTGTAAATATGACCCAAAGCATCAGGGTAAAGTTGAAGATGGTGACAGGACATGACAGTATTTAAAATTGGTTCTGGGTTGCCAGAAGTAAAAACAGTTGCATATACAGGAGCCCAAGGAAGTTTGCACCAAGGTTTCAGAATTAACTGACAATGGTCTAAAGCAAGGGCAGAGTCCTGTAAGGAGGGAAGGCCTGGGAGCATATTGCATCTGGGATGCCTTTTGCTGAGGAAAGGTATAGGCCTGGTGTGGAGCTGAACACTCACAGAGGTACAGTGTGTTATAGGAAGCAGATCTGTTGTTATGGGATGTCGCAATGTTGACCAGTCATTTCAATGTTAATCTTAGATATTGTATATGGGTCTGAAATTTGGGATACTTTATTGATGACTGCTGTTCTTTCTCTAATTAGTGTTTTGTGATCGCAAGGTTCTGGTAATATGGGGATATTGTAGGATTTTGAAGAGTTTGAGCCTATATGGTGAGAGTAGGCCATTAGTCACAGACTTTTGAGGTTCTACCTACCTCAGACCCTGGCATTCACTCTCAATTTCCTTGTCCTCTACTGTGAATTATTGATACACCCAAATCTCAACACCTGCAGCTCACCTGAATCCTACTATGTCTTTCCTTTAATAATGATGATATCTCTTACACACCAGGGAGCAAAACAAGCCTATCTTCCATTTCATTTTTCATTTCAGGTTAATTTTTTCATAGGGAAGAGAGAAGTAACTAATAAAAATGATGAACAATCATTTGTTCCTAAGTCAATGCAGTCCTTGTATATGTGAGCTGATATGTATGTCAGATTCTGTTAGAATATTGGAATACTTGGACTGAAAAGGCACTTGTTAAATAAAGATCTTAGGTTAAAGTATGGGGTCTGAGAGTATGAATATCATTCTTGTACCTGATGTCTCTCTATACAATACTTGTACTTGTTAATAAAAGAATATACTTTTGAACATATACTCATAAGTTTTTAACTAGAGGCACAGTTATATTTAGCTAGATAATATGTCTAGATTTATTTTCCACAATATGGTATTTCTTTCATTTTAAAGAAAGAGCATGAGATCATTTTAAAGACAATTTGCACTTGTCTTATGACCAATTTTTCATTGCTAGAGATGCTTTAAGAAGAAAATTCCAATTTCTTCAATTAATCACTGAAGATACATAGATCTGCTCAGGAAATCAAAGGAAAAATTAGTTTTCTCCAATGAGGTCTCACAGGGAACACAAACCACACTGAAGGTCAGGCTCCACTGCTAGCAGTAGATGGCCACACAATATGAACTCCATGAGGATTTATGACTTATTCTATTTGTTTGTATGTTTGGTTTCTATTCTGAATATTTTTATTTACTTACTAATTACTTTACATGTCTGTGTCTTTTTACTGAGAGGGAAAGAGAAAGGCTGTGTTTTGGGGTGTGTAGGAAGGTAGGGAATATCTGGGAAGAGTGGGGGAAGGAACATCATGCTAAGAATATAATGTATGAAAAAATCTGTTTTCAATAAGTAAGAATAATCAAAAAATTGAAATTATTGTATCTTGGAAGTTTTGGGACTCGTAATTCTCTGTTTTTGCTTAGTTTTGCTTACATCTTTGTTTAGATATTATGATTTCCAATTATGTTTCTTATTTAAAACCTATTCATTTTACATACCAATCACAGATTCCCATCTCATTCTTTTTCCTACTCCCACCCTGCCTTCCCCCCAACCCAACCTCTATCCCTTCCTCCAAAAGGGTAAGTCCTCCCATAGATGGACAGCAAAGCCTGGTACATTCAGTTGAGGCAGGACCAAAATGAACACCCCTGCATCAAAGATGAGCAAGGTGTTTGACCATAGGTTATGTTATCCAGATATCCAGCTCATGCACCAGGGATAGATCCTGTTCCCACTGCCCGGGACCCCTCAAACAGTTCAAGCTACACAACTGTCTCCCACATGTAGAGGGCCTAGTTCGGTCCCATACAGGTTCCACAGCTTTCAATCTAAAATCCATGAATTCCTAAAAAGCTTAATTCATTTGCCTCTGTAGATTTCCCCATTATGATCTTGGCCCCCATTGCCCATAAAATCCCCCTTCCTTCTCCTGTAATTGGATCCCAGAGCTCAGCCTGGTACTTGGTTATGGATCTCTGTATCTGCTTTGATCAGTTACTAGATGAAGGCTCTATGATGACAGCTAGGCTATGCACAATCTGATTACTAGTGTAGGCCCATTGAGGCACTCCCTCCACTATTGCTAGCAATCTAATCTGGGTCATCCTTGTGAATTCCTGGGAATTCCCCAACTCCACATTTCTCCCTTACCCCAAAATGTTTCCCTTGATAGAAATAGATATCTCTTTCATTGTTGTTTCACTCCATCCCTCTCCAGATTGCCCATCCCATTCCCTCATGTTCTCTTCCCACATCCTGTGCCCTCTATTGCTCCCATCCCCATTGTACCCATGAAGATCTCCTATGTTTTCCTTTCCCAAGCTGATCCTTGTTTCCTAGCTTCTCTGGAGGTTGTGGTTGTAGTCTCATTATCCTTTGTTTTACATCTAGTATCCACTTATGAGTAAGTACATTCCATGTTTGTCTTTGAGTCTGGGTTACCTCAATCAGGATGATATTTTCTAGTTCCATCTATTTGTCTGCAAATTTCATGATGTCTTTAATTTTTTCTTGCAATGAGTAATACTCCATTGTGTATATGTAGCACATATTCTTTATCCATTCTTCAGTTGAGGAGGCAGGTAGGTTTTTTCCAGGTTCTCGCTATTACTAATAATCCTGCTGAGGGGGATCTGCTCTACTGTTACCCCAGTGTACTCTTGAGGAGCAATATGTGAGAAATATTTAACTAGAAGAATAGAGGGGAGAGAGACAGATAGAAACAGGATAGCTTAGGAGGGGCTGGGTCCTTATCCCCCACCCCTTTTTTCTCTTCTAAAGGTCTTTTTACAGCAATGCCAAGGGGTGGAGCAAAAGACCTCCCCCTGGTACAGCCAAGTGCAGACCCTTCCAAATACCTGGTGTATGTGGTCAACCAATCCCCTTTTGCAACTCTGCTGGGTAAAGAAAACTCAGATATCACTAGGAAAACACTGTTGGCTCCCACATGTCTCTCCTCTTAATTTTTTAAAGAGACCCTCAGTCCTCTCAGATACACTGTGCCTGTTTTATTTTGTCTTCTTCAGTTAGAGAAACCTTACCCATCTTAGAGATATACTTTCCATCAAGCTTACTTGTGTCTTAGGTTGGCAGCTTACAAGAAGAAAGTTGCTAGTCCCTGACCTATAGCCTCTGGCAGGAGGGGACCTAGCTTAACTCAACTCTGACTCAGAACTTGCAAATAGTTTAAACAATCCAGTGATACCTAGGCTGCCATAGTAGAGGGAATGCTTCTTTTTCAATGGGTTTTAATATGTCTATAACAGCCTTAGCTGTATCAAGCCCTTTTTTAATCAATAAACTAAGGATGCAAAGAGCATCAAATAAACTGCATCAAACTTAAAGATTCCCTTAGCATCACCAAATCCTGGTTCATTAATATTAACATAATTCTTGTATGAACATTACTATACATATTTACAACTAGCATGACTATTTACTATATGTATTTATACTTCCTACAAACTTACATTCCAAAGCAAATCTCTACAAGACTACCTTGTAAAACTTAGCAAACATCTGAAACATCTCTTAATAACTCTTGTCCATATAAATATTTAATCTTACATTCTATAGGACTACTTTATAAACCTTAGCAAACATCTATAAGCGATCTCTGAATATTTACATTGTCTTCCAACAAGACAGAGTACATGAATCAAGAATCACCACAGTTAAAATTGCAGGTGAGCTCAAAACTGCCACATTTCTGAAGTTCACAGTCAGTTTTGTTAACATCCTTAAAGTCTCCCTCACAGTTGGAAACAGTAGTGTAATTTATCAATGGCTCTAGAATCATTGTGTCCATCTCCCTTGAACTCACGATTTAGTGAGTGCTGTTGCTATGATGCTGTAACACTTATAGATAGGGGACTGTAACACTCAGTACTGGTGCACTGTAATACTTGCACCACTGCCACTCCCCCAAAGTCACCTTTCTCGCTGGCTCTTGCCACCATTCCAGAACCAGCAAAAATGTGCACAGCATGGACAGTTGCTAGTTGGGGGCAGTCCCTTCACCTAATTCATTGCAGCTCCCCTAAGTGTCACAATTCAGAAAAACATTGCTGAAACTTCAATCAGCTACAGGAGAACTTTCAGTTTGCTGTACCAAAAAGTCTCGCCTCAGGGTGCGGGTGACATTACTAAACTGAGCTGCCATAAAGCTCTTAAAATTTTCCTGTGCAGCTAGTAGGAAGCATCTAGCCATGCATCAGTCTATCAAAAGCAGTGTAGCTCTGAGTTCCGTTTCCTTTCAGTTTTTACTAAATAATGGCAATACCTTTGTCCCAAACTCCTCAACATCTTGGAACCCCCTTAGTCTCCTGCTTTCCACAGACTGCAGGATGGAACCTCAATATCAGGAACATTGGTTCGGCTTCTTTTACTCCAGGTCCTCTAGAGGAGTGTCATTGGATCTGACATTCCTCTGTTCTACACTCCTCACCAAAAGCTCAGTCAGCAAGTTTCTGAGGGTACACTTTCCCCCTCTTCTGAATTTTTAAAAGTTGCTTTTCTAAGATTACCATGAGCTCTTTTAAGGATGGCTTGTTTTTGATGGATTTTTATTAGTTCAGCCTTTCTGGCAAGGTAGTTTGTTTACAGAAGCTGCTACTGTCTAAAGAAGGTAAGAATGTAAATGTGTTGTTTTATTTATTTTCACAATTTGGTATTTTTACTTCATTCACTAGCTTCTCACAAACATCAGTGCATTCACTAAGCAAGTTTTCTAAATTAGCATTGTTTTCTTTTAGGGAACTTTTAAGTGAAATGCCTGTATTTTGTAAGACCACTAGAGTTTCTGGAAATTGACCCCATCTATAAATTAGTTATACCTTTCTGAATACATGCTTCTTTGTTCACCATTAAATTTGCAAAGGGATCACTCACTGCAGGCTGTTATTCAAGAGTCAAATAACTTCCTCATTTGCCTATAAGTTTTTTTTCATACTCCAAGCAATTTCCCAGTATAAGGACCATTTTCCCTTGCTTTCTTAAGGGTTCCAAGGGGACTTGTTGATAAACAGTAGTAGTATTTTAATCATCTCCTGAGAGGCAAGCTCTTTGTCTGTTCTTAGTTATCAGGAGGTAAAACATTCTAACATCCTTTAAAAATGAAATGTAATTTTGAGATAAAAAACTTCATTTTCCATATTGCCTTTCGGTATATCATCCCGCTGTTTTGAACAATGTTAGAGATTATGCTCCCTATGCTGACTTTCAGGTACTCTGCACTCCCATTTTCATTGACATGGTTTGTTTCCATGCTTTTGCTTTAACCACGGGAGGTTTTTGAGTCAATATTTTGCTCTTTTACCGTGGGATATTTCTGTTCTCATTGAGCTGGTATTGGTTGGTGTATTTCTTCACCTAACACTTTTTCTCAGAGCAGGCCATGTGCATCTGCCCTCGTGCATTTTGACACATACTTTGCTGCCAGAAGCAAAAAACCCTTGTGGCTTGCACTTTCATCTTACCTGGTCAGTGAAAGAAAATTAAAGCTCTTGGAATAAAAATCTTTTCAGAGAGAATTTTGGGAACTCAAGCCCTGCCTCCCTCATTGCAGGGAGAATTTCAAAACATCCACTGCTTCCTCCATGACAGCAGTCCCTACCCAGTTCCCACACCACCTCTATTGAGGCTCCACCTTGGTAGAAGCTTCCCTGCTTCAGCCTTCTGCCTACACTTTCTCACTAGGCTCTAGCTGCAGGGGACTCTGGCTGCAGTTTTTCTAATACTAGCTAGGAGAGAAAGGACTAGCAGAAAGGATTTACCGTATTCCCAGAAATTTTTTTTGTTTTTTTTTTCTAGAGCAATTGCAGGTGCTCTTATCACATTATGTTATTTTCAAGTGAATCTATTTTTTGCCATTACAGAAAGAGAAAAGAATTTGATAACAAAAACATCTGAAAAGTTTTATTTTTTTAGACAGAGATATTACTAAATTTTTCCCAAGAAAGCTTCCAGGTTTTGAGACAAAGATTGTTATGTTTTCCCAAAAAAAACTTCTGTTCTCTAAAACTCTGACTTCCAGGCCAAACAGAGACTAATTCTGATGGTACAATGTTTTCATACAGTGGCAGCATCGGTGGAGTGAAAAGTATCATTTCACCTGCATGTGTATCAGGGAAAATTCTTTCCTCTGCTACTAAGGACTATGGTTTAAGCTGTCCAGAGGCCAAAAGCTTCCAAAGGAATCTTTACTGCTCATTTTTTGTCATGTTTGATGGATTTTTTTCTGATTTTCCCCATGATTTTACATTCATAACCTCATAGTTGGAAAGTCAAGACCAGAGTTTTTCTTTCTTGTTGCTTATATTATTCCAAGTATTCTTATACTCTAACTATATTCTACTTTATATTTTTCCTTCTTACCTTAATTTTTTTCTAATTTTTATAGGTAGAAATAAGAAAGAGAGAAAAAGAAAGAAACCTAGATAGAGAGAGGTATATTCACTGCAGCCTCATTTTTCATTTAGACATCTTTCAACTACTTTACTTTCACTTCCAAAAATAGAATACCTTCATCTTCATTATAGTACAAACCAGGACATGTCCAAATACTTCCTATGGTTCTCTCTACCACCTTATCACCAAGTCTCTGGCCCTGGTCTTGGCACCATCTGTGGGGGACCCACTCTTCATTTTGCACCATGGTACTCTTGAAGAAGAAGAAGAAGAAGAAGAAGAAGAAGTGAGAAATATTTAAATAGAAGGATAGAGGGGAGAGACAGAAAGAAACATAGAATAGCTTAGGAGGGCCTGGATCTTTATCCACCAGACCATTCTGTCTCTTCTAAAGGGCTTTTTAAAGGAATGCCAAGGGGTGGAGCAAAAGATCTCCCCCTAGTTCAGCCAAGTAGAGACTCTTCCACACCCGGTAACCACATATGTGGTTAATCCAACCCCTTACACAGATCTTCGGGGTATAGGAAGGTCAAATCTCACTAGGAAAACTCTGTGGGCTCCAAGATGCTGCTATGAAAATAGTTAAGTAAGTGTCCTTATGGTATGATTGAGCATCCCTTGGGTATATGTCCAAGAGTGGTATCTTAGGTCTTGAGGTAGACTGATTCTAAATTTTCTGAGAAGTTGCATACTGGCTTCAAAAGTGGCTGCACAAGTTTGCACTCTCACCAACAGTGAAATAGTGTTCTGCTTGCTCCAGTTACTGTCCAACATGAGCTGTCATCAGTATTTTTGATATTAGCCATTTTGACAGGTGTAAGATGGTGTCTCAGAGTCCCTTTAGTTTGCATTTCCCTGAGAACTAAGGATATTGAACAATTCCTTAAATGTCTTTCTGCCATTTGAGAATCTCTGTTGCAAATTCTCTGTTTAAATACATAGCCCATCTTTTAAAAGTATTATTTGGTATTCTGAGGTGTAGTTTCTTGAGTTCTTTATGCATTTTGGAGACCAGCCTTCTGTCAGGTGTTGGGTTGGTGAAGATCTTTTTCCATTCCGTAGGCTGTGTTTTTGTCTTATTTACTGTGTCCTTTGCCTTACAGAAGCCTCTCCATTTCAGGAGGTCTCATTTATTAATTGTTGCTCTCAGTGTCTGTGCTACTGGTGATATTTAGGAAGTTATCTCCTGTGCCAATGCATGGTAGAGACTACTTTCTACTTTATCGTGTATCAGGTTCAGTATAGCTGGATTTACATTGAGGTGTGGATCCACTTTGATTTGAGTTTTGTGCATGGTGATATATATGGATCTATTTGCATTCTTCTACATGTCAACATCGGTTATGTCTGCAACATTTGTTGAAGATGCATTCTTTTTTTCCATTTTACAGTTTTGGATTTTTTATCAAAAATCAGGTGTTTATAGTTGTGTGGTTTAATGTCAGGATCTTCAATTTGATTCCATTGGTCCACATGTCAGTTTTTATGTCAATACCAAACTGTTTTTATTACTATAGCTCTATAGTGGTGCTTGAAGTCAGGGATGTTGATACCTCCTGATGTTGCCTTATTGTAAAGGATCCTTTTAGCTATCTTAGGTTAATTTTTTTCCATATGAAGTTGAGTATTTTTCTTTCAAACTCTGTGAAGATTTGTATTGGGAATTTGATGGGAATTACATTGAATGCGTAGATTCCTTTTGGTAAGATTACCATTTTTATTAAGTTGGTTCTGCCTACCTATGAGCATGGGAGATCTTTCCATTTTCTGGTATCATCTTTGATTTTTTTCTTCAAGGACTTAAAGTTATTGTCATACAGGTTTTTCACTTGATTGGTTAGGGTTACCCCAAGTTATTTTATATTATTTTTGGCTATCAAAAAGGGTGATGTTTCTCTGATTCCGTTCTTAGGTTCTTAGTCCATTTTTCTTTGTATATAGGAGGGCTACAGATTTTTTTTTGAGTTAATCTTATATACCTCTACATTACTGAAGGTGTTTATCAGTTTTAGGAGTCTCCTGGTAGAATTTTTGGGGTCACTTATGTAGACTATCCAATCATCTGCAAACAGCAAAGGTTTGAATTCTTTTTTTCCTATTTGTATCCCTTTGATCTACTTTTATGTTTTATTGTTCTAGCTAGAATGTCAAGTGCTGTATTGTGTAGATTTGGGGAGAGTGGACAGCCTTGTCTTATTGCTGATTTTGGTGGAATCACTTTGAATTTCTTTCCACTTAATTTGATATTGGCTGCTAGATTGCTGGACACTCCCTTTATTAAGTTTATGTATGTTCCTTGTATTCCTGATCACTCTAACACCTTTATTACAAAGAGGTGTTGGATTTTGTGAAAGGCTTTTTCAGCATCTAATGAAGTTATCATGTAGTGTTTTCTGTTAGTTTGTTTATATGATGAATTACATTTTGAGATTTTCATATGTTGAAACATCCCTGGATCTCTGGGATGAAGACTATGGGATCATGTTAGATAATTTTTTATGTTTTCTTTGATTTGATTTGCCAGTATTTTATAGAGTATTTTAGCTCCCTGACACAGAGATACAGACTCTGCCAGCTCTGACTGGACCAAGAGGTGAATAACTGTTCTCCTAGCTGATCACCCAGCCTGTAGGCTTTAGGCCCAGGTGTACACCTATACTCCCATACTCCTATCATTTGCCAACCAGTTACAAGCTACCCCTTCATTGAACCCTGTAACCTATAAGTCCCAATCCACTTCCAAATTCCCCTTTCCCCCCAAGACTATAGCTACTACTACAGGTTTTCCCCGAGACACAGGCTCAGCCAGCTCTGTTTGGACAAAGATGTGAGCTATCATTCTCCTATCCAGTCACACATCTTCTAGGCCTTAGGCCCAGGTACACAGCCAGTGCCCCCATACACCGATCAATTGCAGCTGCAGTTACAGGCACACAGGCAAGAATCCTGAGGACAGGCCTTCCCACCCACATTGGACACTTTAATTTACACTCTGTCCCCGAAACACACCCATCCACCCAAGACCCCAGCCGCTTCCTGAGACACAAATGCTACCAGGGCTGCTTGGATCAAGAGTGGCTCCATGAGACACAGACATAAATTGCACTGACAGGAGGAAGTGATGGGTAGATGCAAGTTCAATAATACATTTAGCAATACAGAGATTAATATGGCACCACCAGAACCTAGTGGTTCTAGTACAACAAGACCTGAACAACCCAGTGAAAAAGAGGCAGAAGAAAACTACATTTAAATGACTTTGCGAAGATGATAGATACATTTAAAGAGTAAATGAAAAAATCCCTTAAAGAAATTGAGAAGACAAATAAAAAATTGAGAGAAATCAATAAGTCTCTTAAAGAAAGTCAAGAAAATCAAGAAAAAGCAATCAAACAGGTGAAGGCAACAGTTCAAGTCATGAAAACTGAAGTAGAGGCAACAAAGAAGACACAAACTGAGGGAACGCTGGAAATGGAAAAAATCTGAGTACAATAGAGGAAATGTATTTCTCTGTAAAGAAAACATTAAAGCCAACAAAGTTATAAAAACAAAATGTCCAGAAAATCTGCAAGACTATGAAAAGACCAAATCTAACACCAATTATGTGTTTTTATGTCATCTTTACCTTTCCTTTATATTTATGAAAATATCTCTTTTTCTTACATGACATATTCTAAATACAGTTTCCCCACTCTCTTCTTCTCCATGTTCCCTCTCAATATTCTCCATGTTTGGATCAAACCCCATTTTATCTCTCATTAGAAAACAATATGGTTTCTAAAGAATACTTGTAAAATATAATGTAAGATAGTATATGAAACAAAAACTAACATATCAGAATAGTACAAAACTACCATTGATGAGGAAAATTCTCAAGAAAGTACATAAGAAACAGATACAACCACAGAGACCCACTGGTTCACACTCTCAGGAATCTCATAAAACCACTAATCTAGAAACCGTAATACATACACAAAATACACAATATATAATAAAAGAGAAAAAAATGAAAAACTCTGTAAGGACATTATAATACAAGGAATCTCCAAAGACACCATTGAATTTGTATTCTCTTTGCAATGTAGTGCTAGTTTTGCATCCTATACTTAAGTTTTTATTGTCTTAGTGAGACTTTCTTAGAGAAAACTAGACTTTGATTTGTGATTGCAGAACAGTTGGAAATAGCTACTGGGTTAGAAATGGAAGAATGCGAACACTTCCAATTTCAGGCTCTATGCCCACAGTTATTAAGAACCAGTGCAGGCCTTGTATATGTTGTCTCAGTCTCTGTGAAGGCATATGTGGATCTATCTTGTTGATGTAGTGTGTCTTGTTCTATTGGTGTCCTCTATTGCTTCTGCATCCAACACCTTTTCTGTCTCATCTGCCACAGTGTTCCTTGGGTACTGAGGGGAGGGATTAATTGGAGGCACACAATTTAGGGCAGATAATTCCAAGGTCTATCATTCTCAGCATAATGTCTGGCTGTGGGTCTCTAAATTGGCTCTCATTTCCTGCAGGTGGTATCTTCTTTGATAATAGTTGAGGAAGGCACTGACATAATCCAGAATGCTATTAGGAATTATTTTATTGCTATGTTCCTTTACTAGAATTGTTGTATTTGGTTTTACCCTAGGCCCTTGTGCTGTCTAGCTTCAGGTGCTATGAAGCAAAAAAAAAAAGTGTCAGGTATGTTTTCCATTTCATGGAGTGTACCAGAAGTCAACTCAGATATTGGTTGATTTGTTAGTCCCCCAAGATCTATGCCACTATTGCAGTATCTTATGTTGGAGGCTGTTCACCTGTGTGTGAATGTATGTTTGTGTGTGTGAGAGAGTGTGAATGTGTCTCCATTGCCATGTATTCTACATACTTTGTTTCATTACTCTTTGTTTGTTTGTTTGTTTGTTTTTTCTGGGTGAATTTTTACCTGTTTGTTTTCTAAATAGAGAGTAAAAGAAGTCATTAAGTTAAATGGTTGGCATTTAAGGAGGATATGGGAGGGGATTAGGGAGGATAAACCATGATCACAAATTATTGTAAAGAAATGAATTTTTAAAAATCAACCTAATGAACCCATTCTCAAAAATAGAATCTGACTTGTTTTTAATTATATTATAGTGATATACATAATTTACTCTCTACTTTATTCTTGAAAGTTTACAGCTTGTGAACTATAAAATGACTGATTACAACAAAAAACAAGATACAAAGCAAACAGCACATAATGTCTTAGACATTTATGCAAATGTACATTTCACAAGACATAAGAAGAGTCAGAAATGTTATTCCCAAAGAATTACATATCTTATATGAAATGTTGATAAAATATGGCAGGATTTACATAAAACACAGATTCAGATGAAAGAATATAGAGCAATTTATCAAAATTGAATAATTATGAATAACTGAGTACACGAACCATTTTGGATATCTATAGTCAAAGATGGACATAACCATAGGTTTTAAAGAAGTAGTGTCATGGAATTGAGTGTTTTGGTAATTATCTGATTAACTGATATTTGATTTGAGCTACAATTAAGAAACAAATTTTCTTTATTCTGCTCTAGTATGCAGCACATTATGTCATTATTTTGCCAAGTAATATCTTCATGTCCAAATAATATGCAATTATTTAAAATTGCCTCCCTTCATAGCAAAATCATGCATATAATGTAAGCACAATGGATCCTGGGAATATACCAAGGGCATCAAAAACACATGGATACATATGAAAAAGTTTGGAGCTATAAAGGCAAAGTTCCACAATGTTGAAGAAGTGAAGAATACATTCGTGTCCCATTCATCTATTCTTTAATATTATTTGAGAGAGACAATGAATTTTTATAGAAATAAGCTTTTTAATTTAGAGAAATATGTAGAAAATATTAGAAGATGAGAGAATAAAGATGGATTTCATCAATAAATGAAATCATTTTATACAAAATCTTAATTGCTATATCATCTCTGAAAATTGGGTTTGTGCTAAACAGGTTTGAAGACTTCTATGTAATTAAGAAATCATAAACTAAGTTGTAAGTTTCACATTTCCTCGTAAGGTGCTTTGTTTCGGACATCATAAAGCACATTCCTCTGTGGTCTGAACAAAATAATATAGCACTTGGGGAGAAAGATACAACTTAGGAGGCCTGCACTGGAAGACAAGATGGAAAAGACTTCCATGGCCACCATGAGTTTCCTCTTGGTGCTGTGGTAGACAGGGAGGAAGGTGACCCACACACTGAAGAACACCAACATACTGAAAGTGATGAACTTGGCTTCATTGAATGTGTCAGGCAAGTTCCTGGACAGGTAAGCCATAGTATAACTCCCAAGTGCCATGGAGCAGAGGTAAGCCAGGACAGAATGGAAGGCAATACTGGAGCCTTTGTTGCATAAAATAATTATGTGTCCATGTTGAGAGTAAGCATCTGTGTCAATAAAGGGAGGAGACATGCTCAGCCAAATTCCACAGAGCACAAGTTGAATAAGGGTGCAGACAGGAATGATGAAGTTAGGAGCCCTTGATATCATTATCCACCTTATCAGTCTCCTTGGAAATGTGATCTTGAAAGCCAGAACCACAGTAACAGTTTTGGACAAGACTGTGGAGAGAGCCACAGTGAACAGGACAGCAAAAGTGCTCTGCTGCGGGATACAGCTGGTTAAGTTGGGATGGCCAATGAATAGCAATAGACAGAAAAAACAGAAGGTCAGAGTGATGAGCAGGATATAAGTGAGAGCCTGATTGTTGGCCTTGACAATGGGAGTGTGATGGTACTTCACAAAGACCCCCAAAACACCAGTGGTTAATGCAAAGAAGCCCAGGGACAAGAAGGTGAGTGCCTTCCCCAAAGGGTCTTCATAGGACAGAAATGTCTTTGCTTTCTGGAGGCAGTGGATCTTCTCTGTGTTTGCATAATGACTTTCTGGACACCTCACACAATGATCCATATCTATTTAGGAATTAAAGTTATTGTGAGTCTCTGTTCAGGTTCACCTTTTATCTCAAGTGACTTACCAGCACCATTTGTATTGCATTTGTTCACACTTCCTGTCTTGTTCAAGACTCAAATAAATCAGTCTTCTATAGTGAAAATTCCCCAGTGCTCTCTAATCAATCATTCCAGGTTGATACTGCCTATCTTCTTTGTTGCACATAAAGTGAACAAGTCTATCTTTTACATTGTTATATTTAAATATATTTCAATTAAGTGATAAAATGCATTTTTATTTATTCATATAGTCATGTTATTGAATTAAATTACATAAACCTAACTTGATCATAGGATCACTGAAATTTCTTTCTTGTAATGTTGTTCTCAGCCATCAGACTCAAATTTAGCAATTTTCCTATGTGTTTATTGAATACTCCAGTGTGTTCATTCTCTGACAGTGTTTGTGGAAGGAGAATTATTAGATTCTTGAAACCTGAAAGAACTTCCTGTGTGAACCTGTTTAATCACTTCTGAAGAGAAAAGATCTATTTAACATGAGTGTGTGCCTGTATGTGTGTGTGCATACATACACGCATGTATTTGTGTTCATATGTATGTGTGTGTGTGTGTGTGTGTGTGTGTGTGTGTGTGTGTGTGTGTGTGTGTGCTTGCGCGTGCTAAATGACATGGTGAAATAAAGCAGACTACTCTGTGATTGGTAAAGTTGTTCTCTGAAAGCAACAACGGCTGTAGAGGATTGATAACATACATCAAGTATGAGTTTTCATGGCCTGAGCATCAATTAAAATGAGGATAAAATGAACCAAAACATTTTTATTCTAACTAAAAGAAGAAGGGGACTTATCTCAAATGTTCCTTCACAGAACTTTTCAATCTGCTTAGACTTTGCAGAAGATTGTTTAGAGGTGAGAAATTCCCCAGTGAGTCTGACACTTACTTGTCTCATTGGAAATCTCATTATCTGGACAAGGAGTGCAATCATAGCAGCAGACAGTCTTGCCCTCCTGGGGAGATTTTCTGAATCCTGGAACACAGCTCTCACTGCAAACAGAGCAAGGAAGCTAGGGAGTAAACATAGAAGAGAAAATATTCAGGAGCGTACTGTTGTAAAAGAATAAAACTGTTGTTTTTCCATATTGAACAATGAGATAGAAAGTTTTCATATTTGTTATTTGCAGGTTGAGGTTTTTTTGTTGCATTGCTTATCATTTCAATGTAGTATACCCTATGAAGTTCAATTTGTTTCAACAATGATACAAAGACAACAGAAATCTGAAGGATTGTGGAAATATAAATGGTAGTAAAAAAATAAGACGTTAGTTTACTGAGTACATATCATAGTGGGCAAATGTAATATCATACTGATCCTAGTCTGTACTTCCTCAGAGCTGGAGTGAGCATTTTTGTTTCCCAATGGTGTTGCTTAATTTATATATGTCAACTTGACAGGATTCAGAATTATCATATAAACTAATCTTTGTGACTTTGTATGCAAGATGATCTTGTTACGGCACTAGAAGTGGGAAGTTATATTCTATAATTATGTAGCAACATTTCATTGGCTGTTGGTAAGGACTGAAAGAAAAAAAAATGAGATGAAGAGCAGTGTTCACCTCTATCTACTACCTGACTGAAGACACAAGTGAATCACATTCTCAGGCTTTTGCCAACATGATTGCCTGAATTATTATCAAGTGCTCACCCCAAATGTGACACAAGTAAAATCTATGTTCTTAAGGTATGTTGTGATGCATAGACAAATTGCTTCCTTTCAGCAGCAAGACAAGTAATTCACCAATGCATATGTGCCCTCCATGCTACTGTGTATTGCCAGGTGCCAGAAATCAAAATAACCATGCACTGATATTTCCTAATCTGGCAGCTTAATTATTGCTTTTGTCAGTTGGTTTCAGTGCAGGGATTAAATCTTAATAAATAGACACTATATTTATAACTGCAAGTAATTGCTCATAGAATAAAGTATGGAAAAATAAACCATTCCATTACTCAGAATAAGGAAACAGAATCTTCCTCATATGACATTATTTTTGTACATTGAGATGGGCACTGAGTAAGGAAACAACAATCATTACATCCACAAACAAATGTTTATTGACATAGAGATCAAAGCAATGCGATAAGATCCAGCCCACCTCTGTAAATACTATAGCCCATTGTATCATATGGTCAGACAAAAACAGTCCCTGCCCTTCTGGAGCTTTTGAAGTAAATGTTCCAACTTTCATCGTTTTTCTGAGACCATCTGGAAAATTCCAGATGTTGATAATATCATGTTCTGCATCTAATTTCTTTTGTGAATCCAAAACCACAAGGTTTCCAGCACCAGTTTTGAAATGGAAATTCTTGAGAAAAGGGTGAAGCTAAAAGAGATGCATAATCTGATGATTAAGTAATTTCCAGAAAATTTCAATGGAACTTGATGAAGCAATGGGTCTCATTGTCCAAAATCTCTACCATAAATGACAAGCTATAATAAACAATCAACATTTTAATGGATGAAGATAAAAAAGGAATATATCATGTTTCTATACTGCCAGTTAGTTACATAAGAAAGATTTCACACACACACACACACACACACACACACACACAGAGAGAGAGAGAGAGAGAGAGAGAGAGAGAGAGAGAGAGAGAGAAAATAACAAGCAAACAGAAAGATTTAATTAATGAATATTGATTCAAGAAAATGTCCACAGTTTTAAGTGCTAGACACATCCAAATATTTAAGTAATCTACTCAAATTTTCTGTTTGTAAATGGAGATTTTATATCAAAAGTGTATTAAGGGCCGGGCGGTGGTGGCGCACGCCTTTAATCCCAGCACTCGGGAGGCAGAGCCAGGCGGATCTCTGTGAGTTCGAGGCCAGCCTGGGCTACCAAGTGAGTCCCAGGAAAGGCGCAAAGCTACACGGAGAAACCCTGTCTCGAAAAACCAAAAAAAAAAAAAAAAAAAAAAAAAAAAAAAAAAAAAGTGTATTAAAATGATCAGTTAGGTAACAATGTTAGTGTCATAATGTGAAGTATAAAGATCTAATAGCACTTGAAAATTTAGAATTTAGTTCTCCTATTTCTATTATGAAATATACTTAGGGACATTTGCTTTCAATTGAGTATATTATCATGAGAAAATTCTGAGGTTAGTTGTAACACAAAATAGATATGACATAGACACATTTTAACCTTGTTATTGCCACCCTGTCAACATGAACAATGACACACGCTTTTTCAATGACGTCTAGACGATAAATTACAAACAGTCTCTCAGGTGCATTTTGGCAAAATCTGCCACAGTGTACAAGCATGTTCTTAATGCTTTTATTAAACCTCAATATGTCACAGTGCTTTTGATAAAATATACAGGAAGAGAAATTACCTCCCAAGGGAAGGTATATACCTCCCCATTTTCATGGGATTAAATTTGTACTTGTTTGAGTGTCATCTCATGGAGACTGTGAGCCACAGCATACACAGAATTATATAAATTGTAACTCTCTTCAGTCATATCCATTTCCCAAACACTTTTAGGCAACATATCCAAAGAAGCATTGGGTAGACAGTTACCCAAGAGTTTACAATCAGGTCCAGAAAAAGAGCAGTTGAAGTATGTGTTCCAGAATTTAGCAAGAAAATAGTCCTCTGGGTATTTGGAAGGATTGTATGTCTGGATAAACTTCCTAAACTCAGAAACTTCAGTGTGGTGATGTGCAAAAATGAGACTCCCGTGGAATGTATCAAATATCAAAGATATAGTAAGAGTAGTTTCATCCCATTGTGACTTCAAGACCCAGACTTTCCTGCTCAATACATGTGCTGCTATAATCATAATTGCACCAAGTAATGATTCATGGTCACCATAAATGATAACCACATTTGCAGGTGATTTTATTATCTGCATGTGAGTTTTTAGGGAAGGTTCATAGTAGGAGATAATTGGGATGTCTGGAATCATTTCTACAAAAGATAAATACACTCTGTACCTGCCCATCTCTCAAGTCTGATAGACTCTCAGCCCCTGTGTGGTCATCCATGAGAACCAGTCACACCCAGGTCCAGCTGAAATGAACCATCAAAATGACAATGCCATGTAAAAGAGATATGTCCTTGGGTGCTGTCTGATAGAGAGAAGAGAACTGGCTTCTGTCATTCAGGATAGTGTCAAATGGCCCAAAGGTAAGCTGAAGGAAATTTCAGATAGGAATCATGAGTGAAAACATTGACATAGAACACAATCTTAAAGCTGAGGTGGCACTTTGGATTGGTACAATCTAACTTATGCACACAGTGTGATAAACTCTGATCTTGTTTCCTAAAGCAATTATAGAGAATTCCTCACAAGACACAGAATTTTCTAAACACCCACTACAGGCTCCAACCTATTCCTCTTCTGTCTCAAGCATAGTATATGGGGCTACATTACCAAATGCTTGATTTATTTTCTTTGATAGATGAATGACACAACCTTACGTCCTTACATCTGAAAACATCTGAAATGTCTGCAGTCAATGCCTGTTTCTTATTCCCTCGCAGGCATGTTCCTCACCTGTGGATACTTGTAGAGATTCAGCAGTCTCCCAATAAGTGCAGATGTTGCCCATGATGCTCCTGTAAGTAAAGCAGCAGTCTTCTCATTTCTACATTCATAATTAGGATGCACAGTTTCAAATCCTGTGAGACAAGCAAAAGCTCCCCCAAGAGTAGTCCTTTGATTGCTAGGGACATTATAGAGATGAAATCCTAGAGACGTGTTGGGTAAAATGTGAGTGTTTCTGTTGATCTCCTCAATGGCAAATATGAAGGCCAAAGAAAACTGGTAGCTCCTCATCTAGTACCTACAGAGAGGGATTATATTATTTATTAATGGGACTCATATCATACTGTCTACCAGTATGATGCAGTGGCTCTCATACCTTCTATGTTATATATCTGCAAACAATAATTTTTGTCATCATGGTAATGGTTATAATGTAAATGCCAGGGTATATAGTAAGTGGTCATTTAATTACCTAAAAGCCTCAGATGGGTCTAAAATTATAGGACAGGAAATTTAACTCGAACTGATATTACCCATGCAATCTTCTGATAAGTAGGAACACGTACAAATACCCCTAATTCTTTGATGCTTTAACAGCAAATGGCAACTTTCATCCACTAAGGCTCCCTATTCTGTACTATAAACCCCTAGAGAAGCCACAACACATTCCCTCTGTCTGTACACAGAGGGAGAGACTGCAGCATTTCAGTTGTTCTAATTAAAATCAATGATGCTTATGTGTATGGATGACTGTTGTGCATGCATCAACCCCAAAGCAACATTTGGATCTGAAATTGGGAGGGGTTTGAGAGTCCCCCAACCAAGCGCATATCGTTGACCAACCTTTTATTTTTACCAGTGCCATCTCCTTTTACTTTCTTAGAACCATACAATGAAGATCCGAATGACTGAGTGAGCTTCTTATGGTTTAATAGCCTACAGGCATGAATCAGACCCTTTGGTTTTTTTTTCTCAGAATTTTGTATTTTCCCTCATCTGCCAACCTCTTTTTCTATCCCTTCACTGTGTTCTTACCTCCCAAGACAAGTGGATTACACTAGAACCTTGAATACCCTGGTGGCAAATTTTGGACATTCAGAAAAATATCAGACCTCTAAGGTGTTCATTTTGTATTCTTAATGTTTTGTTTTGGTTTTGTTTTGCTTTAACATGAATAGGCTTTACCCTATATATTTACTGGCTTCTAAAGAGACATAATTGAAATTCACAGATACCCATAGACACTCAAAAGATTGGTATTGCCAATGAGAGACAAGCTTCAGCCAGAAAAGCACTACTATATTAGGCTCAACAAGGTCTCACTGCTAATTTGGACTGGTAAGTCCAAGCCAATTTTCCTCTAAGGATAAAATGACTTTTGCTCTTCATGCTGCTTTGTTCTCTGAGTATCTGCTTTTGTTTCTGCCCAGACTAACAACATGTTTATTAAAGATTGCTATGTTAGGTTTCCCTTTTACAATAGTAGTGATAAAAATTTAAACTCAACATGCTTTAATCAGAAAATCTTAGTTTATTATAATTTGTCTTTTTGTTATATATGTAGAGATTACTCATATGGAATTATCATTTGTTTCTTATCATGTATTTAATAACAAAATGATTATAAGTAAATGCTTCTGTCAACTAAAACTGAGGACTTTGACATCATTCAGTTTGTTCATAGTAATACTAAAATTACAAATTAATATTAAATTTAAATACTTATTGAATGAATATGACCACATAGGTAAAATAAATAAAAATAACTATGTTACTGAACAGTTCTTTGAAACAATTAACCTGAGGTTTTACATATAAACTTAATGTCTACTTTTAAGGCAAAGACATATAGAATCATACAATTCAGGTCAAAATGATATTTCCTGATTCTTATATCAACTTAATTTTTACAATATGGTTCATGTTTCTTAGGGTTATCAATTTTGTTGAAGATATTATTGTTCCTAACAAGGATATGCTACTTATATTGCAATGTTATCATGTCTTCATATACAAGCACATTGTATCTGTGCTTTTAAATGTGATATATATGTACAGTTTATGAATACATATGCAGTAACAATTATTTTAATGATTATGTGGATATTTTTCACCAGGAAACCTGTTTAAAAAACAAATGAACAAAGCCGGGCGGTGGTGGCGCACGCCTTTAATCCCAGCACTCGGGAGGCAGAGCCAGGCGGATCTCTGTGAGTTCGAGGCCAGCCTGGGCTACCAAGTGAGTTCCAGGAGAGGCGCAAAGCTACACAGAGAAACCCTGTCTCGAAAAACCAAAAAAAAACAAAAAAACAAAAACAAATGAACAAATATGTGTTTGAAGATCCAACATGGTGATTTTATCTTATTAAGTAAAACACAACAAACTACTACTTTCAATTCTGTTAGACCAAAATGAGCACACCAAGACATCTTAAATGTTAATTTACCTTAAAAAAATGAAATGACTTGATGGTATAGTTAAAACCTGGGACAGGGATATCTATCTATATAATAATAAAATATGTTAATACTAATGAGTAGAGAATTATCAGTGTGACTATATCTGGGTCACCCACATTCTCATCAGTAAGGCCATCCTCATTTTCTGTAAATAACCATTATTTACAGAATTCATGGATTCTGTGTAGTGAACTTTGATGAGAATGAAACTTGGTGTCAATGAAAATTTTTTTTCCTCTGGTAATTGCTATTTTTTTTTTATTTTATTTTACAATACAAATCAGTTCTACATATCAGCCACGGATTCCCTTGTTCTCCCCACTTCCGCCCCTCTCCCCTTCCCCCCAGCCTACCCCCCCATTCCCACCTCCTCCAGGGCAAAGCCTCCCCTGAGGACTGAGATCAACCTGGTAGACTCAGTCCAGGCAGGTCCAGTCACCTCCTCTCAGGCCAAGCCAAGCGACCATGCATAAGCCCCAGGTTTCAAACAGCCAACTCATGCAATGAGCACAGGACCCGGTCCCACTGCCTGGGTGCCTCCCAAACAGATCAAGCCAATCAACTGTCTCACCCATTCAGAGGGCCTGATCAAGTTGGGGGCCCTTAAGCCATTGGTTCATAGTTCATGTGTTTCCATTCATTTGGCTATTTGTCCCTGTGCTTTATTCAACCTTGGTTTCAACAATTCTCGCTCATATAAACCCTCCTCTTTCTCGCTAATTAGATTCCCGGAGCTCCACCCGGGGCCTAGCTGTGGATCTCTGCATCCAGATCCCTCAGTCGTTGGATGGGTTTCTAGCACGACAATTAGGATGTTTGGCCATCCCATCACCAGAGTAGGTCAGTTCGGGCTGTATCTCAACCATTGCCAGTTGCCTATTGTGGGGGTATCTTTGTGGATTTCTGTGGGCCTCTCTAGCACTTAGCTTCTTCCTATTCTCATGTGGTCTTCATTTACCATGGTCTCCTATTCCTTGTTCTCCCTCTCTGTTCTTGATCCAGCTGGGGTCTCCCGCTCCCCCAAGCTCTCTTCCCTCGACCATCTCCCTTCATTACCCCCACTCATGTCCAGGCTGTTCATGTAGATCTCATCCATTTCTCTGTCATTGGGCGATCCCCGTGTCTTTCTTGGGGTCCTGTTTTAGAAGGGATAGGCATTACTTGAGACCTTGCCATTGAAAGAATATTCTCACAATAGATGGCAAATTTACTTGTTAAACCTCCTATGTCTCATGGGGTTTTCATTTGGAAATGAATCACAGCAAAAGGAAATATGATTGTCTGTCAATTTGGCAAGGGGTGGAGTTGTGATGACTTTTCTTGTTTACTAACTTGACTAAATATAATCTCAGTCTTAGAGGTCAGAAAGCACGCTTTTAATCCAGATATTGTAGATATTTCCTTAATCAAGACCTTGAGGCAGGGAGACATACTTTTAATGCAGATCTAAGTCTGATGGACACCTGTACAAGGAAAAGGGAGAAGGAAGCTTTTGCTATTTGTCTGCTTACTATCACCCCACTAACAAGTCCATTCTTTTACTTGAATTAGAACCTACTTCTGATGGATTCTAGAATACATATCAAGATATGTGGCTTTGATATACTTAACTGTGAGATTTATATTGATCCTCTACATCAGGTACTCATAGAAGTAAATGAATACTTGCAATCATGTGTAAAGTAAAAGGTAAAAAAAATTCATTGAACAATAATTCACAAAGAGTAACTATAAGGCAATCCTGTTAAAATAAACTTTAATATGTAGAATAATAATGTTACAGATAATATATGTAAATAGAAAAATACAATAATATTCATAGAATTTGAAAGTTGTTTTCTGAATCTTAAAGTATTTATGCTACATCATACAATACACAGATTCAACACATGTACACACAAATACACAAACCCATGCATTTGAAGAGCTAGAAAAGAAAATAGAATTTTCTCACCATAAAGAAATGGCTAATATTTTGAAAAAATGTGTACCTAGTTATGTAAACATGTTGAAATAAATGTAAATGTATACTGAAAAAAATAAATTTTAAAAGTGATTAAAAATTAATAAAACAATAGAGTTACAAAAAAAAAAGAGATAAGAACCTCATTCATAGTGAAAGAAAATCTCCAAGACAGGATGAAGACTTTTCTGGAAATGAGGTCAGAAGTAGAATAAGTGTTCCATATGTCATTTTACTTCTATTTTCAATCTTTGATGGATGTCCAAAATGATTTCCATAACATCTCTATACATTTTCATGCCTACCTGCAGAAAGTAATGTTTTGTCTTTGCCAACAGACTTTCAAAAATTTATGGTTAGTTTTCTTGATGATGACCACTATATTGTTGTAAGATGGTACTTATATCAAGATAGTTGTGATTTCCTGTAAACACCAAAGAAACAACCAACTATTTCTTTTTACAAAGGAGGCAAAATAAGCGATTGAGGAAACACAGCCTATACAACAAATACAGCTGACAGTCTGGGTGTCAACATGCAGGGCAGTGACATTGGATCGTTATCTTCCACCTTTTATAGAAATCAATTCAAAATGGATCACAGTCCTTAGCTTTAAAAATGAAACACCAAAATTTATAGACCACACACCTAATAATTGTCAAGGTATTGGTGTAGGCAAGAACTTACACAAGATAATGCTAATGTCACACAAATTAGCCTCAGCTAACACAAGATAGACCTGAACAAAATGAAGATTCAACTATGAAAATAAAGAATAAAATATTCCTTACAGCAAAAAACAAAAACCCTATCATCAGAGCACCATATATGGGAAAAATCATTCGATTTTTGTACTTTAGATGGTAGACTAATGTCGAAAGCATTCAATAATCTGAAGAACTTGTAGATCAAGGCAATAAAACCTCAATTCATCAAATAGGGTAATGGCATGTACAGATCTTGTACAAAAGAAAAGCACATACAACCAGCAGCTACTTTGAAAAGTTTTCAGTATCACTGTTCGTCAGATAAATGCAAATGTAAAAAATAATTTAAGTGTTGATTGCTTTTAGTATTTTGAGTAGAGTGACAATGTTTCAAGATAAAAGACACATCATTAGAAAGATAGGAATAACAGAAATTGCCAGTATGAATTTCATGTTTCCTGAGTCACATTGTTTCCATTGAAAACTAAAGGAAATAGAACATCTTAGAAATTCAGAATACAATACTGGAAAAATTAATGGGTATTTAAATCATTGATTTATCAGGGAAAATCAAATCACATGGAGTTCATGTTGTTAATAAATGTAAATGGGAGGGTAATTGATGAACTTACATTTGTAGTTAGAGCATGGGTATACATGAGAGAAATAAATAGTCAAGAAATGGATGAAAAGATTTTGATCAATCTTGAAATGTATAATTTTTCACAAAAAGGAAATGTAAAAATATATTTGAAATGAATTTATCATTGTGAGAATTTTTAGAATAATCACAAAGCAAATGTTATGTCCTTTAACATGAAACATGTTAATTAGGAATAAAGGACCTAATTGGAAACATTATGAACTCCAAATTATCAAGGAATATATTCTCCTGAAACTGAAAATTTTCTGTAAAGCAAAGGACACTGTCAAAAGGACAAAATGGCTGCCTACAGAGTGGGAAAAGATCTTCACAAACTCCATATCTGATAGAGGACTGATATTCAAATTATATTTTAAAAACTCAGAAAACTAAATATCAAAAAACCCAAATATTCAATTAAAAATGGGTTCCAATCTAAATAGAAAATTCTCAACAGATGATTCTTAAATGGTTGGGAATCACTTAAAGAAATGTGCAACATTCTTAGCCATTAGGGAAACGCATATCAAAACAACACTAGTATTCTTTCTTAAATTTTTCAGAATGGCTAAGATAAAAAAATCAACTGACAGCTCAAGCTGGTGAAGATATGGAGCAAGGGGAATTGCTCCATTGCTTGTTGGAGTGCAAACTTGTATAACCATTTTGGCAGTTTATCAAAAATTGGAACTAGATCTACCCCAAGACTTGGCTATAACACTCCTGGAAATACACCCAAAGATCCTACACCATATGACAAGGACACTTGGTTAATGATGTTCCCAGAAGCTTAATTCATAGTAGCTATGAACTGGAAACAACCTAGATGTCCTTAAACTGAACAGATTAAGAAAATGAGGTACATTAACACAATGGAGTATTATTTGTCTGTTAAAAACAGAAACATCATGAAATTTGCTGACAGATAGATGGAACTAGAAAAGATCATCCTGAGTGTGGTAACCTGGACACATGAACACAAACTTGGTTTGTGTTCACTTATAAGTGTATATTAGTCATAAAGGATAACCATGTTACAAGCCACAGACACAGAGAAGCTAAGTAACAAAGAGGTCTCAAGGGGGAGGGTGAGAAACATGCATTTGTTTCATGTTCTGAACACAACAAATACACTCATAATTATATTGTTAAAATTGCATTTGACTTGTCATGTCAATTGTACATTGAAGTAGATGTGAAAAAAAATGATGCTCACACATGAGTAGAGAAATTGTCTGTTTGTAATCACTTAGAGGGGATATAATCGTCCATTCACAAAACAACTTTAAAAAGTACCTTACCAGGAAACTAGGTGTCCTGCTCATATTCATAACCAGAATTAATATGAAAGGAAATATGTTTCCTTGAAATACATATATAAATGTATATAAAATTGGAAAAATCTACATGTGTGTATGTCTATATATGTATATACATATATCACTATGTGGATATATATATTTATAAAAACCCTATTTACTTATTATTTCTAAAATTAGAACCACTTGAAAGTAAAATAAATTTAGAAAATAATACACAAAATTTACTGTAATCAGTCATATTCCTGGCCACTCATTCTATGCTCTTTTTCTTATTATTATCAGGAAGAACATGCACATGTGCATCCTATCAAAATATGAGGAAAATCAAGCAAGAAGGTGAAACAAAATAATAATACGTTCTTCATGTAGTCACATTGATACACTCCAATAAATGCATATTGGTCACTATATTTGCTTTATCTGTTTCAGAATAAGTTGTCAAAACATACTAATATCTACCAACTTTTCCCCTCTGTTTATATCTCCTTTGCTATATTCGCTGTGCTGAAAACTTAGCACTTCATCTAGCTTTCAATAAAACACAATCATATCACAACGACCTAAATTCATTGTCACTCCTAATTGTCTATATTCTGATTCTGACTCTCTACATTAACTTTGCTTCTGCATTTTCATTTTACAGAATTGTGTTAAAAATTAGTATACGCCATCATCCTTCATTTCAGATCCCATGAATCTTACAGCCACAGAAAAGTATGCACGGAATAAAATGGATCTTACTTTCTTCACAAAGCATTATGTGTAGGCATTTCCCTTCAGCAGAGTCCAAGAACTTCTCTTATCTTGTCTGTCACTGTCCTCTAATTTTTACAAAACTAACTTAGATACTACCCACTGAGGTCACTATCAGCATCTATGTGACCTCCAAAATATATCTGTACTAGTTGTAAATAATTACAAACATAAGAATGAAATTGGGCAAATGGTACACAATTGACAGAATCTAAAAGAATACTAATCAAAATTATAGATAAAAATTGTAAGTCATTTTGAAAGCATTTGAAAAGAAATAGACCGAACACCAAATTCTCGTATTCTGACTTGCTAATCAGCAGTAGCTACAATAGGCAGTCCCTGTCACTCTACCATCATACAAAGACTCTGTAGTCACTGCAAAGAATGCCATCATTTCTTCTCAAAGAACAACAACTACCCTTGAAAATGGCCCAAAACAATGAGTCAAGTTGTAAGATATCTGCATAGAAAACCATGAGAAGGTCCCACCATTGGACAGATAAAGGCACAGCAGAGGAACACAGAGAGATTCAGAGCATCAAATGGGTAAAATAACATTAATTAAAACAAACTCTTTTTCTTTGGGAAAAGATAAAAGGGAACATGAAGACACACCTGAAAAAGAGTTTTATGAGTACAAGAGAGGGAATGCCAGAATGGGAAAAAAATAAATTCCTGTGAATTCAAACTTACTTGAGGATGATAAAATCTGAATAATGAAAAGACATACATTTTAAAAGTACTTACTGGACCATATTCTGTTTTACAGGACTAAAATCATTTGTTGTACTGTCAAAAATATAAAAAAGTGTAACAAGTGCAGCAATCAGCACAATTTCCATCTTGATATAAATGACGTTGTACTTTTGAATGGCATTGAGAAGCATCGAAGGAGGACAAAGGAACAGGAGACTGCAGGAGCCAGAAAAGAAAAATCAAAGAGACCATTATAAAATAGAAGTGTCTTCCACACTGTAAGCATGGGGGACAGAGATCCCAATGTGTTCCTACAGCTACATGGAGAGCTCATATTTTTGAAAAAACAAAAGTTTGTAATATTGTTGGTGTCTGAAGTCATCACTCTAACCACATACACTTTTTTGACATGTTCCATCTATACTCCATGGAGAATTTGAAAACCTTTCTTCTCTGAGACTTTCCATCTGAGACCTGGCATTCAAGATAAAAACAAGCTTCAAAAGACATTTGGGATCTTCTTTAACCACAGGCCCCATGACTTCATCTAAGAGGACAGATAGCAAGATCCCAGGGATGACTCTTCTTGAATAGACTTGCCCAGAGCTCTCTACCACAAAAGTTACATGAGACAGTGACTCAGGATAATGCAAAGACCTTGCAAGGGAGGATGTCAAGGGAGATGAGATGGGAAACATCCTTAAAAAATGTGCCAAACAGACTGGAGCAGTGAAAAGTAGTAGTGCATCCCGCTCTTTAAAACTTTTAAAATTGTCAGTCTAGTTAGATTGTCAATGTCCTGGAGGAATCTAAAACCATTTTTTTCTACAAATCTTGCATGACTACATATCAATATTTCTTTTATGTCTCCATATACTCTAAAATGTTTTTGTCTCAATCCTGGGAAACTGACAGGCTGAATTCATGAATTCCAAATCAATGGTTCAATCTATGATAAGATTAGGTTTTTTGTTTACTTTTTGAACTCTGACCTACTGTGCTATTGTGTGTTCTTTTCAATGTTGAATCATTCAGTTATTATACAATCCTGATACCCTCTACATCCAGAGAAAGAGATTCAGCAACTATTTTTGCTTTTCTTTGAATGGGGAGTACTGAAAACACCCCCTCACTTTCCATTATTAATTAATTAAATGAGAGCTTACATATGCCACTCAACGTGTATAAAATATTCATTCAGAATACTTTAAGTGAAGTTTATCTGAGGAGCAGAAAGTTCAATAATTGTGAATATAAAGTTTGAAAACATTATCATGCCCACATATACTTAACATCTCACCCATAGTTTCACATGGGTTCTGTTCTACCAGTTTACAGACCCTAAGTGGCAAAGTTGAATGTATCATCTAGCTTCTAACCTGAGCACTGCTTCACACCTCCACTATACATCTGCTATGTATTTAGGAACAAGTTCTGAAAACAACAATGTCATTTATGACTGTCACAGAGGCCTGCAGTTTCTTTATATTAAAAAAGGTTATAAATGACTCTAGACTTGTGTCTCCAAGAAGGCTCAGTTAAGCCTCTAAGCACTAATACCTAAGACTCCTGATTGAAAATTGTTTATTTTATGAGGTGATTCAGTGTGTATAAGGCCATTATTGTTGGACTTGATGTTGTTGGAAAGACCAATAGGCCAGATAGGGAACATGGAGTTGAAGACTACTGATATTTCATGATCTGACTCACAGAAAAACGTAATCACTTTTATTCAGAGGTTCAGAGTATAAACATGCCAGTTTGAATTTCTGTATTCATGAGCTGTGGGAGAATAGATTTCTAACATTTTACAACACTCATGTTTTGCTTGGTATTGGGCTGGGTGCAAATTATTTTCAGCAAACATTCTCCTGGGTAATTTTTTTTCCCTTTTCTATTTTAATAAAAAGGAAAAAAAAGAAAAAGGTTATAACTAACAAAAGAAAAACTATATACAAAAGTACAATGACTATATACAATATATACAAGTAATAAATGTCTAAACAATGTCTAGTCCATTTGTATTTGACAAATTCAGAGAAAATAATTTCATTATCTATCCTATTTTGTTAAGTCCAAAATGTATCTAATTCACTTTCTATCCTAATTAATCTTCAACTATAACTAACTAACCTTCAACTATAACTAACTAATCTTCAACTCCCTCAGAGACCCAAGAAGGAAATAATATTAGCTAACAAAAATAAAAACAGAAAGTGCATGCAAGCAACTTCCAAAAAATTTGTGAGTTGACAGAAACAGTCAGCTGCCTGGACAGTCACCTGAGGTTTCTCCACAGTGTTGGGGCATCATCTTCAGCCTATAGGCTTAGCATATCTGACAGACTCATTTGTGAAGTAGGATGTACACAAGGTCGACAGTTCAACCTCACATTGGGTGAGAGCAGTCCATGTACCAGAAACACCTGAATTCCACTAGTGTCATGTCATGATTCAGGATTTTAAATTCTGGAAATTGTTGTTGATTTTTTAATTCAGCTGTCCATTCTTCTTGGCTGTGTATATATGGCTTCATCTTAGCATCCCGTTCTTCTCCACATCCCTCTGTCAAATGCCAGTTTACTATTGCGAGGCGTGAGCTTAGTTACTCTTCAAGAATAACTGTTTCAGCTGCTGTTCCATTGCACATCAGAAGCCATCGGCCCACTGCCTATTCAGCTGCCTTCGAAGAAAAGGGCACTGTACCTTTTCCGAATTGCAAAGGCAACTTCAGGGATGGTGCCATATTGTCCTGGCCTCAGAAGATGCCTTTTGATAAAGCCATAACCACACTCGTTTTGGCAAGAATCAGTAGTCCTTTGTTTCATGTCCTGTCTGTCCATTTTGTCAGCAGTTGATTCAAGGATACTTTGTTGTCCAGTGGCTAACTTTTGCCACAATGAAAGTTAACTCCATATGCAATTTCTTCAATGCCCATATTTTCTCTGAAGTAGATTGGTACTGCCAGGAGCCGACATGTCTCATAATCATAACAAAAAAGAAAAATTTTCTAAGTTATTAAAACATTTTAAATGCCATATTCTGTAGATCTCTGAAGGGTTTGAAGATGACCTGTCTAAATATATCTGCTCAATTTTTAAAACATATCTAATATGACTACAACTTCTATTGTAATGTCTAACTACTAACTTTCATTTCTTTATATCCTAATAGTTGGTAATAATAACATTCAAGGATCAGAAAATTGCATTGTTAAATGAACGGTATAAGTACAATTAGAAATATACATATAGCATTTTCTAACAATATCAATTTCAATATATATAATTTGTATACAATATAAAACAATCCAATCCAATGTAAAGTATTTAAAACTAGTAATTGTCTTTTTCTTCTTCTTTCTTTCTCTTTTTTTTTTTTTTTTTTTTTTTTTTTTTTTTTTTTTTGGTTTTTTTCGAGACAGGGTTTCTCTGTGTAGCTTTGCGCCTTTCCTGGAACTCGCTTTGGAGACCAGGCTGGCCTCGAACTCACAGAGATCCGCCTGGCTCTGCCTCCCGAGTGCTGGGATTAAAGGCGTGCGCCACCACCGCCCGGCCTCTTTTTTTTTTTAAACAAGAACCTTAAATCTAATCTCCTTTGATTAGCCTTTTTCCTAACCCTTGACAACAACTTGTAACCAACTCCCCTAAACAACGAAAATTATCCCAGACCCAAAACCCATTAAAAAGACCAAAAAACCACCCGCCCCACACCACCTCTTTTTTTTTTTTTTTAAATTTATTTTAATTTATTTTGCAATACAATTCAGTTCTACATATCGGTCACGGATTCCCTTGTTCTCCCCCCTCCCGTCCCCCTCACCTTCCCCCCAACGCCCCCCCCCATTCCCATCTCCTCCAGGGCAAAGCCTTCCCCACAGACTGAGGTCAACCTGGTAGACTCAGTCCAGGTAGGTCTAGTCCCCTCCTCCCAGGCCGAGCCAAACAATCCTGCATAGGTCCCAGGTTTAAAACAGCCAACTCATGCAATGAGCACAAGATCTGGTCCCACTGCCTGGATGCCTCCCAAACAGATCAAGCCAATCAACTGTCTCACCCATTCGGAGGGCCTGATCCAGTGTGGACCCCTCAGCCATTGGTTCATAGTTCATGTGTTTCCATTCATTTGGCTATTTGTCCCTGTGCTTTATCCAACCTTGGTCTCAACAATTCTCACTCATATAAACCCTCCTCATTCTCGTTGATTGGACTCCCAGAGATCCACCCAGGGCCTAGTCATGGATCTCTGCATCCAGATCCCTCAGTAGTTGGATGAGGTTTCTAGCACAACAATTAGGGTGTTTGGCCATCCCATCACCAGAGTAGGTCAGTTCGGGCTGTCTCTCGACCATTGCCGGCAGTCTGTTGTGTGGGTATCTTTGTGGATTTCTGTGGGCCTCTCTAGCACTTGGCTTCTTCCTGTTCTCATGTGGTCTTCACTTACCATGGTCTCCTATTCCTTGTTCTCCCTCTCTGTTGTTGATCCAGCTGGGATCTCCCGCTCCCCCAAGCTCTCTTTCCCTCGACCCTCGCCTTTCATTACCCCCACTCATGTCCAGGCTGTTCATGTAGATCTCATTCCATTTCTCTGTCATTGGGCGATCCCTGTGTCTTTCTTGGGGTCCTGTTTTCCGGGTAGCCTCCCTGGTGATGTGAGTAGCAGACAATTCATCCTTGTTTCATGTCTAGTATCCTGCTATGAGTGAGTACATACCATGTTTGTCTTTCTGAGTCTGGATTACCTCACTCAGGATGATTTTTTCTAGATCCATCCATTTGTCTGCAAACCTCATGATGCCATTGTTTTTTTCTGCTGAGTAGTATTCCATTGTGTATATGTACCACATTTTGTTTATCCATTCTTCAGTTGAAGGGCATCTGGGTTGTTTCCATGTTCTGGCTATTACAAACAATGCTGGTATGAACATAGCTGAACAAGTGCTCTTATGGTGTGGTTGAGCATTTCTTGGGTATATGCCCAAGAGTGGTATAGCTGGATCTTGGGGGAGATTGATTCCCAATTTTCTAAGAAAGCGCCATATTGATTTCCAAAGTGGTTGTACAAGCTTGCATTCCCACCAGCAGTGGAGGAGAGTTCCCCTAGCTCCACATCCTCTCCAGCATAAGGTGTCTTCAGTGTTTTTAATCTTAGCCATTCTGACAGGCATAAGGTGGTATCTCAGAGTTGTTTTGATTTGCATTTCCCTGATGATTAGGGATGATGAGCAATTCCTTAAATGTCTTTCAGCCATTTGAGTTTCCTCTGTTGAGAATTCTCTGTTTAGTTCTATAGCCCATTTCTTAATTGGACTGTTGGGCATTTTGATGTCTAATTTCTTGAGTTCCTTATATATTCTGGATATCAGTCCTCTGTCAGATGTGGGGTTGGTGAAGATCTTTTCCCATTCTGTAGGCTGTCGCTTTGCCTTGTTGACCGTATCCTTTGCTCTACAAAAGCTTCTCAGTTTCAAAAGGTCCCATTGATTGATTGTTTCTCTCAGAGTCTGTGCTACTGGTGTTCTATTTAGGAAGTAGTCTCCAATGCCAATGCGTTCAAGACTACTTCTTACTTTCTCTTCTAGCAGGTTCAGAGTAGCTGGATTTATGTTGAGGTCCTTGATCCACTTGGACTTAAGTTTTGTGCACGGTGATAGATATGGATCTATTTGCAGCCTTCTACATGTTGATATCCAGTTTTGCCAGCACCATTTGTTGAAGATGCTTTCTTTTTTCCATTGTGCACTTTTGGCTTCTTTGTCAAAAATTATATGTTCATAGGTGTGCGGATTAATGTCAGGGTCTTCAATTCGATTCCATTGGTCCACATGTCGGTTTCTATGCCAGTACCAAGCTGTTTTTATTACTGTAGCTCTATAGTAGAGCTTGAAGTCAGGGATTGTGATGCCTCCAGAAGTTGTGTTATTGTACAGGATTCCTTTGGCTATCCTGGGTTTTTTGTTTTTCCATATGAATTTGAGTATTATTCTTTCCAGGTCTGTGAAGAATTGTGTTGGTATTTTGATGGGGATTGCATTGAATCTGTAGATTGCTTTTGGTAAGATTGCCATTTTTACTATGTTAGTCCTGCCTATCCATGAGCATGGGAGATCTTTCCATATTCTGACATCTTCTTCAATTTCTTTTTTCAGGGACTTAAAGTTCTTGTCATATAGGTCCTTCACTTGCTTGGTTAGTGTTACCCCAAGGTATTTTATGTCATTTGTGGCTATAGTAAAGGGTGATGTATCTCTGATTTCCTTCTCCGCTTCTTTGTCCATTGTATATAGGAGGGCTACTGATTTTTTTGAGTTGATCTTGTATCCTGCTATGTTGCTGAAGGTGTTTATAAGCTGTATCAGTTCCTTGGTGGAATCTTTGGGGTCGCTCAAGTATACTATCATGTCATCTGCAAATAGGGAAAGCTTGACTTCTTCCTTTCCAATTTGTATCCCCTTAATCTCCTTATGTTGTCTTATTGCTCTGGCTAGAACTTCAAGTACTATATTGAATAAGTATGGGGAGAGTGGACAGCCTTGCCTCGTTCCTGATTTTAGTGGAATTGCTTTGAGTTTCTCTCCATTTAATTTGATGTTGGCTGTTGGCTTGCTGTAAATTGCCTTTATTATGTTTAGGTATGTTCCTTGTATTCCTGATTGCTCTAATACCTTTATCATGAAGGGGTGTTGGATTTTGTCAAATGCCTTTTCTGCATCCAGTGAGATGATCATATGGTTTTTTTCTTTGAGTTTGTTTATATGGTGTATTATATTGACGGACTTTCGTATGTTGAACCACCCTTGCATCCCTGGAATGAATCCTACTTGATCATGGTGGATAATTGTTTTGATGTGTTCTTAGAGTCTGTTTGCCAGTATTTTATTGAGTATTTTTGCATCAATGTTCATGAGGGAGATCGGTCTGTAGTTCTCTTTCTTTGTTGTATCCTTGTTTGGTTTAGGAATTAGGGTAATTGTAGCCTCGTAGAAGGAGTTTGGTAATGTTCCTTCTGTTTCTATTGTGTGGAACAATTTAGAGAGTATTGGTATTAACTCTTCTTTGAAGATCTGGTAGAATTCTGCGCTGAAACCATCTGGTCCTGGGCTTTTTTTGGTTGGGAGACTTTTAATGACTGTTTCTATTTCGTTAGGGGTTATTGGAATATTTAAATAGTTTATCTGGTCTTGATTTAACTTAGGTATGTGGTACCTATCCAGAAAGTTATCCATTTCTTTTAGGTTTTCCAGTTTTGTCGAATAGAGGTTTTTGAAGTATGACCTGATGATTCTCTGGATTTCCTCAATGTCTGTTGTTATGTCCCCCTTTTCATTTCTGATTTTGTTGATTTGGATGCTCTCTCTCTGTCTTTTGGTTAGTTTGGATAAGGGCTTGTCTATCTTGTTGATTTTCTCAAAGAACCAACTCTTTGTTTCATTAATTTTTTGTATTGTTCTCTTTGTTTCTATTTTATTGATTTCAGCTCTCACTTTGATAATTTCCTGGCGTCTATTTTTCCTGGGAGACTTTGCTTCTTCTTGTTCTAGAGCTTTCAGGTATGCTGTTAAGTCTCTAGTGTGAGATTTCTCCAACTTATTTATGTGGGCATTTAGTGCTATGAATTTCCCTCTTAGTACTGCTTTCATAGTGTCCCATAAATTTGGATATGTGGTGTCTTCATTTTCATTGATCTCTAGGAAGTCTTTAATTTCTTTCTTTATTTCTTCCTTAACCCATTGGTGATTCAGTTGGGTATTATTCAGTTTCCATGAGATTGCAGGTTTTCTGTAGTTTTTGTTGTTGTTGAAATCCAACTTTAGACCATGGTGGTCTGATAGAACACAGGAGGTTATTCCAATTGTTTTGTATCTGTTTAGATTTGTTTTGTGGCCAAGTATGTGGTCAATTTTAGAGAAGGTTCCATGGGGTGCTGAGAAGAAGGTATATTCTTTTTTGTTAGGATGGAATGTTCTGTAGATATCGATTAAGTCCATTTGAGTCATGACATCAGTTAAGTCCTTTATTTCTCTGTTAAGTTTCAATTTGGGAGATCTGTCCAGTGGTGAAAGTGGGGTGTTGAGGTCTCCCACTATTAATGTGTGGGGTTTTATATGTGATTTAAGCTTTAGTAATGTTTCTTTTACATATGTGGGTGCCCTTGTGTTTGGGGCATAAATATTCAGAATTGAGACTTCATCTTGGTGGATCTTTCCTGTGATGAGTATGTAATGCCCTTCTTGATCTCTTTTGATTGATTTTAGTTTGAAGTCTATTTTGCTGGATATCAGGATGGCTACACCCGCTTGTTTCCTAAGACCGTTTGATTGGAAAGTCTTTTCCCAGCCTTTTATTTTTAGGTAGTGTCTATCTTCGAATTTGAGATGTGTTTCTTGTATGCAGCAGAAAGATGGGTCCTGCTTTCGTATCCATTCTGTAAGCCTATGTCTTTTTATAGGTGAATTAAGTCCATTGATATTGAGGGAAATTAATGACCAGTGATTGTTCATTCCTGTTATTTTTTGGTGGTGATGTGTGGGTACTTCTATACGTTGGGGTTTACTGCTGTGGCTTTATCTGTTGCCTGTGTTTTCGAGGGTGTATCTGACTTCCTTAGATTGGAATTTTCCTTCTAGTGCTTTCTGTAGGGCTGGGTTTGTGGATAAGTATTGTTTAAATCTAGCTTTGTCATGGAATGTCTTGATCACTCCATCTATGGTGATTGAAAGTTTTGCTGGGTATATTAGTCTAGGTTGACATCCATGGTCTCTTAGTGTCTGCATTACATCTGTCCAGGTTCTTCTGGCTTTCAAAGTCTCCATTGAGAAATCGGGTGTTATTCTGATGGGTTTGCCTTTATATGTCACTTGGCCTTTTTCCTTTGCTGCTCTTAATATTCTTTCTTTATTCTGTACGTTTAGTTGTTTAACTATTATGTGGCGAGGGGACTTTTTTTGGGGGTCTAGTCTGTTTGGTGTTCTATAAGCTTCTTGTATCTTCATAGGCATTTCCTTCTTTAAGTTGGGAAAGTTTTCTTCTATGATCTTGTTGAATATATTTTCTGTGCCCTTGAGTTGGTATTCTTCTCCTTCTTCGACCCCTATTATTCGTAGGTTTGGTCTTTTCATGGTGTCCCAAATTTCTTGGACATTTTGGTTCATGACTTTGTTGGCTTTAGTGTTTTCTTTGATTGATGAATGTATTTCTTCTACTGTATCTTCAACGCTAGAGATCCTCTCTTCCATCTCTTGCATTCTGTTGATTATACTTGCATCTGAAGTTCCCAATCATTTTCTCAGATTTTCTATTTCCAGCATTCCCTCTGTTTGTGTCTTCTTCATTTTTTCTATTTCCCTTGTCAGGTCTTGGACTGTTTCCTTCATTTGTTTCATTGATTTTTCTTGATTTTCTCTCAGTATTTTATTGTTTTCTTCCAGGACTTTATTGATTTCTTCTAATTTGTTTGCCCTTTCCTCTAGTTGTTTACAGCGTTCTTCACATTTTTTTGTCTTTTCCTCTACGCAAGCCTCTAGCTTCTTCATGATGTCACTCATAAGGCTGTTTTCTTCTGCTTCTTCCAATTTCTGATTTTCAGGTCTAGGTGTTGGAGGAGGGCTAGGGCCTGGTGATGCTGTATTGCTATTCATTTTGTTGTATATGTTTCTGCCTTGACGTCTGCCCATCTCCTTGTGGTTCGTTCCTGGCCTTATCCGCACACTTGGTTCAGCCAGACCAGTGTTCCAAAAGGGAAGTCCGGAGCAAGATGGGAGCTGGGGGCCGGCCTCTAAGTCTCAGGAAGAGGCTTGGGGCTCAGGCGGATGGGCGTGGGGGCAGGGCGTGGAGACTGCAGGGCCTGCCAGGGGTCTTGGAGAAGGGGATCCTTCCCGGTGGGGCTAGCAGGGAACCTGCCGGGTGGCCAGAACCTGGGGCCAAGTTGGGCAGGTCTTCCCTGGAGTGGCTGGTGCCCAGGGATGGGGTCCGGGGTAAGGAAGGGCACTCACCAGTTTTCCAAAAGGGAAGTCAGGAGCAAGATGGGAGCTGGGGGCTGGCCTCTAAGTCTCAGGAAGAGGCTTGGGGCTCAGGGGGATGGGAGTGGGGGCAGGGCGTGGAGACTGCAGGGCCTGCCAGGGGTCTTGGAGAAGGGGATCCTTCCCGGTGGGGCTAGCAGGGAACCTGCCCGGTGGCCAGAACCTGGGGCCAAGTTGGGCAGGTCTTCCCTGGAGTGGCTGGTGCCCAGGGATCTCTCCTGGGTAATTTAAAACAAGCCATACCATTCTTCTGTATTACTGATATATTTTTTTCTCACATTTATTAATTTATTATCTGATACTTGGGGTTTCATATTAGCACTAGAACTTAATATCCCTTCCTTTGATCTGCCAACATATGTTTATATTACAGTTTATATGTCAGTATGGCAGAAATCAAAACACCTTACATTTTCATTACAGGTGGAAAGAAATGTGGAAATTTGAACAAAATGGACATTGAGATGAGAAAGAACTTAGAAACCGTGATGAAGAACAAAGATCTTTAGTTAGACTGTATCTAAATTATCATTAGTTTTTTTATTAGCTTATAAAATAATGGGTTTGCCTAGATTATTTCCACAGGAGCTTAGATTTTACTGATTCCTTTCCACATCTTATATCCCTATGCACATTGTTGGAACACTATTCTACCTTCTTCAATTTTTTAAATTTTTTTTATTTTATAATTTAATTTAATTTTACATATCAGCCATGGATTCCCCTGTCCTCCACACTCCTGCCCCCCCCCACATTCCCCCCAGACAACCCCCCACTCTCATATCCTCCAGGGCAAAGACTCCCCTGAGGATTCAGTTCAACCTGGTAGATTCAGTCCAGACTGGTCCATTCCCCTCCTCCCAGGCTGAGTGAAGTGTCCCTGCATAAGCCCCAGGTTCCAAACAGCCAGCTCATGCACTAAGGACAGGTCCTGATCCCACTGCCTGGGTGCCTCCCAAAAAGTTCAAGCTAATCAACTGTCTCACTTATCCAGAGGGCCTGATCCAGTTGGGGCCTCCTCAGCTATTGGAACATAGTTCATGTGTTTCCATTAGTTTGACTATTTGTCCCTATGCTTTTTCCAATCTTGGTCTCAACAATTCTCCTTCATACAATCCCTCCTCTTTCTGGCCAATTGAACTTCCAGAGCTCTTCCTGGGACCTGGCCATGGATCTTTGCATCTGCTTCCCTCAGTCATTGGATGAGATTTCTAGTATGACAGTTAGGGTGTTTGGCCATCCTATCACCAGAGTAGGTCAGTTCAGGCTTTCTCTCAACCACTGCCAGTAATCTGTTATGGGGGTATCTTTGTGGATTTCTGGGGACCTCTCTAGTACTTTGCTTCTTCCTATTCCCATGGGGTCTTCATTTATCAAGGTCTCTTTTTCCTTGTTCTCCCTCTCTGTTCTTGATTAAACTGGGATCTCCCACTCCCCTAAACTCTCTTTCCCTCAAAACTTACCCTTCATTACCCCCACTCACATCCAGGTTGTTCATGTAGATCTCATCCATTTCTCTGTCATTAGGCGGTCCCTGTGTCTTTCTTGGGGTCCTGTTTTCTAGGTAGCCTCCCTGGAGTTGTGAGTAGCTGTCTAGTCATCTTTGTTTTACATCTAGTATCCTCCTATGAGTGAGTACATACCATGTTTGTCTTTCTGAGTCAGGGTTACCTCACTCAGGATGATTTTTTCTAGATCCATCCATTTGCCTGCAAACCTCATGTCATTATTTTTCTCTGCTGAGTCGTACTCCGTTGTGTATATGTACCACATTTTATTTATCCATTTTTCAGTTGAAGGGCATCTAGGTTGTTTCCAGCTTCTGGCTATTACAAACAATGCTGATATGAACATAGCTGAGCAAGTGCCCTTGTGGTATGATTGAGCATTCCTTGGGTATATCTTCAAGAGTGGTATAGCTGGGTCTTGGGGGAGATTGATTGCCAATTTTCTAAGAAAGCACCATATTGATTTCCAAAGTGGTTGTACAAGCTTGCATTCCCACCAGCAGTGGAGGAGAGTTCCCCTAGCTCCACATTGTAGCTACAGTTTTCCTGCCTTGCCCACAGTCAGGACAAATCTTTGTCACCCACCAGTCCCACAACCACTCAGACCCAACCAAGTAAACACAGAAACTTATATTGCTTACAAACTGTATGGCTGTGGCAGGCTTCTTGCTAACTGTTCTTATAGCTTAAATAATCCATTTCTATAAATCTATACCTTGCCACGTGGCTCGTGGCTTACCAGCATATTCACATGCTGCTTGTCATGGTGGTGGCTGGTAGTGTCTCCCTCCGCCTTCCTGTTTTCTCTGTTCTCCTCTCTGTTAGTCCCGCCTATACTTCCTGCCTGGCCACTGGCCAATCAGTGTTTTATTTATTGACCAATCAGAGCAATTTGACATATAGACCATCCCACAGCACCACATCCTCTCCAGCCCTGCCCCTACGCCAATCCACCTGAGACCCCAGACACTTCCTGAGACTTAGAGACCAGTCCCCAGCTCCCATCCTGCCCCAGAGCTCCCATCTGGACAAGAGGTGAGTGCCTGCCATACCCAGAGAGGCCTGCCCCTAGGTCCCATCCCTGGGCACCAGTCATTCCGGGAAAGACCTACCCAACTTGACTACAGGTTCTGGCCATCAGGCAGGATCCCCCCCACCCACACCGGGAAGGTTCCCCTTCTCCAAGACCCCCGGCAGACCCTGAAATCTCCATGCCCTGCTCCCACGCCCATTTGTCCAAGACCCCAGCCACTTCCTGAGACTTAGGAGTGTATAATTTTAAAGCAATAAAAACATAATTTCTCAATATTGAACAAAGAAATGACAAGTTTTTATAATTATTCTTTTTCAGAATCTTGATTTGCTGCACTGTTTCTAATTTCAATATAGTATACCAATGAAGATCAATGTGTTTAAACAATCATCTTAAGACAATAGAAATCTGAATCATTGTGAAAATATAAATGGTTGGGCAAAATAAGAAGTTTGCTAACTGAGTACGTGTTTAAATGGGCAAATGTAATGCCATCCTGATCTTGTTGTATACTTCATGACAGCTAGAGTGAGAGCATCTTTCTTTCCCAATGGTCATGCTTAATTTGCATTTGTTAATTTGACAGGATTCAGAATTACCATATGAACTAGTCCTTGTACTTTTCTATGAGAGATGATCTATATTATGGTACTTGAATAGGAAGATGTGTTCTATAATTAGGTAGCACAATTTTATTGGCTGTTGTTAAGAACTGAAAAAAAAGTGTCTATAGAGAGTGTTCACATTTTTCTACTTCCTGACTGAAGATACAACATGATTCACTTTCTCAGGTTCTTCCCAACATGACTGACTGACTCACTATGAACTGATCACACCAAGAGTGAACAATCAAGTCTATGTTCATAATTTATGTAATCCTTTTTTTCCTAGTGTTTGACAAATTGTTTCCTTTTTCATTAGGAAGACATGTAATTAACACACGCATGTGTGCCCTCCATACTACAGTGCATTGCCAGGTGCCTAAAAGCAAAATGATAATGCACTGATATTTCCTGATCAGTGAGTCAAATTACTACTCAGGTCAGGTGGTTTCAGGACCTGAATGAAAACTTAATAACTTGACACTGTACTTATTACTGGAAAAAGGTGTCCATAGAAAACAGTATGGAAAAATAAACAAGCCCATTATTCAGTATAAGGAAATGAAAACTTTCTCAAATGACAGTAGTTTTGTGCGTGCAGATGGGCACTGAGTAAGGAGCCAACAATCATTACATCCACAAACAAATGTCTATTGACATAATGATCAAAACAATGAGATAAGATCCAGCCCACCTCTGTAAATCCTGTGGCCCACTGTATCATATGGTCACACAAAAGCAGTTCTTGGCCCTGTGGGGATTTTTTGAGAAAATGTTCCATCTTTCATCTTTTGTCTGAGACCATCTGGAAAATTCCAGAGGTTGAGAAGATCATATTCTGCATCTAATTTCCTTTGTGAATCAAAAACCATAATTTTTCCAGCACCATTTTTGTAATGGATATTATTGAGATAAAGGTGAAGCTAAAGAAATGCAGAATTTTATGATGAACTTTTTTCCAGGAAGGTTCAACAGAACCCAATGAAGCAATAGGTCTCATTGTCCCAAATCCCTGACATTAATTGCAAGCTATACCAAGCTATCAACATTTTAATGGATGAAGAATAAAAACTAATATATCGTGTTTCTAGACTGTTATTTCAAAAGAAAGAATGCACACACAATTACACAATAAAAAAAAAGACAAAAAAAAGATTTACTCAATGAATGTTGATTCCACATTCCACAGTCCTGAAGTGCTAGCCACATCCAAATATTTAAGTAATCTACTCAAAGTTTCAGTACATAAATTGGGGTGTTTATGTACAAAATGTAATAAAATTGTCTGTTAGGAAGCATAACCATAGATTTAGAATTTGAACTATATGGATTTAGTAGCATTTGACCATTTAGGATCTAATTTCCCATCTCTATTCTGAAATATACTTAAAGATAATGTGGTTTCAGTTGAGCATAGTATCATGAGCAGATTCTGAAGTTAATTGTAACATAAAGTAGATAATGACATACACACATTTAAATCTTTTTATTTCCACCCATTCATCATGAACATGCCATATGTGTCTGCAAAGACTTCTTAATGATGAATTACATACAGTCTCTCAGTATCATGTATTGTGGGCTTTTCGAAAACCACACAGTATGTCACAGGGCTATTGATAAAATATACAGGAAGAGAAATTACCTCCCAAGGGTAGGTATTTACCTCCCCATTTCCATCATGGTGGATTTCTACTAGTTTGAGTGTCATCCCATGGGGACTGTGAGCCACAGCATATACAGAATTACATACATTGTAAATCTCTTGCTCATGTCTATTTCCAAAGCATGTCCAGAAAACATTTCCAAGGAAGCATTGGGTAGACAGTTAACCAAAATTTCACAGTCAGGTCCAGAAAAAGAGCAACTGAAATATCTGTTCCACAGAAGAGCAAGGATATGGTCTTCTGAGTATTTGGAAGGTTGTATGTCTGGATAAACTTCTTAAAATCAGAAATCTCAGAATGGTGTTGTGCAAAAATGAGACTCCCATGGAATGGGTCAAATGCGAAATAAGGAACATCAATAGATACAGCCCATTGTGACTTAATGATCCAGACTTTGAAAGTAATTGAATGTATACTTATGTATAGTATTATACCATATAAAGATATAGTGACATCATAAATGAAAACCACATTTGCAGATGATTTCAGGATCTGCCGATGACTTATTCTGGATTTGTAACCAGAGTTAATCCGGTTGTCAGGAATCATTTCTACAAAAGCTACACACACTCTGTTCCTGTCCATCTCTCCTCTCACGTGTGATAGAATCTCAGCCCCATTGTGGTCATCTATGAGAACCAGTCCCACCCATGTCTAGCTGAAATGAACCATCAAAATGACAATGCCATGTGACAGAAATGTGTCCCTGAGTGCTGTCTGGTAGAGAGAAGAAACCTGGCCTCTGTCACTAAGAATAGTGTCAAATCGCCCAAAAGTAAGCTGAAGGAAATTTCAAATAGGAAATAGGAAAGAAAATATTGACACACAACATAGTCTTAAACTTAAAGTGACACTTTAGATTGGTACAGACTAACTTCTACTCATGGTGTTTTAAACTCCCATCCTGTTTCTGTAGACCTTTATAAGAATTCCTCACAAGACACAAAGTTTTCTAAACACCTACCTCTTCCTCTTCTCTATCTCAAGCATAGTATATGAGGACATATATCCAAATGCCTGATATAGTCTCCTTGATAGATAAATGTCACAGCCTCACTTCTATACATTTGAAAACACCTGAAATGTCTGCACTTTAATATGGGGTTTCTTGTTTCCTCACAGCCATGTCTCTTACCTGTGGATATTTGTAGAGATTCAGCAGTCTCCCAACACGTGCAGATGTTACCCATGCTGTTCTTGTAAGTAAAGCAGCAGCTTTGCTCTCCCTTCAGCATGTGTAATTGGGAATGTTTATTTCCATTCCTGTGAAGCAAAGGAAACTTTCCTGCAGAATATCCAGTTTATTGCTTTTGACATTATAGAGCTCAAATCCTAGACATGTGTTGGGTAAAATGTGAGTGTTCCTGTTGATCTCCTCAATGGCAAATATGAAGGCCAAAGAAAACTGGTAGCTCCTCAATTTGAACCTGGAGAGAAAAATTGTCAATATGTATTGTGGGGACTCACATCTCATCTAATAGTATAATTCTGGATCACAATCTGATGATATAGTACCATGGCTTTTACACTGTCAATGTTATATATCTACAAATAATAATTTTTGTCATTAAGGTAATGGTTATAACGTGAATGCCATGGTATATAGTAAAAGATGTTTTAATTATCTAAAAGTCTCAGGTATATCTAAAATTTTGGACATGAAAGTTGACCTGAACTGATATCAACCTTGGAATCTCTAGTATGGGAAAACACAAACAAAAACCCCATAATTCTTTGATACTTTAGTAAAATAACCAGGAGAGGAACATTTCCATCCTTAAAGGCTCTCCTGCTCTGTGCTATAAAAACCCAAATGCTCCAACACCACATTCACTCTGTGTGTACATAGATGGAGACTGCAGCCTTTCTGTTCTTCTGAATAAGGGACAGTGATGCTTCTGAATGAGGACCATGTCTGCCTATGTCATATGCATCAAACCCAAAGCGATCTTGGATATGAACCTGGGAGGGGTTAGGTTTTACAACACCCATGCATATCTTTTTGAACAACCTTTCCTTTCTCCCATTGCCATCTCTCTCTCCTTTCTGAGAGCCATACAATAAATCAGAATGACTAAATGAGCTTCCTATACTTTAACAGCCTACAGTCATGACTTGAATACTCTGGGCACTGTGTGCGCTAGGATTTTGTATTTTCCACCATCTACCTGCCTCATTCTTTATCCCTTCAGTGTGTTCTTACCTCCCACACAAAGTGGATTACACAACAACCTGGAATGCCCTGATGATAGATGTAATTCATTACTCTGCAGCTGAGTTCAACTTGAACAAAAAGTATGACCTTGATTATTGGACACATGACTTGAAGATCCTCATCAAGATTGAAGCAACTATGTGACCTGGCAGCTAACTTTACTAATGATATCATAAAGAAAGTATATGGCATGTGATTTCTTGGGACAATTGGAAATGGTGGCCACCATTATATGCTATGGGCCATTGAGTCCAGTAGAATCCCCAAACTCATTTTACATATGACCATGGGGAAAATATCAGAATTATTTTATGTTTATTTTGTTCTTTTTAATGTTTTACCTGTGTTTTGTTTTTAATATTAATAGGTTATTAAATGATAAAATTACTAGCTTCTACAGAAATCCTAATATGAATTTACAGATCTCAATGAAGACTCTAAGGATGAATTGCCATTTGAGAGACAAGTTGTAGCCAGGAAAGCACAACTATGTAGGCTTTATTGAGTTTCACTGCTAATTATGACTGGTAAGTCCAAGCCTATTTTCCTCTAACTGAGATAAAATGTCCTTTGCCTCTCATGCTCCTTTGTTCTCTGAATGTCTGCTTTCATTTCTGCCAAAACTAACAACATGTTTACTAAAAATCTCTGTTAAGTTTCCCTTTTACAATGAAAAAGATAAAAATCTAATCCTAACAAGCAATCATTATAAAATCTTGGTTTATTAGAATAGTCTTTTGTACTAATTATGTAAAGACTGTCCATGTGAAATCATGGTTTGTTGTTCACATCATGTATTTAATTTTTAAAAAATGATTATAAAAGTAAACGCTCCTGAAAAGTAAAATTGTTGACTTGGCCCTAGTTCATTTTGTTCATAGTAATACTAAACTTAATACAATCTTAAATAAAATATGTACTTTATCAACCTGACCACATAGGTACAATAAATAAAAATGAGTATGTTCCTGAATACTACTTTGGAAGAACTAGCCTGAGGATTTACATGTAAATTTAATGTATACTTTTAAGTCAAAGACATATGGAATCATACAGTTTGGTCAAAATGATATGTCCTTGATGCTTACCCCAACTCTAGTTCTACAATATGGTTCATATTCCTTAAAAATTTATCAACTATTTTTAAGATATTATTGTTCCTAAATCAGTATATATTACTCATATTAGAAATTGTCATCCTTTATGCGTAAATAAGTTATATATGTGCTTTAAAATGTGTTTATATATAGATATATATATATGCATATATATATATATATATATATATATATTAATGCACATACAGACATGAATATTTTAATGATTGTAAGTGAAGGGCCCAGGAATACAGAAATATAAATTGTATACCTAAACGAATAAAAGCTGGCAGTCATCAGTTCAAAAGGTAAACTTCTAACAGCATCTCTCTCCTTTCAGCCAGCTTTTTTATCAATAGCTAGGAATTAACTTTTAACCTCCTTGCCTCTTATAGCCAACAACTGCCTGGACCAAAGTTAACTTTTAATAGTTTTTTCTATGTGACTTCTACCATGCATCCCATGCTGATGTTTCTATGTGACGCCTAGCATGCAACCCATGCCTGATGCTTACTTTTCTATATAAAGGGGATTGAAACCCAACCCCTCTGAGACAGATCCAGAATTGGGAACTCTGGTTGTAGTCTCACCTAGCTGATAAGCTTTTGTTCCCCATGGTGATCTTCATTTCTTTCTTTGATTTTCTTCTGGAATAAAGTTTGCTTCTGATTTAATAGATGTTGGTGGTTTCTCACTCATTATATTGCAGCAATAGACCCAACATTAATGATATTTCCCAACAATGAAGTCTCATTAAAACAAATAAAGGAAGAAATATGTGTTTGAAGATCCAATACAGGGATTATTTCCTATCTGATAATTTAAGCAACAGCTACCTTAATACCCTCAAATGACAAGAATAATCACAGAGGGCCATCTTAATAATTAATGCAACTTTAAAAAAATAAGATGATGACTAAATAACATTTTTAAAAGGTGGGAGGGGAATGCTGTCTATGAAATGATAAATTATCTTCATACATACTGAGTAAAAGTTTTCAGTATCAGCAGCTCTGGGTCACTGCACATTCATCAGAAAGACCTTACTTATTTTCTGTAAGTAAGGCTCTTGAATCCATGGGTCCCAATGGTGAATATTTATAATTATGAATGTTGGTGTCACTGAGAATGTAAAGAGAAGGGACAGACACTACTTGAAGCTTCCCCATTGAAGGAATATTCTCACAATACATAATAAATTTATTTGTTAAAACTCCTATGTCTCATGGTCTGTTCATTGGGATATTAATCACATCAAAAGGATGTATGATTGTGTGTCCATTTGTCAAAGGGTGGACTTTCTATGGCTATTCTTTGTTATCTAACTCATTACATATAATCTGGATCTTAGAGGTAGGGAAACATTCTTTTAATCCTGATATTTTACAAACTTCCTTAATCTTGAGTGTTAGGCTAGAAGACATATCTTTAATGGAGATCATATATGATAGGTACCTATATAAGGACATGGAAGAAGGAAACTTTTGTCATTTGCCTGCTTGCTATCACCCCACTACCAATTCCATTTCTTCACTGGCATTAGAACCTATGTATTCTGGATTCCAAATATGTATCAATATATGTGGCTTCAAAATTTCTAACCCTGGGATGTACCTTGATCCTCTTTATAATGTATTCAAAGGCCTATATGTATACATGCAAACATGTGCAAAGTTAAAAAAAAGTATCTACTGAGTTGTAATACACACAACAAAAACTACACTGGCAACAGAGATAAAATAAACATTAATGAGTAGAATAAAAATTTAAAAAATGTAAATAGAAAAAATAATATATTCATAGAATGTAGAAGCTGGTTAAAATAACCTGAACCATATTGTCCACAAATTCAACAAACACATACAAACACACACACACACACACACACACACACACACACACACACAACTCATGCATTTGAAAACCTAGAAAAAAAAGAAAACCTAGAAAAGAAAAGAATGTTTTCATCATGAAGAAATGGTTAACATTTTTTGAAATATGTATGTAGTCATATAAACATTGAAATAAATGTAAATTTATACTGAAAAATAAAAAAATTGAAAATGTATTTAAATTACAAAATAAAACAAAAATAATTTAAAGCAAAAAATGATAAGAACATTATTCACAGTGATAGAAATTCTCCATGACTGAATGCTGAGTTATCTGGATATGAAACCAGAAGTGGAATTACTGTTTCTTATGTCATTTTATTTCTATTTTTTAAGTTGATCAACTCTCAAAATGATTTCCAGCTTGACTTCTTCCTTTCCAATTTCTATCCCCTTAATCTCTTTATGTTGTCTTATTGTTCTGGCTAGAACTTCAAGTACTATATTGAATAAGTATGGGGAGAGCGGATAGCCTTGCCTCGTTCCTGATTTTAGTGGAATTGCTTTCAGTTTCTCGCCATTTAATTTGATGTTGGCTGTTGGCTTGCTGTAAATTGCCTTTATTATGTTTAGGTATGTTCCCTGTATTCCTGATCGCTCCAAGACCTTTATCAGGAAGGGGTGTTAGATTTTGTCAAATGCCTTTTCTGCATCTAGTGAGATAATCATGTGGTTTTTTTCTTTGAGTTTGTTTATATGGTGTATTACATTGATGGACTTTCGTATGTTGAACCACCCTTGCATCCCTGGAATGAAGCCTACTTGATCATGGTAAATAATTGTTTTGATGTGTTCTTGGAGTCTGTTTGCCAGTATTTTATTGAGTATTTTTGCATCAATGTTCATGACGGAGATCGGTCTGTAGTTCTCTTTCTTTGTTGTATCCTTGTTTGGTTTAGGAATCAGGGTAATTGTAGCCTCCTAGAAGGAGTTTGGTAATGTTCCTTCTGTTTCTATTGTGTGGAACAATTTAGAGAGTATTGGTATTAACTCTTCTTTAAAGATCTGGTAGAATTCTGCGCTGAAACCATCTGGTCCTGGGCTTCTTTTGGTTGGGAGACTTTTAATGACTGTTTCTATTTCGTTAGGGGTTATTGGAATATTTAAATAGTTTATCTGGTCTTGATTTAACTTAGGTATGTGGTACCTATCCAGAAAGCTATCCATTTCTTTTAGGTTTTCCAGTTTTGTGGAGTAGAAGTTTTTGAAGTATGACCTGATGATTCTCTGGATTTCCTCAATGTCTGTTGTTATGTCCCCCTTTTCATTTCTGATTTTGTTGATTTGGATGCTCTCTCTCTGTCTTTTGGTTAGTTTGGATAAGTGCTTGTCTATCTTGTTGATTTTCTCAAAGAACCAACTCTTTGTTTCATTAATTTTTTGTATTGTTCTCTTTGTTTCCATTTTATTGATTTCAGCTTTCACTTTGATAATTTCCTGGCGTCTATTTTTCCTGGGAGACTTTGCTTCTTCTTGTTCTAGAGCTTTCAGGTATGCTGTTAAGTCACTAGTGTGAGATTTCTCCAACTTCTTCATATGGGCATTTAGTGCTATGAATTTCCCTCTTAGTACTGCTTTCATAGTGTCCCATAGGTTTAGATATGTGGTGTCTTCATTTTCGTTGATCTCTAGGAAGTCTTTAATTTCTTTCTTTATTTCTTCCTTAACCCATTGGTGATTCAGTTGAGTATTATTCAGTTTCCATGAGATTGTAGGTTTTCTGTAGTTTTTGTTGTTGTTGAAATCCAACTTTAGACCATGGTGGTCTGATAGAACACAGGAGGTTATTCCAATTGTTTTGTATCTATTGAGATTTGTTTTGTGGCCAAGTATGTGGTTGATTTTAGAGAAGGTTCCATGGGGTGCTGAGAAGAAGGTATATTCTTTTTTGTTAGGATGGAATGTTCTGTAGATATCGATTAAGTCCATTTGAGTCATGACATCAGTTAAGTCCTTTATTTCTCTGTTAAGTTTCGATTTGGGAGATCTGTCCAGTGGTGAAAGTTGAGGTCTCCCACTACTAATGTGTGGGGTTTTACATGTGATTTAAGCTTTAGTAATGTTTCTTTTACATATTGGGTGCCCTTGTGTTTGGGGCATAAATGTTCAGAATTGAGACTTCATCTTGGTGGATCTTTCCTGTGATGAGTATGTAATGCCCTTTTTGATCTCTTTTGATTGATTTTAGTTTGAAGTCTATTTTGCTGGATATCAGGATGGCTACACCTGCTTGTTTCTTAAGACCGTTTGATTGGAAAGTCTTTTCCCATCCTTTTATTTTTAGGTAGTGTCTATCTTTGAATTTGAGATGTGTTTCTTGTATGCAGCAGAAAGATGGGTCCTGCTTTCATATCCATTCTGTAAGCCTATGTCTTTTTTTTTTTTTTTTTTTGGTTTTTCGAGACAGGGTTAGCCTATGTCTTTTTGTAGGTGAATTAAGTCCATTGATATTGAGGGATATTAATGACCAGTGATTGTCCATTCCTGTTATTTTTTGGTGGTGATGTGTGTGTACTTCTCTTCGTTGGGGTTTACGGCTGTGGCTTTATCTATTGCCTGTGTTTTCGAGGGTGTATCTGACTTCCTTAGGTTGGAATTTTCCTTCTAGTGTTTTCTGTAGGGCTGGGTTTGTGGATAAGTATTCTTTAAATCTGGCTTTGTCTTGGAATGACTTGTTCGCTCCATCTATGATGATTGAAAGTTTTGCTGGATATATTAGTCTAGGCTGGCATCCATGGTCTCTTAGTGTCTGCATTGCCTCTGTCCAGGTCCTTCTGGATTTCAAATGATAAAGGTCTTGGAGCGATCAGGAATACAGGGAACATACCTAACAAGTCAAGCTTTCCCTATTTGCAGATGACATGATAGTATACTGGAGCGACCCCAAAGATTCCACCAAGGAACTGATAAAGCTTATAAACACCTTCAGCAACATAGCAGGATACAAGATCAACTCAAAAAAATCAGTAGCCCTCCTATATACAATGGAAAAAGAAGCTGAGGAGGAAATCAGAGATACATCACCCTTTACAATAGCCACAAATGACATAAAATACCTTGGTGTAACACTAACCAAGCAAGTGAAGGACCTATATGACAAGAACTTTAAGTCCCTGAAAAAAGAAATTGAAGAAGATCTCAGAAAATGGAAAGATCTCCCATACTCATGGATAGGCAGGACTAACATAGTAAAAATGACAATCTTACCAAAAGCAATCTACAGATTCAATGCAATCCCCATCGAAACACCAACACAATTCTTCACAGACTTAGAAAGAATAATACTCAACTTCATATGGAAAAACAAAAAACCCAGGATAGCCAAAATAATTCTGTACAATAACACAACCTCTGGATGTATGATGATCCCTGACTTCAAGCTCTATTATAGAGCTACAGTAATAAAAACAGCTTGGTACTGGCATAAAAACCGACATGTGGACCAATGGAATCGAATTGAAGACCCTGACATTAATCCGCACACCTATGAACATACAATTTTTGACAAAGAAGCCAAAAGTGCACAATGGAAAAAAGAAAGCATCTTCAACAAATGGTGCTGGCATAACTGGATATCAACATGTAGAAGGCTGCAAATAGATCCATATCTATCACCATGCACAAAACTGAAGTCCAAGTGGATCAAGGACCTCAACATAAATCCAGCTACTCTGAACCTGCTAGAAGAGAAAGTAGGAAGTAGTCTTAAACGCATTGGCATAGGAGATCACTTCCTAAATGTAATACCAGTAGCACAGACACTGAGAGGAAAAATCAATCAATGGGACCTCTTGAAACTGAGAAGCTTTTGTAGAGCAAAGGACATGGTCAACAAGGCAAAGCAACAGCCTACAGAATGGGAAAAGATCTTCACCAACCCCACATCTGACAGAGGACTGATATCCAGAATATATAAGGAATTCAAGAAATTAGACATCAAAATGCCCAACAGTCCAATTAAGAAATGGGCTATAGAACTAAACAGAGAATTCTCAACAGAGGAAACTCAATGGCTGAAAGACATTTAAGGAATTGCTCAACATCCCTAATCATCAGGGAAATACAAATCAAAACAACTCTGAGATACCACCTTACGCCTGTCAGAATGGCTAAGATCAAAAACACTGAAGACACTTTATGCTGGAGAGGATGTGGAGCTAGGGGAACTCTCCTCCACTGCTGGTGGGAATGCAAGCTTGTACAACCACTTTGGAAGTCAATATGGTGCTTTCTTAGAAAATTGGGAATCCGTCTCCCAAAGATTCAGTTATACCACTCTTGGGCATATACCCAAGGAATGCTCAACCACACCATAAGAGCACTTGCTCAGCTATGTTCATATCAGCATTGTTTGTAATAGCCAGAAGCTGGAAACAACCTAGATGCCCTTCAACAGAAGAATGGATAAACAAAATGTGGTACATATACACAATGGAATACTACTCAGCAGAGAAAAACAATGACATCATGAGGTTTGCAGACAAATGGATGGATCTAGAAAAAATCATCCTGAGTGAGGTAACCCTGACTCAGAAAGACAAACATGATATGTACTCACTCATAGGAGGATACTAGATGTGGAACAAGGATGACTGGACTGCTACTCACATCATCAGGGAGGCTACCTGGAAAACAGGACCCCAAGAAAGACACAGGGATCGCCCAATGACGGAGAAATGGAAGAGATCTACATGAACAGACTGGACATGAGTGGGTGTAATGAAGGGAGATGGTCGAGGGAAAGAGAGCTTGGGGGAGCGGGAGACCCCAGCTGGATCAACAACAGAGAAGGAGAACAAGGAATAGGAGACCATGGTAAATGAAGACCACATGAGAATAGGAAGAAGCAAAGTGCTAGAGAGGCCCACAGAAATCTACAAAGATACCTCCACAACAGACTGCTGGCAATGGTCAAGATACAGCCCTAACTGACCTACTCTGGTGATGGGATGGCCAAACACCCTAATTGTCATGCTAGAAACCCCATCCAACGACTGAGGGATCTGGATGCAGAGATCCACAGCTAGGCCCCGGGTTGAAATCTGGGAGTCCAATTAGCGAGAATGAGGAGGGGTTATATGAGCGAGAATTGTTGAGACCAAGGTTGGATAAAGCACAGGGACAAAGAGCCAAACGAATGGAAACACATGAACTATGAACCAATGGCTGAGGGGTCACCAACTGGATCAGGACCTCTGAATGGGTGAGACAGTTGATTGGCTTGATCTGTTTGGGAGGCATCCAGGCAGTGGGACCGGGTCCTGTGCTCATTACATGAGTTGGCTGTTTGAAACCTGGGGCCTATGCAGGATCGCTTGGCTCGGCCTGGGAGGAGGGGACTGGACCTACCTGGACTGAGTCTACCAGGTTGATCTCAGTCCTCAGGGGAGGCTTTGCCCTAGAGGAAGTGGGAAATGGGGGGTGGCCTGGGGGGAAGGTGAGGGGAGCCATAGCGGGGAGAACAAGGGAATCCGTGGCTGATATGTAGAACTGAATTGTATTGCAAAATAGAAATTAAAATTAATAAAATGATTTCCAGAATATCTCTGTATTTTTTTTGGGGGGGGGAGAAATGGAGCGCTATTGCTCCAAATACAAGATTTACTGAGCAGCACAGTGTACAATACAAAGTTTTCTTGAATGTATACAGAATGAGTCTTAATGATCAACGTAGTTGACACATCCATCACATTACATTCACATTTGGTTTCTCATGGTAATATATGAAATGTACATTCTTAGCAATTCCAAAGTACATTGGTTTTAAATGTTTTTCAATTGAAATAGAATTACATCACTTTCTCTCCCTCACTTGTTCCCCTCCAACTACTCTGAACTACCCTCTCTCAAAATCCTCAAGTAGCCCCTTCTCAATTGACAGCCTCTTTTAATTTGATTATTATTATTAAAATATAAATATATATATATGTATTATGTATGTGAATACACACACACACACACACACACACACACACACACACACCGGAGAGCAGATTTTCTCCCCACATTGCCTCAGTAGCTGCTGTCTTGGAGACCACACACATACAACCTGCTGAGACTGTCTTTGTTGGTGGTACATGTATGGTTTCAAGGCTGATTGTTAACTTAATTAAAGATGATTTAAAAATAAGATCATTTAAAAGATTATTCTTACACTATTAGGTAGAAAAAGAATGATCACTTTCCCTCCACTGTACAGTTTCCTGCACAAATATTGCAGTTGGAAAATTCTTCCAGTGTCTCCTACAGATGTGTTCTTCATCACCAGCATGGCTGCACACAGTCACCCAAAGTATGATGGTAAAAAGCTACTACACCCTGAAGAAAACTTAAGGGCAAACTAATCTTGTGCTCTGCTTAGCCTCATCTATACAGTGCAGTGTTATAGAATTCAAGAAATAATATGGACTTTGTTAAATGTGTGAATAGGGTAAAGCATCAGACATGGTTAACTTCTTTCTGCGAGTGAAATAAGACCAGTGACAACAGACATCCATACTACTTCACAGTGCCAGAAACCAGCAAGGACTTAGATGAACAAAACAAAAACAAAAACAAGTATGTTTCACTCCAAAAATGCTCTCTATCACTGTAAAAATGTCAATTATTTTCTAATGCAAATTAAAATTCCCATGTTAAAAATATAACATGCATAATTGACATATAGTGAGAGCCATCATTACTAAGTAAAGCAAATAGGTTTCGTTCTGTTTTTTTTTTGTTTTTAATATTCCAGTAAGTTTTTAGAAGTGTTCCTGGAAAATAGGGTTATATACTATCATCTGAAAATTAGAGAACAAATAAGCCATCTAAAATCCTTATTATATTTTTCTGAATGTGACTTCCATGGTTCATTCATTTAGACACATAAATCATCACACACTTCATAGTCACTGTCTTCCTTCCTGCTGTGGGCTGGCATTTTCCTGTAACCAGAGGAAATTTAATGCTTGCATTATGTTATCACCTTCTCTTTCTCCTGGGGTATTTCCTGAATTAAATACACTTAGAGAGTATTTAGAATGTCTAAAGTTTCTCTAATTTCCACTCTCACTTCCTTATCATTCCCTGATATATGATACTCAGAGCTGGTGATTTGTCAATTTTAATAGTCTCTAACCTTTTAAGAACCACAATGCAATACCATCGCTTCCTAATTATTCAGTTTCATCCCACAGAGACCAATTCATGTAACATTTCATTTTTATAATTTTCTTAACTTTCAAGGAAGAAAAGGAACCTACATGTGTCTCATTAGCTGATCTTTGATTTCTGGGGCCATTGCTTGGTAACTTAACTGACTGCATATGTTATGATTTTAAGCATATGGAGCAATACAATTATTAAAAACCAGATTTTAGAAAATTCTATCAACTTTAAAAAAATCTCACAAACAAAAAAGCATCACATACCCAAACTATCCAGACCCAAAATTTATACAATGTATAATTTTTTCAAATATATTTTCATAAGATCATGTTACCATTTTTTTATTTTTAAACTGATTTTCTCTAGTTTTAATTTAATCTGCTTTTTCCTTTTGTTTTGAAGGTAAAAGTGCTTTTCATTTGTATTCAGTGTACCATGTAGCCTGCCTACTATCTCTCAGTTGTTTCTTTTCTTTTTTTTTTTTCCCATTTTTTTTTATTAATTTATTTTGCAATACAATTCAGTTCTACATATCAGCCACGGATTCCCTTGTTCTCCCCACTCACATCCCCCTCAACTTCCCCCCAACCCCCCCCCCATTCCCATCTCCTCCAGGGCAAAGCCTTCCCCACAGACTGAGGTCAACCTGGTAGACTCAGTCCAGGTAGGTCTAGTCCCCTCCTCCCAGGCCGAGCCAAACAATCCTGCATAGGCCCCAGGTTTCAAACAGCCAACTCATGCAATGAGCACAAGATCTGGTCCCACTGCCTGGATGCCTCCCAAACAGATCAAGCCAATCAACTGTCTCATCCATTCAGAGGGCCTGATCCAGTGGGGACCCCTCAGCCATTGGTTCATAGTTCATGTGTTTCCATTCATTTGGCTATTTGTCCCTGTGCTTTATCCAACCTTGGTCTCAACAATTCTCGCTCATATAAACCCTCCTCATTCTCGCTAATTGGACTCCCAGAGATCCACCCGGGGCCTAGTCATGGATCTCTGCATCCAGATCCCTCAGTAGTTGGATGAGGTTTCTAGCACAACAATTAGGGTGTTTGGCCATCCCATCACCAGAGTAGGTCAGTTCGGGCTGTCTCTCGACCACTGCCGGCAGTCTGTTGTGTGGGTATCTTTGTGGATTTCTGTGGGCCTCTCTAGCACTTTGCTTCTTCCTATTCTCATGTGGTCTTTATTTACCATGGTCTCCTATTTCTTGTTCTCCCTCTCTGTTGTTGATCCAGCTGGGATCTCCCGCTCTCCCAAGCTCTCTTTCCCTGGACCCTCGCCTTTCATTACCCCCACTCATGTCCAGGCTGTTCATGTAGATCTCATTCCATTTCTCTGTCATTGGGTGATCCCTGTGTCTTTCTTGGGGTCCTGTTTTCCAGGTAGCCTCCCTGGTGATGTGAGTAGCAGACAAGTCATCCTTGTTTCATGTCTAGTATCCTGCTATGAGTGAGTACATACCATGTTTGTCTTTCTGAGTCTGGGTTACCTCACTCAGGATGATTTTTTCTAGATCCATCCATTTGTCTGCAAACCTCATGATGCCATTGTTTTTCTCTGCTGAGTAGTATTCCATTGTGTATATGTACCACATTTTGTTTATCCATTCTTCAGTTGAAGGGCATCTGGGTTGTTTCCATGTTCTGGCTATTACAAACAATGCTGATATGAACATAACTGAACAAGTGCTCTTATGGTGTGGTTGAGCATTTCTTGGGTATATGCCCAAGAGTGGTATAGCTGGATCTTGGGGGAGATTGATTCCCAATTTTCTAAGAAAGCGCCATATTGATTTCCAAAGTGGTTGTAAAAGCTTGCATTCCCACCAGCAGTGGAGGAGAGTTCCCCTAGCTCCACATCCTCTCCAGCATAAGGTGTCTTCAGTGTTTTTGATCTTAGCCATTCTGACAGGCGTAAGGTGGTATCTCAGAGTTGTTTTGATTTGCATTTCCCTGATGATTAGGGATGTTGAGCAGTTCCTTAAATGTCTTTCGGCCATTTGAGTTTCCTCTGTTGAGAATTCTCTGTTTAGTTCTATAGCCCATTTCTTAATTGGACTGTTGGGCATTTTGATGTCTAATTTCTTGAATTCCTTATATATTCTGGATATCAGTCCTCTGTCAGATGTGGGGTTGGTGAAGATCTTTTCCCATTCTGTAGGTTGTCGCTTTGCCTTGTTGACCGTATCCTTTGCTCTACAAAAGCTTCTCAGTTTCAAGAGGTCCCATTGATTGATTGTTTGTCTCAGAGTCTGTGCTACTGGTGTTCTATTTAGGAAGTAGTCTCCTATGCCAATGCGTTCAAGACTACTTCCTACTTTCTCTTCTAGCAGGTTCAGAGTAGCTGGATTTATGTTGAGGTCCTTGATCCACTTGGACTTAAGTTTTGTGCACGGTGATAGATATGGATCTATTTGCAGCCTTCTACATGTTGATATCCAGTTTTGCCAGCACCATTTGTTGAAGATGCTTTCTTTTTTCCATTGTGCACTTTTGGCTTCTTTGTCAAAAATTATATGTTCATAGGTGAGCGGATTAATGTCAGGGTCTTCAATTCGATTCCATTGGTCCACATGTCGGTTTTTATGCCAGTACCAAGCTGTTTTTATTACTGTAGCTCTATAGTAGAGCTTGAAGTCAGGAATCGTGATGCCTCCAGAAGTTGAGTTATTGTACAGGATTCCTTTGGCTGTCCTGGGTTTTTTGTTTTTCCATATGAAGTTGAGTATTATTTTTTCCAGGTCTGTGAAGAATTGTGTTGGTATTTTGATGGGGATTGCATTGAATCTGTAGATTGCTTTTGGTAAGATTGCCATTTTTACTATGTTAGTCCTGCCTATCCATGAGCATGGGAGATCTTTCCATTTTCTGACATCTTCTTCAATTTCTTTTTTCAGGGACTTAAAGTTCTTGTCATATAGGTCCTTCACTTGCTTGGTTAGTGTTACCACAAGGTATTTTATGTCATTTGTGGCTATAGTAAAGGGTGATGTATCTCTGATTTCCTTCTCCGCTTCTTTGTCCATTGTATATAGGAGGGCTACTGATTTTTTTGAGTTGATCTTGTATCCTGCTATGTTGCTGAAGGTGTTTATAAGCTGTATCAGTTCCTTGGTGGAATCTTTGGGGTCGCTCAAGTATACTATCATGTCATCTGCAAATAGGGAAAGCTTGACTTCTTCCTTTCCAATTTGTATCCCCTTAATCTCCTTATGTTGTCTTATTGCTCTGGCTAGAACTTCAAGTACTATATTGAATAAGTATGGGGAGAGTGGACAGCCTTGCCTCGTTCCTGATTTTAGTGGAATTGCTTTGAGTTTCTCTCCATTTAATTTGATGTTGGCTGTTGGCTTGCTGTAAATTGCCTTTATTATGTTTAGGTATGTTCCCTGTATTCCTGATCGCTCCAATACCTTTATCATGAAGGGGTGTTGGATTTTGTCAAATGCCTTTTCTGCATCCAGTGAGATGATCATATGGTTTTTTTCTTTGAGTTTGTTTATATGGTGTATTACATTGACGGACTTTCGTATGTTGAACCACCCTTGCATCCCTGGAATGAATCCTACTTGATCATGGTGGATAATTGTTTTGATGTGTTCTTGGAGTCTGTTTGCCAGTATTTTATTGAGTATTTTTGCATCAATGTTCATGAGGGAGATCGGTCTGTAGTTCTCTTTCTTTGTTGTATCCTTGTTTGGTTTAGGAATTAGGGTAATTGTAGCCTCGTAGAAGGAGTTTGGTAATGTTCCTTCTGTTTCTATTGTGTGGAACAATTTAGAGAGTATTGGTATTAACTCTTCTTTGAAGATCTGGTAGAATTCTGCACTGAAACCATCTGGTCCTGGGCTTTTTTTGGTTGGGAGACTTTTAATGACTGTTTCTATTTCATTAGGGGTTATTGGACTATTCAAATAGTTTATCTGGTCTTGATTTAACTTAGGTATGTGGTACCTATCCAGAAAGTTATCCATTTCTTTTAGGTTTTCCAGTTTTGTCGAATAGAGGTTTTTGAAGTATGACCTGATGATTCTCTGGATTTCCTCAATGTCTGTTGTTATGTCCCCCTTTTCATTTCTGATTTTGTTGATTTGGATGCTCTCTCTCTGTCTTTTGGTTAGTTTGGATAAGGGCTTGTCTATCTTGTTGATTTTCTCAAAGAACCAACTCTTTGTTTCATTAATTTTTTGTATTGTTCTCTTTGTTTCTATTTTATTGATTTCAGCTCTCACTTTGATAATTTCCTGGCGTCTATTTTTCCTGGGAGACTGTGCTTCTTCTTGTTCTAGAGCTTTCAGGTATGCTGTTAAGTCTCTAGTGTGAGATTTCTCCAACTTATTTATGTGGGCATTTAGTGCTATGAATTTCCCTCTTAGTACTGCTTTCATAGTGTCCCATAAATTTGGATATGTGGTGTCTTCATTTTCATTGATCTCTAGGAAGTCTTTAATTTCTTTCTTTATTTCTTCCTTAACCCATTGGTGATTCAGTTGGGTATTATTCAGTTTCCATGAGATTGCAGGTTTTCTGTAGTTTTTGTTGTTGTTGAAATCCAACTTTAGACCATGGTGGTCTGATAGAACACAGGAGGTTATTCCAATTGTTTTGTATCTGTTTAGATTTGTTTTGTGGCCAAGTATGTGGTCAATTTTAGAGAAGGTTCCATGGGGTGCTGAGAAGAAGGTATATTCTTTTTTGTTAGGATGGAATGTTCTGTAGATATCGATTAAGTCTATTTGAGTCATGACATCAGTTAAGTCCTTTATTTCTCTGTTAAGTTTCAATTTGGGAGATCTGTCCAGTGGTGAAAGTGGTGTGTTGAGGTCTCCCACTATTAATGTGTGGGGTTTTATATGTGATTTAAGCTTTAGTAATGTTTCTTTTACATATGTGGGTGCCCTTGTGTTTGGGGCATAAATATTCAGAATTGAGACTTCATCTTGGTGGATCTTTCCTGTGATGAGTATGTAATGCCCTTCTTGATCTCTTTTGATTGATTTTAGTTTGAAGTCTATTTTGCTGGATATCAGGATGGCTACACCCGCTTGTTTCTTAAGACCGTTTGATTGGAAAGTCTTTTCCCAGCCTTTTATTTTTAGGTAGTGTCTATCTTTGAATTTTAGATGTGTTTCTTGTATGCAGCAGAAAGATGGGTCCTGCTTTCGTATCCATTCTGTAAGCCTATGTCTTTTTATAGGTGAATTAAGTCCATTGATATTGAGGGAAATTAATGACCAGTGATTGTTCATTCCTGTTATTTTTTGGTGGTGATGTGTGGGTACTTCTATACGTTGGGGTTTACTGCTGTGGCTTTATCTGTTGCCTGTGTTTTCGAGGGTGTATCTGACTTCCTTAGATTGGAATTTTCCTTCTAGTGCTTTCTGTAGGGCTGGGTTTGTGGATAAGTATTGTTTAAATCTGGCTTTGTCATGGAATGTCTTGATCACTCCATCTATGGTGATTGAAAGTTTTGCTGGGTATATTAGTCTAGGTTGACATCCATGGTCTCTTAGTGTCTGCATTACATCTGTCCAGGTTCTTCTGGCTTTCAAAGTCTCCATTGAGAAATCGGGTGTTATTCTGATGGGTTTGCCTTTATATGTCACTTGGCCTTTTTCCTTTGCTGCTCTTAATATTCTTTCTTTATTCTGTACGTTTAGTTGTTTAACTATTATGTGGCGAGGGGACTTTTTTTGGGGGTCTAGTCTGTTTGGTGTTCTATAAGCTTCTTGTATCTTCATAGGCATTTCCTTCTTTAAGTTGGGAAAGTTTTCTTCTATGATCTTGTTGAATATATTTTCTGTGCCCTTGAGTTGGTATTCTTCTCCTTCTTCGACCCCTATTATTCGTAGGTTTGGTCTTTTCATGGTGTCCCAAATTTCTTGGACATTTTGGTTCATGACTTTGTTGGCTTTAGTGTTTTCTTTGACTGATGAATGTATTTCTTCTACTGTATCTTCAACGCTAGAGATCCTCTCTTCCATCTCTTGCATTCTGTTGATTATACTTGCATCTGAAGTTCCCAATCGTTTTCTCAGATTTTCTATTTCCAGCATTCCCTCTGTTTGTGTCTTCTTCATTTTTTCTATTTCCCTTGTCAGGTCTTGGACTGTTTCCTTCATTTGTTTCATTGATTTTTCTTGATTTTCTCTCAGTATTTTATTGTTTTCTTCCAGGACTTTATTGATTTCTTCTAATTTGTTTGCCCTTTCCTCTAGTTGTTTACAGCGTTCTTCACATTTTTTTGTCTTTTCCTCTACGCAAGCCTCTAGCTTCTTCATGATGTCATTCATAAGGCTGTTTTCTTCTGCTTCTTCCAATTTCTGATGTTCAGGTCTAGGTGTTGGAGGAGGGCTAGGGCCTGGTGATGCTGTATTGCTATTCATTTTGTTGTATATGTTTCTGCCTTGACGTCTGCCCATCTCCTTGTGGTTCGTTCTTGGCCTTATCCGCACACTTGGTTCAGACAGACCAGGGTTCCAAAAGGGAAGTCAGTGTTCCAAAAGGGAAGTCCGGAGCAAGATGGGAGCTGGGGGCCAGCCTCTAAGTCTCAGGAAGAGGCTTGGGGCTCAGGCGGATGGGCGTGGTGGCAGGGCGTCGAGACTGCAGGGTCTGCCAGGGGTCTTGGAGAAGGGGATCCTTCCCGGTGCGGCTAGCAGGGAACCTGCCCGGTGGCCAGAACCTGGGGCCGAGTTGGGCAGGTCTTCCCTGGAGTGGCTGGTGCCCAGGGATGGGGTCTGGGGCAAGGAAGGGTACTCACGAGTGTTCCAAAAGGGACGTCCGGAGCAAGATGGGAGCTGGGGGCCGGCCTCCATATCTCTGTATTTTAATGCCCAACTACATCAAAGAAGGATTTCTCTTTGCCGACAGACTTTTAAATGCTTATGATTAGATTTCTTGATAATAACTATTATACTGGGGTAACCTGGTATTTCTAGATAGTTGTAATTATCTTTACACCCCAGTGGCACACCCAAATATTTTTTAAACAAGGAGGAAAATGAGGAGTTAAGGACAAACAGTCTATACAACAAAGACAGCTTCCAGGCTGGGTATCAGCACACAGTAGAGTAAAAAGGGACCATTGTACTCCACCTTGTATAGGAATTGATTCAATATGATCACAGTCCTTAGCTTAAAACATGAAGCACTGAATGTGATAGAAGAATGCACAACTAATAATTATCAAGACATTATTGTAGGGAAGAACCTACTGAAGAGAATGCCAATATTACAGAAATCAGCCTCAGATATCATAAGATAGAAGCACACTAAATGAAAATGCAACTATAAAAAAGAAAAAATATTCTGTACATGAAGAAAACTATTATCAGAACACCATAGAATGGGAGAAAACACATTCCATTTGTTTTTTAGATGTTGGACTAATGTCAAAACGTTTCAATTAACTAAAGAAGTTGTAAATTAAGGAAATAAAGCCTTCAACCAAAAAATGGGTAATGACATGAACAGATCCTGTAACAAGGGAAAACACATACAGCTAGAACCTACTTTACAAAGTTTTCAACATCACTGATCATCAGGTAAATTCAAAACTAAAAAAAAAAAGCATTGTTTCCATTATTTTGAGTAGTGTGATATTGTTTCAAGATACAAAGATACAGGAGCAGGAAGAGACAAAGAGCAAAAATGTCCACTATGGATTTCTGAATATTTCCAATTCACATCATTTCCATTGAAAAAATCAAAAGAGATAGAATATGTTAGAAATTCAGTAAAAAGAATATCATGAAAGATTGGAAAAATTAATGGGTGTTTAAACCATTGACATTTCAGGGAACATTGAATGACATGCAGTTCATATTATTATAAAGGTAAATGGAGTAGAAAATTTGACATACTCATGTTTGTAGACTCTGGGTAAAAATGAGAAAAATGAAAAATAAAGAAAAGAATGGAAGGCTTTTGATCAATTTTGTCATTCAAGCAAAAACTATTTGAAATAAACATAATACTATGAAAATTTTTATAATAGCTACACAGCAAATGTTATGTCCTATAACATGAAACATGCTTATTAGAAAGAAGGTATCTAATTAGAAACATTATGAAGTCCAAATTATCAAGGAATATATTCTCTATGTAACTAAAAGTCTTCTGTAAGGTAAAGAACACTGTCAAAGGACAAAACAACAGTCTACACATTGGGGAAAAACTTCACCAACTCCACATCTGACAGAGGGCTGATATCCAAAATATATTAAAACTCAGGAAACTAGACATTGAGATACCAAAAAATCCAACTCAAAAATGGGATATTACCTAAACAGAGATTCTCAACAGAAGAATCTGAAATGACCAAGGATCTCTTAAAGAAATGTTCATCATCCTTAGTCATCAGGCAAAGGCAAATCAAAAGAACACTGGTCTTCCATATTACACAGGTCAGAACGACTAATATCAAAACTCAAGTGACAACTCATGCTGGTGAGAATGTGGTGCTAGGGAAACACTCAAAAATTCTTGTGGGAATGCAAGATTGTACACCCACTTCTGAAATCAATATGTTGTTTTCTCGGAAAATTAGGGATAGATGTAGATCAAGATCCAACTGTATCACTCCTGGAAATAAACTCAAAGGATGCTCCGCCGTACCAGAGGGCACTTGTTCAACTATGTTCATAGCAATTTTATTTGTAATTGCCATAAACTGGACACAACTTAGATGCCTTTCAACCTATGAATGACTGAAGAAATTGTAGTACATTATCACAATGGAGTATTATTCAGCTGGTAAAAACAATAACATCATGAAATCTGCTGCCTTGTTGATGCTGTCTCAGACTCTCTGAGTTCATATGTGAATCTACCCCATTGATTTAAAAGGCCATATTTTCTTTGTGTCTTCTATGCCTTTTGGTTATGAAATTCTTTCTCCCATATCTGTCACAGGGTTCCCTGTGCTCTGAGAAGAGGGTTTTGATGGAGACTTCCCATTTAAGGCTGAGTGTTCCAAATCTTTGCATAAGGTCTGACTGTGGGTCTCTTTATTTGTTTCCATCTGCTTCAGGAGGAAGGTTTTCTGATAATGGCTGTGCAAGGCACTGATATATACCAGAATGTCCTTAGGAGTCGTTTTATTGCTACTGTCCTTAGTTATAACAGTAGTATTTGGTTTTACCTTGGGTCCTTGGGCTGCTGAGTCTCAGGTGCTTAATCACAAATCAGTGTCAGGTATGTTTTCCATTTCATGGAGTGGACCTTAAGTCAAACTGGATGTGGGTTGTTCACGCTCCCAAGATTTGTGCTACTATTGCACTAGCACCACTTGCAGGCCATAGACCTGTATGTTTGAGCATGTGTGTGTGTGTGTGTGTGTGTGTGTGTGTGTGTGTGTCTGTCTGTCTGTCTGTCTGTCTGTCTTTGCCATTGTATGTGTTTCTCTTACATTATCTTGACATTTTTGTTTACTTGTTTTGTATTATTGCATGTATTTTTTTTGTACAGAAAAATATGACAGAGGGTTGGATGTGTGGAAAGTATGAAGAATATGAGAGAGGATGAGGGTAGGAAAACCATGATCAGATGACATTGTATGTAAAATGTATTTTAAAAAGACATAATTATGAACAAATTCTCAGTGGTAGAATCTTTCTTGTTTTCAACTTAATCATAGATTTGACATAGTTTACACACTACATTATTTTTGCAAGTTAACAGGTAGTAGACTATAAAAAGACTGATTACAGACAGATGGCAACACACAAGGCACACAGCACTTAAAGTCTTAGATATTTATGCAAATGCACGGTACACAAAAATTAGAGGAATCTATTGGTGTTGTTCCCAAAGAATTAATTACATTTTATGAAGTAGTGGTATGTTATTGAGAAATGGGTACTCATAAATGTGTAAGATGCACACAGTATAAGGTATCGGTGTAAGTAATATTGATCAATTTTGCAAAAGCAAAGAAGTGTGAGCAAGTGAGCACATGAACCACTGTTTAAAAATCAATAGCTGAAGATAGGCTTGAGCACAGGTTTTACTGAACTAGTAAGAGCAGGGCATTCCACATTTTTCACTGATTTATGAGAGCTCCAACAGGGATTACTCAATTGACTAATACCAGAAAAGGAATTATAAAATAATGTTTTAAATGGTCTTCAATCTACTCTAGTATAAACTTTATAATGTGTTTTCATTTATTAAAATGAGCTTTTCTTCAGAGTGGAAGGATGCCAGGAAATGAAAGCAGGAAGCATTCATCAAACTTATCAAGGGCATTAAAAACACTTGCATACACATGGAAACATTTGGTGCATTAAATGCAAAGTAATGAAGTGTTGAGGAAAAAAATAACATTTCTCTAATATTAATTGACAGGGAAATGAATTTTTATGAAAGTGAATTTTCTAATGTAGGGAACTATGAAAATGACATTAGAAGTGGCGGGCATAAAGATGGATTTTATCAACACATGAAATCACTAAATTGCAACAATATTTCTCACTGATGGAATATTACTAAACTCCCATAAATATCTCATTGTAATTATGAAAAACATGAACTATGATGTAAGATGGATATTTCCTGTAAAATGTACTTCATCCCTGATTTGAAAAGGCAAGAACTGTGTGTTCTTAAGAAAATAATGTAGCATTTGGTGACAAAAATACAGACTATGAGCCCAGCATTGAATCCCAAGAAGGAGAAGACCTCTGTGGTCACCATACAATTTTGCTTTGTGCTGTGGTAGACAGGGAGGAAGGAGACCCACAAAGGGAGGAGTGAGAGCAAGCTGAATGACATAAATCAAGCTTCACTGAATCTGTCAGTCAAGATCCTTGACAATAAAGCCATAGAGTAGCTCACAACTGCCAAACAGTATAGGTATCCCATGACACGGGGAACGACAACAACTTGCCTTTGTTGCACACATTGATGATGTACCCACAGTCACAGTGAACATCTGAATCAATAAAGGGAGAAGATGTGCTCAGCCAAATTCCACAGAACACAAGTTGGATTTTGGTGCAGATTAGAATGATGAAGTTACACACCCTAGATATATTTATCCACCTCAACATTCTCCCTAGAACAGTGACTTGAAATTTCAAAATAGGTTAAGTCTTTTGGCCAAGAAAGTGGAGAGAGCCACCTGGAACAGTGCTTTAAATGTGCTTTGATATATGATGAAGGTGGTTGTGTTGGGATGACCAATGAAGGGCAAGGGACAGAGAAAACAGAAAGTCAGAGTGATGAACAGGAGGTAAGTGAGAGCCTCATTATTATCCTTGTCAATAGGAATGTTGGGATGCTTTCTTAAGACACCAAGAACACAAACCAGTAAAATACAGAGAAGCCTAGAGTCACACAGGTGAGTTCCCGCCCCAATGGATCTTCACAGGCCAGAAAGGTCACAGCTTTCTGGAGGCAGTGTTTCTGCTTTGTGTCTACATACTGACTTTCTGAACACTTCACACACTGCTCCATATCTGAATAGAAGTGAGTTATCACAAGTCAATGCTAAGGTTTACCCTTTATCTCAAGGCATCTCCAAGCTCTTTAGAGTTTTAACTTTACAAGTTCCTTTGTTGTCTCAGGATCTAATAAGTCAGTACTCCACCAGTTAACAATTTCATATGCTCTTTCATTAATTTTTGCTTATGAAGATAGCCTATCTTCTTTATTGGGACATAAATTAACAAGTTTGTTTTTTACTGTCTTTATCTTTATATTTTTATTTAGCCATAGATAAATAAATTAGAGTGAACAACCTAACTTGCCCATAGTATCACTACCTCCTGAAGCAACTCAGTTTGTATATGACTGTGGACTCATTATTAATAGGAAATTTGCAAATGTGGATGATTCCCAATGTTCATTCGTATTGAATCCTCGCTGAAATGAAAGCCCATTGTAAACATCTTCATCTACTAATCATTAAAATCATAATATGTAGAGGATTTAATAAATAAAATTTATTGAAATAAGTATTAATATTTAAAGATTGCTATAGTTTATTCTGTAAGGGTTTATGTGTAACAATTCAATTTGATCCATGTCTGTTTTAGTCTCTTGTTTTACCATACTGCTGTGGTATAGTAGTCTTCTTAAATTAGAATCTTGCATGATTAGATAAATGGTTCAGATTTCCTCAAGTGTACACACTTAACATGTGCATAAACTTATGTTTCTAATGCACCTGAAGCATCCATATCCTGTGTAATTCTTTCCTGGTCTGAATTGTCCAAATAAATGTATTAATAAGTTATTTAAATCACATTTTGCATGTTGTGAGTCAGCCTAATTGTACATCACAAATTAATGATGAGCTATTTAAAATCATGGATTATTCAAAGAGGTAATTACTATCCAAGATATTAAATGATTGCATCATCATTGGTTCTAGCCTATTCAGCACTGTGTCTCTATGCACATTATCACACTCTCTGGTTTTAGTTACCTTGTGACTATCTATGTTTCTTGGATGTGTTTTGACATAGGATTCCTCTAATGTACACTACTTGACATGGAAATAATCCTCCCTCCACTATAGTATCCAGACATGCTATGAACACAAGTGTGGATAAGTTTACACTCTGTTAATATTGCTAGATTAGAAACTGTAACACCCTCTACATCTCAAAAGAAATTATCACACAATCATTCCATTCTCTATATATAATATATGTGTGTGTATATATATGTGTGTATGTATATATATATACATACATAAATGCTGTGATTCATAAAATACTTTTATTTAAAATTTTATGTGGTATTTATGATGTGTGTAATAATGATGTAATGATAGTTAGCAAATACTTTATTCCATTGCAGCTCAGGTTTATTATAAACTTGTCAATGGTTAAATAACTGTAAATTCCACTTCATATAATCATAGACAAATATTGATTTTTCAGCATTTTCTGATGTATGCTTGTGTCTCTTGATACATAGAAAATTCCTTCCATAATTTTATTGTCCATGGTGTCCTTTAGGTCTTTGGATGTCTATGGTACAGATTAACACTTTTATATGATTTTCTATGTAGCATGGTTTCTCTTGCATTCACAATGTCTGGAGGAAAACAGGGAAAGAAACACACTGACAGAATGCTGAGCTTTGCTTTTGCTGGACATCAGCTAGAAATGCAGGGGTGTAAGAAAATACCTTTGTGATCAACTTTGGTGAATCAAAACCTTGCTGGGAATCATGAAAGTATGTGTCACGGACTGGCCCATTGGGGGTACCACGACCGTAGGGGGCCCAGGGCTTGGGTAGTCAGGAAGGCAAGGATTCGGTGACTGACAGACAGACAACACACTCAGAAGTGGTTTGAATCTGTTGCAATTTTACTTCTGCAAATCAGTAGTTTATATACAGAAAAGAAAACTATCAAGTCATACAAGGAACAACAAGAGCTTGGCAATAATTTAATTACATCATCTTTAAAAAAACAGAAAGCACACAATTATTAATCGGTGCTAGACATATCCCTTTACCCACAAGAACTTTATGACCCAAAGAACAGTCTGTGTTTTTTAAACTTAGTACAGTTCCTAGACTTGTGAAGGCTTCTTTGCGGTTGCGGCTGTATCTTTCATCTTTATCTCAGCCGCTCTCTAGTTTATTATGCACTTCTACTTTTTTGGTTCTCATGACCCACTTAGCCAATTTGGATGTTGCAGATCCTCCCTAAGTCTTTCTTCAGTTCTTTACCATATATCTCTTTAATATAAAACCTTTTTACCTGCTGAAATACGGACTCTTGTACTTTTACTCCTGTAAGGGGAAGGGGTACTGCTGTAGTCCTTAAGTTTTCCATGCTGAACTTCCTCAACAGAGGGGCCCACCATCTGTCTCCTATGAGATAACGTTTTCTGCCATAAATCGCTTTAGTTGGGATTCCTAAAGGATTCCTAGTGGGTGAGTGTGTCTGAACTAGAAGTGCCTAAACTATTATACTTTCTATTATCTAGCGGCTTGGAGTCTTAAAGGAATAGCTCATAGATAGTTGCTATATCTAAATAAGATCCATGTCCAGCTTCCCCTTTCCTCCATAGTTCACAACCCAAGCATTCATTAGTTTTGGCTATGTTTTATAGATTAATTAGAACATTATCAGAAAAGCAGTTATGCAGAAACCATAGCCCAGAGAGCTCATGATCTGTGAAGCATGTCTCCTTCAAGAAGGAGGCATAACACGGACACTCTGCCAGGGACCTCCAGGGAGCTTAGTCCCATGGGACACGTATCTCCCGTCCACTATTATTGACATAATTGTTCATGTCACATGGACGACACTGGAGTTGGTGTGGCAAGTATGGATATAAAGATCCTATCCAAAATGTCTGTCCAAATAATGAGGAAGTATGGGTTCAAAAACATGAAGAGTGGTAACTTAAATTGTATGTGTAAAATGGTACAATAAAATGAAGATGCTGTGGTGGAATGATACATCAGAAAATGCCATGCTAGGTTAAAGATGAAAGGGCCAGAAAAATCCTGAAGCCAGGCACGACCCACTCAAAATAAATGTGACAATCTACTCTCTATAAATGAGTAGTGTTTATGCAAATCTAACTTTCCCAGAACGTGGAGGACTTATAAATCCCTCTTTCTATAAATCACACATCTGTATAACAGTATTTCATCTTTGTCAAATTACTCCAAAAAGAGTCTGTCTCTATCCTGTGGATATCAGTAATAGTGCTGAATTCATAAATTTCAAATCAACAGTTTAATGTCAATGCTGAGATAAGGATTCCTATGAACAGTCTGAACTTTGACCATCTTTTCATTTTTTAATTTTTCTCAGTGAATCCTTCATTCAAATATATTTCTGATTTCTCCCCAAACCAAAGTGCAGGCTTTATTATATTTTAGGCTTTACCTTAAATATGTGGTATTGTGGGAAACCTCTCACTTGCCTCTATAAAACATGATAGCTCAGAAGCATCTCCATGTATCATGTTATATAAGACACTCAAAAAAAAAGCATCCTGAATTTTTATAGCAAGATGAACTTAAAGCATGGGAAATAGTGTGTGTTATCCTGCAGACATAAACTTAAATTCAGTGTTAATTTATTCAAAATAAATTAAATGTAAAACAACCATGCAAAACAAAAAGTGTCAGTCATTATATAAAAGAGGATCTTCACTGAAAACGGTACATCAAGATTTCTTGATCAATTGTGCCATATTCCCTGATAATTTAGGATGCCTATACAGGAGAAAATTGAAACATCATATTGTAGTTGAAGTTTTTCTGTGTCCCACCCAGTCCCCAGCTACTCAGACCCAAGTAAACAAACAGAAGCTTGTATTAATTAAAACTGCTCAGCCATTAGCTCAGGCTTCCTACTGCCTAACTCTTACACTTAAACTCAGCCCATTTCTGTTCATCTATATGTCGTCACATGTTCCATGGCTTTACCTGTTACATGCTGCTCCCTGGATGGTGGGCTGGCATCTCCTCACTCAGCCTTCCTCTTTCCAGAATTCTCCTTGTCTGCTTATCCTGCCTATACTTCCTGCCTGGCTACTGGGCAATCAGTGGTGTTTTATTAAACCAGTGTACAAAAGCATTATCCCACAGCAGGTAACTATCCAGGCAAGACCCCAGGAGATAATGTGCTACCTGTTCTTGATTTCTTTATACAAACCACATGGCTGGCTGCCTCTAGTTTCACTTTCTCAGAACTAAAATAGCTATTACAAGAGAAAAACATCCCCCTGATGAAACTCCTCTAGGTGAGCCAGTGGAGGCATTATCAAAAATATATAGTGTACCTGTTACAGTCCCTAAAGCCTTTAAAGATTCAAGTTTGACCATGAATTCAGGATTCTCATGAGCACGATGTTTCCTTTCCAACACACCTGGTGATTAGTCTGAAAGAGTCACAGCACTTTATGAGATTACAAATGTGCATAACTGTTCCAGAGAGAATGATTCTGACCACAGGAGTCTAGGAGAAATGCTAGTTTCATATTCCACATGGAACTGCACACTCAACTGGGATTCCCTATAATCCTTAGGGACAGGCCATTGTGGAATGCTTTCATCAAGTATTAAACCACAACTTCACAAGATTTAACAACAAGAGTATAAATACTCCTCCCCCTTAACATTTTAAATCATGCTCTCTTTGTACTTAATGATCCTAATTTGGACTCTGAGGTATTCTGTTTCCCAGAGACACACTGATTGCCAATTACCTAAAAAAAAAAAAAAAAAAAAAAAAAAACCTGTGGTTAGATGAAAATATACATTAACAACAACAAACATAATAGAAAAAAATAGAAGGGACAAGATGTCCTTTTTACTTCTGGAAGAGAGTATGATTGTAACTTTCCACACGATGCTGATAGACCACTCTGGGATCCAGACTATTTCTCATGCACTTATTCAGTTGTTCTCTGCCAAAATGATAGCATCTCATTTTTTATGTTTGATTACCTGTTATGTACTATAAAATATTTTTGGACATTTATCATTAATTTGGCTGTTGCTCTTGGTTTACCTTTAATTTTAAATATTCTGTTTAGAGTCCTCTACAAAAAAAATCAAGACTCACTCTTTGCATAGTCCTTCCTGACATTCAAGAACTCCAATTAAAAAATAAAAAAAGAGGACTTGCTTGCTGGGAACAGTATGACTTCTTTAGGGGAAAAGTCTTGAGAACAGCATCAACAAATTTTCCTTGTCTTTGAGAATCTGACCCATTTTGGCAAGGCCAATGGATAGTTCACTGTATAATTCTGGGTATGACCCCAGGAGCCTATGTGTTACCTGCTCATCCTGCTTTCTTTATACAAACCATATTGCTGGCATCCTCTAGAATCACTATATCAGAGCTACAGATAAAATATCTATTACAAGAGAAAATCATTCCTCTGATGAATATCCTCTGGGTGAGCCAGTGGAGGCATTGTTAAAAATATACAGTGTACCTAATTCAACCCCTAACAATTTGATGTTTCAAATGTGATAATGAATTCATGATTCTCATAACAGGATGTTGCCTTTCAAACTCATCTTGTGACTAGCCAGAAAGAGCAACAGTAATTCATGACATTACACACTTGCATAACTCTTCCGGAGAAAATGATTCTAGATTTTAGGAGAAATGCTACTTCTTTGTTTATAATTTCATATTCCCCATGAAACTGCACACTCAACTGGAATTCCCTGTAGTCCTTACTGAAAGGCCATAGTGGAATATTTTTATCAAGTATTAAAATCATAACTTCACAAGCTTTAACAAGGAGAGCATAAGTATTCCTCCCCCTTCACATTTTAAATCATGTTCTCTTTGTACTTAATTATCTTAATTTAGACTCAGAGGAAATTTCTGCTTCCCAGAGAACCTCCCAGAGAACATTCTAACTACTAATTAACTAAAAAATATATTGTTAGATGGAATGATATATTAACAACAACAAAAAATAAAAATAAAAGGGACCAGATGTCCTTTTGACTTCCAGAAGAGAATATGCTTGTATCTTTCTACAGTATGCTGATATATCACTCTGGTTTCAGGAATGTTTTACTAGGCCATATGTCAGGCTCTTAAATTCCACCTCTGCCCCTGTTGAATCAAAGATGTCACAGACCTCTACTGCAGCCTCAACTCTGCCTTCCTCAGCTACTGCCATTGAATATGGCAAAGGAAATGGACAATTGTGATTCCCCTGAAGCTGCTGATCCACCTCCCTCTCTGCTTTCACAACTTAGTTTGCAGTCTATGTAGTGTACCATGGCAACCCGGAAGGTTTCTTTGCCAATTTGGGGCCAAGTCAAGGTGCTAATATCACATACTGAAGATACAGTCAGGGACAAAGAAACAGATGTAACCTCTTCCTCAATTTTTCTGCCTATGATTTGCCTTGCTTACTATCCAGGTACTGTTTTTTTCTTGAACCTTCATGCAAGGCTCAGGAGCAATATTGGACCTATGTCCCTGAGACACCTTTCTTCTATCTTGAAACTTGGGAATAGGAGTAAGTTAAGGTTGTGGTAAATGAATCCAAATTAATGGGGGTGTTACCAAAATACCTTTGTATATCATAGGGTTTCTGATATTTTAAATTATACAGGCTATGCAGATGGACTGCTTATTCGTGTCTCCTCTGCAGGTATTCCTTCTCCCTCAGAATGTGCTAGTCTTTTAGGACTTTGTTAGCCAATTCTCCTGCGGTGGTAGATCCAGGGACAATCATCAGTTTTGGACACTGAGCTTTGTATCTATAACAGATAGGCAGTTTAGCAGCTTGATGTGTTTAAGAGGCCCCCGGCAGTAGGATCAGGATCTATCCCTGATGTATGAGCTGGCTTTTGAAGCTCACTACCTATGGTGGGATACCTTGCACAAGCTTGATGCAGTGAGGGGGGGCAGAGAGGGGGATTGGATCTGCCTCTACTGAGTGTACCAGACTCTAAAGACTTCCCATTGGAGGAGACCTTGTTGGAGGAGGGAATGGGGTGTGGGCTGGCAGTGGAAGGTGATAGAGGCTTGACAAGGAAGGAGAGAAAGATCTGCAATTGGTATGTAAAATGAATAAAAAAAAACTCCTTAAGAAGAAAAAGTTGGCAAGCATCTTACAAAGTATTTTCAGGACATATGGATACTGTCCTTTCAGGTTTATACCCACTTCTGCTCAATAGTTTTGGAATGGTTTAAATTTATTTTTAGGTTTGCTGTTCAATTTTAACTCTTCTTCAAATGTTCCACATATTAACACTCTATAGAAGAGAAGAACAAGTTTACTCCCATTGTGCAGAATGTCTCAGTGTTCACTCACTGACAGTTTCTTTTGCCGTGGAAAAGCTGAGTAACTTCATGTAATGTTATTGTTAATTGGGGGTTTGTTTCTTGTGCTCTTAGAGTTCTATTAAAAATTACATCCAAAGTGTTTTTTTTTTCCTTTCTGAGTAATTTTCTTTTTTATAATTATTTATTTTACTTATCAGCCACAGAGTACCCTGTCCTCCCTCTTACCCCACCAACACTCCCCCGCAAACCACCCTCCATTTCCACCTCCTCCAGGGCAAGGTCTCCCTTGGGTATTCAGCCTAGCCTGGTAGATTCAGTTGAGGTAGGTCCAGGCCCCTCCTCCCTACACCAAGGCTGAGCAAAGTGTCTCAGCATAGGACCTAGGTTCCAAAAAGCCAGCTCATGCACCAAGGATAGGTCCCAGTTTCACTGCCTGGGGGCCTCCTAAACAGTTCAAGCTAATCAACTGTCTCACTTATCCAGAGTGCCTGGTCCAGTTCCATGGGGGCTCCTCAACTATTGGTTCACAGTTCATGTGTTTCCACTAGTTTGGCTATTTGTTCCTGTGCCTTTTCCAATCAAGGTCTCAATATCTCTTGCTCATATAATCCCTCCTCTCTTGCACCGATTGGACTCCTGGAGCTCCACCTGGGGTTTGGCCTTGGATCTCTGCATCTGCTTCCATCAGTCACTGGATGAGAGTTCTATCATGACAGTTAGGGTGTTCGGCCATCTGATCACTTGAGTGGGTCAGCTGAGTCACTCCCTCAACCACTGCCAGTAGTCTACAGCAGAGGTATCTTTGTGGATTTCTGGGGACCTCTCTAGCATTCTGCTTCTTCCTATTCCCATCAGTCTTCATTTATCATGGTATCTCTTTCCTTGTTCTCCCACTCTGTTCCTGATGCAGGTGGGACCTCTCGCTCCCCTAAGCTCTCTTTCCCCAGACCCTTGCCCTCCATTATCCCCCTTCAATCCCAGCTTGCTCATGTAGATCTCATCCATGTCTCTGTCGTTGGGCGATCCCTGTGTCTTTCTTAAGGTCCTCTTTAGCTTCCTGGAGTTGTGAGTAGCAGTCTATTCATCCTTTGTTTTACATCTAGTATCCACCTATAAGTGAGTACATATCATGTTTGTCTTTCTGAGTCAGGGTTACCTCACTCAGGATGATTTTTTCTAGATCCATCCATTTGCCTGCAAACCTCATGATGTCGTTATTTTTCTCTACTCAATAGTACTCCATTGTGTATATGTCCCACATTTTATTTATCCATTCTTCAGTTGAAGGGTATCTAGGTTGTTTCCAGGTTCTAGCTATTACAAATAATGCTGCTATGAACATAGTTGAGCATGTGTCCTTGTGGTATGATTGAGTATTCCTTGGGTATATGCCCAAGAGTGGTATAGCTTGGGTCTTGACAGAGGTTGATTCCCAAATTTTCTAAGAAAGCGCCATATTGTTTTCCAAAATGGCTATACAAGTTTGCATTCCCACCAACAGTGGAGGAATGTTCCCCCTTCTCCACATCCTCTCCAACATAAGCTGTCTTCAGTGTTTTTGATCTTAGCCATTCTGATGGGTGTAAGGTGGATTCTCAGAGTCATTTTATTTGCATTTTCCTGATGACTAAGTATGTTGAACAATTCCTTAAATGTCTTTCAGCCATTTGAGCTTCTTCTGTTGAGAATTCTCTGTTTAGCTCTATAGCCCATTTCTTAATTGGACTGGTGGGCATTTTGATGTCTAATTTCTTGAGTTCTTTATATGTTCTAGATATCAGCCCTGTGTCAGATGTGGAGTTGGTGAAGATCTTTTCCCATTCTGTAGGCTGTTGTTTTCATCTTGTTGACCGTGTTCTTTGCTCTTCAAAAGCTTCTCAGTTCCAAGAGGTCCCATTTATTAATTGTTTCTCTCAGTGTCTGTTATATTTAAGAAGTGATCTCCAGTGGCAATGCGTTCAAGACTACTTCCTACTTTCTTTTCTAACAGGTTCAGTGTAACTGGATTTATGTTGAGGTCTTTGACCCACTTAGACTCTAGTTGTGTGCATGGTAACACATATGGATCTATCTGCAGCCTTCTACATTTTGACATCCAGTTATGCCAGCACCATTGTTGAAGATGCTTCCTTTTTTCCACTGTATAGTTTTGGCTTTTTTGTCAAAAATCTTATGTTCATAGGTGTGGGGATTAATGTCAGGGTCTTCAGTTTGGTTCCATTGGTCCACATGTCAATTTTTATGCCAGTACCAAGCTGTTTTTATTACTGTAGCTCTATAAAAGAGCTTGAAGTCAGGGATCGTGATGCCTCCAGAGGTTGTTTTATTGTACAGGATTCTTTTGACTATCCTGGGTTTTTTGCTTTTCCATATGAAGTTGAGTATTACTCTTTCCAGGTCTGTGAAGAATTATGTTGGTATTTTGATGGGGATTGCCTTGAATCTGTAGATTGCTTTTGGTAAGATTGTCATTTTTACTATGCTAATCCTACCTATCCATGAGCATGGGAGATCTTTCCATTTTCTGACATCTTCTTCAATTTCTTTCTTCAGGGACTTAAAGTTCTTGTCATACAGGTCCTTTGCTTGTTTATTTTATATCCTTTGTGGCTATTATAAAGGGTGATGTATCTCTGATTTCTTTCTCAGCCCCTTTGTCATTTGTATATAGGAGGGCTTCTGATTTTTTTGAGTTGATCTTGTATCCTGCTACATTGTTGAAGATGCTTATAAGCTGTATGAGCTCCTTGGTCAAATTTTTGGGGTCACTTATGTATACTATCATGTCATCTGCAAATAGTGAAATCTTTACATCTTCCTTTCCAATTTGCATCTCCTTGATCTCCTTATGTTGTCTTATTGCTCTGGCTAGAACTTCAAGTACTATATTAAATAAGTATGGGGAGAGTGGACAACCTTGCCTCGTTCCTGATGTTAGTGGAATCACTTTGAGTTTCTTTCCATTTACTTCGATGTTAGCTGTTGGCTTCCTATAAATTGCCTTTATTATGTTTAGGTATGTTTCCTGTATTCCTGATCTCTCTAAGACCTTTATCATGAAGGAGTGGTGGATTTTGTCAAAGTCCTTTTCAGCATCTAGTGAGATGATCATGTGGGGTTTTTTTCTTTCAGTTTGTTTATATGGTGTATTACATTGACAGACTTTCATATGTTGAACCATTCTTACATCCCTGGGATGAAGCCTACTCAATCATGGTGAATAATAGTTTTGATGTGTTCTTGAAGTCTGTTTGCCAATATTTTATTGAGTATTTTTGCATCAATGTTCATCAGGGAGATTGGTCTGTAGTTCTCTTTCTTTGTTGCATCTTTGTTTGGCTTGGGAAATCAGGGTAATTGTAACCTCATAGAAGGAGTTTGGTAACGTTCCTTCTGTTTCAGCCGTTAAAGGCTAGGCTCACAACCAAAACATCCAAAGCTTCCCTTCTTGCAGCCAAGAATTTTACTTTGTAATGCCAATCTCAATATGATTTGAGTAGACTATTCAGGCAGTGTAAATATATAAAATATACTTCCATTCTTCAATATATGCATAGCCAGATTTTGTTGAATAGGTTATTGTTATTTCCAGTATTGGTTCTTTACATTTTTGTCAAAAAATTGAGCATCTTCAGGTACTTTTGTTTAGTTGTGTAAAAGAAAACATTTTATATAGAATAGTGGCATTTGGCCACTTTTGGAAATTGTGTGGTGGTTAGTTGCAACTGTCAACTTGGCATAATCTATAATCAGCTGCTGTTCTAATTTGAAATTGGTTTTTATTATAAAACAAACACAGAAATACACAAACATACTAATACACACATATATAAAATTAAAGATAAAAGGTAATTTGTGAGATAGCAGCAGTGGAGGGACTTTTGGTTGGAGGGAAAAGAGTAGGAGGTAAATGTGTAAATTTTTAAATAAACAAAATTTAAAAAGTAATAGTAAATGCAACAGACATACTACCATAATTTGAAAAATTACTTTATTCAGGGCAATTTGTGATGAAAACTTATAAAGAATAAGGCAATAATTTTGGTATAATACAGGAAAAGCATTAAACAAAATGAAAACAGAAACAACAAGAAAAGAAAGTATGAAAGAGTAATAAAGCCAGAGATTTATGAAAAAAAACAGAAAAAAATAAATAAAATTGCATAGTTAAAATGGAAGAAAATTTCACACATGAAATATTTCAAAGTAGGAAATAAAGTGAAACATTACCTGTATGTAGCAGTAATCCATAGAATAAGAGAGAAAATAAACAATTGTTTGATAAATAACCAATAATCTAAAAGTATATATGGGCTGGAGTAACTTTACTTGATGGCTGAAAATGTGGCAGAAATTTCAGAAGATATGGTGGGGAGGAGAAGAAAATCTTCAGCATCTACTGAACGCAGTTTTCAAAGAACTAATATCTTGAGTCAAACCTGGTGAGTCAAAGGTTCACTTAAGTTTAGATGATGATGACTTAAGTTTAGATGATGATGACTTAAGTTTAAGATGATGACAGAACATAACAGCATTTTAAAATGGTTTTGTGTTGTAGGAAGTAAAAAGGGTTAAAACAATGAGGAGCTCAAGGTAGCTAGCATCAAGCTTTCTGAATTAACTGACAAGTACTCTAAGGCAAGGCCAGAGTCCTGTAGGAAGGAAGAGCATCAGACGGTATTGCATCTGGGATGCCATTTTCTGAGGAAGCCATAGGCGTGGTGTGGAGCTGAACCCCCACTGTGGTAATATATGTTCTAGCAAGCAGACCTGATGTCATAGGATGTTGCAGTGCAGACCAGATCATCTCAATACTACTCTAGATATTGGGTGTGGGTCTGAAATTAAGAATACTTTTATTGATGACTACTCTTCTTTCTCTAATTCTGATGTTTGTGATACTCAAGTTCTGATGATGTGTAAATGTAGGATTTTGAAGAGTTTGAGCCTATTGGTAGAAGTAGAGAATTAGTTGTACACTTTCAAAAGTTCTACCTACCTCTGGCTCTGGAATTCATTTTCAGATTCGCTGTTCTCTACTATGTGAAGAGTTCATATACTCAAATCTCACCACCTGGAGCTCACCTGCAACTTACTGTATGTTTCCTTTAATAATGGTGATAGCATCTCTTAAACATTAGGATGCATAATAAGCCTGTCTTTCATTGCATTTTTCATTTCAGGATATCTTTTGCACAGGGAAAAGGGAAGTAACTAATGAAAATGACAAACAATTATTTGCTCATAAGTCAGTGTGGTCCTTGCATATGGGAGTTGATATGTATGTTGGATTCTGCTAGATTATTGGAATACTTGAACTGTGATGGTGATATAATGAAATTCCTTACCTTAAACTATGGGGTCTGAGATTGTAAATATCTTTGTTGTAGCTGATGTCTTTTACCACAGTAGTTTTACTTTTTGCTATAAGAATAAATTTTATCGTTGCTTATTTTCATAAATTTTTATCTAGAGCCACAAGTTATCTTTAGGGTGATAATCTGTCCAGGTTTGTTTTCCACCACCAGATATTTATAAAATTTGAAGAAAGAGCATGGGCTCATTTTAAAAATAATCTCCTCTCTCCTTATGGCCAATTTTTCATTTCTTCTGATGATTTAAAAAGAAAGTTCCAATTTCTTCAATTAATCACTATAGAAATTTAGACCTCCTTAGGAAATGAAATATATCTCTCTGTACACACAAGCAACACTGAAGGGCAGACCCTAAGCTTAGCTGTAAATGGCAACACAAAATGAACTCAATGGGGAATTATGATTTTTTTCTGTTTGTTTGGTTGGCTGGTTCCTATACTCGATTATTTGTATGTATGTACTATGTACGTACGTATGTATGTATGTATGTATGTATGTATGTATTTTACATGTCTGTGTGTTTTTAATGAGAGGGAGAGAGAAAGGGTGTGTTCTTGGGCATGTAGTTTAGTGGAGAAATTCTGGAATGAATTGGGGGAAGGAAAACTATGATAAAAATATAGTTTAAGAAAAATCTATTACCATAAATAAGATAAAAAACAAAATCAATGGTATCTTGGAAAGGTTTTTTTTTTAATGTTCATAGCAGCTTCACTTACAATAACCAGAACCTGAAAACAAACCAGACGCTCCCCAACTGAAGAATGGACAAAGAAAATGTGGCATATATACACAATGGATCACCATCCAGCCGTTAAAAACAATGGCAGTACAAATCTGAAGGAAAATGTTTGGAACCAGAAAAGATCAGGCCAAGTGAGATAACCCAGACCCAGAAAAACAAACATGTACACACTCATCCACAAGTGGACTCCAGATGTGCATAATTCTCTGTATTTACACAATTTAGCTTACTCATCATTTGCTTAGATATGATGGTTTCCAAATGTTCCATATGTTTCATGTCCTTTTTATCTTTTCTTTTTATTTATATAAAATATCCTTTTTTTTTTACATGATATATCCTGACTAAAGTTTCCTCACTCTCTTCTGCTCCATGACCCTCCCCATCACCTTTCCTCAGATCAACAGCCTTACTGATTCTCATTAGAAGGCAATCTGGGCTCTAAGAAATAGTTATAAATTATAATATAATTTAATAGTATATGAAATAAAAAGTAACATATCAAAATAGTACAATCCTAACACACAAGAGGAAGATTGCCCAAGAAAGCACATAAGAAATAGATACAGACACAGAGACCCACAGGTTCACACTCTCAGGAACCTCATAAAACCACTAATCTAGAAGCCATAATAAATACAAAATATAAAGTAAAAGAGAAAAAAGGAAAGGCCCTGACAGGACATTATGATACAAGGAACCACCATATACACCACTGAGTTGATTTTCTATTGGCAATCTAGTGCCAGTTTTATAGTCTATATTTAGAAGTAGTTTTTGTTTTCCCAGTAAGACTCTTATAGAGAAAACTAGACTTTCATTGGCAATTGGCTAGCAATTGGAAATAGCTACTGTGTTAGGAATAGAGGAATGTGTACACTTCACTTTCAGCTCTAGGACTTTATCTGGTACAGACAGGAGCAGGCCCTGTGAATGTTACTTCCGTCTCTGTGAGATCACATGTATTTCGATCTTGTTGATGTCGAGGGCTTTTTCTCTTGGTGTCCTCTATTCCTTCTGCCTCCTACATTCTTTCTGCCTCATCTGCCACAGTGTTCCCTGTGCCATAAGGATAAAGATTAAAGGGAGGCACACAATTTAGGGCTGAGAATTCCAATGTCTATCACTCTTAGCATAATGTCTGGCTGTGGAACTCTATTTGCTCTTATCTGCTGCAGGAGGAAGCCTCTCTGATCACTGTTATATACTGTTATATACCAGAAAATCACAAGGAGTCATTTTATTGCTGTATTCCTTTAGTAGAACTGTAGTATTTGGTATAATCCTAGGTCCTCTTGCTGTTTAACTTCAGGTGCATGGTCATGATAACAGGTCAGGTAGGTTTTCCATTTCATGGAGTGGATCTTAAGCCAAATCAGATGTTGGTTGGTTTCTCCACAAAGATCTATGGCACTACAGCACTAGCATATCTTGCCAGCTGGACACCTGTGTGATAATGTGTGCATTTGTGTGTGTGCATGTATGTGTGTGTTAAATTTAACATGTATTCTACATAATGTAGATTGTTTTTGCCATTGTTTGTTTCTTTATTTGTTTTGCTTTATTCGGGGTGAGTGTTATTATTAGTTTGGTTTCTAAATGGAGCAAAAAAGTGGTCATGAAGTGGGGTGGGAGGGCAGTTGAGGAGGATCTTAGGGGACAAACTATGATCACCACATATTGTACAAGAAAATGTATTTTTAAAAGTTACCCTGATGAGTCAATTATCAAAGATGGAATCTGGCTTGTTTTCAACTTAATTATATTGATGGACATAATTTATCCTCCAACTTATACTTGAGAGTTTACATTATGTGAACTATAAAAAGACCATTATTGATACAAGGCACACAGCATGCAATGTCTTATGCATTTATGCAAATGTACATTAGACTAGAATTAAGAAGAGTCATAAACGTTGTTCCCAAAGAACTTTTTATCATTTATGAAATGTTGATAAAATATGAAGGAATGTGTGTGTACTCATGAATGTGCAGCACTAACACAATACAGAGTTTCAGCTCAAGGAATATGGGGCAGTGTATCAAAATTGAAGAACTGTGAATGGCTGAGTACAGGAAATATTTAGGTATGTATGTCAAATTAGACAAGAGGTCAGGTTGTACAGAATCAGATACAGCAGAGAGTTGAACAATGTTTGTACGTTTAACATAAACTTATGTTATGACTGCTTGGGTAAGTATCTGATTAACCAAAATCTGACATTAGGCTATAATTAAGAAATATATTGGTCTTTGTTCCACTCTAGTATACACCTCATTATGCAAATAAAGAGAGTAATTTCTTCATGTCAAAATATATTCATTTTTTAAAATGTGCTTTTCTTCTTAGAAAAAGCATACATGAACCGTAAGATTGATGTATCCAGGAATCCTATCAAGGGCATAAAAAACACATGGAAATGTATTAAATTATGTGGTGTTAAAACATTAAAATATACAATCTTGAGGAGGTAAAGAATACATACACATCTCATTCATCTTTTATTTAAAAGTGAGAGCACAATAATTTTTTATGAACTCAACTTTCTCATTTAGAGAAATTTGTAAATAATATTAGAAGATGAGAGAATAAAGATGGATTTCATAAATAAAAGAAACCAATAAATATACAATTTTAAATCACTATTTTATCTGTGATAACTGAAAGATTGGTGCTAAACAGGATGGAAGAGTTCTATAAAATTAAGAAAAACATGGACTATGCTGTAAAATTGACTTTTCCTTTAGAATGTCTTTTGTTCCTGACATGAAGAAGTATGTTCCTATGTGGTCTGAACAAAATAATATGGCACTTGGGGACAAAGATGCAACCCAGGAGTCCTGCACTGGAAGCCAAGATGGAGAAGACTTCCATGGCCACCATGAGTTTCCCCTTGGTGCTGTGGTAGACAGGGAGGAAGGTGACCCACACACTGAAGAACACCAACATGCTGAAAGTGATGAACTTGGCTTCATTGAGTGTGCCAGGCAGGTTCCTGGACAGGTAAGCCATAGTGTAGCTCCCAAGTGCCATGGAGCAGAGGTATGCCAGGACAGAATGAAAGGCAATAGTGGAGCCCTTGTTGCATAGAATAATTGTGTGTCCATGTTCAGAGTAAGCATCTGAGTCAATAAAGGGAGGAGACATGCTCAGCCAAATTCCACAAAGCACAAGCTGGGTAAGGGTGCAGACAGGAATGATAAGATTAGTAGCCCTTGATATCATTATCCATCTTATCAGTCTCCCTGGAACTGTGATCTTGAAAGCCAGAACCACAGTAACAGTTTTGGCCAAGACTGTGGAGAGAGCCACAGTGAACAGGACAGCAAATGTGCTCTGCTACAGGATACAAGTGACTGTGTTGGGATGCCAAAGAATAGCAATGGACAGAGAAAACAGAAGGTCAGAGTGATGAGCAGGATGTAAGTGAGAGCCTGATTGTTGGCCCTGACTATGGGAGTGTTATAATTCTTCACAAAGACCCCCAAAACACCAGTTGTTAATGCAAAGAAGCCCAGAGACAAGCAGGTGAGTGCCTTCCCCAAAGGGTCTTCATAGGACAGAAATGTCATTACTTTCTGGAGGCAGTGGATCTTCTCTGTGTTAGCATAATGACTTTCTGGACACCTCACACAATGATCCATATCTATTTAGGAATTAAAGTTATTATGAGTCTCTGTTCAGGTTCCCCTTTTATCTCAAGCCACTTCCCAGCACCATTTGTCAGGCATTTGCCCACATTTCCTTTGTGTTCAAGACTTGTAGCTAGAGTTTTCCTGCCTGACCCACAGTCAGGACAAATCTCTATCACCTGCCAGTCCCACAGTCGCTCAGACCCGACCAAGTAAACACAGAGACTTATATTGGTTACAAACTGTATGGCCGTGGCAGGCTTCTTGCTAACTGTTCTTACAGCTTAAATTAATCCATTTCCATTAATCTATACCTTGCCACATGGCTCGTGGCTTACCAGCATCTTCACATGCTGTCTCTCATCGTGGCGGCTGGCAGTGTCTCTCTGACTCAGCCTTCCACTTCCCAGCTTTATTCTCCTTGTCCCGCCTACACTTCCTGCCTAGCCAATGGCCAATCAGTGTTTTATTTATTGACTAATTAGCAACACATTTGCCATACAGAACATCCCACAGCAAAGACTCAAGTAAATCAGTCCTCTACAGTGAAAATTCCCCAATGCTCTCTAATCAAACACTCCAGGTTGATACTGCCTATCTTCTTTGTTGCAGATAAAGTGAACAAGTCTATCTTTTATATTGTTATACTTAAATATATTTCAATTTAGTGATGAAATGTATTTTTATTTATTCATGTAGTCATGTTATTGAATTAAATTACATAAACCTGATTATGAGATCACTGAAATTTAGTTCTTATAATGTCGTTCTCAGCCATCAGACTAAATTTAGCTATTTCCTTTTATTTATTGAATACTCCAGTGTGTTCATTCTTTGACAGTGCTTGTGGAATGAGAATTATTAGATTCTTAAAAGCTGAAAGAATTCCCTGTATGAACCTGTTTAATCACTTCTAGGGAGAAATGATCTATTTAACAAATAGATATAAAACTCTAGTTTTAGTCTTGGTCATGGAATAATTTTGTGATACTTAATCATTTATAATTTGTGAGTTTCATCTTAAATTCAAAACATATAAATATTACTGTATTTATTACATGTTTACATTAAGAATATTTCTATTTCATATTTCTTTTTGTTTCTTTGTTTGTTTTGCGAGACAGAGTTTCTCTGTTTAGCTTTGGAGCCTGTCCTGGAACTCACTCTGTAACCCAGGCTGGCCTCAAACTCATGGAGATTTGCCTCTCGAGTGCTGGGATTAAAGGCATGCACCACCACTGACTGGCTACTCACATTTCTATTAAAAATGTTCAATATTTTTGAAATGTGGATTTTGTAATTAATTAAAGTCTATTGAATTTATCATTTTCTATTACATCATATAACTTTTGTTCTAGTATCATTTAATGTTAGTTCTTCAGATGTGCCTTCCTTCTACCTTCTCACTCTCAAGGTACTCTGTTTTTTCTATATCCCATGTGCTTATATCTATGCATTTCTAACAGAGCATGAATGCTTTATAAGCACAATCATATATCTTCTTTAGTAAATGCACGGGGTATATAAGTCATGACAAATATTTTTAAGAAATTTAAAATGAATTTTTAAGATAGATACACCTCATTATATAGGTTGTAAAGTACAGGATTCACTGTTTTGAAATATTTAGCACTTATGTTTTAGTATTTTTTCTTTCTTATTAAAAAGGGTCTCATTAAACTGCAGTCATGCAGTACTTCATATTGATGTTTCTAGTTTCCTCAAATGAATATAACTAAGATGTGCATGAACAAACTGTGGCTCCAATGTACGCAAAGCCTGTTTGCACATTAAGTTTTTGAAGGGTCTCTACAGTCAGTCTCAATATGCATATTTTAAAATTAGGCAAATTAAAGTCACCAAAAAATTTGAATGTTTTAAACTTTATGAATTAATATTAAAACATCTGAGTGTTCAGGGAAACCATTATGTCATTCAAAAAATTCCAGCTGTTATGAGAAGCAACTCATTTGATATAAATAATAAGGTTTAGGAATCTTCTTTAAGTTTCTCTCCATATTTAACCATTGTGAGTATATGTGCTTTTCATATTCATTGCTATCAATTGTCTCATGTTTGTTTTATGTTCCTTGGATATATTTTGACACAATGTTCCTCTACGATATCCTCCTTTGCCTGGAAAAGATGGTCCTTCAAATGCAATGTTCTCACTTGTTCTAGGAACAAGGGTGTGCATCTATGCCTGGCTTATTCACAGCACTATCCTTATCGAAAGTGTGGATGTGCCATTTCAACTAGTTTTACAAGATATTAGAAGCATACCTGTTCCTCTTAAGGAGGACCTGGGTTGGCTTGCAAGCATTTACACGGTGGTTCACGTTTCCTGTCACTCAACCTACAGTGATCTGATGCTACATTTTACATTGAGTTGCACCAAGCAAGTACATGGTACATATACATGAATGCAGGCAAAACAGTCACAGATAAAACAAAATGAATAATTATAAAATAAAACATTTTCAAATATGTCCATGTGTAAATTAAATACAACCTTTCTAACACCTCTAATGAACCTAGAACCATGACTGAAATTATGCAACTAAAGGCCACAAAGATCCAAACCTTTAATGTGTGCTAACTATGAAATAAATATGTTTTCAAATACAAGATAAGTCAAAAATTTATGAAGTCTGTGCATGCGTGCCTCTGTGTGTGTGTGTGTGTGTGTGTGTGTGTGTGTGTGTGTGTGTGTGTGTGTTAAATGCCATGCTGAAATAAAGAAGACTACTCTATGATGGGTAAAATTGTTCTCTGAAATCAACAATGACTATAGAGGATAAACAACATACATCAAGTATGAGTTTCAATGGCTGGAGCACCAATTAAATTGAGGATGAAATGAACCAAGACACTTTTATTCTAACTGAAAGAATTATGGTACTTATCTCAAATGTTCCTTCACAAAACTTTTCAATCTGCTTAGACTTTGCAGAAGATTGTTTAGAGGTGAGAAATTCCCCAGTGAGTCAGACACTTACCTGTCTCATTGGAAATCTCATTGTCTGGACAAGTAGTGCAATCATAGCAGCAGACAACCTTGCCCTCCTGGGGAGATTTTCTGAATCCTGGAACACAGCTCTCACTGCACACAGAGCAAGGAAGCTGGTAAGTAAATATAGAAGAGAAAATATTCAGGAGTGTACTGTTTTAAAACAATAAAACTGTTGTTTTTCTATATTGAACAATCAGATAGAAAGCTTTTATATTTATTGTTTGCAGGTTGCAGATTCTTTTTTGATTCTTTGCTTATCATTTCAATATAGTATACCCTATGAAGTTCAATTTGTTTCAACAATGACACAAAGAAAACAGAAATCTGAATGATTGTGGAAATATAAATGGTAGGAAAAAATAATATGTTGGTTCACTGAGTACATATCATAGTGGGCAACTGTAATATCATACCGATTCTACTCTGTACTTCCTCACAGCTGGAGTGAGCAACTTTGTTTCCCAATGGTGTTGCTTCATTTATATTTGTCAAATTGACAGGATTCAGAATTATCACATAAACTAATCTTTGTGACTAAATGAGATGATCTTGTTATGGCACTTGAAGTGGGAGGTTATATTCTATAATTATGTAGCAACATTTCATTGGCTGTTGCTAAGGACTGAAAGAAAAACAAAAAGGTAGGTGAAGAGCAGTGCTCACCTCTATCTACTTCCTGACTGAAGATACAACATGACTCATTTTCTCAGGCTCTTGCCAACATGAACGCCTGAATCATCAAGTGCTCACACCAAATGTGACTCAAGTAAAATCTATGTTGGGATGCATAGAAAAATTGCTTCCTTTTCAGCGGCAAGACAAGTAATTCACCAATACATATGTGCCCTCCATGCTACTGTGTGTTGCCCAGTGCCTGAAATCAAAATAATCATGCACTGGTATTTCCTAATCTGGCAGCTTAATCAGTGCTTTTGTCAATTGGTTTCAGTGCATGGATTAAATCTTAATAAAAAGACACCTTATTTATCGCTGCAAATAAGTGATCATAGAATGAAGTATGGAAAAGTAAACAATCTCATTACTCAGAATAAGGCAACAGAATCTTCTTCATATGACATTATTTTTGTACATTAAGATGGGCACTGAGTAAGGAAACAACAATCATTACATCCACAAACAAATGTTTATTGACATAGAGATCAAAGCAATGAGATAAGATCCAGCCCACCTCTGTATATACTATAGCCCATTGTATCATATGGTCAGACAAAAACAGTTTTTGGCCTTGTGGAGCTTTTGGAGAAAATGTTCCAACTTTCATCTTTTTTCTGAGGCTCTCTGGAAAATTCCAGATGTTGATAATATCATATTCTGCATCTAATTTCTTTTGTGAATCCAAAACCACGAGATCTCCAGCACCATTTTTGAACTGGATATTCTTGAGAAAAGGGTGTAACTAAAAGAAATGCAGAATCTGATGATTAAAAATTCCCAGAAAAGTTCAATAGAACTTGATGAAGCAATGTGTCTCATTGTCCTAAATCCCTAACATAAATGGCAAGCTATACTAAGCTATAAACATTTTAATGGATCATGACCAAAAAGGAATATGTCAGGTTTCTATACTGCCAGTTAGTTTCAAAAGAAAGATTTCACACACACACACACACACACACACACACACACACACACACACACACACACACAAACAAACTAACAGAAAGATTTAATCAATGAATGTTGATTCAAGAAAATATCCACAGATTTAAGTGCCAGTCAAATCCAAATATTTAAGCAATCTACTCAAAATTTCAGTTTGTAAATGGGGTTTTTATGTTGAAAATATATTAAAGTGGTCAGTTAGGTAACATAACCTTAGCTTCAAAATGTCAAGTATAAAGATCTAGTAGCATTTGAATATTCAGAATCTAGTTCTCCTATTTCTATTATGAAATATGCTTAAAGATATTTGGGGTTCAGTTGAGTATATTATCATGAGGAGATTCTGAGAGTAATTGGAACACAAAGTGGATAATGATATACACACATTTTAACTTTGCTATTGCAACCCATTCATCATGAACAATGATACATGTGTCTGCAATGATGTGCAGATGATACATTACATACATTATCTCAGGTGCATTTTGGCAAAATCTACCACAGTGTAAAAGCGTTTACTAAGTGCTTTTATAAAACTCAATATGTCACAGTGTGTTTGTAAAAATATACAGGAAGAGAAATTACCTCCCAAGGGAAGGTATATATCTCCCCATTTCCATGGGGGTTAATTTGTACTTGTTTGAGTGTCATCTCATGGAGACTGTGAGCCACAGCATACACAGAATTATATAAATTGTAACTCTCTTCAGTCATATCCATTTCCCAAACATTTTTAGGCAACATTTCCAAGGAAGCATTGGGTAGACAGTTACCCAAAATTTTACAATCAGATCCAGAAAAAGAGCACTTGAAGTATTTATTCCAGAACTGAGCAAGAAAATAGTCCTCTGGCTATTTGGAAGGATTGTATGTCTGGATAAACTTCCTAAAATAAGAAACCTCAGTGTGGTGATGTGCAAAAATGAGACTCCCATGGAATGTATCAAATAGCAAAGATTTAGTAAGAGAAGTTTCATCCCATTGTGACTTCAAGACCCAGACTTTCATGTTCAATACATGTGCTGCTATAATCATAATTGCACCATATAAGGATTCATGGTCACCATAAATGATAACCACATTTGCAGGTGATTTCTCAAACTGCTGGTGAGTTTTTATGGAAGGTTGGTAGTAGGAGACAATTGGGATGTCTGGAATCATTTCTACAAAAGCTAAACATACTCTGTACCTGTCCATCTCTTCTCTCAAGTCTGATAGACTCTCAGCCCCTGTGTGGTCATCCATGAGAACCAGTCCCACCCAGGTCCAGCTGAAATGAACCATCAAAATGACAATGCCATGTGAAAGAGATATGTCCTTGGGTGCTGTCTGATAGAGAGAAGAGAACTGGCATCTGTCACTCAGGATAGTGTCAAATGGCCCAAAAGTAAGCTGAAGGAAATTTCAGAGAGGAAACATGAGTGAAGACATAGACATAGAACACAATCTTAAAGAGAAAGGGGCACTTTGGATTGGTATAGACTACTTATGTTCATGGTGTTATAAACTCCCATCTTGTTTCCTAAGACTATTATAGACAGTTCCTCACAAGACACAAAGCTTACTGAAAGCACACAATAGACTACAACCTTTTCCTCTTCTTCATCTCAAGCAAAGAAATGGGGTTATATAACCAAATGCCTGTTTTATTTTCTTTGATAGATGAATGACACAACCTTACGTCCTTACATTTGAAAACATCTGAAATGTCTGCAGTTTAATTCAAGTTTCTTGTTCCCTCACAGCCACGTCCCTCACCTGTAGAGATTCAGCAGTCTCCCAATATGTGCAGATGTTGCCCATGATGCTCCTGTAAGTAAAGCAGCTATCTTCACACTTCTACAACTATAATTAGGAAATATAATTTGATATCCTGTGAGGCTAGCAAAAGCTCCCAGAAGAGTAATCCATTGATTACAAGTGTCATAATCGAGATAAAATCCTAGAGACGTGTTGGGTAAAATGTGAGTGTTTCTGTTGATCTCCTCAATGGCGAATCTCAATGCCAAAGAAAACTGGTAGCTCCTCATCTTGTACCTACAGAGAGGGATTATCGCCGGGCAGTGGTGGTGCACGCCTTTAATCCCAGCACTCGGGAGGCAGAGCCAGGCGGATCTCTGTGAGTTCGAGGCCAGCCTGGGCTACCAAGTGAGTTCCAGGAAAAGGCGCAAAGCTACACAGAGAAACCCTGTCTCGAAAAACCAAAAAAAAAAAAAGGGGATTATCATTATTTATGAATGGGACTCATATCATAATGTCTACCAGTATGATGCAATGGCTCTCATACCTTCTATGTTATATATCTATAAGCAATAATTTTTTGTTGTCATGGTAATGGTTATACTGTAAATGTCAGGGTATATAGTAAGTGGTGATTTGATTACCTTAAAGCCTCAGATGGAGCTAAAATTTCAGGACAGTAAAGTTGACTTGAACTGATATTACCCATGCAATCTTCTGGTAAATAGAGACACATACAAATGCCCCTAATTCTTTCATGCTTTAACAGCAGATGGCAACTTCCATCATTTAAGGCTCCCCTAATGTGTACTGTAAAACCCCAGGGACCCCACAACACATTCACACTGTCTGTACATAGAGGGAGAGACTGCAGCATTTCAGTTGTTTTAATTAAAATCAATGATGCTTATGGGTATGCCTGAGTGTTTTGCATGCATCGACCCCAAAGCAACATTTGGATATGAACCTGGAGGGGGCTGAGGGTCCCGCAACCAAGCACGTATTGTTGAACAGCCTTTTTTTTTCTCCCAGTGCCATCTCCTTTTCTTTTCTGAGAACCATACAATGAAGAGCAGAATGAGCGAGTGAGCTTCTTATGGTTTAATAGCCTACATACATACCTCTGGGTTTTTTTTCTCAAAATTTTGTATTTTCCCTCATCTGCCAGCCTCTTTTTCTATCCCTTCACTATGTTCTTACCTCCCAAGAAAAGTGGACTTCACAAAAACCTTGAATACCCTGCTGGCAGATATTTGGACATTCTGAAAATATGAGACCTCTAAGGGGTTTATTTTGTAATTCTGAATGTTTTGTTTTCTTTTGTTTTGCTTTAACATTAATAGGCTTTAACCTATATATTTACTGGCTTCTAAAGAGACATAATTGAAATTCACGGATACCAATAGACACTCTAAAAATTGATATTGGCAGTGAGAGACAAGCTTCATCCATAAAAGCGCTATTATAGTAAGCTCAACAGGGTCTCACTGCTAATTCTGACTGGTAAGTCCAAGCCAGTTTCCTCTAACTAAGATAAAATGTCCTTTGCCCTTCATGCTGCTTTGTTCTCTGAGTGTCTGCTTTTGTTTCTGCCCAGACTAACAACATGTTTATTCAAGATTGCTATGTTGTTTCCCTTTTACAATGAAAGTGATATATATTTAAACACAACATGCTTTAATCATAAAATCTTAGTTTATTAGAATTTGTCTTTTGTGTTATAGATGTAGAGACTACCCATATAGAATTAATGTTTGTTGTTCATATCATGTATTTAATAACAAAATGATTATAAGTAAATGCTTCTGTAAACTAAAACTGAAGACTTTGGCCTCATTCATTTTGTTCATAGTAATACTAAAATCAAAAATTAATATTAAAATCAAATATGTATTTAATCAATATGACCACAAGGGTAGAATAAATAAAAATGACTATGTTACTGAACAGTTCTTTGAAACAATTAGTCTGAGGTTTTACATATAAATTTAATGTCTACTTTTTTTTTTTTTTTTTTTTTTGGTTTTTTCGAGACAGGGTTTCTCTGTGTAGTTTTGCGCCTTTCCTGGAACTCGCTTTGGAGACCAGGCTGGCCTCGAACTCACAAAGATCCGCCTGCCTCTGCCTCCCGAGTGCTGGGATTAAAGGCGTGTGCCACCACCACCCAGCTTAATGTCTACTTTTAAGTCAAAGACATATAGAATCATAAAATTCAGGTTAAAACGATATTTCCTGTATTTTATATCAACTTTATTTCTACAATATGGTTCATATCCCTTAGGATTATCAATTTCATTTAAGATATTATTGTTTCTATAAAGTATATGTTACTCATATTGCAATATTATCATCGCTTCATATACAAACACGTTATATCTGTTCTTTTAAATGTGATATCTATATACAATTTATGAATGCATATGCAGTAATAAATATTTTAATGATTGTGGGGATAATTTTCACCAGGAAACCTGATTAAAAATAAATGAACAAATATGTGTTTGAAGATCCAACACAGTGATTTTATCTTCTTAAGTAAAGCACAGCAAACTACTACTTTCAATTCTATTAGACCAAAATGAACACACCAGGACATCTTAAATATGAATACACCTTTAAAAATTGAGATCACTTGATGATATTTTTAAAACATGGGACAGGGATATCTATCTATGTAATGATAAATTATCTTAATACATAGTGAGTAAAGAATTTTCAGTGTGACTGTATCTGGTTCACCCACATTCTCATCAGAAAGACGGTCCTCATTTTCTGTAAATAAGCATTATGAATTCATGGGCTTTGTATGGTGAACTTTGATGAGAATGAAACTTGGTGTCAATGAGACTATAAAGAGAAGGATAGACATTTCGTGAGAAAGAATATTCTCACAATAGATAGCAAGTTTATTTGTTAAACCTCCTATGTCTCGTGGGGGATTTATTTGGAAATAAATCACAGCAACAGGAAGTATGATTGTATGTCAACTTGGCAAGGGCTGGCAAGGGCTCTACTTTTGATGGCTTTTCTTGGTTACCAACTTGACTACATATAATCTCAATCATAGAGATCAGGAAGCATCCTTTTAATCCAGATACTGTAGATATTTCCTTAATCAAGATCTTGAGGCAGGAAGATATACCTTTAGTGCAGATCTAATTCTGATGGACACTTGTACAAAGAAAAGGGAAAGAAGGAATCTTTTTCTCTTTGTCTACTTGCTATCACCCCACTAACAAGTCCATTCTTTTACTTGAATTAGAACCTACTTCTTCTGCATTCCAGGATGTATATCAAGATATGTGGCTTTGATATATTTAACCACGAGATTTATATTGATCCTCTACATCAGGTAGTCAAAGGAGTATATGTATACATGCAAACATGTGTAAGGTAAAAAGTAAAAAAAAAAATAATTGAGCAATAGTTCTCAAATAGAAGTTACACTGGCAATCCAGGTAAAATAAACTTTAATACATAGGATAAAAATATTACAGATAATACATGTAAATAGAAAAATACAATAATATTCATAGAATTTGAAAGCTGTTTTCTGGAACTTAAAGTATTTATGCTACAACATATAATACACAAATCTAACACACATACACACAAAACAACAAACATGCATTTGAAGAGCTAGAAGAGAAAATAGAATGTTCTCATCATGATGAAATGGCTAATATTTTGTAGAAATGTGTATCTAGTCATGTAAACATGTTGAAATAAATGTAAATGTATACAGAAAAATAAATTTTAAAAGTGTTTTAAAATTACAAAACAATAAAGCTACAACAAAAAACAAACAAAATGATAAGAACCTCATTCATAGTGATAGAATATCTCTAAGACAGGATGAAGACTTTTCTGGGAATGAGGTCAGAAGTGGAATAAATATGACATGTCATTTTATTTTTATTTTAAATGTTTGATGGGCCTCCAAAATGATTTTCAAAACATCTCTATACATTTTCATGCCCACCTGCAGAAAAAAATTATTTGTCTTTGCCAACAGATTTTCAAGTATTTATGGTTAGATTTCTTGATGGTAACCATTATAGTGTTGTAAGCTGGTACTTACATCTAGATAGTTGTGATTTCCTTTAAACATCGAAGAAAAAGCTAACTATTTCTTTGAACAAAGGAGACAAAAAAAGCAGTTGAGGACACACAGCTTATACAACAAGTAAAGCTGACAGTCTGGGTGTCAACATGCAGGGCAGTGATATTGGACCATTATCCTCCACCTTTCAGAGAAATCAATTCAAAATGGATCACAGTCCTTAGCTTTAAAAATGAAACACTAAAAATTATAGAACACACACCTAATAACTGTCAAAGTCTTAGTGTGGGCAAGAACTTACAGAAGATAATGCCAATGTCACACAAATTAGCCTCAGCTACCAAAAAATAGAAGTATGCAAAATGAAGATGCAGCTATGAAAATAATGAAAACAATATTCTTTACAGCAATGGAAACTATTGTCAGAGTACCACATATGCGATAAATAACTCTCTTTTTGTTCTTTAGATGATAATTAATGTCAAAAGGATTCAATAATCTGATGAAGTTGTAAACCAAAGCAATAAATCCTCAATTCATCAAATGGGGTAATGGCATGTACAGATCTTGTATAAAACAAAAGCACGAGAGGCCGGCCCCCAGCTCCCATCTTGCTCCGGACTTCCCTTTTGGAATACTGGTGAGTACCCTTCCTTGCCCCAGACCCCATCCCTGGGCACCAGCCACTCCAGGGAAGACCTGCCCAACTTGGCCCCAGGTTCTGGCCACCAGGCAGGTTCCCTGCTAGCCGCACCGGGAAGGATCCCCTTCTCCAAGACCCCTGGCAGACCGTGCAGTCTCCACGCCCTGCCCCCACGCCCATCTGCCTCTTCCTGAGACTTAGAGGCCGGACCCCAGCTCCCATCTTGCTCCGGACTTCCCTTTTGGAACACTCCTGAGTACCCTTCCTTGCCCCAGACCCCATCCCTGGGCACCAGCCACTCCAGGGAAGACCTGCCCAACTCGGCCCCAGGTTCTGGCCACCGGGCAGGTTCCCTGCTAGCCCCACCGGGAAGGATCCCCTTCTCCAAGACCCCTGGCAGACCCTGCAGTCTCCACGCCCTGCCCCCACGCCCATCTGCCTGAGCCCCAAGCCTCTTCCTGAGACTCAGAGGCCGGCCCCCAGCTCCCATCTTGCTCCAGACTTCCCTTTTACAACACTGGTGAGTGCCCGTCCTTGCCCCAGACCCCATCCCTGGGCACCAGCCACTCCAGAGAAGACCTGCCCAACTTGGCCCCAGGTTCTGGCCACCGGGCAGGTTCCCTGCTAGCCCCACCGGGAAGGATCCCCTTCTCCAAGACCCCTGGCAGACCCTGCAGTCTCCACGCCCTGCCCCCACGCCCATCTGCCTGAGCCCCAAGCCTCTTCCTGAGACTTAGAGGCCGGCCCCCAGCTCCCATCTTGCTCCGGACTTCCCTTTTACAACACTGGTGAGTGCCCGTCCTTGCCCCAGACCCCATCCCTGGGCACCAGCCTCTCCAGGGAAGACCTGCCCAACTCGGCCCCAGGTTCTGGCCACCGGGCAGGTTCCCTGCTAGCCCCACCGGGAAGGAGCCCCTTCTCCAAGACCCCTGGCAGACCCTGCAGTCTCCACGCCCTGCCCCCACGCCCATCCGCCTGAGCCCCAAGCCTCTTCCTGAGACTCAGAGGCCGGCCCCCAGCTCCCATCTTGCTCCAGACTTCCCTTTTACAACACTGGTGAGTGCCCGTCCTTGCCCCAGACCCCATCCCTGGGCACCAGCCACTCCAGAGAAGACCTGCCCAACTTGGCCCCAGGTTCTGGCCACCAGGCAGGTTCCCTGCTAGCCCCACCGGGAAGGATCCCCTTCTCCAAGACCCCTGGCAGACCCTGCAGTCTCCACGCCCTGCCCCCACGCCCATCCGCCTGAGCCCCAAGCCTCTTCCTGAGACTTAGAGGCCGGCCCCCAGCTCCCATCTTGCTCCGGACTTCCCTTTTACAACACTGGTGAGTACCCTTCCTTGCCCCAGACCCCATCCCTGGGCACCAGCCACTCCAGGGAAGACCTGCCCAACTTGGCCCCAGGTTCTGGCCACCGGGCAGGTTCCCTGCTAGCCGCACCAGGAAGGATCCCCTTCTCCAAGACCCCTGGCAGACCCTGCAGTCTCCACGCCCTGCCCCCACGCCCATCTGCCTGAGCCCCAAGCCTCTTCCTGAGACTTAGAGGCCGGCCCCCAGCTCCCATCTTGCTCCGGACTTCCCTTTTGGAACACTGACTTCCCTTTTGGAACACTGGTCTGTCTGAACCAAGTGTGCGGATAAGGCCAAGAACGAACCACAAGGAGATGGGCAGACGTCAAGGCAGAAACATATACAACAAAATGAATAGCAATACAGCATCACCAGGCCCTAGCACTCCTCCAACACCTAGACCTGAACATCGGAAACTGGAAGAAGCAGAAGAAAACAGCCTTATGAATGACATCATGAAGAAGCTAGAGGCTTGCGTAGAGGAAAAGACAAAAAAATGTGAAGAACGCTGTAAACAACTAGAGGAAAGGGCAAACAAATTAGAAGGAATCAATAAAGTCCTGGAAGAAAACAATAAAATACTGAGAGAACAACATAAATCCAGCTACTCTGAACCTGCTAGAAGAGAAAGTAGGAAGTAGTCTTGAACGCATTGGCATTGGAGACTACTTCCTAAATAGAACACCAGTAGCACAGACTCTGAGACAAACAATCAATCAATGGGACCTTTTGAAACTGAGAAGCTTTTGTAGAGCAAAGGATACGGTCAACAAGGCAAAGCGACAGCCTACAGAATGGGAAAAGATCTTCACCAACCCCACATCTGACAGAGGACTGATATCCAGAATATATAAGGAACTCAAGAAATTAGACATCAAAATGCCCAACAGTCCAATTAAGAAATGGGCTATAGAACTAAACAGAGAATTCTCAACAGAGGAAACTCAAATGGCTGAAAGACATTTAAGGAATTGCTCATCATCCCTAATCATCAGGGAAATGCAAATCAAAACAACTCTGAGATACCACCTTACGCCTGTCAGAATGGCTAAGATCAAAAACACTGAAGACACCTTATGCTGGAGAGGATGTGGAGCTAGGGGAACTCTCCTCCACTGCTGGTGGGAATGCAAGCTTGTACAACCACTTTGGAAATCAATATGGCGCTTTCTTAGAAAATTGGGAATCAATCTCCCCCAAGATCCAGCTATACCACTCTTGGGCATATACCCAAGAAATGCTCAACCACACCATAAGAGCACTTGTTCAGCTATGTTCATATCAGCATTGTTTGTAATAGCCAGAACATGAAAACAACCCAGATGCCCTTCAACTGAAGAATGGATAAACAAAATGTGGTACATATACACAATGGAATACTACTCAGCAGAAAAAAACAATGGCATCATGAGGTTTGCAGACAAATGGACGGATCTAGAAAAAATCATCCTGAGTGAGGTAACCCAGACTCAGAAAGACAAACATGGTATGTACTCACTCATAGCAGGATACTAGACATGAAACAAGGATGAATTGTCTGCTACTCACATCACCAGGGAGGCTACCCGGAAAACAGGACCCCAAGAAAGACACAGGGATCGCCCAATAACAGAGAAATGGAATGAGATCTACATGAACAGCCTGGACATGAGTGGGGGTAATGAAAGGCGAGGGTCGAGGGAAAGAGAGCTTGGGGGAGCGGGAGATCCCAGCTGGATCAACAACAGAGAGGGAGAACAAGGAATAGGAGACCATGGTAAATGAAGACCACATGAGAACAGGAAGAAGCAAAGTGCTAGAGAGGCCCACAGAAATCCACAAAGATACCCACACAACAGACTGCTGGCAATGGTCGAGAGACAGCCCGAACTGACCTACTCTGGTGATGGGATGGCTAAACACCCTAATTGTTGTGCTAGAAACCTCATCCAACTACTGAGGGATCTGGATGCAGAGATCCATGACTAGGCCCTGGGTGGATCTCTGGGAGTCCAATCAACGAGAATGAGGAGGGTTTATATGAGCGAGAATTGTTGAGACCAAGGTTGGATAAAGCACAGGGACAAATAGCCAAATGAATGGAAACACATGAACTATGAACCAATGGCTGAGGGGTCCACACTGGATCAGGCCCTCCGAATGGGTGAGACAGTTGATTGGCTTGATCTGTTTGGGAGGCATCCAGGCTGTGCGACCAGATCTTGTGCTCATTGCATGAGTTGGCTGTTTGAAACCTGGGGCCTATGCAGGATTGTTTGGCTTGGCCTGGGAGGAGGGTACTAGACCTACCTGGACTGAGTCTACCAGGTTGACCTCAGTCTGTGGGGAAGGCTTTACCCTGGAGGAGATGGGAATGGGGGGGGGAATTGGGGGGAAGGTGAGGGGGACGGGAGGGGGGAGAACAAGGGAATCCGTGACTGATATGTAGAACTGAATTGTATTGCAAAATAAATTAAAATAAATTAAAAAAAAAAATACTGAGAGAAAATCAAGAAAAATCAATGAAACAAATGAAGGAAACAGTCCAAGACCTGAAAAGGGAAATAGAAAAAATGAAGAAGACACAAACAGAGGGAATGCTGGAAATAGAAAATCTGAGAAAACGATTGGGAACTTCAGATGCAAGTATAATCAACAGAATGCAAGAGATGGAAGAGAGGATCTCTAGCGTTGAAGATACAGTAGAAGAAATACATTCATCAGTCAAAGAAAACACTAAAGCCAACAAAGTCATGAACCAAAATGTCCAAGAAATTTGGGTCACCATGAAAAGACCAAACCTAAGAATAATAGGGGTCGAAGAAGGAGAAGAATACCAACTCAAGGGCACAGAAAATATATTCAACAAGATCATAGAAGAAAACTTTCCCAACTTAAAGAAGGAAATGCCTATGAAGATACAAGAAGCTTATAGAACACCAAACAGACTAGACCCCCCAAAAAAGTCCCCTCGACACATAATAGTTAAACAACTAAACGTACAGAATAAAGAAAGAATATTAAGAGCAGCAAAGGAAAAAGGCCAAGTGACATATAAAGGCAAACCCATCAGAATAACACCCGATTTCTCAATGGAGACTTTGAAAGCCAGAAGAACCTGGACAGATGTAATGCAGACACTAAGAGACCATGGATGTCAACCTAGACTAATATACCCAGCAAAACTTTCAATCACCATAGATGGAGTGAACAAGACATTCCATGACAAACCCAGATTTAAACAATACTTATCCACAAACCCAACCCTACAGAAAGCACTAGAAGAAAAATTCCAATCTAAGGAAGTCAGATACACCCTCGAAAACACAGGCAACAGATAAAGCTACAGCAGTAAACCCCAACGTATAGAAGTACCCACACATCACCACCAAAAAATAACAGGAATGAACAATCACTGGTCATTAATTTCCCTCAATATCAATGGACTTAATTCACCTATAAAAAGACATAGGCTTACAGAATGGATACGAAAGCAGGACCCATCTTTCTGCTGCATACAAGAAACACATCTCAAATTCAAAGATAGACACTACCTAAAAATAAAAGGCTGGGAAAAGACTTTCCAATCAAACGGTCTTAAGAAACAAGAGGGTGTAGCCATCCTGATATCCAGCAAAATAGACTTCAAACTAAAATCAATCAAAAGAGATCAAGAAGGGCATTACATACTCATCACAGGAAAGATCCACCAAGATGAAGTCTCAATTCTGAATATTTATGCCCCAAACACAAGGGCACCCACATATGTAAAAGAAACATTACTAAAGCTTAAATCACATATAAAACCCCACACATTAATAGTGGGAGACCTCAACACCTCACTTTCACCACTGGACAGATCTCCCAAATTGAAACTTAACAGAGAAATAAAGGACTTAACTGATGTCATGACTCAAATGGACTTAATCGATATCTACAGAACATTCCATCCTAACAAAAAAGAATATACCTTCTTCTCAGCACCCCATGGAACCTTCTCTAAAATTGACCACATACTTGGCCACAAAACAAATCTAAACAGATACAAAACAATTGGAATAACCTCCTGTGTTCTATCAGACCACCATGGTCTAAAGTTGGATTTCAACAACAACAAAAACTACAGAAAACCTGCAATCTCATGGAAACTGAATAATACCCAACTGAATCACCAATGGGTTAAGGAAGAAATAAAGAAAGAAATTAAAGACTTCCTAGAGATCAATGAAAATGAAGACACCACATATCCAAATTTATGGGACACTATGAAAGCAGTACTAAGAGGGAAATTCATAGCACTAAATGCCCACATAAATAAGTTGGAGAAATCTCACACTAGAGACTTAACAGCATACCTGAAAGCTCTAGAACAAGAAGAAGCACAGTCTCCCAGGAAAAATAGACGCCAGGAAATTATCAAAGTGAGAGCTGAAATCAATAAAATAGAAACAAAGAGAACAATACAAAAAATTAATGAAACAAAGAGTTGGTTCTTTGAGAAAATCAACAAGATAGACAAGCCCTTATCCAAACTAACCAAAAGACAGAGAGAGAGCATCCAAATCAACAAAATCAGAAATGAAAAGGGGGACATAACAACAGACATTGAGGAAATCCAGAGAATCATCAGGTCATACTTCAAAAACCTCTATTCGACAAAACTGGAAAACCTAAAAGAAATGGATAACTTTCTGGATAGGTACCACATACCTAAGTTAAATCAAGACCAGATAAACTATTTAAATAGTCCAATAACCCCTAATGAAATAGAAACAGTCATTAAAAGTCTCCCAACCAAAAAAAGCCCAGGACCAGATGCTTTCAGCGCAGAATTCTACCAGATCTTCAAAGAAGAGTTAATACCAATACTCTCTAAATTGTTCCACACAATAGAAACAGAAGGAACATTACCAAACTCCTTCTACGAGGCTACAATTACCCTAATTCCTAAACCAAACAAGGATACAACAAAGAAAGAGAACTACAGACCGATCTCCCTCATGAACATTGATGCAAAAATACTCAATAAAATACTGACGAACAGACTCCAAGAACACATCAAAACAATTATCCACCATGATCAAGTAGGATTCATTCCAGGGATGCAAGGGTGGTTCAACATACGAAAGTCCATCAATGTAATACACCATATAAACAAACTCAAAGAAAAAAACCATATGATCATCTCACTGGATGCAGAAAAGGCATTTGACAAAATCCAACACCCCTTCATGATAAAGGTATTGGAGCGATCAGGAATACAGGGAACATACCTAAACATAATAAAGGCAATTTACAGCAAGCCAACAGCCAACATCAAATTAAATGGAGAGAAACTCAAAGCAATTCCACTAAAATCAGGAACGAGGCAAGGCTGTCCACTCTCCCCATACTTATTCAATATAGTACTTGAAGTTCTAGCCAGAGCAATAAGACAACATAAGGAGATTAAAGGGATACAAATTGGAAAGGAAGAAGTCAAGCTTTCCCTATTTGCAGATGACATGATAGTATACGTGAGCGACCCCAAAGATTCCACCAAGGAACTGATACAGCTTATAAACACCTTCAGCAACATAGCAGGATACAAGATCAACTCAAAAAAATCAGTAGCCCTCCTATATACAATGGACAAAGAAGCGGAGAAGGAAATCAGAGATACATCACCCTTTACTATAGCCACAAATGACATAAAATACCTTGGGGCAACACTAACCAAGCAAGTGAAGGACCTATATGACAAGAACTTTAAGTCCCTGAAAAAAGAAATTGAAGAAGATGTCAGAAAATGGAAAGATCTCCCATGCTTATGGATAGGCAGGACTAACATAGTAAAAATGGCAATCTTACCAAAAGCAATCTACAGATTCAATGCAATCCCCATAAAAATACCAACACAATTCTTCACAGACCTGGAAAAAATAATACTCAACTTCATATGGAAAAACAAAAAACCCAGGATAGCCAAAGGAATCCTGTACAATAACACAACTTCTGGAGGCATCACGATCCCTGACTTCAAGCTCTACTATAGAGCTACAGTAATAAAAACAGCTTGGTACTGGCATAAAAACCGACATGTGGACCAATGGAATCGAATTGAAGACCCTGACATTAATCCGCTTACCTATGAACATATAATTTTTGACAAAGAAGCCAAAAGTGCACAATGGAAAAAAGAAAGCATCTTCAACAAATGGTGCTGGCAAAACTGGATATCAACATGTAGAAGGCTGCAAATAGATCCATATCTATCACCGTGCACAAAACTTAAGTCCAAGTGGATCAAGGACCTCAACATAAATCCAGCTACTCTGAACCTGCTAGAAGAGAAAGTAGGAAGTAGTCTTGAACGCATTGGCATAGGAGACTACTTCCTAAATAGAACACCAGTAGCACAGACTCTGAGACAAACAATCAATCAATGGGACCTCTTGAAACTGAGAAGCTTTTGTAGAGCAAAGGATACGGTCAACAAGGCAAAGCGACAACCTACAGAATGGGAAAAGATCTTCACCAACCCCACATCTGACAGAGGACTGATATCCAGAATATATAAGGAATTCAAGAAATTAGACATCAAAATGCCCAACAGTCCAATTAAGAAATGGGCTATAGAACTAAACAGAGAATTCTCAACAGAGGAAACTCAAATGGCCGAAAGACATTTAAGGAACTGCTCAACATCCCTAATCATCAGGGAAATGCAAATCAAAACAACTCTGAGATACCACCTTACGCCTGTCAGAATGGCTAAGATCAAAAACACTGAAGACACCTTATGCTGGAGAGGATGTGGAGCTAGGGGAACTCTCCTCCACTGCTGGTGGGAATGCAAGCTTGTACAACCACTTTGGAAATCAATATGGCGCTTTCTTAGAAAATTGGGAATCAATCTCCCCCAAGATCCAGCTATACCACTCTTGGGCATATACCCAAGAAATGCTCAACCACACCATAAGAGCACTTGTTCAGTTATGTTCATATCAGCATTGTTTGTAATAGCCAGAACATGGAAACAACCCAGATGCCCTTCAACTGAAGAATGGATAAACAAAATGTGGTACATATACACAATGGAATACTACTCAGCAGAGAAAAACAATGGCATCATGAGGTTTGCAGACAAATGGATGGATCTAGAAAAAATCATCCTGAGTGAGGTAACCCAGACTCAGAAAGACAAACATGGTATGTACTCACTCATAGCAGGATACTAGACATGAAACAAGGATGACTTGTCTGCTACTCACATCACCAGGGAGGCTACCTGGAAAACAGGACCCCAAGAAAGACACAGGGATCACCCAATGACAGAGAAATGGAATGAGATCTACATGAACAGCCTGGACATGAGTGGGGGTAATGAAAGGCGAGGGTTGAGGGAAAGAGAGCTTGGGGGAGCGGGAGATCCCAGCTGGATCAACAACAGAGAGGGAGAACAAGAAATAGGAGACCATGGTAAATAAAGACCACATGAGAATAGGAAGAAGCAAAGTGCTAGAGAGGCCCACAGAAATCCACAAAGATACCCACACAACAGACTGCTGGCAGTGGTCGAGAGACAGCCCGAACTGACCTACTCTGGTGATGGGATGGCCAAACACCCTAATTGTTGTGCTAGAAACCTCATCCAACTACTGAGGGATCTGGATGCAGAGATCCATGACTAGGCCCCGGGTGGATCTCTGGGAGTCCAATTAGCGAGAATGAGGAGGGTTTATATGAGCGAGAATTGTTGAGACCAAGGTTGGATAAAGCACAGGGACAAATAGCCAAATGAATGGAAACACATGAACTATGAACCAATGGCTGAGGGGTCCCCACTGGATCAGGCCCTCTGAATGAATGAGACAGTTGATTGGCTTGATCTGTTTGGGAGGCACCCAGGCTGTGGGACCAGATCTTGTGCTCATTGCATGAGTTGGCTGTTTGAAACCTGGGGCCTATGCAGGATTGTTTGGCTCGGCCTGGGAGGAGGGGACTAGACCTACCTGGACTGAGTCTACCAGGTTGACCTCAGTCTGTGGGGAAGGCTTTGCCCTGGAGGAGATGGGAATGGGGGGGAGTTGGGGGGAAGGTGAGGGGGACGGGAGGGGGGAGAACAAGGGAATCCGTGGCTGATATGTAGAACTGAATTGTATTGCAAAATAAATTAATAAAAAAAAAGAAAAGAAAAGCACATAAAACCAGCAACTACTTTAAAAAATTTTTCAACATCAATGATCATAAAGTAAATATAAAAATAAATTAAGTGTTGATTGTTTTAGTATTTTGAGTAGAGTAACAATGTTTCAAGAAACAAAGATACATCCTAAGTAAGACGTGAACAACAGTATGGATTTCTTAATGTTTTCTGATTCACATCATTTCCATTGAAATCCAAAGGAGATAGAACATGTGAGAAATTCAGTTAAAACTTGAATAAACAATAATGGAAAAATTAATGGGTGTTTAAATCATTAATATTTCAGGGAAAATCAAATCACATGGGGCTCATATTATTAATGAAAGGAAATGGATAGGATAATTGATGTGCTTATGTTAGTAATTAGAGCATGGGTATACATGAGAAAAGTGAATAATCAAGAAATGGATGAAAAGAATGCCATTATTTCTTCTCAAAGAACAACTACACTTTGAAAATGGCCCAAAACAATGAGTCAAGTTGTAGGATATTCCATGTGTATAGAAAGTCATGAAAATGTCAAACCGGACAGATAAATGCACTGCAGAGGAACGTAGAGAGATGCAGAGTATCAAATGTGTAAAATAACATTAATTAAAGCAAACTCTTTTTCTTTGAGAGAAGAAAAAAGGGAACAGGAAGACACATCTGAAAAAGAGTTTTATGAGTACAAAAGAGGGAATGCCAGAATGGGAAAAAAATTAAATCTTGTGAATTCAAATTTATTTGAGGATGATAAAATCTGAATAATGAAAAGACACACATTTTAAAAGTACATACAGGACCATACTGCGTTTTCTACTTCTGAAACCGCTTGTTGTAGTCTCAAGAACATAAAAAAGTGGAACCAGCTTTGCCCTGGAGGAGATGGGAATGGGGGGGGGGGGGTTGGGGGGAAGGTGAGGGGGACGGGAGGGGGGAGAACAAGGGAATCCGTGGCTGATATGTAGAACTGAATTGTATTGCAAAATAAATTAAAATAAATTTAAAAAAAATACTAAAAAAAAAAAAAGTGGAACCAGTGCAACAATCACCACATTTCCACCACGATATAAATGATTTTGTACTCTTTGATGGCACTCAGAAGCATCAAAGGAGGACAAAGGAACAAGAGACTGCAGGAGCCAAAGAAGAAAAATCAAAGAGACCATTATAAAATAAAAGTGTCTACCACACGGTAAGCATGGGGGACAGGGATCCAATGTGTTCAGCAGCTACATATAGAGCTCATATTTTTGGAAAAACAAAAGTTTGTAATATTGTTGGTGTCTGAAGTCATCACTCTAACCACATACACTTTTTTGACATGTTCCATCTACACTCCATGGAGAATTTGAAAACCTTTCTTCTCTGAGACTTTCCATCTGAGACCTGGCATTCAAGATAAAAACAAGCTTCAAAAGACATTTGGGATTTTCTTTAACCACAGAACCCATGACTTCATCTAAGAGGGCAGACAGCAAGACCCCAGGGATAACTCTTCTTGAATAGACTTGCCCAGAGCTCTCTACCACAAAAGTTACATGAGACAGTGACTCAGGATGATGCAAAGACCTTGCAAGGGAGGATGTCAAGGGAGATGAGAGGGAAAATATCCTGAAAAATTTGTCAAACAGACTGGCTCAGTGAAAAGCAGAAGCACATCTGCTCTATAAAACTTTTAAAATTGCCAGTCTAACTTGCCAATGTCCTGGAGGAATCTAAAAACTTTGTTTTTACAAATCTTGCTTGACTACATATCAATATTTCTTCCATGTCTCCCTATACTCCAAAATGTTTTCTTTCTCAATCCTGGGAAACTAACAGGCTGAATTCATGAATTCCAAATCAATGGCTCAATCAATGATGAGCTTAGGTTTTCTGTTTACTCTTTAAACACTGACCTACTGTGCTATTGTGTGTTATTTTCAATGTTGAATCATTCATTTAATATAAAATCCTGATACCCTCTACATCCAGAGAAAGAGATTCAGCAACATTTTTGTTTTTCATTGAATATGGAGTACTGGAAATACCACCACCACTTTCAATAAATAAATAAATAAGAGCTTATATTCTCCACCAAACATGTATAAAATATTCATTCAGAATACTTTAAATGAAGTTTATCTGAAGAGGAGAAATTTCAATAATTGTAAATAGAAAGTCTGAAAACATTATCATGCACACATTTACCTAACATCTCACCCATAGCTTCACATGGGTTCCATCCTACCAGTTTACAGACCCTAAGTGGCAAAGTTGAATGTATCTTCTAGCTTCAAACCTGAGCACTGCCTCACAACTCCGCTATACATCTGCTATGTATTAAGGAACAAGTTCTGAATACAACAATGTTATTTATGACTGTCACAGAGGCCTATAGTTTCTTTATATTAAAAAAGGTTATAAATTAGTCTAGACTTGTGTCTCCCAGAAGGCTAGGTTAAGCCTCTAAGCGCTAATACCTTAGACTCCTGATTGAAAATTGGTTATTTTATGAGGAGATTGGTGTGAATAAGCTCATTATTGTTGGACCTGGTGTGATAGGAAAGAGCAATAGCCCAGATAGAGAACATGGAGTCAAGGACTGCTGATACTTCATAATCTGACTTGCAGTAAAACCTAAATACTTTTATTCAGAGGTTCAGAGTATAAGCATGTCAGTTTGAATTTCTGTATTCCAGAGCTGAGGGAGAATAGATTTCTCATGTTTTGCAACACTCATGTTTTGTTTGGTATTGGGCTGGTGCAAATTATTTTCAGCAAACATTCTCCTGGGTAATTTAAAACAAGACATACAATTTTTCTGTATTACTGATATATTTTTATTCTCATTAATTAATTTATTATCTGATACTTGGGGTTTCATATTAGCACTAGGACTTAAGATCTCTTCCTTTGATCTGCAAACATCTGTTTATATTACAGTTCATATGCCAGTATTGTAGAAATCAAAACAACATACATTTTCATTACAGGGGGGAAAAAATTTGAAAATTTAAACAAAATGGACATTGAAATGAGGAAGAACTTAGAAACCATGATGCAGAACAAAGATCTTTAGTTAGACTGTATCTATATTATTATTAGGATTTTTTATTAGCTTATAAAATAATGGGTTTGCCTAGACTATTTCCACAGGAGTTTATATTTTACTGATTCTTCTCCACATCTTATACCCCTATGCACATTGTTGGAACACCCTTCTGCCCCATTATACCTACCTTCTCCCATTTTATTTATTTATTTTTTTAACAGATCCTGCCTCAAGTTTATTTGTAAAAACAACATGGGGAGCTGATCATCTGCAAATAGTGTGTAGGTGTGTCACACCAGTCCATCTGTCTGGCAGAAACCTTTTCTATGGGGCCTTCACAGGAGCCTGGGCACCTTTGGGAGCCTGAGCTGGAACTAAGGCCTCTGCCTTGGTTTGAGCCTTGGGCTTTGGCTGACAGAGCCTACGACCCTTGGCCATGTAGCTTCTAATCCTCTTCCCGAGCTTGGGGTGAGCGATGAAAGCAAGACGGCTGAGCTTGTGGCTGGGGCCCTTTGGCATCTTGGGCTTAACTGCCTTGGGCTTCACAAGGGCCTTGATGGCCTCTGCACGCGCACTCACTGCCTTTGCATTGTTGGCCTGCATCTTCTTCAGGCCCTTCTTAGCAAAGCGCATGTTCCTCAGGAACTTGGGGTCCACCCCCTTAAGAGATTAGTATCTTTGTGACCGGGGTTTCTTGATAGCATTTCTGTGCCATTTTCGAGATTGTATATTTGTGGTGTGGTTCTTGGACTTGGCCATGTCAGAACGGTAACCGGCGGTTCCCGAAGCGCCCTTCTTCCGTTTTAAATTTGTCCTGTTTCCACTACTTTCCTTAAATATGTGTGAAGTTTCATGGGGAGATTATTTCTCCTACTACAAGAATTACTTCCGATTCTCCCTTTGAACTTTATGTAACAACTTCTTATACTAAAGCAAGACTTCAGGGAGGAGATTTTTCAAAATAGTTTTAAATCATGAGTCTCTAGCACTATTTCCAAAGTGCATACCCTTTCAAGCAGCAGGGGCTTAAATTGTGGTATTTTGGAAGTCTGTGGACAACACTGAACAACAACTCAGCTATGTGTTTCTCATGGCAGGTTATTACAGTTTTTGTTAGGTGGTCTGTTACTCTTCAGAGGAGCCTTCCATCAAATGGAAAACTTCTCTATGAACTACTTATGTATATTTATACATTGATTTACATGCATTATGCATATTTTATATAGATAGTCAATAGTATGATTTCTTTTGAAGTTGGCACAGATCCTGAAAGTCATTTAACTCTTCTTCCTTTCTCTTCTCTATTTGCCTCCCTGCCCATCCGAACTGCTGGTCCCTCATCCCAGATAAGCATATCAATTCACATTAAGCATGACAGCATGCACAAGCCTAGTACAAACACAGGGGTGGACAAATCCCTGTATTGAGTAGGAGGTAGCAATGAAGTCCTACCATTAGCTCACCAACTACTGGCGTTTGATACTTGCTCAGGGAGAAGTAGTGTGAATGTTCTTAAGTTTGATATCCCCAGTACCTCAAACGTTTTCTATGGGATTACCAAGAAATCCAGACATACATGGACAAGACTTATTTACTTGATATTTGAAAAATAGGGCAGGAAGTTAGGCTGATGAAGATAGGGGTTAGGTCTAGAGTCCCAAGCCTGAGGGGATAAAAATTATCAAAACCCATTGAACAAAATTCACAAAGATAACTAATAAAAATAAATAAGGAATTTCTTGATCTTAGGTCAGACCTGGGGAGTTAAAGCTGCAGTCACAGTTTGTAACAAAGCTCCTATAATTGGTAAAGAGATTAACATCACTAAACAGAAAACTTATACTCTGCACAATGAAAATATTTAGGGTCATGACAGAGTATAACAGCACTTATAGAAGAATCAAAATGAGAAACTGACAATTCCTTTTAAACATATTTGACTGAAACTTTTGATCATATTGATAGATCCTTGATAAAGAGTGATAAAATATAGACATATTCTCAAGGATTATCACAAAGACATTACTGCTATTTTGACCTATGCACTAGCACACATTTGAAGATGGTGGTAGGCTAAGGAAAACCATATGAATGGTTTAGTGCTGATCCAAGACTGGGATAACGTGTGTTACAGAAGCTGACCTGAAGGTATGACACACACTAGTGGGGACTAGATCATCTCATTATTACTTTTAGATGTTAGATGTAGATCTCAAATTAAGAGTCTTTGCTCAGTGATGGTTTTTCTGGCTTTAATTCAATTGTTTGTGGAACCCAGGTTCTGATATGGAGGTTCTAGGATTTTCAAAATTTTGGACCTATGTAGTTATATTTATTGTTACTAGATGAATAACTTTGTACATTATTTATTTCATCTAGAACTACAAATTTCCTTCCAGGGAGATTATTTTTCTAGATGTGTCTGTGCCACTACCAAGTGTTTATTAAACTCAAAGTTAAGAACATGAGCTGATTTTAAAAATGATTCCTACTTCTCTTGTTCAAGTTTTCACAAAATCAATGCTTTTTTATTTATTTTCTATTAATTAATTAAAAACACTAGTTGCTTTAAGAAGAAAGAGAGAACTTCAGTGAATCACTGCAGAGTCTTAGACATGCTTAGTAATTGAAAGAAAAATTTATTTTCTCCAGTGGAGTCTCCCTGGGTATACAAATTGGGCCTCCTGGCTCCTTCACCCGGTTCTTCTCTGTCCTCTCTCCTCTTCTGCCTCTCCTCACATGGCTCAATCTGGTATATCCACTCTGGACTCTCCAGATGCCTCTGACTCTGCCTATGCTCTCCTTCATATCTGCAAAAAAACTTTCTCCTTCACCATATCTGGGACCAGTCATGTCCTTTCTCTTGTTATTATTATACTGATTAGAGATAGATGACAAGACACAAGGCACCCAGCACTCATGGTCCTACACATCTCTGCAAAAGAAATGAGAGGAAGTACATAAGAAATGAGAGGAATCAAATAGTCTTGTTTCCAAAGATTTAGATACGTTTTATGAAATAAAATTGAGTAATAGGTACTCATAAATATGAAGAATGCACACAATACATTGTTTCAATTGAAAGAATGTAGAGCAATTTATCCAAAGTGAAGAACTGTGAGCAAGTGATTACACAAAACACCGTTTCCAAATCAGTAGTCAGAGGCATGAGCACAAGCTGTACTGAACTGGTTACAGCAGAGCATTTCACATTTTTCACAGATTAACAGAAGTTTCATGTAATTATCTCTTATTGAAAGTGCCCGATTGACTGATATCAGAAGTGGAGTTATAAAGTAAAGATTTAAATGCTTTCCATTGTACTATAGATTCCAGCCTTGGTACAGTATTTCTTTTATGTCAAAATTGTTATCATTTTTTAAAAATGAGCTCTTTTTCAGAGTAAAAACATATATGAAATGAAAGCAAGTTGCATTCATAAAACATATCAAGGGCATTACAAACATATATGCATGCACACACATGGAAACACTAGGTGCATTGAATGCAGTCATGAAATGTTGAAGATGAAAATAATACATTCACATCTCATATCTTTGTTTAAATACTAATTGACAGGATATGGTGGTTTAAATGGAAATGGCCCCCAAAAGATCTGGTACTCTTAGGAGGTATGGCCTTTTTGTGGTAGGTGTAGTCTTGTTGGAGGAAGTGTGTCATTCTAGGGGTAAGCTTTGAGGTCTCTTTTCTCAAGCTTCACTCAGTGTCACAATCAGTTGGCTTCCTGATGCCTTCAAGATACAGCCAGCATCACCGCTGCCTACATCCTGCCATGTTCCCCATCATGATGTTAATGGACTGATTCTCTGAAAATGTAAGGCACCCTCTCAATTAAATGTTTTCTTTATCACAGTTTCCATGGTCATGGTGTCTCTTCACAGCAATAAAAACCTAACTAAGTCACAGGAAAATGAATTTTTATGAAAGTGAATTTTCTAACTTACAAAACTTTGAAAAAGACATTAGAAGTTCAGGGTTTAAGAATGGACTTCATCAAAATGTGAAACCAATAAATATAAAGTCAAAAATTGCAGCATTATTTCTCACTGTTGGAATAGTGCTAATATTACTTAAATACCTCTATGTAATTAAGAAATACATGCACTAAGATGTAAGATGGACATTTCCTATAGAATATCCTTCATCTTTGATTGTCAAAATGTGGATGCCCAAATCACTCAAGGTCAGAGAACCTGAGCTTGCTTTACCCAGCAGTGTTACATAAAGGGATGATTTGACTATGGGCATGGTTACCAGGTGTTTGGAAGGGTCTGCACCTGCCTGTATCTAGCAAGGGGGAGGTCTTTTGCCTTTCACCTTGCCATGTTATAAAAAGTTCTTTTGAATAAAGTTCTGGGTCATTGGGTATTGATCCAAGTCCTCCTGAAGCTATCCTGTGTTTCCAGGTCTCTCTTTGGTTCTATCCTATTCAGCATTGTGTCTCTATGCACATTATCATACTATCTGGTTTTAGTTACTTTCTGACTGTTTATGTTCCTTGCTCGTATTTTGACATAGGCTTCTTATAATGTGCACCTCTTGACCTGGAAATAATGCTCCCTAAACTTCAGTATTCAGATTTGCAGTGAGCACAATTATGGATAACTTTATACTCCCCTAATATTGCTAGAATGGTAACTGCCACACCTTCTAGTTCTTATAAGAAATTATGCCACAATCAATACATTTTATGTACAAAAATGCTTTGATCATAAAATTATTTGTTTCAGTTTTATGAGGTATTTATGATATGGGTATTAATGATGTAATGATTTTTAACACATTTTTAATCTCCAGTGCAGCTCAAGTTCATCAGAAAAATGTCAATAGTGACACAACTGTGAAAATCAACTTCAGAACATCATAGGCAATTATTTGTTTTTCATCATTTTCTGAAAATGCTTGTTTCTCATGATATATATGACATTCCCCACTAAATTCTATTGCCCATGGTGTCCTTTAAGTCTTTTGAGGTCTATGGTAGAGACTAACCCTTAAATACGATTTCCTGTGCAGCATGTGTTTCTTGCACTGACAAGATCTGGGGGAATACAGGGAAGAAAACCTCCTGAATGAAGAATGCTGAGCTTTACTTATGCTGGACATCAGATATGCAATCAGGGGGTGGGGGCACCAAAATCACATCCAACCTTTCTGATCAACATTGTTGAATCAAAAATTTTGCTGGAAAACACTAAAGTACTGATGTAAAGATTCTAACCATAAATGTGTAAAATAGTAACAAAATATGGTCTTAAAAACGTGAAGAGTGATAACTTAAATTGTGTGAATTAAATGGTACAATAAAATAATGATGCTATGTTGGGATGATACATCAGAAAATGCCATGCTTGGCTGAGGATGAAACGGCCAGCAAAGCCCAAAGCAAGTCATAGCCCACTCAAAAGAAGTGGGACAACTTACACTCTATAAATGAGTGCTGCCTTGTAAATCTAACTTTCCCAGGACCTGGAGGAATTTAAAACCCCTCTTTCTATGAAGCTTGCATGTCTGCACAACCATATTTCATCACTGTCTCCTTACTCCACAATGTAGTCTCTGTCTCAATCCTGGGCAAATCGGTCGTATACTGATTTCATACATTTCAAATGCCAATGCTGAGATTAGGTTTCCTACTAACAGTCTGAACTTTGACCTTCTGTGCAATTTTCTCCTCTTTCTCCATGGTGAATTCTTCATTTACATATAGTTCTGATTTCTCCACAAACCAGAGTGCATGCTTCATTATTTTTAGGCTTTTACTTGAATATATAATATTATGACAACAAGTCTGTGCCTCCATAAACCATGACAACTGAGAAGCAACTCTCTCATATTACACAATCCACTCAACAAAAGTGTCCTGAATTTCCTAGATCAACTTGTAGTTTACCAAAAGCCACGACATGGGAACAGCAGATGCAATTAATACTCAAGGTGTCAACCCACCAGGAGGAAAACTCTCTCACAGGATTCCTCATTTAGGCAAAGCCACAAAACTGCAGACTCTGGAATACCACTTGCTTCTGTCTGTAATTTCACAAATACTATTACAATTTTTCTCTAGCTGCTCTGGGGAATCCCCCATTGCCTTTATTGTGGTGTGTTTTTCTCATGAATGCATCCTGATCTACTGGGGATCTCTATCTGTGGATTGTCTAGAAGATGACTCTTCCCTTAGATGTATTGTCTATTTGATATCAATAATGTTGACATAGGAAAATAGTTGAATTTCCCCAAATTCACTATGAGCTGATATATATCTTCAAAGTAGCTTTATATTAGACCAAGTTCCTTGCTAGTGGCTTTTAATATCAATTATTTCCAGGAAAAGCAGCCCAGTTCAAAAGGACATAATACCCAGCTGTCTGATTCATTGAACCAAGTTTAAAGGTACAAAACAACCTAGTTGCTATTCCACTCTTTCTTGCTAGGTCTGGTTGATAACCTAAGACAGTGAGTAACTCTCTGAACAAACTTCTGACCTCAGTTTTATGGTACGGGTATGTAAACTGAAGAATAAAAATTCAGCCAACTAACTTTTTTTTTTTTTTTTTTTTTTTGCTTTTTTAGAAAGTGTTTCTCTGAGTAGTTTTGGATTCTGTCCTGGAACTTGCTCTGTAGACCAGGTTGGCCTCGAACTCACTGAAATTTGGTGGCCTTTAACTCCCAAGTGCTAGGATTAAAGGTGTGAGCCACCACAGCATGGCCAGTTTTTTATTTGGGGTCCTAAAATTGTGTGGGTGACAGGGAACAATTCACTGAGGTTTAGAAACAAAAATGGCTTTCATTCAAGTAAAGGATAGGGGAAGATTTTCCAAATGGCCAGGGCTACAGAGAATAATTGGACATCACAGCCTCAAGAAAAAATGAATATTTCCCTTTTTATGTTTTAAAGTTACAAACAGGACAGAACAATATATTTTAAGATTTAAAATGATTTTAGTGTCACTGAGCCTTGGAGAGTGTTGAGTGAGCTCATATTTAGAGATTTAAGATAATTCTGATCTGAAACAAATCAGTTATGACACATCTCTCTTTGAAAACACTCCCTGTCCAAGAAAGCCTGGCTTTTTAGGACTGTTAATCACAAAATTTCTGTTTAAAATGCTTACTACACTCAGAAGAAGGATGTAGTATATGGTTTCCTTATTTTCCTTTGACTCCTCAGTAGGTTAGTTTTATAACTCCTTTAAAATTCTTTATAACTTTCTCTCTAGGTCAATAACGAATGGCTGGTTCTTTCTTCGCAGCTGCACGTTACTGCCCACCAATTAGGAAGTTGAGATTTATTGCATGTGAGTTGTTGGGATGATTGGTTTTTTTTCTGCTTTTCTTTTTTTTTATTTTATTTTACAGTACAATTCAGTTCATTTACTAACTATCACAATGAGGCATACTTCCTTTATCTTGAAAAAAGTTATACATGACTCTAGACTGGTGTCTCCACAGAGGTTCTATTGAACCTGTATGTTTCAATATCTTGTGACTTCTGTTAGGAAATGGTTTGTTTCCTGAGATGATTAATGTGGATAAAATCATTATGCATGGACCTGATGCGGTTGGAACTCTATAACATACAGAACCTGACATTGCATGGCAACCATAGAGAACATCGATGCCAGGACTGCAGGGTATCTCCCTCTTGACTCTCAGGGGGAAAAGTCACTTTTTTTGTCAAAGGTTCAGAGTACAAGCAGACCTAGAGAAACCCGGAATTTGAGTTTCTGTGTTCCAAAATTGTGCAACAAAAGATAGCTCACACTTTAAACATTCAGTTTTGGTTCTTTATTGTTATTTCATCAGAAATGTATTGTTACTTTGCCAGTTTATAAACAGGTGAGCTGGTACAACTCTTTTTAGGAACAATGACCTATGTGGCTCACCATGAAGCATGGAACTCCTGACAATAAGTGACATATTACTTTTTTTTGTTCTAGTATCTGAAACATGGGGATTTCATATTATCACTGACTTCTCATATCATCCTGAGTTGTATGATGTGTGTGTGTGTGTGTGTGTGTATGTGTGTGTGTGTGTGTGTGTCTTACAATTCATATGTCAGCATGAGAATAGACATCAAAACCCCTTACATCTTCACTATTCTTTGGTGAAAATTGTGGACATTGTAATAAAATGGACATTAAGATAGAAAAATCTTAGTAACTGTGATGCAAAACCAAAATCTTGAGTTAGTTTGTGTCTGACTTAGCATTAGTTTTATTTAGCTTATTAAGTAATGGGTTTGTTTAGAGTATTTTTATATAAGCTTAGATTTTATTGTTTCTCCTCCCCATCTACCATCCATATATTCTCAGGGTACCCTTATGCCTCATTATACTTATTCATTCTCCCGTGCTCTGTTTCCAGACCCTTCTTTAAAGACCTGTGATCTACCTTAAGGGAGACTATTTTTCCTGCTCTCAGACTTCCTTACTCCATTTCTTCCTTGGCACCCTGCAAAGCAACGTCTCTTACCCAGAAAACTATTCCTAAAGGAAGAAATGTTCAAGATATTTCCAACCCAGGTGTCTCAGGGTTGTATTTCCAGAACTGAATGTGTTTTCAGTCATAAGAGCTAACATTCTGTTTCCTATAGGAGTCTTTTGTACCATCCTGACCAACAACTCAACAGTGTTCTGATTGAAGGTGTTAGGGTTTTTGTTACTTAGTTTGTGGCTTTTCAGAAGACTGTTGTCAGTTATATAGGAAATATTTATTTAAGCTATTTGTGTCTATTTTGTACTGACTTACATGAATACAGGTGTTTGAATCTAGATATTTAATAGTATGATTCCATATGGGCTTTTCAGACATAATTCCTGTCATTTTATTCTGCTTCCTAGTCTATGAACACACACAGACATACACACATGCAGAAAGAGACACACATGGAGACACAAACATGCACATACACAATCAGAAGGAGTAAATATTGAAGAGAGACACTATCATACATACACACTCACACCGGGATGCACACAGAGAGTCACAAATATACAAACACCAAAAAAGAGACATTAAGACAAAGACAGAGAGAATACTTCATAAGAGTGACATGGGTGAAAGGTGATAGAAAAGGCCAGTAAATATCTCTTATCTGGAAAAACAAGTCACAACCACAAAACCATTTAAAACACTAAACATGTCAAAACTATATGATATAATTTCTTGCAAAAAGTAATGCATCATTTTTTACAAAAAATTAAAATTTAACATTGTTTTTTTCATAAAAACATTTACACAACCTATAATTACCTACCAGGGATATTTTGTATTCAAATAAAATTACAACATGAAGTGATAGCATATATAATCAAATTCCAAATTATTACCTTATGTCTAACTGTTGAAATGGTCCTGAACTGGCTTCAAGACTTATATTTAATTAAAAAAGAAATGACTTAAGTGTTAACAATGACATTTCTCTTTGAATGCGCTTTTTTTTCTTATTCAATAACTGTGTTCTTCTCTGGTCTTTAGAGAATAATAAAGAACTTAGCTATAAAAATGCAGTCGATGTGTACTACACTGGAAGACTAGATGGAGAAGGATTCTGTGGCCACCAAGACATTTCCATTGTTGCTCTGCTAGACAGAGAGAAAGGCTATCCACACACTGAAGAACACCAGCATGCTGAATGTCAGGAACTTGGCTTCATTGAATATGTCAGGCAGGTTCCTAGACACAAAGGCCATAGAGTAACTTCCAAGTACCAAGGGAAGAGGTATCCCAGGAAAAATGAAGACAAGACTGGAGCCCTTGTTGCACACAAAGATGGTGTGTGCATGTTTAGCATGAGCATCTGAGTCAATAAGAACCTGATCAAACTCCACAGAGAACCAGCTGGATGACGGTACAAATGGGAATGCTGAAGTTTGGGGCACTGAATATCATTAACCACAACACCATCCTCTTTGGAACAGTAACCTTGAAGGCTTTAGCTACATTTACAAGTACGTACACATATTTAATATTAAAAAATGTGATTATGTGACAGAATGTGTGTTTATTTGTTCTGAGCCTGGTTGTTTAAATTAATATACTTTACAATTCAATAATTTCATGTCATTTTTAGCAATAGACAAATATTCCAAAGCCTGGTAGAAAAATATTCTCCTTCTCGATTCATTTGATGGTGTTTATTTAGGCTGATGTATTTTGTTGCTATAGTGAAAAGAACAGCCATAAACCTGATTGTGTAAGAATCTTAGTGGTAGGATATAGGGGCCTTCAGGTGCATGGCCAGAAGTATTAGAGAATGGTCACAATGTAATTTAGAACCTGTATCAATCTGTCCATCATGACAAAATCAAGCACAGTGTATGAGGGCTTCTCTCTTTCCTGGCATTCTCACCACCATTTGTTCGTGATTGTGTTTTCTTTCATTATTTTCAGATGAATTTATTTTTATTTTATGTGCATGAATTGTTTTTGCCTAAATGTTTGCAATTGCACTATTTGCTTAAAAGTGTCTTACAAGGCAGAAGAGGGAACCAGATCTCCTGCAACTGGAGTTATAGATAGCTATAAGCCACAGTGTGCATGCTAAAACCCAAACTAAAGTCCTATGAAAGCAGAAAATATTCTAAACTTCTGAGAACTCTTTCCTACCCCATTTTGACCAGATTGAGACTGAGTCTCAAAGCAAGTCTTTTTAACATTCTCTGAGTTGAAGTGTGTGTGTGTGTGTGTGTGTGTGTGTGTGTGTGTGTGTGTTGATGTATATAAATGTGTGTGTAAAGTTTCCCACATTCATGCACATGTAGAAAGCAGAAAGACATCCTGTTCAAGCACTGTCTACCTTATTTCTTTGAGATCACAACTGCCACTAAGGCTTGCAGCTGAAGTCTTCTCTAACCTCCTGAAGCCAACATTTACTGCACTAGGATTGTGGGTTTCCATAAGACCACAGCAAGGTTCTTAGGGATGCTTGAGATTTAAAATCAGATCTTTGTGCTTGTACAGAAAATGCAACATTACACATAGCCACCCACAGTCTCTTGAAGTTTTAAGTTTTAATACTATGTTAGGTAAAGATGGTAAGCATCTTAAAATGTATTTTCTGAACATGTGAATTGTGTTGAAACTGTACTATCAGGTTTATACCTACTTCTGCTTAATAGTCTAGGGGTGGTTTTCATTTATTTTTAATTTTGCTCTTCAACCAGCATGACCATCCAATTTAAATTAACTTACACCACTAACAAATGCTTTTCAATTAATCAGGTATAACTTGCCAAAAGGGAACCTCCCCAAAGTTAAGATTGGAGAAGTGGTTTTTTTGTTTTATTATGTTTTCTGTTTGTTTGTTTGTTTGGGGTTTTTTGGTTTTGGGGGGTTTTGTTTTGTTTTTTTGTTTTGTTTTGTTTTTTGTCTTTCAGGAGAATGAAGGCTAAGGAATCTGAAGAACAAATGAGACAGCTGAAGAAAAATGAAAAATCATCCAGAAAAAAATGTCCCAAGAAAAAGAGTCAATTTCCCTATTGGTATATCACATATAAACTTTCATACATCTTCCTAAATGTTTGTTTCTGCTGTTTTCTACAGACACTTAACACAAATGGTCTTATGCAGTCCCAGTTCAATTAAAAATTAAAGCTGTCTTTGGAGTTGGAGAATGGCTCTATCCTTCTCTAAACCCAAGCATGTTTGTTAAAAGGAAAATGCAAAATCTCTGTATCATGTCAGAAGGGCCATCTGATATGAGACAGAAGAAAACCAAAATTAAGTGACTATTCTATTACTTCTAATCTCATAATTCTTCAGTTCTATTTTGATTCTTTAAAACTTTTCTTAAGGTATGAATTGTATATCAATGTTCACTTTCTGCCCATAATTAATAAAATCTCCTCTTTGTATCTTTTCAGGAGCAATTTGTAATGCCCAACAAGGTAAAATTTTGTTTACTTCTTCAAAAATTATTTCTAAGTTATCTGAATTTGAGTCAGCTAGTTAAATATCATCCATGTAATGATAAATTATAGATTTTGGAAATTGTTTACATATTACTTCCAACGGCTGTTGTACAAAATATTGGCACAGTGTTGGGCTATTTAACATTCCCTGTGGGAGAACCCTCCATTGATATCTCTTAACTGAGGATTATTAAGTTGGCACCATGAAGGCAAATCTTTCTCTGTCCTTTTCTTGTAAGGCTATTGAGAAGAAACAGTCTTTTAAATGGATAACTATAAGAGGCTATCCTTTAGGTAACAGAGTAGGCAAAGGAATTCCAGATTATAGAGAGTCCATTGACTGAATTACCTTCTTAATTGCTCTTAGGTCTATTACCATTCTTCATTTGCCAGATTTCTTTTTAATAACAAATACAGGAAAATTCCAAACCTGGTTGATTATGTAATTTGCTCAGCATTTAACTGCTCTTGTATCAGCTCTTCTAACGCCTGCAGTTTCTCTGTTGTTAAAGGTCATTGCTGAACCCATACAGGCTTGACTGTTAACAATTTTAAAGATAGAGCTGTCGGTGTCTTTGAAATATCAACAATTGTTGTGCTCTGTTCTTGTACAGTTGGATGGCCATGCTCTTTATAATACCTCCTAGTATTTCTCTCAGAAACATGTGTTAGTTTGTGGTTTGTTTCTGAGTTTGGAGGAATGTTAATCAGGGTATTCCACTGTTGTAATAAATCATAGCCCCATGAATTCATAGCTATATTCGCCAGATATGGCTTTAATTTTCCTGTCTTTCATTCTGGCCCTGTACATTTGACCAATCTTGCACTATGTTTCACTTGAGATAATATTCTAGTCCCTAACAGCTGAACATTTACCTACTGAAGAGGCCAATTTGGACCCCAAGATTCCAGGGCAATTATTGTTACATCCACACCCATGTCTACAACACCTTCAACGATAAAGACATTTATTCATAATTTTAATTTTGGTATTTGTTCATTTATAGAAGCTTGCCAAGAAATTTACTTTATGGTTTCTCCTGAATTTTTTGTTCTCTCTGCTATAGCTGTTCTATCACCTTGAGCAGGACTTTTTTTGCAATAGGCATGTGATTATTTAATTGCTCTGGGAAGGGGTTTCTTCCACAATGGCAGGAAAGGACTGAGCTGAATTTGCCATGGATACCTGAAAGAGTCCCCTCAGAGGGTTTCCCAACAATAATGGCAAATGATTACCTTGTCTGTCCCTTGCTGATCTACATTCATTAGTCCAATGTCTGCCTTTACCACACCTACTGCAAATTGCAGAAGAGAGGGGTTCTGTTGTCATTGTTCTTGAAGGAACATTGTTTCTAGGAACGCCCTGTATACAGTCCCTTTTTAGGTGACCTTGTTTGCTGCAATTAAAGCATCTGACATGATTATTTTTCTTCAAATTTCTGGAAATCATCTCTCCTATCCAAGTATCATCATGGTCATGAGGTTCAATATTAATTGTATCTTAGATCCATTCCTCCCAGGGTGCTGATCTTGCCTTTAGTGGCCAAATTATCATTTTGTATGCTACATTAACATCCTCAAAGGCCAGAGACTCAATGATAATCAGTCTAGCTTCTGAATTTGGTATCATTCTATTTACTGCTGAAGACAGCCTTTGTACAAAATCCATGAAGGTTTCTTTTGGGCCCTGTATAACTCTTGTAAATGACTCAATTTTCTTTCCTTCTTCTTCAATTCTGTCGCAAGCATTCAAGGCTGACATTTGGCATAAAATTACAATGTGGTCATCCTATGAAGATTGTCTTTGTATATCAGCAAAATCACCTTCTCCAAGAAGTTGATTTTGGGAAATTTCCATATCTCTAGAACATCATTGTTCTATAGTCTTAGCCTCCTCTTTCCACCAGGGTTTCCATTGTAACTGTGGATCAGCTTCTAGGACAACTGTAAAAAAAATCTTTCCAGTTCTGATGGATAATTCTATTACAAGTGGAACACGAGTTTAACATCTGCTTTACAAATGGAGAATGTATAACATATGAGACTATTAAATCTCCTCAGATCTAACATTTCTACAGGACTCCAGTTAGCTCACACAGCCTTGAGCATTTTGTAATTCCTATAAGTTTACTGGATCGATTAATGTTGGCTATTTGAAAGCCTTAGGCTGTTTCTCTGTAACCATATAATGAAATGCTGAGGTTGCTTCAGCTTTAAATTCTTCTGTCTGGGTCTCAATATCTCCATGATCTTTTTTAAGTTTTGTCTAAAATTTTTATCTTGAACCCATCTCAGCATTGACAAACACAAAAACTTTTGCCAACCCTAACTTTGAGGAGTTTCCATATCTAATTTTGATTTATAGTTTCTCCTGATTTTTTGTTCTCTCTTCTATAGCTGCTCTATCATCCAGAGAAGTATGGTTTTTGACAATGAACATTAGATTCCTTAATTGCTCTGGGAAGGGGTTTCTTCCATGTTGTCAAGAAAGAACTGAATCAAATCTGTCATGGAGGCCTGCAAGAGGAGTTTCATGAAGGCAAAAACAAAGAATTCCCTTGTCTCTTCCATGTAGAGCTACATTCATTATTCCAATGTTTGCCTTTGTCACAACTTCTGCATAATTCAGGAGGAAGAGGCGTTATATTGCCATTGTTCCTTAAAGACACATTGTTTTAAGGAATACCCTGTTTCAGTCCCTTTTTAGGTGACCTTGTTTACCACAATTGAAACATCTGACATTATTATTTTTATCAAACCTATGAAAATCACCTCTCCTATCCAAGTGTCATCATGATCATGAGATTCAATACATAATTGTGTGTTGGATCCATTCCTCCAAAGATTCTGATCTTGCCTTTAATGGCCTAATTACGCTTTTGCACAGTGCCTTAGCATTTTCAAAAGCCAGAGACACAATTATTATCCGTCTAGCTTCTGAATTTGGTATCACTCTATTTACTGCTGGAGACAGCCTTTATAGGAAATCAGTGAAGGTTTCTTTTGAGCTCTGTATAACTTCTGTAAATGACTCAATTTTCTTTCCTACTCCTTCAATTCTGTCCCAAGCACTCAAGGCTGCCATTTGGCATAAAGCCAGGGTATGGTCACCATATAGAGACTGCCTTTCTACATTAGCATAATCTCCCTCTCCAAGAAGTTGAGCTTGGGAAATTTCCATACTTCCAGATGTGCTTCATTGTTCAATGGTCTTAGCCTCATCCTTTCACCAGGTCCTCCATTGTAATTGGCGACCAGCTTCTAAGAAACTTGTAACAAAATCTCTCCAGTCTGAGGGATAATTCTATTACAAATTGCCTGCAAGGTCCATGGCAAGCAGCATTTTTGTGACTTTGTGACTCTGAGATACCATCTTACACCTGTCAGAATGGCTAAGATCAAAAACACTAAAGACAGCTTATGTTGGAGAGGATGTGGAGCAAGGGGAACTCTCCTCCACTGCTGGTGGGAATGCAAGCTTGTACAGCCACTCTGGAAATCAGTATGCCGGTTTCTCAGAAAATTGGGAATAAGTCTTCCTCAAGACCCAGTTATACCACTCTTGGGCATATACCCAAAGAATGCTCAATCTTACCACAAGGACACATGCTCAACTACGTTCATATCAGCATTATTCATAATAGCAAGAACCTGGAAACAACCTAGATGCCCTTCAACTGAAGAATGGATAGAGAAAATATGGCACATATACACAATGGAGTACTACTCAGCAGTAAAAAACAAGGATATCATGAAATTTACAGGCAAATGGATGGAACTAGAAAATACCATCTTGAATGAGGTAACCCAGACTCAGAAGGACAAACATAGTATGTACTCACTCATAAGTGGATACTAAATGGGAGGGGAGGGATGGCCAGACTGCAACCCACAACTCCAGAGAGGCTAGCTAACAGGGAAAGACCCTAGGAGGGAGACAAGGATGACCCTGTAAAGGAGAAGTGGATGAGATCTACATGAGTGGACTGGATGTGGGGGGGGGGGGTGGCAGAGGGCGAGGAGTGGGGGATGAGAACATAGGGAAATGGGAGGGTCAAGCTGGAACAGGGACAGAGTGGGAGGGCAGGGAGGAAGATACCATGATAGATGAGGACATCATGGGAATAGGAAGAGGCAGAGTGCTGGGGGAGGCTCTCAGGAATCCACAATGTTGACCCTACCTTGGTCTGCTGGCAGTGGTCCAGAGGGTGCCTGGACTGGTCTACTCTAGTGACCAGCCTAGCAAATATCCTAGCTGTCATCATAGAGCCTTTGTCCAGTGACTGATGGAGGCAGATACAGAGATCCACAGCCAGGCACCAGGCTGAGCTCCAGGAATCCAATTGATGAAAGCGAGGAGAGATACTGCAAGCGAGGGACGTTGAGATCATGATGGGAAGACGTGCAGAGATGACCGGCCACACTAGTGGAAGCCCATGAACTGTGGACTGGTGGCCGTGGAGCCCCCATGGGACTGGACTAGGCCCTTTGGATACAGAAGATGGTTGTTTGGCTCAAACTGTTTGGGGGGCACCCAGGCAGGGGGATCGGGATCTGTCCCTGGTATATGGGCAGGCTTCTGGAACCCGGGGCCTGTGGTGTGACACCTTGCATAGCCTTGGTGCAGTGGGAAGGGGCTTGGACCTGCCTAGGCTCAATGTGCTGGGCTCTGATGACTCCCCATGGGAAACCTCAATTTGGGGAATGTGGAGATGCAGGGTAGCTTGGGAAAGAGGGCTGGGGGGTGGGTGGAGTGAGGATGGGGGGTATGTGGATATATGTGGAATGAGTAGAAAATTTTTAAAAAAAGAATTGTTTTCTATCATAACATGAAAAAGAATGAGATCATAGCAAAAAAATAATAAATTGAAATTATATATACTTCATGAGTGTATTGTTGAGATTTCCAAACCTAATATTTCATTCTGATGATCTCATCACTTTCAAAATTTTGTTGCTGTGAAACTTACTCAAATTAATCTGGTACTCTCTGATGGACTCATCAACTTTGAGATGTTGCTTCAGTGAAAATTGCTCTAATTCATTCAATACCCTTTGATACTATTATTTATAGTTACTCATAGTGTGTCTACAATAAATTTACTTTAATAATTTTATTGTAATATAAAAAATGTAATGAAACAAAAATCAAATAGAATAACAATGTGATTAAGATAAAAAGAGAAGCAAAATATCGATTAAAAAAAAGGCTCCTGAAAAGTAAAATTGTTGACTTGGCCCTAGCTCATTTTGTTCATAGTAATGCTAAACTTAATATAACCTTAAATAAAATATGTACTTCATCAACCTGATCACATAGGTACAATAAATAAAAATTAGTATGTTCCTGAATACTGCTTTGGAAGAACTAACCTGAGGATTTACATGTAAATGTAATGTATACTTTTAAGTCAAAGACATATGGAATCATACAGTTCTGGTCAAAATGATATCTCCTTGATGCTTACCCCAACTTTAGTTCTACAATATGGTTCATATCACTTAAAAATTTATCAACTATTTTTAAGATATTATTGTTCCTAAATCAGTATATATTACTCATATTAGAAATTGCCATCCAATATGTACAAATAAGTTATATCTGTGCTTTAAAATGTGATTATATATAGATATATATGCATACATATATTAATGCACATACAGACATGAATATTTTAATGATTATAAGTGAAGGGTCCAGGAATATAGAAATATAAATTGTATAACTAAAAGAATAAAACCTGGCAGTCATCAGCTCTAAAGGTTAATTTCTAACAGCATCTCTCTGCTTTCAGCCAGCTCCTTTGCGAATAGCTAGGGATTAATTTTTAACCTCCTTGCCGCTTATAGCCAACAACTGCATGGACCAAAGTTAACTTTTAATAGTTGTTTCTATGTGACTTTTACCATGCATCCCATGCTGATGTTTCTAAGTGACTCCTAGGATGCAACCCATGATTGATGCTTAATTTTGCTATAAAAAGGAGATTGAAACCCACCCTCTTTGAGACAGCTCCAAAATTGTGAACTCTGGTTGTGGTCTCAACTAGCTGATAAGCTTTTGTTCCCTTTGGTGATCTTCATTTCTTTCTTTGATTTTCTTCTGGAATAAAGTTTGCTTCAGCTTTAATAGATGGTGGTTTCTCTCTCATTATATTGCAATCACAGACCCAACATTAATGATATTTCCCAAACAATGAAGTCTCATTAAAACAAATAAATGAAGAAATATGTGTTTGAATATCCAACACAGGGATTTTTTCCTATCTGATAAGTTAAACAATAGCTACCTTAATATCTTCAAATGACAAAAATAACCACAGAGGGACATCTTAATAATTAATGCAACTTTAAAAAAATAAGATGATGACTTGATAATATTTTAAGAGGTGGGAGGGGAATACTACCTATGAAATGATAAATTATCTAAATACATACTGAGTAAAGACTTTTCAGTGTCACCAGCTCTGGGTCACTGCACATTCATCAGAAAGACCTTACTTATTTTCTGTAAGTAAGGCTCATGAATCCATGGGTCCCGATAGTGAACATTTATAATTATGAAAGTTGGTGTCATTGAGAACTTAATGAGAAGGAATAAACATTACTTGAAGCTTCCCCATTGAAGGACTATTCTTACAATACATAGTAAATTTATTTGTTAAACCTCCTATGTCTCATGGTCTGTTCATTTGGATATTAATCACATCAAAAGGATAAATGATTGCATGTCCATTTGTCAAAGGGTGGACTTGCAATGGCTATTCTTTGTTGTCAACCTCATTACATGTAGTCTGGATCTTAGAGGTAGGGAAACATTCTTTTAATCCTGATAATTTACTCACTTCCTTAATCTAGATCTTTAGGCAGGAAGACAGATCTTTAATGAAGATCATATAAGATGGATGCATATATAAGGACACAGGAGAAAGAAACTTTTGCCTTTTGCCTCCTTGCTATCACCCTACTACCAATTCCATTCCTTCACAGGCATGAGAACCTATGTATTCTGGTTCCAAATGTGTATTAAGATATGTGGCTTTGAAATTTCTAACCCTGGGATGTACCTTGATCCTCTTCATAATGTATTCAAAGGACTATATGTATACATGCAAACATGTGCAAAGTTAAAAAAAAAAAGTATTCACTGAGTTGTAATACACACACAATAATAAATAACTACACTGGAAACAAAGATAAAATAAACATTATGTGTAGAATAAAAATGAAAATAGAAAAAATAATATATTCATAGAATTTGGAAGCTGGTTACAATAACCTATGCCATCTTGTCCACAAATTCAACACACACACACACACACACACACACACACACACACACACACCTCATGCACATGAAGATCTAGAATACAAAAGAATGTTTTCATCATGAAGAAATGCCTAATATTTTGTTGAAATGTGTATGTAGTTATGTAAACATATTGAAATAAATGTAAATTTATACTGAAAAATAAAAAATAAAATTGAAAAATGTATTTAAATTACAAAATAAAGCAAAAATAATTTAAAGCAAAAAATGATAGGAACATTACTCACAACTCCATGACTGAATGCTGAGTTATCTGGAGATGAAACCAGAAGTGGAATTACTGTTTCTTATGTCATTTTATTTGTAATTTTAAAGTTGATCAATGCTCAAAATGATTTCCAGAGTATCTCTATATTTTAATGCCCAACTACATCATATAAGGATTTCTCTTTGCTGACAGACTTTTAAATACTTATGATTAGATTTCTTGATGATAACCATTATACTGGGATAAGCTGGTATTTCTAGATAGTTGTAATTATCTTTACACCCCAGTGGTACAGCCAAATATTTTTTAAACAAGGAGGAAAATGAGGAATTAAGGACAAACAGTCTACACAACCAAAGCAGCTGACAGGCTGGGTATCAACACACAGTAGAGTGAAAAGGGAACAATATCTTCCACCTTGTATAAGAATCAATTCAAGCCGGGCGGTGGTGGCGCACGCCTTTAATCCCAGCACTCGGGAGGCAGAGCCAGGCGGATCTCTGTGAGTTCAAGGCTAGCCTGGGCTACCAAGTGAGTTCCAGGAAAGGCACAAAGCTACACAGAGAAAATCTGTCTCGAAAAACCAAAAAAAAAAAGAATCAATTCAAAATTATCACAGTCCTTAGCTTAAAACATGAAGCACTGAATGTGATAGGAGAATGCACACCTAATAATTATTATGACATTAGTGTAGGGAAGAACCTACTGAACAGAATGCTAATATTATAGAAATCAGCCTCAGATATCATAAGATGGAAGAATACTAAATGAGAATGCAACTACAATCAAGAAAAAATATCCGTACATCAAAGAAAACTATTGTCAGAACACCATATAATGGGAGAAAACACATTCCATTTGCTTTTTAGATGTTGGACTAGTGTCAAAATGTTTCAATTAGCTAAAGAAGTTGTAAATTAAGGGGAAAAAACCTCCAACCAACAAATGGGTAATGACATGAACAGATCCTGTACCAAAGAAAAGCATATATGGCTAGAACCTACTTTACAAAGTTTTCAACATCACTGATCATCAGGTAAATGCAAAACTAAAAAAAAAATAGGCATTGATTGTTTCCAATATTTTGAGAAGTGTGATAATGTTTCAAGATACAAAGATCATGATCAAGAAGAGACAAAGAACAAAAATGTCCACTGTGGATTTCTGAATGTTTCCAATTCACATCATTTCCATTAAAAAAAAATCAAAAGAGATAGAATATGTTAGAAATTCAGTAAAAAGAGTAATATGAATGACTAGAAAAATTAATAGATGTTTCAACCATTGACATTTCAGGGAACACTGAATGACATGCAGTTCATATTATTAATAAAGGTAAATGGAGTAGAAAATTTGACATATTCATGTTTGTAGACTGTGGTTATAAATGAGAAAAATGAAAAATAAAGATAAGAATGGAAGGCTTTTGATCAATCTTGTTATTCATATTTTTATTTTCACAAAAATAAATGTAAAAACTATTTAAATGAACATAATATTATGAGAATTTTTATAATAACCACACAGCAAATGTTATGTCCTTTAACATGAAACATGCTTATTAGAAAGAAGGTATCTGATTAGAAACATTATGAAGTCCAAATTATCAAGGAGTATATTCTCTACGAAACTAAAAACCTTCTGTAAGGTAAAGAACACTGTCAAAGGACAAAACAGCAGTCTACAGAATGGGACAAGATCTTCACCAACTCTACATCTAACAGAGGGCTGATATCCAAAACATATTAAAACTCAGGAAACTAGACATTGAGAAACAAAATAATCCAATTCAAACAAGGGGTACCACCTAAACAGAGATTCTCAACAGAGGAAGCTCAAATGGCCAAGGATCTCTTAAAGAAATGTTCAAGATTCTTAGCCATCAAGCAAAAGCAAATCAAAAGAACACTGGTCTTCCATCTTACACAGGTCAGAATGGCTAAGATAAAAAACTCAAGTGACAGCTCATGCTGGTGAGAATGTGATGCTAGGAGAACACTAAAAAATGCTGGTGGGAGTGCAAAATTGTACAGCAAATTTGGAAATCAACATTTTAATGTAGATGTAACCAACCATCTTATTAAATAAGAAACACAGAGCCGATTCAGAGAAGAAAGTCAAGAGGTCAGAGCTAAGAGCCTCACCCTTCCTGCTTCAGCAATCCTCTTCAGTCAAGAGAGCTCTCTGAAAGGGACCTACTTCCTGTGTGTATGTCTTTATATAGTCTAGCTGTTCTGCCTTCTCATTGGTTGTAAACCCAAACACGTGACTGCCTCGTCACCGCCTGTATGTACCGCCCTCCAGGTCCTTAAAGGCGTGTGCCACTGCTGCCATGCACTTGCTATGGCTCTAATAGCTCTGACTCCCAGGCAACTTTATTTATTAATATACAATTAAAATCACATTTCAGTACAAATAAAATACCACCACATTTCCCCTTTTCTATTTTAATAAAAAGGAAGAAAAGAAAAACGGTTATAACTAACAAAAGAAAAACTATATACAAAAGTTTCTCTGAAAATTAGGAATAGATGTAGATCAAGACCAGCTTTACCACTCCTGGAAATAAACTCAAAGGATGCTCCACCGTACCATAACAGCACTTGTTCAACTATGTTCATAGCAGCTTTATTTGTAATAAACATAAACTGGAAACAACTTAGGTGCCTTTCAACCAATCAATGACTGAAGAAATTGTGGTACATTATCACAATGGAGTATTACTCAGCTGGTAAAAACAATAACATCATGAAATTTGCTGACAAATGGATGGAACTAGAGAAGATCATCCTGAGTGAGGTAACCTGGACCCAGAAAGACAAACATGGCACGTACTCACTTATAAGTGGATATTATAGTGATAATAGCTATTATTATTATATATGATATTAGTTATAAATGAAAACTATGCTATAATCTGCCACGCCCACGACGGTGTCGCCCGCGTGACAAATACCTTGGATGAGGTGGTTACGTGGGAAAGGGGGGCTCGCGGCCCTCGGGTCTATGCCCCCGGCGACCCCTTATCAATCTGCCCAAATCATGGTGCCAGGCTACACGGAACCACGCAAAATCTGCTTACAGAAGCTGGCTGGCATTCTGCCTTTTTTCTCTTTGCAGCTGTGACTATTGCTGTTTCCTTGTGTATTGATTTCAGGGAGTTAGCTCTCAATGTTTCTGATGTGCCCCATAAAGAGAATAATGATTCCTCAAAAGTGGCCTCAATACCCCCACCTATAATTCAAGCTTTTAGGCAAACAGTTAAAGGGGGTCCTAGAAGTTTGGGGGAATTTATGAATGACTTAGAACAAAAAGAACTTATGACTCAGAGGGACAAAGATTCTAGCGAGGAGAGATGAAAGTAAAAGTCCAGGAACTCATAAGCAATCCACACGCGCAGCCAACAGCAGCTGCAAGGAAGCAGTTACAGGAACTAACCAGTCCTACAAGAATTATCAAGGGACAAATAGAGTTTCTCATCAAGGGTCGGTGGTGGCAACCCCCTAACTTTAATCCTAGATACAATAATTATTTGGAGCCATTGCCCTTTACGGGAGCTTATGATAAACATGGGAACCAATGGGTGAATCATAATAGCATGAAAACAGAATGGCATAAGTTACAGTTCATGGAAAGGATAGCTAGGTCCCAACCCCCCTGGTGCCTTCTCACCTGCAAGCAAAGGTTAAATATTTTCACACAAATGAAACCATGGTTAGAACGATGGTGGGAAGGGTTTAATTGTGATACAAAACAAAGGTCTAATAATTACGTAGAAGGAAAAACTTCAGCTAGTGCTGTAATGTTCTCTGTCTGGATGGGGGACCACAAAAGAGGAAATAACACCTGTACTCATGAGATCTATTAATCATTCTGAGAAAATTGTGTGACCACATTGTTAATTCTATGTCTATCGCCCCACTGGCCGATTGCCATGTTTCCTCAAATGAATGTATAAAAAACACTGCTTGATCTGAGTAAAATTGCAGCAGTTCACAGCATACTCTGGTGTCTGTGTCTGTCTGTCATTCGCCGAATCCCACTTATCCTGAGTACCTTCAACCCGTTCTCCCTCGGTCTGGTGTTCCTACTGAGACCCAGTCCGCGGCAGGTGGCGCTTCGAACAGGGACATGAAGGACAGGTAATTTTCTCTCTTCTTTCTCTCTTTTCATAAGTAGGGATCGGCTCCTGTCAGGGTTCTGCAGACCCGCCGGTAAAGGCTCACCGGTTAAGCACAGGTAATCCAGAAGGTAAGCATGGGGCACCACCTCTCAAAGGAGGACAAATTATTTGCATCTGTGATAAGACATATGTTGGCAGAAAAGGGCTTGAAGGTAACACCAGAGGCCTTGGCAGAATTCCTTAAACTCGTGAAGGAATTGTGTCCCTGGCTCACAGAGGATGGCAGCCTGACACTGACGGAATGGAGGAAGGTAGGGAAGGCTATGCACAGATATACAAAAGAAAAGGGAAAAGAACGCCTCAGTCTCAGTCTGTTTTGCCTCGTGATGTCTTGGAGGCTATTACTAGCAATGCAGTCGCTGCTTGGCGTCGCATTCCGCCTCCCGGGACAAAGAGCATGGTGTTATCAGGGATTATACAAGGGAATGAAGAAACATATCAAGCCTTTATCTCCAGACTTGAGGAAGCAATACATAGAATGCTTCCCCCTTCAGAGGGGACGGACATGCTTCTGAAACAGTTAGCCTGGGAAAATGCCAATACCCTGTGTAAAGACTTAATTAGGCCCGTCAGGAAGACAGGCTCATTACAGGATTATATAAAAGCATGCATGGATGCCTCACCAGCCGTAGTGCAAGGAATGGCCTACGCTGCAGCAATGAAAGGACAACGATTTAGCGCCTATGTTAAGAAAATAAGTAGCGGAGGGGCTGATAGCTCCCCGACCTGCTATAAGTGTGGAAAATCAGGGCACATGCAAAAGGAATGCCCGAATGCTGAGAATAGAGGAGGAAGAGCGCCTCCTGGCATTTGCCCACGATGCAAAAAAGGGAAGCATTGGAGAAATGAATGCAAGTCAAGGTTCACTAAGGAGGGAGTTCCCCTCAAGCCCGACAGTCAGACAAAAAACTAGCTTCGGGGCTCCCCCTTAGCCCCGAGAAAGAAAAGGGGAATGTCCAAAAGGAAGTACAGTTAACACCAGGGCTAAACCCTGCTGTGCCAGAATTCACTGTCCATAACCTGCCTAGAGCTACTCCAGAGAGTGCTGGATTAGATATATCATGTCCTCAGGACTTGCTCCTGTCCCTGTGGGATGGGGTGACAGTCATAGATACAAAAATTACAGGAACCCTGCCACCACAAATGGTAGGATTAATTTTGGGGAGAAGCTCTAATACTGCTACCAGCTTTGAAGTACTCCCTGGAGTGCTAGATGCAGATACCTTAGGTACAATAAAGGTGATGATCAGGCCTTTAAAAGAAACCATTCAGCAGAGCCAGGCGGATCTCTGTGAGTTCGAGGCCAGCCTGGGCTACCAAGTGAGTCCCAGGAAAGGCGCAAAGCTACACAGAGAAACCCTGTCTCGAAAAACCAAAAAAAAAAAAAAAAAAAAAAAAAAAAAAAAAAAAAAAAAAAAAAAAAAAAAAGAAACCATTCAATTACACAAGGGACAGAGAATCGCACAGGTTGTTCTACTCCCCTACATAAAAATGCCTAATCCTATTATGAAAAGCCATAGGGGGTCAGGACAGTTTGGCTCTTCAGACTCCGTAGAAGGAGTCAACTGGGTACAAGAATTAGGGCAACGACCCTTTAAGACAATCATCCTGGACGGCAGGACCTTCCAAGGACTCTTGGACACAGGTGCTGACAGGACCTGCATAGCAGGAAAGGATTGGCCTTCTTCTTGGCCAACACACAGAACAGGATCCTCCCTTATGGGAATAGGGATGGCTTCCGGAGTAATGCAGAGTTCAAAGCTTTTAAAATGGCAAACAGACAGTAAAGAAGGGTTTATACAGCCTTATGTGCTACCCTCTCTACCATTTACTCTATGGGGAAGAGACTTAATGGAGTCACTTGATGTACATTTAGTAACAGGAAGTTCTGAGCTGGAGCAGCATTTTACATAGGGGCCACTGCAAAGGATCTCTATGCAGACTCTATACAGTGGAAGTCTGACCAGCCTGTATGGGTTAGTCAGTGGCCCCTGACACAAGAAAAAATACAGGCATTAGAACAGCTGGTATCAGAACAATTGGAAAAAGGGCATATAGAAGAATCTAATAGCCCATGGAATACTCCTGTATTTGTCATAAAAAAGAAATCAGGAAAATGGAGACTACTACAAGATTTAAGAGCAGTAAATGCTACAATGGAGGATATGGGGGCCCTACAACCAGGACTCCCATCCCCTGTGGCCATACCAAAGGACTGGCACATTATAGTCATTGATCTACAAGATTGCTTTTTTACAATAAGATTACAGCCTCAGGATCGCCCTAGATTTGCCTTTAGCATACCCTCAGTTAATTTTAAGAGACCCTATAGACGATTTCATTGGAATGTATTACCCCAAGGAATGAAGAACAGTCCTTCATTATGTCAAAAGTTTGTGGATATGGCCCTTTTACCAATAAGAAAAACTTTTCCCTCTGCATATATTATTCATTATATGGATGATATATTATTGGCTCATGAAAATAAAGATACAACAGAGAAAATTCTCAAAGAGACAATTAGTAGTCTAACAGCTTATGGCCTTGTCGTGGCTCCAGAAAAAATTCAGAAAAATAGGCCACTTAGTTATCTGGGACAATGGATAGGGGATAATTATATAACAACCCAAAAGGCATCTATCAGAGTAGATAAATTAAAGACCCTCAATGATTTTCAAAAATTGTTGGGAAATATAAATTGGGTAAGAAAATATTTAAATGTCACAACAGGTCAATTAAGCCCCCTGTATCAAATATTACATGGAGAAGCTCACCCAAGGTCAATAAGACACTTAACTCCTGAAGCCTTGCAGGCTTTAAGACATATAGAGCAGGCTTTGGAAAAAGCTAAAGTACATCAAGTAGACTATTTGATTCCATGGTATTTAATTGTTTTTGCCACAGATTATACTCCAACAGCTTGCCTATGGCAGGGAGGTGTATTGGAGTGGCTACACTTACCACACACACATAAGAAGGTACTTATATCTTATCCCTCTCTTTGTGCACAACTTATATATAAGGGCAGAATTAGGTCTAGAGAATTGTTTGGCAAGGAACCGGCCTCTGTAATTATACCCTATAATAAAGAACAATTAGAGCTCTTATTACAAGAATCAGAAGATTGGTGTCTCTCCTTAATGGGATACCTAGGACAAATCGCCTTTCATTACCCCAAAGACCCTCTTATTGAATTCATAAAAGAAGTTCCTCTTATATTTCCAAAGATATGTGTTTCTCAACCCCTAGCAGAGGGTATTGTGGTTTTTACAGATGGGTCAGCAAATGGGAGGTCTGTGGTATACTCGGAAGGGGAGGAACCTTTAATAGAAGTTGTACCGCAGATAACAGCCCAGCAAGCAGAAATACGTGCAGTTCTGCTTGCACTTAGACATTTTCCCCAGACCCTTAACCTTTATACAGACTCAAAGTATGTAGTTAATTTATTTCCTGTCATAGAAACAGCGAGTTTAACAGGTTCTTCTACTATTAAGCCTCTGCTTAAGGAACTGCAGGCTCTGTTATGGCAAAGAACAGAGAAACTTTTCATAGGACATATTCGGGGTCATACAGGGTTACCAGGACCCCTGAGCCATGGTAATCACATGGCTGACTTATTAACTAGAATTAATCTCCTTACAGTACAGGAGACACAAGAAAGTCATGCTCTGCATCATCAGAATGCTAATGCATTAAAACAAGCTTTTCAGATAACTAGAGAACAAGCTAGACATATAGTTAAGGAGTGTGCTCATTGCCCTCCGCAAAATCAGAGTTTAAAAATGGGAGTCAATCCTAGGGGATTGAAGCCTCTTGCATTATGGCAGATGGACGTAACCCATATTCCTTCCTTTGGGAAGATGAAGTATGTTCATGTAACAGTGGATACATTCTCTCATTTTATCCACGCGTCTGCCAGATCAGGAGAAGCAGTAAAGGATGTGATTCAGCATCTAGTACAATGTTTCATGATCATGGGGAAACCCATGCATATCAAAACTGATAATGGACCTGCCTACACCTCAAAATCTTTTGAGGTATTTTTAGCACAATGGGGGATTAGTCACACGACAGGAATTCCCTATAACCCACAAGGACAGGCCATCATAGAAAGAACTCATCAGACATTAAAATTACAAGTAGAAAGATTACAGAATGCTAACTCATATATGTCCCCTCATCATGTTTTAAGTCATTCTCTCTTTGTATTAAACCATTTGAACATGGACTCAAATAATAATTCCTCTGCTCTTAAGCATTGGGCAGTAAAAGAGACGGCATCATCATTGCCACAAGTATTATGGAGAGACTTGCTTTCGGGATCCTGGAAAGGACCCGACCCTCTGATAACATCGGGACGAGGGTATGCTTGTATCTTTCCACAGGATGCGGAATCGCCCATATGGATTCCAGACAGACTCATCAGGCCAGCGCCGCAGAAAACTGCAAAAGCGAAAGGAAAAGTTAGCGACGGCCCGGCTCACTCAGGAGATGAAGAAGCTGACCCTGAAGCCACAGAAGCTTCCGACATGGACCCAGCTAAAACATCTGGCGACGGAAGCAAAAGCACTTGCCTCGCAACAATGTTCTAACCCTCCTTTAGAAATGCTATTTGTAGCCATGTTGTCCTTGATTGCTGTTGGGCCTACTACAGCCTCTACCAGTCCTTCTACCTATTGGGCTTATGTTCCTCGTCCTCCCCTCTTACATGTAGTGGGGTGGTTGGATGATGAGACTTATAAGGTATTGAGCAATCAGACGGAGATCATCGGGGGTTTCCAAGATTCAGATGAAAGGGCAAGTGCTTCCTCATTTATAAACTTTGCAGGAAGCTCAGATTCATTACCAATTTGCTTCGCCCTGGAAGGAGTAGCTCCTCCCGGGTGTCTCTCCACCAGCTACAGAACCTTTTTAACTGATGCCCCCAGCTCTACCGGTAAGAAAGGAGATCCTAGATGGATCTGGGAGACTCAGCTGCTTACTCTGGGACTTCCCACTATGAATGAAACTTTTCAGTCTGTCAATTTTATGCCTCTTGATTCCTGTATTACTAAGTATCGGGATAAGAATCAATTTTGGGATGATGGTATTACCGCCTTTCCTACTTGGTTGCGTTGTGGGTTTCCTCACGCAGCCTCCTCCTACAATCCTTTACTGTCTAAATTGCTTATTTGGGATTTTTCCGCCTCTTCTGGAGAAAAGAAGTATGAAGATTATATCTCAAAGAATAAAGATAAGTTCCATAATTATACATTTGTGGGTCATGGAGAGAAAATCACTAGGTGGTTTTCACCTGGGTATGTTGAGCCAGTGTGGGTCGCTAGAACCCCCTCCGGAAACATGAGAAAACATCCAGACTTGTTTCGGCTTGTTGCCGCTTCAGGCCCAGTGTCTCAAAAAAGACCACCTTTTATAATGATGCCTGTGCAATTACATAACATGACTTGGTATGATAATTCAGCTTTACAGGTACTTAGACAGCTTCATGAATTAATAAGGCCAAAAAGATTTGTTGCAGCATTAATATTAGGGATAACAGCATTAATATCTATTATTACTACTTTTGCCATTGCCACCACCGCCCTGATTCAAGAGATTCATACAGCTCAATTTGTAAATGATTTAAATAAGAATATTTCCTTTGCATTATCTGAACAAGCAATTATTGATAAGAAATTAGAGGCAAAGATTAATATATTAGAGGAAGTAGTGTTGGCCTTAGGACAAGATGTGGCCAATATTAAGAAACTCATGGAAACTAGATGTCATCAAGAATACAAAGCTATTTGTGTGACTCCACTTCCCTACAATTCCTCTGAGAATTGGGATAAAGTTAAGCATCATTTGTTAGGGGTATGGAAGGATTCTTCCATTACTCATGATTTAGAGGTTATTCAAAAGGACATATCGGCCATGAGCCAAGCTCATTGAATGTCTTAGCACAAGGATTACAAGAAGACCTTAAGGCCATGAATCCCTTAGATTGGATTCAATATTTTAATTTCATAGGCATTCTTGCCTTAATTGTAGTTTGTGTTATCGTGATTTTCCCTTGTCTTTTCAGGACAATAACCAGATCTCTGGGCAGTGTACGTGAGGACCTGTATGCCTTCCGCCTTAAAAACAAAAAAGGGGGAACTGCCACGCCCACGACGGTGTCGCCCGCGTGACAAATACCTTGGATGAGGTGGTTACGTGGGAAAGGGGGGCTCGCGGCCCTCGGGTCTATGCCCCCGGCGACCCCTTATCAATCTGCCCAAATCATGGTGCCAGGCTACACGGAACCACGCAAAATCTGCTTACAGAAGCTGGCTGGCATTCTGCCTTTTTTCTCTTTGCAGCTGTGACTATTGCTGTTTCCTTGTGTATTGATTTCAGGGAGTTAGCTCTCAATGTTTCTGATGTGCCCCATAAAGAGAATAATGATTCCTCAAAAGTGGCCTCAATACCCCCACCTATAATTCAAGCTTTTAGGCAAACAGTTAAAGGGGGTCCTAGAAGTTTGGGGGAATTTATGAATGACTTAGAACAAAAAGAACTTATGACTCAGAGGGACAAAGATTCTAGCGAGGAGAGATGAAAGTAAAAGTCCAGGAACTCATAAGCAATCCACACGCGCAGCCAACAGCAGCTGCAAGGAAGCAGTTACAGGAACTAACCAGTCCTACAAGAATTATCAAGGGACAAATAGAGTTTCTCATCAAGGGTCGGTGGTGGCAACCCCCTAACTTTAATCCTAGATACAATAATTATTTGGAGCCATTGCCCTTTACGGGAGCTTATGATAAACATGGGAACCAATGGGTGAATCATAATAGCATGAAAACAGAATGGCATAAGTTACAGTTCATGGAAAGGATAGCTAGGTCCCAACCCCCCTGGTGCCTTCTCACCTGCAAGCAAAGGTTAAATATTTTCACACAAATGAAACCATGGTTAGAACGATGGTGGGAAGGGTTTAATTGTGATACAAAACAAAGGTCTAATAATTACGTAGAAGGAAAAACTTCAGCTAGTGCTGTAATGTTCTCTGTCTGGATGGGGGACCACAAAAGAGGAAATAACACCTGTACTCATGAGATCTATTAATCATTCTGAGAAAATTGTGTGACCACATTGTTAATTCTATGTCTATCGCCCCACTGGCCGATTGCCATGTTTCCTCAAATGAATGTATAAAAAACACTGCTTGATCTGAGTAAAATTGCAGCAGTTCACAGCATACTCTGGTGTCTGTGTCTGTCTGTCATTCGCCGAATCCCACTTATCCTGAGTACCTTCAACCCGTTCTCCCTCGGTCTGGTGTTCCTACTGAGACCCAGTCCGCGGCAATAATCCACAGATCCATAGAAGCTAAGTAACAAGGATGGCTCCAGAGAGTAAGAGGGAGCATGCATTTGGTTCAGTTTCTGAAAACAACATATAAACTTGTAATTGTATTTTTCAAATACCACTTTGACTTGTCATGTCAACTTTACCTTTAAGTATATTTGAAAAAATGATGCTCACAGAAGAGCAGAGAGAATCTATGTTTGTAGTCTCTTTTTTTTTTTAAGATTTATTTATTATGTATACAAAAGAGGGTGCCAGATCTCATTACAGATGGTTGTGATCCACCATGTGGGTGCTGGGAATTGAACTCAGGACCTCTGGAAGAGCAGTCAGTGCTCTTAACCTCTGAGTCATCTCTCCAGCCCTGTTTGTAGTCTCTTAGAGGGAATACATAAAATAACTTAAAAATGTACCTGACAAGGAAACTAGTCATTGTGCTCATATGAGTTAATATGTATTAATCTTAAGAAAATATTTTTCACGTAATGTGTACATATACCTAGTAATAAATATGTATCTGCTTATTAAGTTGTAATATATATATATGTGTGTATATGTATATAACATGATATATATGTATAGTGTTTACTCATAATCTTTTAAATTAGGACTTCACAAATGTAAAATAAAATTGAGATTAAGACAATGAAATATTATTGTAATGGAATATATTCCTGGCCACACATTCTATGTTCTTTTTCTTATGATTATCAGAAAGAACAGGCCTATGTGCATGGAATCATAATGTGAGGAAAATCAAGTATGAGGGAAAAAAACTAAAGAAACCCACTTTCCACACATGGTCACATAGACACACTCCTGTAAATGGATATCTGTCGCCATATTTGCTGTGTATATTTCAGAGTAACCTGTCAATACGTACGTATATCTATTGACTTTTCCTCCCTGATCATTTTTCCTGCTCTATATTTCCAGAGCTGATGACTGAGCACTACATCCAGGTTTCATCAAAAACACAAGTGTATCACAAGAACCTAAATTTATCTTCACTCCTAATTGTCTATCTGATGACTTTCTATCTGTATCTTGCTTCTGCATTTCGATTTTACAGAGTTTTGTTCTAAATTGAATGCAAGCCATCTTCCTCCATTTCAGACCTTAATAAGTTGATTCTAAAGCTACAGAATGTCTGCATGGAATAAAATAAATCTTACATCTATCACAAGAATCCTACATAGACATTTCTCTCCATCACAGTCCACTCAGTCCACCAATTTGTCTGTCATGCCCTTTAATCCTACAGGCATCAAACTAAGAAACAACCCTCAGAGATCAACAACATCTATGTGTCTTGCAGAACACACCCATACCAGCTGTAAATAATTAGAAACACAGGAATGAAATGGAGAGAAGCGTGCAAAATTGACAGAAAGTAAATGATTACTAATCAAAATTATAGACAAATTTTAAGTCGTATATTCTCATATTCTGACTTCCCAAACAGCAGCAGCTAGCACAGGCGGTCCCATGTCAGTCTACCACCACTACAACTCTGTAATCACTGCAATCAATGGCATTATTTCTTCTCAATGAGAACAACTATACTTTGAAAATTGTTCAAAACAACCTGTTAACTTTTTAAAAAATACTTTGTCTTCAGAGAAAGCCCAAAAATGTCTCACCACTGAACAGCTAAATGCAAGGCAGAGGAATGTAGAGAGATTCAGAGTACCAAATGTGTAAAATAACATGAATTCATACATACCCTTCTTTCTTTGAGAGAAAAAAAAAGGAACATGAAGACACACCTGGAAAAAGTTTTGTGAATTCAAGAGAGGGAATACCAGGATGGGAAATTAAAGTTAAATTCATGTGAATGCAAATTTATTCAGGACAATGAAATCTGAATTTTGAAAAGAAATAAATTTTAAAAGCACTTACTCTATTGTCTTTTTATCTTCACATCTGAAATTATATATTTTCGTGCAATAATCATTAAAAAGTGTAAAAAGTGCAGCAATCATCACATTTCCATCACTATGTAAAGTACTTAGTGCTTCAGAATCGCACTGAAAAGCATCAAAAGAGGAAAAAGGAACAAGAGTCTGCAGGAGCAAAAAAAGAAAAACCCGAGAGAACATCGTAAAATACAAGTGTCTGTCACAGTAAGCATGGGGGACACAGATCCCAGCATGTTCAGCAGCCACATATAGAGAACATGTATTTGTGAGCACAAGAGTTTGTACTATTTTTGGTGACTGAAGTCATCACTCTAATCACAGATATTTTTGACAAGCCTCTTCTACACTCCATGGAGAATTTTGGACAATTTTCTTCCCTGAGACTTCCCATCTGAGACCCTGCACTCAAGATAAAAACAAGCTTCAAAACACACTTGGGATCTTCTTTAACCACAGGCCCCATGATTTCAAAAGGACAGAACATCAAGACCCCAGTAATGACTCCTCTTGAATAGAATTGGAAAGAACTCTCTATCACAAAAGTTACATAAAACAGTGACTCAGGATAATACAGAAACCTTGCAAGGGAGAATGTCAAGAGAGTTGAGACAGAAAGCGTCCTGGGAAATGTCCCAACCAGACTTGACTCAGTGAAAAGCAGTAAGACTCCCTGCTCTTTAAAACTAATTATTGACTGTGCCAATCTAACTTGTCAATGGCCTAGAGGAGCCTAAAAACACTTTTTCTACAAATCTTGCATGTATGCATACCAATATTTCTTCCATGTCTCCCTATACTCCAAATGTTTTCTTTACCAACCATAGGAAACTGATAGGCTGAATTCATGAATTTCAAAGCAATGTCTCAATAAATGATGAGACTACATTTTCTGTTTACATCTTGAACTCAGTTCTACTTTGCTATTGTGTGTTTTTTCAATGTTGAATCATTCATTTAATATAAAATTCTGATCCCTCCCTACATCCAGAGAAAAGATTCAGCCACTACTTATATTTTCTTTGAATGTGAAGTATTGAATGCACCCCTTCATTTCCCCTAAATACATAAATAATAGCTTATATACTCCACGCATCATGTATAAACTGCTCATTTGTAATACTTTAAATGAAGTTTATCTTAGGAGCAGAAAATGTCATGACTGTAAATTTAATTTCACGTGTGCCAATATACCTAACATATTAGCCATAACTTCACTTAGGTTCCATTCTACTACTTTACAGAACCTAAGTGGCAAAGTTGAATATACCAACTAGCTTCCAACCTGAGCACTGCCGCATGTATCAATACTCATCTGCTGAAGAAAGGAGCAAGTTCTGAAAACAATGATAATTACTGACTGTCACAGGTGCTTGCACTTTCTTCACCTTGACAATGGCTATAAAAAACTTTAGACTTGTGTCTCCAGATGACTCTGTTAAGTGTCTAAGCCCTGATACCTGTGACTCCTGATTGAAAATGTGTATTTTTATGAGTTGATCAGTGTGGATAAGGTCATTATTGTTGGACTTGATGTGACTGGAAAGACTAATAGCCAAGATGGAGAACATGGAAGCCAGAATTGCTGAGACTTCATGGTCTGACTGTTAGGGAAACCTGGTCAATTTTATTGAGAGGTTCAGAGTATAAGCAGGACCAAGGAAACCTTCAGCTTGAATTTCTATGTTTTGGGCTTGTGGGAGAATATATTTATCATGTGTTAAAACCCTCATAATTGGTTCTGTTTTGTAGCATTAACAGAACAAGGCACTGTGTATATAGATGGTGGGCTGGTGTAAATATTTTTCAGTAAACAGTCTCCTGGATAACTCAGAACAAGACACACAATTTTTCTATATGACTGACATATTTTTGTTCTCATTTCTTATTTTATTGTCTGATACTTGGAAGTCATATTATCACTAGGATGTAAGTCCCTTCCTGTGATCTGCCACATTTAACTTACAATTCATATGTCAGTATGACAGAAATCAAAACAGCTTACATTTTCATTAGAGTGAGGAGAAAAATGCGGAAATTTGAGCAAAGTGGACATTGATATGAGAGAGATCTTAGAAATTGTGATGCAGAACAATGACCTTGTGTCAGGCTGTATCTGAGTTAATGTTACTTTTTATTTCAAGTAGCTGCTGTGGGATGTTCTGTATGACAAATGTGTTGATGATTGGTCAATAAATAAATCACTGATTGGCCAGTGGCCAGGCAGGAAGTATAGGTGGGACAAGAAGGAGAATAAAGCTGGGAAGTGGAAGGCTGAGTCAGAGAGACACTGCCAGCCGCCACAATGAGAAACAGCATGTGAAGATGCTGGTAAGCCACGAGCCATGTGGCAAGGTATAGATTTATAGAAATGGATTAATTTAAGCTGTAAGAACAGTTAGCAAGAAGCCTGCCACAGCCATACAATTTGTAACCAATATAAGTCTCTGTCTTTACTTGGTCGGGTCTGAGTGGCTGTGGGACTGGCGGGTGAGAGAGATATGTCCTAACTGTGGGCCAGGCAGGAAAACTCTAGCTACAAGTAGCTTATAACGTAATGGGATCACTTAGAATATTTCCAAAGGAGGCTATATTTTGTTGGTTCTCCTTCCCATTTTGTAACCATCTAGACATCCTTGGGGTACCCTTCTGACTCTTTATACCTCCATCCTTCCATGTTAAATTGTCCTGTTTCCAGTTATTTCATTAAAGCTGTTCACTCTTCCCTAGGTGATACTATTTTCTTCTACACTCAGAATTCCTTACTGATTGTTTCTTGTAGTTCAAAGTTTTCTCCAGTCCTGCCCACACCTGAGGTCCTGTAGCCACCTATAAAATAACAAATAAGAGACTTAATATTATTTACAAACTGTGTGGTCTATGGCAGGCCTCTTGCTAGCTAGCTCTTATATCTTAAATTAACCCACTTCTATTAATCTATGTTTTGCCAGGCATTCCATGTCTTTAATGGTCTGCTGGCATGTTGCTCCTTGAGCAGCAGGATGGCATCTCTCCAGAATCTGCCTTTCTCTTTCCTGTCTCTCTCCTTCGATTTCCCACCTGCCTCTAAGATGCCTTGCCATAGGCCAAAGCAGATTATTTATTAACCAATGGGAAAAACATACATTTACAATGTACAGAAAGATATCCCCCAGTATTTCCCCTTTTCTATCTAATTAAAAAGGAAAATTTTAGTCTTAATATAGTAAGATTATAAATAACAAGCAGTTATCAAGCAAGAATTACAGTTACAATATCTAGCCTATTTGTATTTGGAAAAAATTAAAGAATATATTCTATCATCTATCCTATATTTGTGAGTCTAAAGTTTTATATCTAATTTATCTTTTAACATGACTAAGGATAATTATAACTATCTAGTCTTCAACACCATCAAACACCCCAGAAGGATATAATATTGCCTAACTAAACAGGAAGAGCATTGTAAGGAACTTCCAAAAATCTAGAATGACAGAGACAGCTGGCTGCCTGAACAGTCACCCAAAGTTCCTCTGCAATGTTGGGGCATCCATCTTCAGTCTACAGGCCTAGAGTCTCTCAGTTGCTTCTCACTCTGTCCTGTAGAATATCTGGCAGTCTCCTCTGTGAAACAGGAAACTGAAGGACTATATCACCTTATACTGGCAAAATTTAGTGGTCATTTTACCATGGATCCCACATGTCCATTCAATACAACATTTTGTCAATCAGTCCAGGCAAGAACAGTTTCTTGCCCAAATGGTTAACTTTTGTCATAAGGAAAGCAAACTCCATATTGCTTTGGGATGTTCTGTATTCTGTGAATGTGTTGCTCTGATTGGTTGATAAAAAGCTGATTGGCCAGTAGCCAGGCAGGAAGTATAGGCAGGATAAACAGACAAGGAGAATTCTGGGAAGTGGAAGGCTGAGTCAGGAGATCGCAGCCCACCGACCAAGGAGCACCATGTAATGTGACACAGGTAAAGCCATGAAACATGTGGTGATATATAGATTAATAGTTATGGGCTAATTTAAGATATAGTGTAGATGTAATTCAGTGTAGATATAGCCAACGGTTTTATCAGACAAGAACACAGAGCCGATTCAGAGAAGAAAGCCAAGAGGTCAGAGCCAAGAGCCTCACCCTTCCTGATTCAGGGATCCTCCTCAGCCAAGAGAGCTCTCCGAAAGAGGAGCCCTCCTTCCTGTGTGTCTGTCTCTCAAGTCTCTCTGTTCTGGCTTCTGATTGGTTGTAAACCCAATCATGTGACTGCCTCGTCACTGCCTGTATGTACCGCCCCCCAGGTCCTTAAAGGCGTACACCACCACTGCCACGCACTTGCTATGGCTCTAATAGCTCTGACCCCAGGCAACTTTATTTATTACCACCATATTTCCCCTTTTCTAATTTAATAAAAAGGAAAAAAAAAGAAAAAGGTTATAACGAACAAAAGAAAAACTACATACAAAAGTACAATAACTATATACAATGTCTAAATAATTTCTAGTCCATTTGTATTTGACAAATTCAGAGAAAATAATTTCATTATTTATCTTATTTTGTTAAGTCCAAAATGCATCTAATTCACTTTCTATCCTAATTAATCTTCAACTATAACTAACTAATCTTCAACTATAACTAACTAACTTTCAACTATAACTAACTAATCTTCAACTATAACTAACTTTCATTTCTTTATATCCTAATAGTTGGTAATAATAACATTCAAGGATCAGAAAATTGCATTGTTAAATGAACGGTATAAGTACAATTAGAAATATACATATAGCAATATAGAGCTAGCTAGCTAAAAGCTTGAGCCATGGCCATGCAGTTATAATTAATATAAGCCTCTGTGTGTTTACTTGAGACTGCAGTACCATGGGAGCTAGGCAGGACACAGAAAAAATTCAACTACACCATATGGAGTTTCTTTGATGCCCATCATCTTCTTTGAAGTAAATCAGTGTTGCCAGGAGCAGACATGTCTCATGTCCAGAAACTCTAAATTCCAAAACATTTGAAGTGCCATATTCTGTAGGTCTTTGAAGTGTTTGAAGATTACCTACCTAATTGTACTATATCTATGTATGCTTAGGAAATTAACTAACATGACTATAAGTGTGATTATCATAGATGACTAATTATTAATCTATATTTCTTAATTATTGCATTACAATTTTAAATGAGTTGCATAAATATAATACCTTAAACAAGAATAGAAACATATATAGTATAACAAAATTAACTTTATGTGGTGGTATTTTACTTGTACTGAAATGTGATTTTAATTGTATATTAATAAATAAAGCTGCCTGGGGGTCAGAGCTATTAGAGCCATAGCAAGCATGTGGCAGTGGTGGCACATGCTTTTAAGGACCTGGAGGGTGGTACATACAGGCAGTGACGGGGCAGTCACGTGTTTGGGTTTACAACCAATGAGAAGGCAGAACAACTAGACTATATAAAGACATACACACAGGAAGTAGGTCCCTTTCAGAGAGCTCTCTTGACTGAATAGGATCTCTGAAGCAGGAAGGGTGAGGCTCTTAGCTCTGGCTTTCTTCTCTGAATCGGCTCTGTGTTTCTTATTTAATAAGATGGTTGGTTACATCTACATTTAGCGCCCAACGTGACAAGAATCCATTAAAAACTGCTTAACTTGGCTTGGCAGCAGGTCCGGTTTCCCACCAGGGCAGCCGGCTCCCTAGCCCGGGCCCAGGTCGGCTTGGCCTCAGGCTGGACTAACCTTGAGCTACTTGCTTAAAGCCGGTGCTACAAACAACTCAGGCCTGCCCTGCCGAACAGGGCCCCTGCCTGTAAAGACAAGGCATGTGGTTGGAGCTTAAGGTAACAAAGTAATTCAGCCAATGGGCTCTCTACAATCTGGAATTCCTTTGCCTACTCTGTTACCAAAAGGATGGCCTCTCATAGTTACTGATTTAAAGGATTGTTTCTTTTCAATACCCTTACAAGAAAAAGACAGAGAAAGATTTGCTTTCACAGTGCCTACTTATAATAATTCTCACCTGGTTAAAAGATTTCAATGGAGGGTCCTCCCACAGGGAATGTTGAATAGCCCAATTCTGTGCCAATTGGAAGTGATACGTAAAAAATTTCCTAAATCTATAATTTATCATTATATGGATGATATTTTGCTAGCTGACTCAAATGCAGATACTTTAGAAAGAATGTTTGAAGAAGTAAAGAAAATTTTGCCTTGCTGGGGATTACAAATTGCTCCTGAAAAGATACAAAGGGGAGATTCTATTAATTATTCAGGATATAAAATAGAGCTACAAAAAATTAGACCCCAAAAGGTGCAAATTAGGAGAGATAGACTACAGACTCTTAATGACTTTCAAAGATTATTTGGAGATATTTCTCATCTATGAATTATTGTTGGGGTAAAAAATGATGAACTGCATAATTTGTTCAAAATCTTAGAAGGTGACAAGGACTTAAATAGTCCAAGAGAATTATCACCTGAAGCTGAGAAAGAATTGGCCTTGGTAGAAAAGAAAGTACATGAAGGGCACGTGGATCATATTGATCCAAAGCTAGATTGCATTTTGGTTATTTTACCTTCTAGGCATTCTCCTACAGGAATATTAATGCAGAGGGAAGATATTATATTAGAATGGATATTTTTACCAAATAAACCAAATAAAAAATTAAAAACTTATGTGGAGAAAATCTCTGACTAGATTTGGAAAGGAAAATTGAGACTTCGTCAATTACCAGGAATAGACCCAGCAGAAATTGTCATACCTTTAACTAAGGAGGACATTGAAAAATTATGGACAGAAAGTGAACCTTGGCAAAGAGCTTGCAGTAATTTTTTGGGAGAAATTAACAGCAAATATTCCAAAAGCGATAGAATTGATCTTATAAAGAGAGCTGATTGAATCTTGCCTCGAATTGTATGGGAAAAACCCATATCTAGAGTTCATACATTTTATACAGATGCCAACAAACAAGGAAAGGCAGATTACAAATCAGAAAATTTAAGTAAAGTGGTTCAAAGTCCTTATAATTCAGTTCAAAAATCAGAATTGTATGCTATTCTGTTGGTATTAATGGATTTTTCAGAACCTCTCAACATAGTAACTGACTCTCAGTATGCTGAAAGAGTAGTATTACATATTGAGACTGCAGAATTTATCCCTGATGCTTCAGAATTAACTTCACTATTTATTCAATTACAAGATACAATCAGGAAAAGGAGTCATCCTTTATATATAACTCACATTCGATCCCATACTGGTCTGCCAGGCCCTTTAGCACAAGGCAATGATGAGATTGATAAATTATTGATAGGAAATGTGCTGGAGGCCTCAGAATTTCATAAAAAACATCATGTCAATAGTAAAGGTTTAAAAAAGGATTTTTCCATAACCTGGCAACAAGCCAAAGAAATAGTAAAGAAATGTCCTACTTGTTCCTTCTACAATCAAACGCCATTACCAGCAGGATGTAACCCAAAGGGGACTCAAAGGAATGAAATCTGGCAGATGGACGTGTTTCACTTTGCAGAATTTGGAAAACTGAAATATGTACACCACACTATCGATACTTATTCAGGATTTCAGTGGGCAACTGCTTTGAGTTCTGAAAAAGCTGATTCTGTAATCACTCATTTGCTAGAAGTTATGGCCATCATGGGTATACCTGCACAAATCAAAACTGATAATGCTCCATCAAATGTCTCTGTTAAAATGAAACAGTTTTTTGCTTATTACAATATAAAGCATATTACAGGCATGCCACATAATCCTACAGGTCAAGCAGTTATAGAAAGATCAAACAGAACTCTAAAGGATATGCTAAATAAACAAAAAGGGGTAACAAAAACCCCCAGAAACAGACTGCATAATACTCTATTAACTTTGAATTTTCTCATTGCCAATGAGAAAAGAACAACAGCTGCAGAGAGACATTGGATAATAGAAAAAACTACAGAATTAAATCAGCCTATATACTTTAAGGATGTGCTGACCTCAGAATGGAAACCAGGGTATGTGTTACGTTGGGGATGAGGTTTTGCTTTTATTTCTACAGGAGAAGATAAGCTGTGGGTACCATCAAAATTGATAAAGGTTCGATTTGAACAAGAGAAACCTCTTAATTAGAGGAGGTGATAGTTTATCAACCAACATGAACATCCAATTTAAACTAACTAATACCAGTAACACATGTCTTTTCATTTAATCAGATAATAACTTGCCAAAAAGGAACATCCCCAAAATTAGTCTTCGGGAGAGGTTTTTGTTTTTGTCTTTTAGGAGAATGAAGGTTAAGGAATCTGAAGAACACTGGACAAATGAGACAACTGAAGAAAAAAGACAAATCATCTATCCCAGGAAACAAAGTGAAACGGCATATGGGTATATATTATCTAAAAAATTTTTATGTCTTCCTAAGGGTTTGTTTCTGCCTTTCTCTAAAAATTTAACACTATTGGTCTTCTAATAGTCCCAGTTCAATTAAAATTTAAAGCTGACTTTGGAGTTGGAGAATGGCTCTCTCCGTCTTTAAACTCAAGCATGTTGTTAAAAGGAAAATGCAAACTCCCTGTATCATGCCAGAATAAAAGAGCCATCAACTGCTATGGGACAGGAGAAAAGCCAAATTAATTAAGGGACTATTCTATTACTAATCTCAACTCTTTGATTCTATTCTGATTCTTTAAACTTTTCTTAAAGTATAAATTTTATATCAAAATTTACAAGATTAATATATACAGATATATATACATTTTAAACTTTGTTAAGATATGAATGGTCATATAGAGTACTAATTAATTCTAGAAAAAAGGCTTCAATTAGCTGCATATATATGTCTTTGTGTTCGAGTCTCTTATCAGTTTTCTGCAGGAAATCACAGCCAGGCCTAACATCAACTGAAGTCTCCAGGAAGAAGTTGGGGCCCCACAACAACAACAATTCCACATGGACAATAATAACATCACTAAGCTGACAAACATCATCTACAGATCAGCTTTGAACTACAAGGTGCTCAGAGCAATTTTGAGATGACTAACTGAGATGATCCAGTCTCAAAGACTACTTGAATAAGGACTTGAGATAAACCCTGAACTTTGGCATTATACACAGACTGGATAATGAAGGATATAGTTACCTTTCCTAGAATTTGACAATTAACCTAAAATTTTTCTTTCAGGATAAAGATAACTTTGTCCATACCCAGCAGGAAGCAATTTTAAGAATACGACGCCCACATTCCCAAAGAGGTGGTGTGGGGCGGGTGGCTTTTTGGTCTTTTTAATGGCTTTTGGTTCTGGAATAATTTTCATTGTTTAGGGGGGTTGGTTACAAGTTGTTGTCAAGGGTTAGGAAAAAGGCTAAGCAAAGGAGATTAGATTTAAGGTTCTTGTTTAAAAAAAAGAGAAAGAAAGAAAGAAGAAGAAAAAGACAATTACTAGTTTTAAATACTTTACATTGGATTGGATTGTTTTATATTGTATACAAAAATTATATATATTGAAATTGATATTGTTAGAAAATGTTATATGTATATTTCTAATTGTACTTATACCATTCATTTAACAATGCAATTTTCTGATCCTTGAATGTTATTATTACCAACTATTAGGATATAAAGAAATGAAAGTTAGTAGCTAGACATTACAATAGAACTTGTAGTCATATTAGATATGTTTTAAAAATTGAGCAGATATATTTTAGACAGGTCATCTTCAAACCCTTCAGAGATCTACAGAATATGGCATTTAAAATGTTTTAATAACTTAGAAAATTTTTCTTTTTTGAGACATGTCAGCTCCTGGCAGTACCAATCTACTTCAGAGAAAATATGGGCTTGAAGAAACTGCATATGGAGTTAACTTTCACTGTGGCAAAAGTTAGCCACTGGACACCAAAATATTCTCGAATCAACTGCTGACAAACAGGACAGACAGGACATGAAACAAAGGACTACTGATTCTTGCCAAAACAAGTGTGGTTATGGCTTTATCAAAAGGCATCTTCTGAGGCCAGGACAATATGGCACCATCCCTGAAGCAGCCTTCACAATTCGGAAAAGGTACAGTGCCCTTTTCTTCGAAGGCAGCTGAACAGGCAGTGGGCCAACGGCTTCTGATGTGCAATGGAACAGCAGCTGAAACAGTTATTCTTGAAGAGTAACTAAGCTCATGCCTCTCAATAGTAGACTGGTATTTGATAGAGGGATGTGGAGAAGAATGGGATGCTGAGATGAAGCCATATATACACAGCCAAGAAGAATGGACAGCTGAATTAAAAAAACATCAACAATTTCCAGAATTTAAAATCCTGAATCATGACATGACACTAGTGGAATTCAGGTGTTTCTGGTACATGGACTGCTCTCACCCAATGTGAGGTTGAACTGTTGATCTTGTGTACATCCTACTTCACAAATGAGTCTGTCAGATATGCTAAGCCTATAGGCTGAAGATGATGCCCCAGCATTGCGGAGAAACCTCAGGTGACTGTCCAGGCAGCTGGCTGTTTCTGTCAACTCACAAATTTTTTGGAAGTTGCTTGTATGCATTTTCTGTTTTTATTTTTGTTAGCTAATATTATTTCCTTCTTGGGTCTCTGAAGGAGTTGAAGATTAGTTAGTTATAGTTGAAGGTTAGTTAGTTCTAGTTGAAGATTAATTAGGATAGAAAGTGAATTAGATTCATTTTAGACTTAACAAAATAGGATAGATAATGAAATTATTTTCTCTGAATTTGTCAAATACAAATGGACTAGACATTGTTTAGACATTTATTACTTGTATATATTGTATATAGTCATTGTACTTTTGTATATAGTTTTTCTTTTGTTAGTTATAACCTTTTTCTCTTTTTTCCTTTTTATTAAAATAGAAAAGGGGAAATGTGGTGGTATTTTACTTGTACTGAAATGTGATTTTAATTGTATGTTAATAAATAAAGTTGCCTGGGAGTCAGAGCTATTAGAGCCATAGCAAGTGCGTGGCGGCAGTGGCACACGCCTTTAAGGACCTGGAGAGTGGTACATACAGGCAGTGATGAGGCAGTCACGTGTTTGGGTTTACAACCAATGAGAAGGCAGAACAGCTAGACTATATAAAGACATACACACAGGAAGTAGGTCCCTTTCAGAGAGCTCTCTTGACTGAAGAGGATTGCTGAAGCAGGAAGGGTGAGGCTCTTAGCTCTGACCTCTTGGCTTTCTTCTCTGAATCGGCTCTGTGTTTCTTATTTAATAAGACAGTTGGTTACATCTACAACTTTAAATTTATATCAATAAACTAAAACCCATAGCAACGTAAAACATTTTAAACAAGTTGTTGCTCTTTAAAAGTAGATTCAATAATCTAACCTTTCATCCTATCATATCTATATCCTAATTTTCTATATCATACTCCCTTTCTTCTTTTAGAAAGAGATTGACTATGACCAATAATAATTTATAACCAACCCCCTAAACAAAGAAATATATCCATAAACCATTTTTGTGGAATGTGGGCACAGTGTTCTAGGCTACTTCCTACTGATTAGGGGCACTGTGAGTCTTATGGGGACACAAAGAAAATTTTTGGATCATGGTCAAATCCTAGTTTGAATAGTCTATGAGGCTGTATTCTCTGAGCCAGTTGCTTTGAAGCTGTTCTGGATGTTGAATCATCTGGAGACCTCTCAGGTGATCTTCCTTGATGGAACCATATTAACCTGGAAGGAATCCACAGCTTCTCATCTTCTGTGGAAAGAAAAGCAGAATCTCTTTTCCAAATCAGAATACCTTTAGATATAAATTTTGAAGTCAAGATACCTTTAAAATTCATATATTGGTTTGACTCAGCAGCCTTTACAATCAAATGTCCTTCTGCTGTTAAAAATCCCAAAGATAATATAATCTAGACTCTCTGTGATTTCCATCTTTACATGACTTATTTTTTTATTATTTTTACTGTCTCTTTAAAGACTTTATTATTTAAAATTCTCTATTTCTTTATATAACTGTCTATCCTCTTATTCCTCTCTCTTCCAAGCCTGTGTACATTTTTACATAAAATGTTAACCATTTAGAGGTATATTCCATCTGAATCTGACTTTTTATGTATCTATAATAATTTTCTGATCGTTGCAAACTACATCATGGCTAAGATTAAATTGGCAGCCCTGGCTATTGACTATGCTCATTTCAGCTTTTCAACATGATGGAGGTACCCAGGAGAGACATGATTACGTCCCCAACTCTGGGGTCCATGCTGTGATCAGGTAGCAAGAAGCTGTCCCCTAAACCCTTTTTGTCTGTAAGAGTAAAAGCCAAACACATCATGCAGTGTGCTGCACAGCACGGAGACAGCTCTGTTCACTGAGGTGAGAATCCATCATGCTGCTTGCAAGTCTGAATGCTGTTGCATCTCTGTACCATGGCCCACATAATACATGAAGTAGGAAGCTGGTTTTGGCTCCATTTTAGAATCTCTTATTAAGTTCTCTTAAGTTTTAGGTGGAAACTCAGGCCAACACATTGGGCATCCAAATGTACTCAAAAGTTTTCTCCAGTTCCCCCAGCCCCACAATCCCACAACCGCCTATAAATAATCATTCAGAGGCTAAATATTATTTATAAATTGTATGTCCTATGGCAGGCCTCTTGCTAGCTAGCTCTTATATCTTAAATTAACCCATTTTATTAATCTATGTTTTTCCACATGTCCCATGGCTTTACCGGTCTGCTGTCATGTTGCTCCTTGGGCAGTAGGCTGGTGTCTCTCCAGACTCTGCCTTTCTATTTCATGTCTCTTTCCTTGGATTTCCCACCTGCCTCTAAGCTGCCTTGCCATAGGCCAAAAAAGCTTATTTATTCACCAATAGGAACAACATAATATTCACAGCATACAGAAAGACATCTCCCAGCAGTTTCTGCCTTTGATTTTTATATAACAATTTCCTTTTCACTGAAGCAAGACTTTAGAGAGATCTTCAGAACAGTTTTAACACAGGGTCTCTAGGTGCTGTTTCTTAAGTGGATTACTTTTGGGTAGCAGGAACTTAAAATCTGGTATTTTAGAAGTGTGTTGAACAATACTGGACAACCACTCAGAAATCTGTTTCCCATGACAGGTGTTAACATTTCTTTAGGTGTTCTGTTGCTCTTTCGAGGAGCATTAGTCAGATGGAAAATTCCCATAGGGACTATTTATATATATTTATATGTTGACTTACATGCATGTTAGGTATTGTTGTATAGAGAGTTAATAGTGCAGTTCCTTTTAAAATTGTCACATTTCCTGTTATTTAGCCCTCTTTCTTTCCCCTTTTGTACTTACCTCCCTCCCTATTCCAACTAAAGCCCCCTCATCCTCTTTTGTCATTCCCGCCTTCAGATCACTGGGGTACTGTTCTTCCTCTTTATTCCCTTACACATACCTTGCCATGGTTTCTTTCTCTTTTCCTGCTTTCTCAATTGCTTCAGGCCATTGATTCATATGTGAAGATGTGTTGGTAAGACCCAAAGAAAAGGATATTGAAGAAAATAGTACAGGATGTGATTTGAATACAGAAGACACTCAATTTGAACCCCATCACAGTTGTGACAAAAGGCCCAAGGTCCAGACATTTTCAAAATTAATTTCAATAAGTCAGAGATATATCATCAAAATATCATAGGCTTGAAAAACAAACGTTAAGCAAAAACCATAGAAACAGAATAATATTATTGTAATAAGGGTATACTAATCCCAAAATTAAATATCAAAAAATACTATCAATTCAATTTCATGTAGTTCATGGTCAACAGGGCAGAAAAAATTCACAGCAGTAGGGAAACATTATATCATCTATTTTTGTGAAGGATTATTTTCAGTTTTTTAAATTATGATGTACAAAATGTTGGGCTAAACTCTGAAGATAAATCCAAAGGTGTTTACTGAGCAAAAATAAACCCCTATGAAACAGCATATTCTAGTTGGACCACCAGCCCTCAAATAATAACTCAGAGACTCACTAATTATGAAAGATCAGGTTATAACTTCAGCTTATTCCTAACTAGTTCTTATATCTTAAATTAACTGATTTCTATTAATCTATATGCTTCCATGTGGCTTGTATCTGTTACCTCTCCTCTGGTATGTGTTGCTTATTCTTCTTCCTGGTGTTTCTTCCCTTATTACAGAACCAAGAGTAAACTCAAACTCTATTCCTCGCCCTTTCTTTCCTGTTCATCTTCTCTATTCAAATTGCTGGCTTCTCAATATCCAATTCCACTCAGGTAGTTGCTGGTTCCACACTTTGATCAAGGTATATCTTTCTTTATTAGGCAGTCTCAAGAGTGTCAGAGTATGATCAATATATTTCACAACACCTAAGTATGGTGATATCTTATACTGAAATGTGATTTTATTTGTATGTTAATAAATAAAGTTGCCTGGGGGTCAGAGCTAATAGCAAGCCATAGCAGAAGCTGGGCGGTGGTGGTGCATGCCTTTAATCCCAGCTCTCAGGAGGCAGAGCTAGGTGGATCTCTGTGTGTTCAAGGATACAGCCAGCATGTAGACACATGCCTTTAATCTCAATACCAACCATAGAAGACCTGGAGGTCTGTATAGATGGACAGTGACAAGGAGGTCATGTGGTTGGGTTTACAACCAATGAGAAGGCAGAAGAGAAAGTCAATAAAAAGGACAAACAGACAGGAAGGTCTCTTGCTGAAGAGGACAGTAGCAGCAGTGAAGGGTAAGGTTTTTAGCTCTTAGCTCTCACCTCTTGGGCTTTCATCTCTGCATTGGCTCTGTGTTTCTTATTTCATAAGACCATTCATCTACACCTAACCATGACTTCTCATGCACTGTATTTTCAATTATTTAAGTCTACAAAAATGAAGCCAACACTATTACCTATTAACTTCAGGCTGCTGATTTACAAATTTCTTTTTACATTACGAGCTCAATTATGGACAATACTAATTTACTTCATGTTTGAAACATAGGGCAGAAAGTTAAGCTGATGAAGATAGGGGATAGATCAAAAAAGTCTCTAGATTGGGGGGAAAATCATCAAAACCCACTAAACAATATTCACAAAGAACTAATAAAAATAAATAAGGAATTCCTTGAACTTGGGTCAAACTTGTTGAACTAAAGCTGCAGGCAAAGTTGTTGCAAAGCTCCTGCAATTGGTAAAGAGATTAACATCATTATACAGAAAATACATTCTCTGCACAGTGGAAATATTTAGGATCTCCATGGAGCAAAATAACACCTGTAGAAGACTCAAAATGATAAAATGACAATTCCTTTAAAATATATTTAACTGAAAATGGTGACCAAATATATCTGTGCTTGAGACTAATCAAATAGAGACATATTCCCATGGATTTTTACAAATAGATTACTGTAACTTTGACCCATGCATCATGGTACAAGTTTAGACATTGGCAGGACATGTTAGAAGTTTAGAAATGGTTCTGTGTTACAGGAATTAAAAATTCTTGCAAACATGAGGGCTCCAAAGAAGCTTGCATCAAGGATTCATAATTCACTGACAAGTGGTGTGAGGCATGCCTATAGTCCTGTAAAGAGGTCCTAAAATGATACTGCATGTGTAATGTCTTTTGCTACGAAAACCCATATGAATGATGTGGTGCTCATCCAAGCTTTGGATAATGTGTGTATGAAAGCTGATCTGAAGGTATGAGACATCCTAGTGGGGACTAGATTTCCCCAATAGTACTCTTAGATATTGGATGTAGGTCTGAAATTCAGAGTCTTTGCTTAATTTCTGTATTTTGGCTTTAATTCAGTCTTCTGTGGTACCCAGGTGTGGTAATATGTGGAGGCTGTAAGGCTGTTAAGAGTTTGAGCCTCTATAATGAAAGTAGATTATTAGTCACAGATGATTGAAAGTTCTACTGACCTCAGACTTCGTCTTTCAGTACCAGTCTCCCTGTCCTCTACTATGTTAAGAGATGACAACTCATGCTTTTACTACTTAGAGCTCATATGCATCTTGCGGTGCCTGCCCTGCAATAATAATAATGTCTCTCCTAAAAAGGAACAAAATATGCCTATCTTCCATTACATGATTTTAAATTCAGGTATCTTTTTAATCAGAGAAGACAGAAGTAACTAATACAAATGAAGAACAGTGTTTTGGTCATAAGTCAACATAATCCTTTCAATCGTGAACTGATGTATATGTTGGGTTCATTAAGAAATTAAAAACACCAGAACTGGAGAGGTGCATGTAGAAAGAAGTTCCTTAACTTTAAGTTTGGCATCTTAGAGTATAATACTTGGTTGTAGCTGATGTCTCTAACCAAAGTAGTGGCATACGCTGTTACTAGACGATTAAATTTGAACATTGCTTACTTTATCTAGAGACATGTACTTCCTTCCAGGGCCCCTTTAAGACTTGGCTTCCTGGTTCATGCTATTGGCATGGATGGCTCTTTTGGTAGGTCCTACTATCAAACACTTAGATGGGGTACTGTTCAGTGGCATCATGGATGGAGAAGTTCCCCAGAGTTGGGGTGGTGAATGGGACTTTCACTGGTGGATCTATCAAAAAGCTGAGCTCTTGGGGAACCAGGCAAGGTGCAGCCAACTGCCAGAGCAGAGTTGGAGACCCTATCCATAGCTGCCATGCCACTTAGCAGTTTAGACTCCTCAAGTCAGAAGAAGGTTGAGGTTATGCAGTAAAGAAGTATTCAGAGGAAAGAAAACTTTAAACAGTTTACAGTGTGGTTTAAAATGTCAGTAGGCTTGAAAGAAAAAAGAGAAAGGGTATATAAAAATAGTTTAGAAAAAATAAAGTCCTTAAAACAGAGTAAATTAATATAAAAAAATAAGCTATGTATAAATGGAAAATACACAGAGTCTGGATATTGTATGTTATTGTGTTCTCTGAATTTTTTGTTTGCCTAAGATGGAACAATAGCTGCTAAGAGACATTGATTATAAATCTGCTGGGTGAAAACAACCTATATATTTTAAAAATATCTTGACTTCAAAGTGGAAATCAAAAAATATGTTATTTTGGGAAAGTGGTTCTGCTTTTATTTTGATATAAATTGAAGGCTATGGATTCATTCATAATTAAAGAAACCAGGATTGATCTAGGAAGATGCCCTGAAAAATCTTCATTTCAGTAATATACAAATAAACATAAAAGAGCCATCCCTGGGACACAACCAGTCCCTGGGAACCCCCACCCAATTCTGTCCCAGTTGCCAGCCAACTGTCAAAACTTCTATAGGAAGCTCCCCTCCTCAAAACCCCCTATCAGACCCTGCAATCTACATACCCTGCCTGAATATTCAAACGACTGAAACCCCAGCAGCATCCTGAGTCAAGGAAACCAAAGATCAGCTCTCATTGGACCAAGAGGTGAGTGACTCTGCTCATACCCAGAGAGTCCTGCCCCTAGGACCATGCCTGGGACACAACCAGTCTCTGGGAACCCCTGACCAACTCTGTTCCAGTTGCTGGTCATCAGGCAAAACTCTTGCAGGAAGGCCCCCCTTGCCAAACCCCCCCACCAGACCCTGCAATCTACATGCCCTGCCCCAATATCCATCTGCCTAAGACCCCAGCAACTTCCTGAGTCAAGGAAACCAAACTGTCAGCTCTCATTGGACCAAGAGTAAATTCCTGAGGCATGGAAAGCAAACTGCTAGCTCTCATTGGACAAAGAGCTCTCATTGGAACAAGAGTAACCTCTTGGTCATCATTAGACCAAGAGTTGTTGCTAAAGTTTTCCTGCCTGGCCCACAGTCAGGACAAATCTCTCTCACCTGACAGTCCCACAGCCACTCAGACCCAACCAAGTAAACACAGAGACTTATATTGCTTACAAACTGTATGGCCATGGCAGGCTTCTTGCTAACTGTTCTTACAGCTTAAATTAATCCATTTCCATTAATCTATACCTTGCCACGTGGCTTGTGGCTTACCGGCATCTTCACATGCTTTTTGTCATCGTGGCGGCTGACAGTGTCTCTCTGACTCAGCCTTCCACTTCCCAGCTTTATTCTCCTCCTTGTCCCACCTATACTTCCTGCCTGGCCACTGGCCAATCAGTGATTTATTTATTGACCAATCAGAGTAATTTGACATACAGACCATCCCACAGCAAAGAGTGGCTTTCTGAGACATAGAATCTGCCACCTCTCATTGGACCAAGAGAGGCTTCCTGAGACACAGAATCTGTCAGCTCTGACTGGACCAAGAGCCCAGATAAGACCAAGAGTGGCTCCATGAGTCACAGAATCAACAAGCATGGGTTGACCCAAGAGCAGCTCCCTAAGACACAGAATCTGCCTGCTCCAATAGACCAAGACATTTTAACATTGGACCCTAAGGGACCCCCTGAGACACAGACACAATAAGCACAGAGTAGACCAATAGCAACTTTCTCAGACACAGGCACCTATTATACCTATTAGAGGAGGAGATGGGCAGACATCAAGGCAAAAATACATACAACAACAAAAAGAGAAATATGGCATCACCAGAACCTAGTCCTCCTCCAACAGCAAGACCTGAACATCACAATGTAGAAGAAGCAGAAGAAAGCAACCTTAAGAACAGCATCATAAAGATGCTAGAGGCCTGTCAAGAAAAAAATGAAAAATGAAATTGAGGAAAAGATAAACAAAAAATTGGAAGAAATAAATAAAGAAATTGAGAAAAAGACAAACAAAAAATTGGAAGACATCAAAAAAGAAATAAAGGAAAAGACATAAAAAAAATTAGAAGAAATCAATAAATCCCTTGAAGAAAGCCAAGAAATCCATGAAAAGCCAATTAAACATGTGAGGGAAACAGTTCCAGACCTGAAAAGGGAAATAGAAACAATGAAAAAGACAGAAACAGAGAGAATGCTGAAAATAGAAAATCTAAGTAAACAAACAGGAAACACAGATGCAAGCATAACCAACAGAATACAAGAGATGGAAGAGAGAATCTCTGGTGGAGAGGATACAATAGAGGAAATAAATTCATCAGTCAAAGAAACAGTCATAACATAAAATGTCCAGCAGGCAGGGCAACTGGGAAAAGCACCCTACCTCTCACCAAGACCCCCAACCAGACCCTGCAATCTACATGCCCTGCCCCCATACCCATCCACCTGAGAACTAAACCACTTCCTGAGGCACAGGGAAAACAAACTGCCAGCTCTCATTGGATCAAGAGGTGAGTGACTCTGCTCATACACAGAGAGTCCTGCCCCTTGGACCCATCCCTGGGACACAGCCTGTCCCCAGGAACCCCCACCCAACTCTGTCCCAGTTGCTGGCCAGCAGGCAGGGCACCTGGGGAAGACCCCACCCTCACCAAGACCCCCACTGGACCCTGCAATTTACATGCCCTGTCCCCATACCCATCCACCTGAGAACCCAGCCACTTCCTGAGACATGGAAAACAAAACACCAGCTCCCATTGGACAAAGAGCTCTCATTGGAAAAAGAGTAACCTCTTAAAACAGGGAATCCACCACCTCTCATTAGACCAAGAGTGGCTTTCTGAGATGTAGAATATGCCACCTCTCATTGGACCAAGAGAGCCTTCCTGAAACAGAATCTATCACCCTGACTGGATTAAGAGCCCTGATAAGACCAAGAGCAGCTCTGTGAGTCACAGAATCAACAAGCTTGGGTTGACACAAGAGCAGCTCCCTGAGACACAGAATCTGTCTGGTCCAATTAGACCAAGAACTAAGACTGGACCCAGAAGGGCCCCCTGAGACACAGACACAACAAGCACAGAGTGGACCAACAGCAACTCGCTCAGACACAGTCACCTATTATACCTATTAGAGGAGGAGATGGGCAGACGTCAAGGCAAAATTACATACAGCAACATAAAGAGTAATGGCATCACCAGAACCTAGCCCTCCTCCAACAGCAAGACCTGAACATCACAATGTAGAAGAAATCAACCTTAAGAATAGCATCATGAAGATGCTAGAGGCCTTTTAAGAAATAATGAAAAATGAAATTGAGAAAAAGACAAACAAATATGGGAAGAAATCAATAAAGAAATAGTGGAAAAGACAAATAAAAAATTGGAAGAAATCAATAAATCTCTTAAAGAAAGCCAAGAAAACCATGAAAAAGCAATTAAGCATGTGAGGGAAACAGTTCAAGACCTGAAAAGGTAAATAGAAACAATGAAGAAGACATATACAGAGGGAAAGCTGGAAAAAGAAAATCTGAGTAAATGAACAGGAAACACAGATGCAAGCATAACCAAAAGAATACAAGAGATGGAAGAGAGAATCTCTGGCATAGAGGATACAATAGAGGAAACAGATTCATCAGTCAAAGAAAATACCAAAGCCAAAAAAGTCATAATACAAAATGTCCAGGATATCTGGGACACCATGAAAAGACCAAATCTAAGAATAATAGGGATAGAAGAAGGAAAAGAATACCAACTCAAAGGCACAGAAAATATATTAAACAAGATCATAGAAGAAAACTTTCCCAACTTAGAGAAGGAAATGACTATGAAGATACAAGAAGCCCATAGAACACCAAACAGACTAGACCCCAAAAAAAAGTCCCCACATAATAATTGAACAACTAAACCTACAGAATAAAGAAAGAATATTAAGAGCAGCAAGGGGGAAAAGCCAAGTGAATTATAAAGACAAACCCATCAGAATAACACCTGATTTCTCAATGGAGACTTTGAAAGCCAGAAGGACCTGGACAGATGTAATGAAGACACTAAGAGACCATGGATGCCAGCCTACACTAATATACCCAGCAAAATTTTCAATTACCATAGACATAATGAACAAGACATTCCAAGACAAAATCAGATTTAAACAATACCTATCCACAAATCCAACTCTACAGAAAGCACTAGAAGGAAAATTCCAATCTAAGGAATTCAGATACACCCACAAAAACACAGGCAATAAATAACCCCACAGCAGTAAATCCCAAAGAAGAGAAATACACACATGCTACCACCAAAAGATAACAGGAATTAACAATCACTGGTCATTAATATCCCTTAATATCAATGGACTTAATTCACTTATAAAATGACACAGGTTAACCCATCTTTCTGCTGCATACAAGAAACACACCTCAACTTCAAAGATAGACACTACCTGAGAATAAAAGGCTGGGAAAAGTCTTTCCAATCACATGGTCTTAAGAAGCAAGCTGGCGTAGCTATATTAATATCCAACAAAACAGACTTCAAACTAAAATCAATCAAAAGAGATCAAGACGGACATTACATACTCATCACAGGAAAGATCCACCAAGATGAAGTTTCAGTTCTTAACATTTATGCCCCAAATACAAGGGCACCCACATATGTAAAGGAAACATTACTAAAGCTTAAATCACACATAAAAACACTATACATTAAGTGTGGGAGACTTCAACACTCCACTCTAACCACTGGACAGATCTGCCAAATTGAAACTTAACTGATATTATGACTCAAATGGATTTAATCAATATCAACAGAACATTCCACCCTAACAAAACAGAAATTACAGAAAGTCTACAATCTCATGAAAACTAAATAATGCTCAACTGAATCACCAATGAGTCAAGCAAGAAATAAAGAAAGAAATTAAAGACTTCCTAGAGATTAATGAAAACGAATATACTACATATCCAAACTTATGGGACGCTATGAAAGCAGTGCTAAGAGGAAAATTCATAGCACTAAATGCCCACATAAAGAAGTTGGAGAAATCTCACACTAGTGACTTAACAGCACAACTGAAAGCTCTAGAACAAGAAGAAGCAAAATCACCCAGGAGGAATAGACAGCAGGAAATAATCAAATTCAGAGCTGAAATCAATAAAATAGAAACAAAGAGAACAATACAAAGAATCAATGAAACAAAGAGTTGGTTCTTTGAGAAAATCAACAAGATATACAAGCCCTTATCCAGACTAACAAAAAGGCAGAGAGAGAGCATCCAAATAAACAAAATCAGAAATGAAAAGGGAGAGATAACAACAATGAGGAAATCCAGAGAATCATCAGGTCATACTTCAAAAACCTATACTCCACAAAGTTGGAAAATCTAAAAGAAATGCACAATTTTCTGGATAGGTACCACATACCTAAGTTAAATCAAGGCCAGATGAACTATTTAAATAGACCAATAACCCCTAAGGAAATAGAAACAGTCATTAAAAGTCTCCCAAAAAAAAAAAAAAAAAAAAAAAAACGCCCAGGACCAGATGGTTTCAATGCAGAATTCTAGCAGATCTTCAAAGAAGAGCTAATACCAGTACTCTTTACATTGTTCCACACAATACAAACAGAATTAATGTTACCAAACTTCTTCTATGAGGCTACAGTTATTCTGATTCCCAATCCAAACAAAGATGCAACTAAGAAAGAGAATTACATCATGAACATTGATGCAAAAATACTCAATAAAATACTGGCTAACCAAATCCAGGAACACATCAAAAAAATTATTCACCATGACCAAGTAGGCTTCATCCCAGGGATGCAAGGAATGTTCAACATATGAAAATCTGTCAATGTAATACACAATATAAACAAACTGAAAGAAAAAAACCACATGATCATCACACTAGATGCTGAAAAGGCCTTTGACAAAATCCAACACCCCTTCATGATAAAGGTCTTGGAGAGATAAGGAATACAGGGAACATACCTAAACATAATAAAGGCAATTTACAGCAAGCCAACAGCAAACATCAAAGTAAATGGAGAGAAACTCAAAGCGATTCCACTAAAATCAGGAACAAGGCAAGGCTGTCCACTCTCCCTATATTTATTCAATATAGTACTTGAAGTTCTAGCTAGAGCAATAAGACAACATAAGGAGATCAAGGGGATACAAATTGGAAAGGAAAAAGTAAAACTTTCACTATTTGCAGATGACATGATACTATACATAAGTGACCCCAAAAAATTTGACCAAGGAACTCTTACAGCTGAAAAACACCTTCAATAATGTGGCAACATATAAGATTAACTCAAAAAAATCAGTAGCCCTCCTATATACAAATGACAAACAGGCTGAGAAGGAAATCAGAGATACATCACCTTTTACAATAGCCACAAATAATATAAAATACCTTGGGGTAACTCTAACTAAGCAAGCAAAGGATCTGTATGACAAGACCTTTAAGTCCCTGAAGAAAGAAATTGAAGAAGATATCAGAAAATGGAAAGATCCCCCATGCTCATGGATAGGTAGGATTAACATAGTCAAAATGGCAATCTTACCAAAAGCAATCTACAGATTCAATGCAAATCCCCATTAAAATCCCAACACAATTCTCCACAGAGCGGGATAGAACAATACTCAACTTCATATGGAAAAACAAAAAACCCAGGAAAACCAAAAAAATCCTTGTTGGGGACCAACTCCGGACAGCTGTGTCTTGAACTTTGTGTGACCTTCCTTACTTTATCAAACCTTGCAAAAACAGGTTCCTGGCCTAACCGCAGGCTGTACAACTTCCTGGAGTACGTGCTAATCAGCCAGCTGCAGGGGCCTGGGACCAAAGCGACCTCACCCTCCCTTAGGAATTTTCTTCCCCTGCTCCCCCTCTCTGCCTGAAGCCCTGCTTATAAGCCTCAATACCCAGTCAATTAACTAGACCTTGACGCGACTCAGACTGACTCTGTCTTCCTTTATGTGCCTGGTCTCCTTTCTCTCTGGTCCCCATTGATCTTTCAGGAGGTGCCTCCTCGGGTCTCATCAAATAACCTGGCCCGCGGGACGGGACAAGTGGCATCTGAACGTGGGGCTCTAGGCATGGTGACCTGCTGGAGGACGGACGACAGAAGGGGCCCAGGAGAGGATCAGGGTAGAGACGCCCAGACCGCATCACTCGTGCAACGCGGGAGAGTCTTGAGGTAAGTGTGTCGTCCCATCGATCATGGGCAAAAATTTATCTAAAGAGGCTGTTTTTCTAAAGGAGATGAAAGGTAATCTTAGGGAGAGAGGAATAAGAGTTAAAAAAAGGATTTAATAAAATTCTTCCAATATGTGGAGGAGAAATGTCCCTGGTTAGTGATTAATGGACCAGGAATTCACCCTTTGACTTGGAACAAGGTTGGAAAAGATACTAATAAATTAATCAGAGACAGGAAAATGTCCCCGATGCCTTTTTTAGTTTTTATGGTGTGATTAGAGATGTTCTAAAGGAAACAGAGGGAGATGGGCATGTTTCACATTTACTAACCCTTGCAGAGAATTTTCTCTCAAACTCCCCCTGCCTGATACCCAAGGGTCCAGAGGTTTATTGACATCTACCAGTATGAGTGCTCTCTGTCTTGTCTGTGTCTCTCTGACTTGTTACTTTTGTTTTGTACTTTGCAGGCTTGATTTGTACTTTGCAGGCTCACTGGGGCAGATGTGTCCGGACAGTGAACCTGGCGGCCAAGGGAGACGTCCCAGAGCCCTAAGGCCACCTCAGAGGTGACCATTTGGTTTAGGAACATCTTTGGGTATCTTCCCCCATGGTGGGAGGAAGTGCCACTTTGTATTTTGTCCCAGGAAATTGTCAGAGCCATTTTGTGGGGTTTTTTTGTATGTTTTGTTGTGATCATTGTTACTTTACTCTCTCCTTCTCGTCCAAGAAAAAAAAGGTGCATGTCTGACTGACAGGGATGTGGAAGCCCCTGATGTCTGTTTGATTAAGGACAGAGATCCTGGAGTCTGGATTGTTTTTGATGTGATTGAGCCTGGAGGGTTACCCCCCCCCCCCCCAGAGCACATCAGGCTGTCATTAACTGTTCTCATTGTTGACTTGACTGTGACGGACACTATGGGACAGTTCCCTTCTTCTCCACTAGACCTTTGCCTAGCCCACTGGAAGGATGTTTGAGCCACAATAGAGGGAACTGGGTCCCCCACCCCCACTCCCCAATTGAACTGAGATAAACAGGTAGCTCCTGCCAGATGGGGCTTGCATACTGCAAGAGGGGCTTGCTGGCTGTGAATGAGGTCGTCATCTCAGTGCTGATGTTCCAGTTCTTGGATTGTCTGTGTAAATGTTATTTGTTTCTGTCTACTAACCTCCCTTATTTTCCTAAAGGAAGAGGAGGAAAGAGAGGCATAACAAAGGCCACCTCCATCCCTCCCTAGCTCTCTTGCTATCAGGACTGCAGCCAGCTGGCTGCTCTCAGGAGGGTGGAGGTGCATGCTCTCCATACAGGCCGGCAAAGACAGGAGCTCAGGACAGGGCAATGGGGACTGCCTGCAATTGACAAAAACTGTGTGAACACTGAACAGAGAATCTGACTTTAGTCAGAGGAGTTAACAAAAACTTTTTTCAGGAACACTGGCAGCCAAGGACATGCTCTATGCCCACTGCTCCCCCTCCCTTCCTTTACTGTGATAACTTCAAGGTCTCTTCTGCCAGCCAGCAGCTTCTCTTGTTAACCCTTCTCTGTCCTGATATTGCTTAAAAAGAAATGTTAAATTACCAGTTCAAGATACTGGGAAAATTATGCTTTTGTTTCCAAGGAAAAATAAAAATTAACATGGGTTTTGATCATTTGAGTTCAATGGGTTACCAATACTTACCATCATTTAAGAGAACTGGTTTCAAATTATTGCTGGTTAAGAAAAAAAAATGTTTTAAAAAAATATGTAAAATGCAAGTTATTAGAATATGTAAAAGCAAGGTATAAAGGTCTGAGGATAAAAAGGCTTAAATAATGATTAAAAAAAATGACTTGAGATATATAAAAAAATGAAACATGTTTCAGAATTCTTTGTCTTGCTATTCTGCTGTTACATTGAGACTCCAAAGGGTCATAGTTGTAAAAATGTCTGTCTACTCTACAGGTATGAAAGAAAAATGTGGCCACATGTATGTTTGGTTTTGAATGTCTGAGTTTGCATGTCCTTTATGTTAAGGAATACAAGTTAATACTAGTCATCTGGCTATTCAGATACTAGTTTAAAGCATAAACTGTTCTATTTTAATAACAAAAAAAACTAAGAGGTATATTTAACTAATATATCTATAAGAGAACAAATTGGCCTGGTTATTGTTACCAAACTTAGAGATATTTTCAAGATTGGGCCTAGATTTGTTTGGCTCAGATACATTTAATAGATAATGGTCCTCAAACCTGTCAAGGATCTGTTAAATATAGCATTTACATTATTTGATAAAAAGCTTACTATAGCAAACAGAGACTCCAAGCTCCCCAGCAGTCAAGACTGATGCTGTCCTGACACCTGTCCTGCCAACACTATGAAGACTATAGGAGCCTGGGATGATGGCACTCTGGGTAATGGATAGTCTCTGTTGTTTTTTAAATAGATTTACTCAGGTAAAGTTTATCCTTCTCAGATCTTTGATGACATTGATGACTGGACTAGCTATAGCTTTCTCAGCTTAGTAATTGATTGATCAAATGGATTAATTAATTAAAGCTAATAACTCTTTTTTAAAAAAAGATAAACAGGTTCTAAATATAGACTTACAGATGCTTTTCATTGGGCTAAGGAAATTTCAGTCCAATCTATACTTGGCTCTCTAGATAGAAAAGACACTATGGATTTCAGGGCAAATTGATAATACTACAATTACTAAGACTATGGGTCTAAAAGTTCCAAAGTTCATAAGTTTTAACTCCTGTTCCTAGTTTATATCTATCTCAACAGGTTTCCACTTGGCTGACAGATACATTCAAACATCATTTGCTGGTGACAACCTACTGCAAATGACTGTGAGCCCTGAACTTGCTGAAAGCTGATATGGACCAATTCAGCCGATATGCATACCATCTCTTCAGCTGGTCAATAGAACATTCCCTCTTGTCTTTGACTAACATTCTGGCTTTCCAGGGCCTTGACAACAACGTCCCAATGTCAGCAGGGAGTAATTTCAGAAGAGAAAACATCGCCCTTGTTTCCTGTCCCCCCGGAATGTTAGATCAAAAGGGAATTTCTTGTCATAGGGAACCTGAGATGAAGTTCCAAGTTCCTTGAGGATAAGGAACTCTGTCAGCCATCACAAGGTTTTTGGCCCTTGTGCTTCTGCTAATTACTGTTGGCTCTTATATCACTGATGTCTTAACTAAATGATGATTCATGTCTGGGTACCACTAAACTGAGGATGCTAGAATTCCAATATCCACCTCTGAACCCATGACACACTTGCAGATGGCAAAAACTAAATAAGGGGAAGCTCGCTTTGCCATTGATAATGGGAAAACTCTTATGTTCTGGTCCAATTAGTCTCTGATATGGAATTCTTTAAGCAGAGAGGCAGATACACTCGAGAACCTGTGTCTATGACTATTGCCCTCTTGTTAGGTATTGGGGGCATCACTGCAGAAATTGGTACAGGAACTACTGCCCTCGTGCAGAGCAATCACCTTATGCAGTTACAAATGGCTGTGACTACTGACCTAGAGGCCATAGAAAGATCCATTTCTGCTCTGGAGAAATCTTTTACCTCGCTCTCTGAGGTTGTGTTACAAAACATAAGAGGTCTGGATTTACTATTTTTAAAGGAGGGGGGATTATGTGCAGCCTTGAAGGAAGAATGCTGCTTTTATGCTGACCATACTGGTATTGTCAGGGAATTGATGGAAAAATTAAGGGAAAGGCTAGCCCAAAGAAAAAGGGAGTTTAAAAATCAGCACGGGTGGTTTGAAGACTGATTGCAAGGGTCCCCCTGGCTCTCCACCTTGCTACCTACCATTCTAGCCCCCTCAATTGTTTTTCTCCTTCTCATTACCTTTGGTCCCTGGACCTTTCTGCGGTTGACTTAGTTCATCAAAAATCAGATTGATTCGGCCTTACCACAACACGTCTCGATTCATTATCACAGAGTAGATTCCGAGGAGGCCGGCCAGGAGCCCCATCAAGGACTCAGATTCAGTGTCCTAAGGCCCTAACGTCCCCACGGTCCTGCTAGAGGGTATCCAATGACGGGAATAGTACAGGGCCCATGCCGGAGACAACATCGTACAGAGGTTGTCGAGACCGGCTCAACATGGCACGCTGCTGAGCGTGGGAAGCCCCCTGTGTAGCCTAAGACAGGGACTCTCTCAGACCCTAGCCACCCCGATCACATGGACTCGGTCCATTTTTGAGAAAAGAGGGGTACTGTTGGGGACTGACTCCAGACAGCTGTATCTTGAAATTTGTGTGACCTTCCTTACTTTATCAAACCTTGCAAAAACAGGTTCCTGGCCTAACCGCAGGCTGTACAACTTCCTGGAGTAGGTGCTAATCAGCCAGCTGCAGGGGCCTGGGACCAAAGTGACCTCACCCTCCCTTAGGAATTTTCTTCCCCTGCTCCCCCTCTCTGCCTGAAGTCCTGCTTATAAGCCTCAATACCCAGTCAATAAACGAGACCTTGACGCGACTCAGACTGACTCTGTCTTCCTTTATGCGCCTGGTCTCCTTTCTCTCTCGTCCCCATTGATCTTTCAGGAGGTGCCTTCTCAGGTCTCATCAAATAACCTGGCCCGCGGGACGGGGCAAATCCTGTACAATAAAACAACCTCTGGAGGCATCACAATCCCTGACTTCAAGCTCTACTATAGAGCTACTGTAATAAAAACAGCATAAAAAAAAAAGCATCTTCAACAAATGGTGCTGACATAACTGGATGTCAACATGTAGATGTTGCAAATAGATCCTTATCTGTCATCGGGCACAAAACGTAAAACCAAGTGGATCAAAGACCTCAACATAAATCCAGTTACTCTGCACCTGATAGAAGAGAAAGTAGAAAGTAGTCTTGAACACATTGGCACTGGAGCCCACATGTTAAATATACCAACAGTAGCACAGACACTGAGAGCAACAATTAATAAATGGGACCTATTAAAACTGAGAAGCTATTGTAGGGCAAAGGACATGGTCAATAAGACAAAACAACAGCCTCAGAGTGGAAAATGATCTTCATCAACCCCACATCTGACAGAGGGCTGATAGCCAGAATATATAAAGAACTCAAGAAACTAGACATCAAAACCTTTAACAGTCCAATTGAAAAATGGGCTACAGAGCTAAACAGAGAATTCTCAACAGAAGAAGCTCAAATGGCTGAAAGGCATTGAAGGAATTGCTCAATATCCTTAGTCATCAGGGAAATGTAAATCAAAACAACTCTGAGATACCATCTTACACCTGTCAGAATGGCTAAGACAAAAACACTGAAGATAGCTTATGTTGGAGAGGATGTGGAGCAAGGGGAACACTCCTCCACTGTTGGTGGGAATACAAACTTGTACAGTCACTTTGGAAATCAGTATGGCACTTTCTCAGAAAATTGGGAATCAATCTCCCTCAAGATCCAGCTATACCACTCTTGAACATATGTCCAAGGAACGCTCAATCATACCACAAAGACACACACTCAACTATGTTCATAGCAGCATTATTCATAATAGTCAGAACCTGGAAACAACCTAGATGCCCCTCAACTGAAGAATGGATAAAGAAAATGTGACACAATGGAGTACTACTCAGCAAAAAAAAAAAACAATGACATCATGAAATTTGCAGGCAAATGGATGGAGCTAGAAAATATCATCCGGAGTGAGATAACTCAGACTCAGAAGGACAAGCATGGTATGTACTTACTCATAAGTGGATACTAGATGTAAAGCAAAGGATAACCAGATTTCAACTCACAGCTCCAGGGAGGCTAGCTAGTAAAGAGGACCCTAGGAAAGACACAGGGATCACCCAGTGATGGAGAAATGGATAAGATCTACATGAGCAAACTGGGGGTTGGGGGGGGTTATGGAGGGCAAGGGTCGGGGGAAAGAGAGCTTAGGGGAGCAGGAGATCCTAGTTGGATCAGGAACAAAATAGGAGAACAAGGAAAGAGATACCACAATAAATGAAGACACCATGGGAATAGGAAGAATCAGAGTGCTAGAGAGGTCCCCAGGAATCCACAAAGATGACTCTACTATAGACTACTGGCAATGGTCGAGAGGGGGCCTGAGCTGACCTACTCTGATGATCAGATTGCTGGACACCCTAACTGTCATGATAGAACCCTCATCCAGTGACTGATGGAAGCAGATGCAGAGATCCATGGCCAAACCCTATGCAGAGCTCCAGGAGTCCAATCAATGAGAGAGAGGAGGGATTATATGAGCAAGTGATATGGAGACCATGATTAGAAAAAGTACAGAGACAACTAGCCAAACTAGTGGAAACACATGAACTGTGAACCAACAGCTGAGGAGCCCCCATGGAACTGGCCCAGGCCCTCTGGATAAGTGAGACAGTTGTTTAGCTTGAACTGTTTAGGGGGCCACCAGGCAGTGAGACCGGGACCTGTCCTTAGTGCATGAGTCAGCTTTTTGGAACCTAGTGCCTATGCTGAGACACTTTGCTCAGCCTTGGTACAGGGAGGAGGGAATTGGAACTGCCTCAACTGAATGTACCAGACTCTGCTGACTCCCCATGGGAGACCTTGCCTTGGAGGAGGTGGGAATAGGGGATGGGTTGGGGGAGAAGGTTGGGGGATGGAAGGAGGGAGGACAGGGGATTCCGTGGTTGATATGTAAAATGAATAGAAAATCTCTTAATAAACAGAAAAAAAGAAGTAGATGTCCAACTTTTAGGGATTGGAACCCTATCTCAGATAAAACAGAGTATGAGATGGGTTGAATGCATAGGACCAGAAGGACAGAGAGGAAGGTTGAAGCCATATGTGGCAAATGTAGTAGTGACTCTTTGGGGCCAAGATCTGTTAGAGCAGTGGAATATCCAGTTTAAAATTCCTACAATCTCAGAAAGGGCATACAGATCAGTGCATGTTTCTAGGAATAATATTATAACATATTATAAAAAATAGCCACCAACCATTCAGGCTGTACATAAACAGAGCACAACTGCTGTTGAACTCTCAGAAGTACCAACAGCCTTACCTTTAAAATGGCTAACTGATAAACCTGTCTGGGTTGAACAATGACCTTTGACAAAAGAGAAGTTACAAGCTTCAGAACAGCTGGTCCAAGAGCAGTTAAATGCTCAACACATTGAAGAATCTACCAGCCCTTGGAATTCTCCTGTTTTTGGTATTAAAAAGAAATCTGGTAAATGGAGAATGGTAGCAGACTTAAGAGCATTTAAAAAGGTAATTCAACCAATGGGCTCTCTACAATCTGGAATTCCTTTGCCTACTTTGCTACCTAAAGGATGGCCTCTTATAGTTATTGATTTAAAAGACTGTTTCTTCTCAATATCGTTACAAGAAAAAGACAGAGAAAGATTTGCCTTCTCAGTGCCTACTTATAAGTCTCAGCCAGTTAAGAAATATCAATGGAGAGTCCTTCCACAGGGAATGGTAAATAACCCCAGCCTGTGCCAATATTTTGTACAACAACCATTGGAAGTAATATGTAAACAATTTCCTGAATCTATAATTTATCATTACATAGACAATATTTTACTAGCTGATTCATATGCGGATACTTTAGAAAGAATTTTGAAGAAGTAAAGAAAATGTGGCCTTAAACATCCTAACTGTTGTGCTAGAAATCTCATCTGATGACTGAGGGAACCGGATGCAGAGATCCATGGCCAGGCCCCAGGTGGGGCTCCAGGAGTACAATTGGTGAGAAAGAGGAGGGTTTGTATGAGCGAGAATTGTTGAGACAAAGATTGGGAAAAGCACAGGGACAAATGCCCAAACAAATGGAAACACATGAACTATGAACCAATAGCTGAGGAGCTCCCAACTGGATCAGGCCCTCTGGATAAGTGAGACAGTTGATTAGCTTGAACTGTTTGGGAGGCACCCAGGCAGTGGGACCAGAACCTGTCTTTAGTGCATGAGCGGGCTTTTTAGAACCTGGGGCTTATGCAGGGACACTTGGCTCAGCCTGGGAGGAGGGGACTGGACCTGCCTGGACTGAATCTACCAGGTTGAGCTGAATCCCCATGGGAGTCTTTGCCCTGGAGGAGATGGGAATGGGGGGTGGGCTGGGGGGAAGCAGGGGGTGGAGGAGGACAGGGGAATCTGTGGCTGATATGTAAAATTAAATTAAATTATAAAATTTTTTTTAATTTAAAAAAAAAGAGAAAAAAGAAAATGTGGCCTTGTTGGGGACTACATATTGCTCCTGAAAAGATACAAAGAAGAGATTCTATTAATTATTTAAAATATAAAATAGGTCTACAAAAAATTAGACCCCAAATGGTGCATATTAGGAGAGATTGATTGTGGACTCTTAATGACTTCCAAAGATTATTCGGAGACATTTCCAACCTATGAACTGTTGTTGGGGTAAAAAAAAAATGATGAACTGAGTAATTTGTTCAAAACCTTAGAAGGTGACAATGACTTAAATAGTCCAAGAGAATTATCACCTGAAGCTAAGAGAAAATTGGCCTTGGTGGAAAAGAAAGTATATGAAGGACATGTGGATGGTGTGGATCCAAAGCCTGATTGCATTTGGTTATTTTACCCTCTAAGCATTCTCCTATAGGAATTTTAATGCAGAGGGAAGATATTATATTGGAGTGGATATTTCTACCAAACAAACAGAGTAAAAAATTAAAAACTTATGTGGAAAAGATCTCTGGCTTGATTTTAAAAGGAAAATTGAGACTTCATCAATTAGCAAGAATAGACCAAGCAGAAATTGTAACTAAGAGTGAAACTGACAAATTATGGGCAGAAAGTGAACCTTGACAAAGAGTTTGCAGTAATTTTTTGGGAGAGATTAGTAGCAAATATCCCAAAAGTGATAGAATTCAACTTATAAAGAGAACTGATTGGATTCTGCCTCAAATTGTTCGGGAAACACCTATATCTGGAGCACATACATTTTATACAGATGCAAACAAACAAGGAAAGGCAGGTTAGAAGTCAGAAATTTTAAGTAAGTGGTTCAAATTCCTTATAATACAGTTCAAAAATCAGAATTGTATGCTATTCTGTTGGTATTAATGGATTTTTCTGAACCTCTCAACATAGTGACTGACTCTCAGTATGCTCAAAGGGTGGTCTTACATATTGAGACTGCAGAATTTATCCCTGCTGAGTCAGAATTAACTTTGTTATTTATTCATTTACAAGAAATTATCAGGAATAGGAGGCATCCCTTATATATAACTCACATCTGATCCCACACAGGTCTGCCAGGACCTCTAGCACAAGGTAATGATAAAATTGATCAGTTACTAAAAGGTAATGTGCTAGAAACCTCAGAATTTCATAAGAAACACCATGTAAATAGCAAAGGTTTAAAGAAGGATTTCTCCATCACATGGCAACAAGCCAAGGAAATTGTGAGAAAATGTCCTACTTGTTCCTTCTATAACCAAACTCCATTACCCACAGGGAGCAATCCAAAAGGTAGACAAAGAAATGAAATTTGGCATCTGGATGTGTTGTTTCATTTCACAGAGTTTGGTAGATTAAAGTATGTACACCATACTATTGACACCTATTCAGGATTTCAGTGTGCAACTCCTATGAGTTCTGAAAAGGCTGATTCTGTGATTACACACCTATTATAAGTTATGGCCATCATGGGAATACCTGTACAATTTAAGACCAACAATGCCCCAGTGTATGTCTCCAGTAAAATGAGACAGTTTTTTGCCTATTCCAAAATAAAACATGTTACAGGTATACCACACAATCTCACAGGCCAAGCAGTCATAGAAAGATCCAATCAAACTTTAAAGGAGATGCTAAATAAACAGCAACAGGTAACAATGACTCCTAGAAATAGATTGCACAATGCTTTATTAACCTTGAATTTTCTCAATGCTGATAAGAAAGGAACAACAGTTGCAGAGAGACATTGGATGACAGACAAAACTCCTGAGCTAAACCAACCAGTTTATTTCAAAGATGTGTTGACCTCAGAATGGAAGCCAGGATACATCCTACATTGGGGAAGGGGTTTTTCTTTTGTTTCCACAGGAGAAGAAAAGCTATGGATACCAACAAAATTAATAAAAATTTGATCAGAACAAGAAAAACCCCTTGGTGAGAAGTAAAAGTTCATCCACAGATGTGACGTCTCTAAAAGTTGTAAGAAAATTTTAATAAGCAAGGGTTGAGGCAGGGTTCTGTCTTTTGTCTTTACAGGATAATAGAAATACCCATCTTCCAGAAATAATAAGGCCTTGGATATCCAAACATCTACAACAGAAGAAAAGACTCTATTGGTACCAACCTACACGGGGTAAGATCTCACTGCCTAACATCTATATCTCTTTAACTCTAGAAAAGTTATGGTTCCGATTCAATTATATATCAAGCTGGCTTCGGAGTTGAAAGTTGGCTCCCTCCTTCTCAAAACCCAAGCATATTACTAAGAGAAAATTTAAGAGATTCTGTCTCATGTCAGAGGAGTTGTCTGGTATGGGACAGAAGAAAACCAAAAAAAGGAGACCATTGTCACCAAGATTCTAGTTCTCTCCATGCTTGTTCTTGATTTCTCAGAATTCCTTTTTACATGTCATGTTATCTTTAAATCCAAACTTTCCATTTTGATATTAATAATGCTCAAGTTTTCCACAGTAAAAAATAAGTTTTCTCCAACAGCAATTTCAGAAGTCTCCAGAAGGAAGATGGGGCCCCACAACAACAACTCTACCCAATCCAGAATGATGCCATGGTACTTAAGAACATTACTCATGCCTAGCTTTGGACTGAAAACTCTTCAGGACCATTTCAAGATGAGATGGTCCATCACACTACACTTTTAGCCAGAATATCAGACAATTTTATCCATTTCTGAGACTAGCTGCATACCCTATGGATAGCCCTATTGAGACCTAACAATCTAAGCTTTCTTACAACAACCCACATGGATACCATTGCCCCCCAAACAACAGGAAGTAATGATAAAAGAATGATGCCCCTCTGCCAAATGTTTCATTTTTCTCAAGGTTATGAATGGATGGTTGTAGGGTTGGAGGTGGAACAATAAAATTTGGACTCAGTATTCTTTTTTAGAAAAGAAAAAGAGGAATGGATAGGTATAGGATATTAAGGTAGACTATTGTATTTACTAGTAAATTAATTTAGTAAAATATCAGCCTTAGATAATTTGCACTGATATGGATTTTTGTATATTGATAAAAATGCAAACTATTTTTATATTCCTATTTAAGATAAATTTTATTTGATACAAATACAGAGCTTTATCTGTTGTAATATACATATATTTCTACTCCTGTTTGAAATATTTTGCATATAGATACAAATGTAAAATTGTATTTGTCATACTGTACGTATGTTCTACCTCTGTTTAGAATATTTTGTACATTGATATATATTTAGGATTATTGTCATATTGCATATTACACTATATATACATTCCTACCTCTGTTTAAGCTATTTTGTATATTGTCACTATCTTGAGGTCATTGTCCTTATACGGTACATCTGACTACAGACTATTTATCTTGTTATGTGAATTCTTAGTCCTTAAGTTGTTTTAGTTATAATCACTCATGATTGTCATTTCTATAGTTAGGTTAGTTAGGTTCTTCAGACTTACAGAAACATATGTCAGATGGATAGGTAGTCTTCAAATACTTCATAGACTAGAAAATATGGCATTTAAATGTTTTAATAATTTAGAATTCCATTGATGTGAGACACAATTGCTCCTGACAGCACTGATCTGATCCTGAGAGAATGTTGGGCTTCTGAGACATTTCCATTTGGAAGTTTGTCTTCCTCTTGGCACAAAAAATGGCCTATTGGGCAAAGAACTGCCCCACCTCAACTGTTGACAGTACAAATACTGTCCCTTTGGTACTAGCAGGACACAAGGAAAAGCGATTATTGAACTCTGCCAAGACAGGGTAGGATAGTCTTTCAAAAAAAACATGCTTCTGAAAATGTTCTGACAGATATTCTAGGCCTGTAGCTAATTTGAATGCACCAATACTAAGAAATTCAAGGTGACTGTCCAGGCTGCCAGCTGTCTCTGTCTACTTTTGTAAGACTCCCGAAAGTTGCTTGCATCATTCTCCCATTTCTCAGGTATTATTATATTCCCTCTCAGGTCTTTGATGGGATTGGAGACTAATAGTTATAATTACAATCTTCTTGTGTCTTAGCTAGAACATATTAAGTATTAGATTCAGGTTCTTCAATGTAGGACATCTTTTGGAATGATCTCTGCAATGTGCCATTTACCTATGTTCCATACTCCTCTGGATTTTAGTATGTGTTTCTTGTTTGGTGTTCTTCTCCTTGGTGTAGTTTCATCTTGTATAGGTCATTATCCCTTATTCCTCTGGGACAATATTTAGTAATCATCCCTATTGTAAATAGTTTTGTATTAGGTTAGAATTTTCTTATTCAGACAAAAGGGGGAGATATAATGGGTTTTTGATTGCCCAGAGTCTGGAGAACATGTTATGTCCAATGTGGGATATCTGAGGAAAAATATATATGTACACTATGCTCTTATATCTGTTAACTTTATTCAGCTAAGATGAAATTTTATCTTTACAGCTACAGCTCTGTCAGGCATTCAGAGCAGGAATAAATCTAGATACACCAAGCTCCTTGTCTATCTACTTTATTTCTCTGGGATGAAATCCTGTCTACATAGCTTCAGTTCCATCCTGACACTCAGTTTCTCTTTGTCCCCTCATTTACTGTCATCTCATAGTCCTGCCAACAACTAAGCTCTTATGCTTCCAGCCTCATCTTCATCCTGTTTTTTCACCTTCCATCTCTACTTGCTCTCTACTCCTGGATCTGATAAACTCTGATAAACTCTGTTCTTTTAATAAAGGAACAGTAAAAAGTCATTTTGAAATCTATTTGGTGAGCTATCTTTTACTTGAAATTGGATAGCAAGGCAAATTATCTTTAGACCTGGTAAATGGAAATATAATCTAAATGATCTCAAGGTGTAATTTAGAATAAACCCTGGCAGTAAGAATCATGGCATAGTTTAAAATGGGAAACTTAAACATTTTTAAAATGCCAGGGGACTAAGTAATGAGTTGATTGTATTTGACATGCTTAGAATGTATATGAATATAATTATGTATATGTTAAAGAATTTGATCATTATTAAGATGATCAAGCTTTAATTTGTATCTTAATAATTATCTTTAAAAGCTTATCATTTGAGTCAATTGATCATTAACAGTTTACAGTTAAGTTGACTAATAAATCAATACATTGTATTTCTTAATTATATTTAATAGTTTATAATTAAAGTAAACTTATTCTTAACAGTTTATGAGTTAGTTGTCCTTGTAAACTTAGAACTTTAAGTGTTATACCTACAGGTTAGCCTTAATAATACTGTTTGTTCTGAAGTTACTTTAATACAGAAACAAGAGCTCTTATACAGAAATATAGCATGTAAAGAGAGTAACAATTTAGTAAATCCTTTATGGTTTATCATGAATTAAGATAAGCACAGTAAAAACCCAAAATAATTGTTATATGAATTTTGAAAAAGAGGAAAGTGTCCCTTTCTTTTTTATTTTTATTTTATGTGTATTGGTGTCCTGTCTGTATGTACATCTGTGTGTGGGATGTCATATCCCTTGGAACTGGAGTTACAGACAGTTCCAGGGGAGCTAGCATTGGCAGACAGTTGTGAGTTGCCATGTGGTACTGAGAATTAAACCTGGGTCCTCTTGAAGAGCAGCCAGTGTTCTTAACCTCTAAGCTATCTCTCCAGCTTCAAGAGGATCCATTTGTAAAAGTTGCAGCCTCAGTCACCGGTAATGGCAAGGTGGAGGCAGGAGTGGAGACATTGAGCTGAGACACGTGTACTGGTGGGTTAGACTCAAAGAGAAAAAGAAAAGCAGATATTTTAAAAGATATAAGCATTTATTAAGGTAGAATTTTTTGGTCTCCAGACATCTCCAGATGTCCAAGGAAACCCGTAAGAAATCAGATAGTGGGAAGGTGTCCCTTCCTTCATATCTGATAATTAGAAGTTCTTATACTTGGCCAAGGTTTTAACTAAGAACTTTGTAGAAAATAGTCCGTTTACGAAGAAAAAGATAGAGAAAAAGAAAGTTTTGTTTTGTTTTGTTTTGTTTTTTAATACTGCCATAGGAGAGCTGGGAGTTACCATAGTTTTAAAACTGGCTCTGGCAGGGCTGTGAGGTTTGCATTGTTATTTAAATGAAGGCTACTGGAACTGAGCTCCTAGCTAGCTGAAGGGCAGTTTCAAAGTTTACAGTTCAAGCTAACTAGTTTTACAACGAGTTATAGCAGAAAAAAATTGTTTGAAACATGGATTGTCATCTCAGAGAAAATAGCAAACTAGAGTCAGTGGACTCTAGTATAAGTTTTCAGGAGGTCTTGTGGTGTACTCTCTATGTAAGACCCTGACTTAAATAATGGTGGGTTTCTCCCTAGAAGGGAGAGGTTAGAATCTTCTCCATTTATCACATTCTGCTAGTAAAGCCATCCCATAAGGTCAGAGCTTTTCCTTATCTAAGCCTGTAAACTGACTGGAGCTGGCTGAAATGCCTTTTGTCTTTAGCCTGTGTCCTATAATTTTTATTAAAAGCTCTTTTTGTTTGGACATGTTTTGGCCCACGGTGTAAGAAAGATTCTTGATAGGGAAAGGGTACTCAAATTACTCACCACTAAGAGGCACAGAGTCCCTCCGGTTGAAAGGACCAAGCAGATGCCATAACAGGCTGCTCAGTCTTCTCTCAGAGATCAGGCCTCAATTTCAGTTTCCTGAGACTTGAGCAAGCAGTTTCTGGGAGGGCCATGAACAAAAGACTGCTCAAAGTTTAGCCAGATGTTTACTTTCTGGGGCCCCTCACCAACTTAGAGTTATGTGCAGTACGTGCTTGACCAGCCAGCCCCCATGGTGGCTCAAGGACAAAGCCTGGGACTTGTGCTGGACTGCCCCCAAAGTAATAAATTGTAACCACCAACCAGTAAATTCAAAGGTTACATACCCTCACCCAATTAAAAGAGAACAGAGATAAGGATAAACCAATCCGAGTTGCACCTGTGCAAAACTCCCCCAACCCCCCTGAAGGGCTTGTGGATTTTGCCTTTAAAAAGCTAGCCACACAAAGAAAAAGCAAGTTCCTCCTGGCCTCACGACTGCGAGTGAGTGCTTTGGATTGAGCTTCCCTGTCCGTGGCTTGTAAACAGAAATAAACCATGCTAATTGCATTCTGAACCTAAGGTCTGTGGTGGTTTGTCTTTGGGGTCCCAATCTGGGCATAACACGGTCTGCAGCACCTTTGGTGAGATCCGTTGGTAGCTGGAGCTTCAGGGGTCACCTTAAGGACTCCCCAGGGAAACTGCCTCATCTCTGGACAGCCTCCACCAAGTGGCACCTCTTGTCCTGGATGTGCTTGGTTGATTACCCTTCTGGGATCTGGGCACCCAAGGTGCTAGGTTTTGTATAATATTTAAGGTCCAATCTTAATATAATACTATCCCAGGGGGCTCAAAAGGGGTACTACCAGTGGTATGGGAATGAATCTAGATACACGGAGCTCTTTAGTCCATTCATTGCATTCCTCTAAGTGAATTCTTTTTATATAGCTTTCTTTAGTCCATTTACTTTATTCTATCTATGTAATTTTCCTCACCACTCATAAGCTATGAAGATTCATGGGTCTGTATCACCCTTGGTGAGATCCGCAATGTAGCTGAAACCTATGTACTTGCTTACCTACTTCCCTGGTATTTTGAGTATCATGTTCAGGCACCATATATTGATTGCCCAGAGTCTGGGGAAGATGCTAAGTCCGGCGTGGGATATCTGAGGGAAAAATCTGTGTACACTATGTCTGTTAACTTTATTCAGCGAAGATAAAATTTTATCTTTACAGCTACAGCTCTGTCAGGCATTCAGAGCAGGAATAAATCTAGATACACCAAGCTCCTTGTCTATCTACTTTATTTCTCTGGGATGAAATCCTGTCTACATAGCTTCAGTTCCATCCTGACACTCAGTTTCTCTTTGTCCCCTCATTTACTGTCATCTCATAGTCCTGCCAACAACTAAGCTCTTATGCTTCCAGCCTCATCTTCATCCTGTTTCTTCACCCTCCATCTCTACTTGCTCTCTACTCCTGGATCTGATAAACTCTACAAGAGTTCTGCCTTACCATCTACAAAACCTCTGGGTTCTTTCCTTCTTGGTCATGCTGTTCTGTCTGCCTCTACAGAAAACACCTGATCCTTCTTCCCCTGGCCACATTGTTCTCTCTCTCCTCAGGAATGTAGCTCCACCCTACCTTCCACCTTGATATGTAGAAACCTCTTTTGTTTGCAGTCAATTGTTCTGGAGAGCCACTAGGTCTCAAGGCAAGGGGATGGTCTGGGCTTCATTAGCACAAGAAACAAAGCTATGTGTCTCCAGCCAGTTTGTCTCTTAGGCTCAGCAGGGGGAGTTAGTTACCTAGAAGTTCAGCAGGTCTGAGGAGCTAAACTGTTTACCAAATGGTCTGGGAATATTTGGGCACATGAATTTCATAGCAGAAGGCAGCTGAAATATTAAAAACTGGATGACACCAAATACTCATAATAAATAAAGTATAGCTTTAATACACAGCTGTACTCCTTATAACATATTCTTGCGGCTCACCACAGGGGATAGCTCTTCCATCTTTGACCTTGAAACACTGCCCCTAGAGTGACAGCAGGTAACTGCCACACCTACCTATGACTTGCCCCTGGAGCTGACCTGCCCCTGGGGTGTGGCTGAGAGGGAGCCCCTTAAGTCTCAAGGTGCATATGTGTTTGGCCCTTCTTGATACCTTGTGGTCCTGGAAGCTGAATGGGACACCAAGCCAGAGTTCTCCCCTGGGTGGCAAGTCATCTCTCCCAGATCCTGTAACCAACCCCTAATGGCTGTAAGTTATCCCAGAAATAAACCTCTCTTGATTACCAGAAAAATTACATGGAATTGCCTCATTAATTACAGTAATATAGAACCAAGATGATTCCTCATCAGTTATATTTATGTGATTAATGAAATAATCTAAATTATCATTTGAATATTTTGGATAGGAATTATCTGTTGATCACATACATGGTTTTAAATAGCTCATCATTATTTTGTGATGTAAAATTTGCTTCAGACCACAACATGCAAAAGGTGATTTCAGTACTTGTTTTTTAATTTATTGAGTTGGACAATATAGATCAGGAAAGAAGTACCTAGGATATGGATGCTTTGTATGCAGTAGGCACATGATAAGTTCATGCACATGTTACATGTATACACTGGAGGAAAACTGAACCATCAATATCAATATCTGCAAGATTTTAGTTTAAGAAGAGGACTGTGCAACAGCATAATGGTAAAACAGACTAAAACACATTAATCAAATTGAACTGTTACTCATAAACTCTTGTAGAATGAACTATTCAATCATTAAAAATATTTAATTCTGCATAGAATAATTTTATATATTCTACATAATTTGAATTTAATGATTTGCAGATGCAGATGTTTACAATGGACATTCAGTTCAGTGAGAGGTCAACATGAATGCATGTTGGGAAGAAATAACAGTTGCCATCTCTGTGGTAGTATTGAGTTCACACTCTCTGTACTAAATTGAGGTATTTCAGGAGGTGGTGACATAATGACCAAATTAGGCTTATTAATGTAATTCAAGTTATGACTAAATAAATAAATAATGACAGGAAAAGAATAAACTCGTTCACTTACTTCCCAAGAAATATGATATGCTATATTCATAAGCAATAATTAATGAGAGAGCATTTGAAATTGTTGGTGTGGAATGTTAACTTATTAGAATCTGAAACAACAAAGGAACTTTTAGGAGATAAAACTCTAAAGAGCTTGGAATTGTCTTAGGATAAAAGGTAAACCTTAGCATTGATTTGTGATAAGTCACTTCTCGTCAGATATGGTGCAGTACGTGAAATGTTCAAAAAGTCAGTATGCACACATGCAGCAGAACCACTGCCTCCAGAAAAATGTGACCTTTCTGGCCTATGAAGATCAATTGAGGATAGCACTCACCTGTGTGGCTCTGGGCTTCTCTGTATTCTACTGTTTGTGTTCTTGGTGTCTTTGGGAAGCACCACAATGCTCCCATAGTCAAGGCTAATAATCAGGCTCTCACTTATCTCCTGCTCATCACTCTGACATTGTTTTCTCTGTCCCTTCCTCTTCATTGGTCAGCCTAATGCAGCTACCTTTATCCTACAGCAAAACACATTTGGAGCTCTGTTCAAGGTGCCTTTCTCCACTGCCTTGGCCAAAACCATTACTGTAGCTCTAGCCCTCAAGCCATTGTTCCAGGGAGAATGTTGAGGTGGTTAATTATATCAAGGGCCTTTAACTTCATTATTCCCGTCTGCACCCTTACCCAACTTGTGTTCTGTAGAATTTGGCTGACTGCCTCTCCTCCATTTATCAACTCAGATGCTAATTCTGAACATGGGCACATCATCATTGTGTGCAACAAAGGCTCTAATGTTGCCTTTCACTGTGTTGTGGGATACCTCTGCTGGTTGGTACATTGGAGCTACACTATGGCCTTTCTGTCTAGAAACTTGCCAGTTATATTAAATAAGGCTCAGTTCCTATCATTCAGTATGCTGACATTCTTCAGTGTGTGCATTACCTTCCTCCGTGTCCTCCTCAGCATCAAGGGGAAGATTATGGCAGCCATGGAAGTCTTCTCCATCTTGGCTTCTAGTACTGGGTTTCTAGGCTGAATTTCTGTTGCCAATCACTACATTATTTTGTTAAGACCACATAGGAACTTGCTTTTTCAAATCATGGATGCAGAACATTCTATAGGAAATGTCCATCTTACATCTTGGTTCATGTGTTTCTTAATTACTTAAAGCTCTTTAAGCCAGTTTAGCACTATTCCAACAGTTAGAAATAATGTTGCAATTTAGGATTATTAGGAAGTCTATGGTTCAGTTGAAAATAAGCCAGATTCTACCTTTGAGAATTGGCTCATCATGGTGACTTTTTAAAATACATAGTTTTTTCATACAATATGTTCTGATCATATTTTTTCTCACTCGGCCTCTCCCATAGTCTCCATACTTTACCACCCATCCCAATCTGTGACTTCTTTATGTTTCCTTAGAAAACAAACAAGAAAAATAAAACAACAGAATAAAACATAACAAATAAAAAATAAAGACAAAGTATGAGAAAAACATACAGAGACAGATATAGACAGAGAGACAGACAGACACACGGACACATAAACACACACAAACAAAGATATCCACCCTGAAGGATGTACTAGTGCAAGAGTGGCACAAATCTTGGAGGAGTAAACAACCAATATCTGGTTTGACACAAGCCCTCTCCAGGAAATGGAAAACATACGTGACACTCTTTTCATGTTCAAGCACCTGAAACTAGGCAGCCCAAGGACCTAGGGTAAAATTAAATAGTACTCTTATACTTAAGGAAATGAGCAATAAAATTATTCCTAAGTACATTATGGTATAGATCAGGGCTTGTACAGACATTGTCATAGGACCTTCCTTATAAAGCAGTTGGGAACAAATACAAAGGCACACAGGCAGACATTATGCAAAGACTTAGATTACTCAGCCCTAAATGGAATGTCTCCATCAAATCTCTCTTCTCAGGACACAGGGAAACAGTGGAAGATGTGGCAGAAAGAGTGTCATAACAAGAGAGGACGGAGGACACGAAGAAAATAAAGCTATCTAAATCAACAGGATAGATGCCCACATAAACTCACAGAGACTGAGGAAGGATGCACATGGCCTGCATGGATTTGCACCAGATGGAGTTCTTAAAGTTGACTGCAGAAATGGAAACATATTCTCATCCCTAACCAAGTAGCTATCTCCAATTGGTACTACTAGCAAATGAAAATCTTACTTGTTCTAATGGAGTATCACTGGGTAAATAAACTACTTTTAAGACTATGCTACAAAAGCAACACTGGATGGCCAGCACAAAACAAATTCAATTTCATCTTTAGAGGTTCCATGTATCATAATTTCCTGTCTGGGCCTTTTTTTAATCCTATTTTTATCTTATATTTTGTTTTATATATTTATATGTATAATATATATGTGTGAAATAATAAAGGAAAGGACATGACTGGTTCCAGATATGGTTGAGGAGAAAGTTCATTGTAGATATGTGGGAGAGCATAGCCAGAGACAAAGACATCAGGGAGAGACAAGAGTGGACATGACCAGACTGAGCCATGTGAGAAGAGGTGAGAGAAGAGAGGGAAGAGGTGGAAAACCTAGTGCAGTACCCAGGAGTCCACATATGTATACTCTGTTAGACTCCATTGCAGAAAATTTATTTTTCCTTCCTTTCCTACACTGGTCTAAGTCTCTGCAGTGATCATTGAAGAAGTTGGAAGTTTCTTCCTAAAGCATCTGATGTAGTTAATAAATTAATAAAAAAATAAGTAAATCATCTGATGTTTTGAAAAAAATGATCCTACAAGAAATGGAAAGTGTTTTTAAAATAAGCTCCTGTTCTTACTTTCAAATTAAATAAATACTTGGTTGTGCCGAACACAACTGAAATGATAAACTCCCCAGAAGTGTTGGGGACCGACTCTGGACAGCTGTGTCTTGAACTTTGTGTGACCTTCCTTGCTTTATCAAACCTTACAAAAGCAGGAAGTTCCTGGCCTAACCTCAGGCTGTACAACTTCCTGGAGTACGTGCTAATCAGCCAGCTGCAGGGGCCTGGGACCAAAGCGACCTCACCCTTCCTTAGGAATTTTCCATTCTTCTCTCCCTGCTTCCCCTGCTCCCCCTCCCTGCCTGAAGCCCTGCTTATAAGCTTCAACACCCAGTCAATAAACGAGACCTTGACGCGACTCAGACTGACTCTGTCTTTCTTTATGCACCTGGTCTCCTTTCCCTCTCCCCCCTTTGGTTTACAGGTGGACCCTCCTCGAGACCCTCGAATAACCTGGCCCACACGATGGGTCACAGAAGGAAATCTGTGGCTCTAGATGAATTTAGCAATGTGAAAATCTATTCTTCTAGTAACAGCAAATGCAACTACTATGGTAAAAAACTACAGCTAAAACAAAGTATTTATACTCATAGATACAAAACTTAAAGAATTTCTATTTACATGCTACTCTCCAAAGTAAGTACTTTAGTATTCTTACAGAATCCAACATGTACATCAGTTCATATATTAAAGGATTTGGGGGAAGTATGAGCAAAAAAATTCATCTTCATTTGTACTAGTCACTTCTCCCTTCCATGAGAAAAAAAATTACCTGAATCGAAAAAGGTAATGTAATATAGATTATTTTGTTTTCTTTTTAAGACAGATATCATGATTATTGCAAGGCAGACACAGCAGGATGCTGGTGAGCTCTAGGTGGTGAGAGCACAAGGTATGAACTCTTTGCATAGTAGAGGACAAGGAAGCTGAGAATGAAGGACAGAGCCTGAGGTCAGTAGAACCTTCAAACATCTCTGATAAATAAACTACTCCCATTATACAGGCTCAAAATCTTAAAAGTCCAACAACTTCCACATATCACCAGAACCTGGGTACCACAAGTCTGAATTAAAGCCAAAAAAAGACAGCCATCAAGCAAAGACTATGAATTTCAGATCCACATCCAACATCTAAGAGTAATGTTGGGATGATCTAGTCCCCCACTAGGTTGTCTCATACCTTCATATCAGCTTCTGTAACATACATAACCTGGTCTTGGATCACCTCCACATCATTCATATTGTTTTCCTCAGAAAAAGATATCCCAGATGAAATGATCATCTCAGGGCCTCCTTACATGACCATGGGAATACCTTATACCACTTGTCAATACATTATGAGACTGTGATGCAAGCTATTTTGGACCCCTCATCTTCATAACTCTTTTTACTTTATGTAACACAGAACCATTTATAAAATTCCAAAATGTTCTGCCATCATCTTAAACGGTATCCTGGTGCATGGGTCAAAGTTACGTGTTGGAGACCGACTCCTGACAGCTGTGTCTTGACCTTCCTTACTTTATCAAACCTTGCAAAAAACAGGTTCCTGGCCTAACCACGGGCTGTACAACTTCCTGGAGTAGGTGCTAATCAGCTAGCTGCAGGGGCCTGGGAGCAAAGCGACCTCACCCTTCCTTAGGAATTTTCCATTCTTCTCTCCTTTTGCTTCCCCTGCTACCCCTCCCTGCCTGAAGCCCTGCTTATAAGCCTCAATACCCAGTCAATAAACGAGACCTTGACGCGACTCAGACTGACTCTGTCTTCCCTTATGCGCCTGGTCTCCTTTCTCTCTCGCCCCCATTGATCTTTCAGGAGGTGCCTCCTCGGGTCTCCCCAATAACCTGGCCCATGGGACGGGTCAAGTGGCGCCCAACATGGGGCTCAAGGCACGGTGACCTGCCGGACGACGGACAACAGAAGGGGCCCCGGAGAGGATCAGGGTAGAGACGCCCGGACCGCATCACTCATGTAACGCGGGATAGTCTTGAGGTAAGTATGTCGTCCCATCGATCATGGGCAAAAATTTATCTAAAGAGGCTGTTTTTCTCAAGGAGATGAAAGGTAATCTTAGGGAGAGAGGAATAAGAGTTAAGAAAAAGGATTTGAGGCCAGGCGGTGGTGGTGCACACCTTTAATCCCAGCACTCAGGAGGCAGAGCCAGGCGGATCTTTGTGAGTTCAAGGGCAGCCTGGTCTACAGAGCGAGATCCAGGAAAGGCGCAAAGCTACACAGAGAAACCCTGTCTCGAAAAACCAAAAAAAAAAAAAAAAAAAAAAAAGAAAGAAAAAGGATTTGATAAAATTCTTCCAATATGTGGAGGAGAAATGTCCCTGGTTAGTGATTAATGGACCAGGAATTCACCCTCTGACTTGGAACAAGGTTGGAAAAGTAAGAGTGCTCTCTGTCTTGTCTGTGTCTCTCTGTCTTGTTACTTTTGTTTTGTACTTTGCAGGCTTGATTTGTACTTTGCAGGCTCTCACTGGGACAGACAGTGTCCGGACAGTGAACCTGGCGGCTAAGGGAGACGTCCCAGAGCCCTAAGGCCACCTCAGAGGTGACCATTTGGTTTAGGAGCATCTTTGGGTATCTTCCCCCACGGTGGAAGGAAGTGCCACTTTGTATTTTGTCCCGGGAAATTGTCAGAGCCATTTTATGGGGTTTTTTGTATGTTTTGTTGTGATCATTGTTACTTTACTCTCTCCTTCTCGTCCAAAAAAAAAAAAAAAAAAAAGGCACATGTCTGACTGACAGGGATGTGGAAGCCCCTGATGTCTGTTTGATTAAGGACAGAGATCCTCGAGTCTGGATTGTTTTTGATGTGATTGAGCCTGGAGGGTTACCCCTCGCCAGAGCACATCAGGCTGTCATTGTTCTTGGAGCTTTGTTGGTTGTTTTGTTGGGGCAAAGTTTTTTCGTGTGCCCTTGGTCTTGTGTGTAATGTATTAACTGTTCTCATTGTTGACTTGACTGTGACAGACGCTGTGGGACAGTTCCCTTCTTCTCCACTGGACCTTTGCCTAGCCCACTGGAAGGATGTGTGAGCCACAATAGAGGGAACTGGGTCCCCCACCCTCATTAACCGATTGAACTGAGATAAACAGGTAGCTCCTGCCAGATGGGGCTTGCATACTGCAAGAGGGGCTTGCTGGCTGTGAATGAGGTCGTCATCTCAGTGCTGATGTTCCGGTTCTTGGATTGTCTGTGTAAATGTTATTTGTTTCTGTCTACTAACCTCCCTTATTTTCCTAAAGAAAGAGGAGGAAAGAGAGGCATAACAAAGGCCACCTCCATCCCTCCCTAGCTCTCTTGCTATCAGGACTGCAGCCAGCTGGCTGCTCTCACGAGGGTGGGGGTGCCGGCTCTCCGTACAGGCGGGCAAAGACAGGAGCTCTGGACAGGGCAATGGGGACTGCCTGCAATTGACGAAAACTGTGTGAACACTGAACAGAGAATCTGACTTTAGTCAGAGGAGTTAACAAAAACTTTTTCTCAGGAACACTGGCAGCCAAGGACATGCTCTATGCCCACTGCTCCCCTTCCCTTCCTTTACTGTGATAACTTCAAGGTCTCTTCTGCCAGCCAGCAGCTTCTCTTGTTAACCCTTCTCTGTCCTGGTATTGCTTAAAAACAAATGTTAAATTACCAGTTCAAGATACTGGGAAAATTATGCTTTTGTTTCCAAGGAAAAATAAAAATTAACATGGGTTTTGGTCATTTGAGTTCAATGGGTTACAAATACTTGCCATCATTTAAGAGAATTGGTTTCAAATTATTGTTGGTTAAGATAAAAAAAAAGTTTTAAAAAATATGTAAAATGCAAGTTATTAGAATATGTAAAAGCAAGGTATAAAGGTCTGAGGATAAAAAGGCTTAAATAATGATTTAAAAAAATGACTTGAGATATATAAAAAAAATGAAACATGTTTCAGATTTCTTTGTCTTGCTATTCTGCTGTTACATTGAGACTCCAAAGGGTCATAGTTGTAAAAATGTCTGTCTACTCTACAGGTATGAATGAAAAATGTGGCCACATGTATGTTTGGTTTTGAATGTCTGAGTTTGCATGTCCTTTATGTTAAGGAATACAAGTTAATACTAGTCATCTGGCTATTCAGATACTAGTTTAAAGCATAAACTGTTCTATTTTAATTAAAAAAAAAAACTGAGCGGTATATTTGACTAATATATCTATAGGTGAACAAACTGGCCTGGTTATTGTTACCAAACTTAGAGATATTTTCAAGATTGGGCCTAGATTTGTTTGGCTCAGATACATTTAATAGATAATGGTCCTCAAACCTGTCAAGGATCTGATGAATATGGCATTTACATTATTTGATAAAAAACTTACTATAGCAAACAGAGACTCCAAGCTCCCCAGCAGTCAAGACTGATGCTGTCCTGACACCTGTCCTACCAACACTTTGAAGACTATAGGAGCCTGGGATGATGGCACTCTGGGTAATGGATAGTCTATGTTGTTTTTTAAATAGATTTAAAAGTCTGCACTCGGGTAAAGTTTATCCTTCTCAGATCTTTGATGACATTGATGACTGGACTAGCTATAGCTTTCTCAGCTTAGTAATTGATTGATCAAATGGATTAATTAATTAAAGCTAATAAGTCTTTTTTTAAAAAAAAAAAGATAGACAGGTTCTAAATATAGACTTACAGATGCTTTTCATTGGGCCAAGGAAGTCTCAGTCCAGTCTATACTTGGCTCTCTGGATAGAAAAGACACTATGGATTTCAGGGCAAATTGATAATACTACAATTACTAAGACTATGGGTCTAAAAGTTCCAAATAAGTTCAAAAGTTTTAACTCCTGTTCCTAGTTTATATCTATCTCAACAGGTTTCCACTTGGCTGACAGATACATCCAAACATCATTTGCTGGTGACAACCTACTGCAAATGACTGTGAGCCCTGAACTTGCTGAAAGCTGATATGGACCAATTCAGCCGATATGCATACCATCTCTTCAGCTGGTCAATAGAACATTCCCTCTTGTCTTTGACTAACATTCTGGCTTTCCAGGGCCTTGACAACAACGTCCCAATGTCAGTAGGAAGTAATTACAGAAGAGAAAACATCGCCCTTGTTTCCCGCCCCCCCAGAATGTTAGATCAAAAGGGAATTTCTTGTCATAGGGAACCTGAGATAAAGTTCCAAGTTCCTTGAGGATAAGGAACTCTGTCAGCCATCATAAGGTTTTTGGCCCTTGTGCTTCTGCTAATTATTGTTGGCTCTTATATCACTGATGTTTTAACTAAATGATAATTCATGTCTGGGTACCACTAAACTGAGGATGCTAGAATTCCAATATCCACCTCTGAACCCATGACACACTTGCAGATGGCAAAAACTGAATAAGGGGAAGCTCGCTTTGCCATTGATAATGGGAAAACTCTTATGTTCTGGTCCAATTGGTCTCTGATATGGAATTCTTTGAGCAGAGAGGCAGATACACTCGAGAACCTGTGTCTATGACTATTGCCCTCTTGTTAGTTATTGGGGTCATCACTGCAGGAATTGGTACAGGAACTACTGCCCTCGTGCAGAGCAACCACCTTATGCAGTTACAAATGGCTATGACTACTGACCTAGAGGCCATAGAAAGATCCATTTCTGCTCTGGAGAAATCTTTAACCTCGCTCTCTGAGGTTGTGTTACAAAACATAAGAGGTCTGGATTTACTATTTTTAAAGGAGAGGGGGGATTATGTGCAGCCTTGAAGGAAGAATGCTGCTTTTATGCCGACCATACTGGTATTGTCAGGGAATCGATGGAAATATTAAGGGAAAGGCTAGCCCAAAGAAAAAGGGAGTTTGAAAATCAGCACGGGTGGTTTGAAGATTGGCTGCAAGGGTCCCCCTGGCTCTCCACCTTGCTACCTACCATTCTAGCCCCCTTAATTGTTTTTCTCCTTCTCATTACCTTTGGTCCCTGGGCCAGATTCCGAGGAGGCCGGCCAGGAGCCCCATCAAGGACTCAGATTCAGTGTCCTAAGGCCCTAACGTCCCCACGGTCTTGCTAGAGGGTACCCAATGACGGGAATAGTACAGGGCCCATGCCGGAGACAACAGCGTACAGAGGTTGTTGAGACCGGCTCAACATGGCACGCTGCCGAGCGTGGGAAGCCCCCTGTGTAGCCTAAGACAGGGACTCTCTCGGACCCTAGCCACCCCGATCACAATGGACTTGGTCCATTTTTGAGAAAAGAGGGGGAACTGTTGGAGACCGACTCTGGACAGCTGTGTCTTGAATTTTGTGTGACCTTCCTTACTTTATCAAACCTTGCAAAAAACAGGTTCCTGGCCTAACCACGGGCTGTACAACTTCCTGGAGTACATGCTAATCAGCCAGCTGCAGGGGCCTGGGACCAAAGCGACCTCACCCTTCCTTAGGAATTTTCCATTCTTCTCTCCTTTTGCTTCCCCTGCTACCCCTCCCTGCCTGAAGCCCTGCTTATAAGCCTCAATACCCAGTCAATAAACGAGACCTTGACGCGACTCAGACTGACTTTGTCTTCCCTTATGCGCCTGGTCTCCTTTCTCTCTCGCCCCCATTGATCTTTCAGGAGGTGCCTCCTCGGGTCTCCCCAATAACCTGGCCCATGGGACGGGTCAGTTACACTAATCTCTTTGTCATAATCCATGGGAATATGTCTACAGTTGATCACTCTCTAGCAGGGATCGATTTCATCAGAATTTGCAGTCAAATATATTTCAAAGGAATTGTCATTTTCTCATTTTGAGTCTTCTATAGGTGCTGTTGTACTCCATGGTGACACTAAATATTTTCATTGTGTAGAGCACAAGTTTTTCTGTTTAATCATGTTAACGTCTTTACCAATTACAAGAGCTTTGTCACAAACTGCATACAGCTTTAGCTCACCTTGTTTGGCCTAAGATAAAGAAATTCATTATTCCATTTTATTAGTTCTTTGTTAATTTTATTCAGTGGGGTTTGATGATTTTCATCCCCTTAATTTTGAGACTCTAAATTTAACATCTTTCTTCATCAGCCTAACTTTATGCTCTATTTTTCAAACATCAAGTAAATAAGTCCTGACCATATATGTCTGGATGGTTTGACAATCCCATGAAATACAGTTGAGATACCAGTAATATTTCTCACTAAGCATGTATCAAATGCCAATTGTTCCTCAGCTAGAGGTAGATCTTTATTGCTACCACCAATCTCAATACAGAGATTTGGTCTCCCCTGTGCTTACACTAGGCTTGTGCATGCTATCACACTTAATCTGAGTTCATATGCTCGGTTGTCTTTTGTTCTGAGAAAAGAGTTTCCTTGTAGTTATTGAATATCACTGACTTTTACAATCTTTCCATTCTTTCACAATGATCCAGGAGCCTTTTAAGGAGGGTATATGAAGTAACTGTCCCATTTAAGACTGGCCATTCTCCACACTTACAATGTACCTTGGCTAAATTTTTTTTTGTCTCTGAATTAGTCATCATCTGCTCCAAAGAGAACCTTCTTTTCATGTTAGTTAACTCTGAAATCACTACTTTCACATTTTGGAATATAATACCTATTTGTTCAAAATAAAATATTTGATTGTGATTGATACCACAGTGTACAATGAAATATGGAAATCAGCAGCCTAAAGAGAATAGGTAATATTGTTGGACTCACTTTTGTAGTCTTAAGAAAATAAAAATAAAAAGCTTAAGAAGTTGTGGGATGGTGTTGTGGAATATTTTGATCACATTCTAACACTCCTGAAACACTTCAATAAAGCTAAAACTTGAATCAGAGGGTGGATCCAATGACTAGATTATTGGATTGGCCATAGAGAAGCCAGCAATTTGAATAGAGAAGATGCAAAGGAATAAAGTGCATGGACTAGAGTGTGGGATTCCTCTTGGTTCTGGAATGAGGGAAGGCATGCCAGGATACATAGAACAAGCAAGACATGTGGGAAAAAAGGTAGCACCCACAAGCCATGTGACAGCATATAGATGAATAGAAATGGTTTAATTTAAGTTATAATATATTGTTAGGAACAAGCCGAAGCGATAGGCTGAGATTTCATAATTAATGAGTCTGCATGTCATTATTTGCAGGCTGGCAGATCAATTAGAAAGTAATTCTACAGGGTGGCTTATTCTTACTCAGTAAATCACTTTGGAGATATCTTCAGAGATTCACCCAGCATTTTGCACATCATGATTTGGGAAATTGAAATAATCCTTCACAAAAACAGATGATAAAGTCTTGGCTTCATATTTAACTACATTGTGACATCTTTTCTGCCCAGTTGATGATGAGCTGCCTGAAATGGCATTGTTAGTGTTTTATGATATTTAAAAAAAGGATTGGTATACCTGATTACAATAATATTATTCTGTTTTTATACTTTTCGTTAATGCTTGTTTTTCTAGTCTGTGATACTCTGATGAAAAGTCTCTGACCTACTGAAATTAATATCAAAAGTGTCTGGACTTGGGCCTTTTATCATGACTGTGAGAGGGTTTAATTGAGTGCCTTCTGTATTAAAATCTCATCCTGTACTACTTCCTTCAATAATGATTTCTTTGGGCTAGCTCCACATCTTCAGATATGAATACATGACCTGAAGTAATTGAAAAACCAGGAAAATAGAAAGGAATCATTTTTGGGTGTGGGAGGAAAGGAGAGGAGAACAGGAAGCAGGTTTTCACAAGGGAGGAATGACAAAATAGGATGGGTTGGGTGTATGTGGGATTAGGAGCGAGGTAAATACAGAAAGGCTCAATGACAGGATGTATGACAATTTAAATGGAATCATACAATTGTCTATATAAAAATAATTATAATGCATGTAAGTCAGTGTATAAACCCACATAGATAGTTCCTATGGAAATTTCCCATCTAATTGAATGCTCCTCTAAAGATCAACACATCACCTAACAAACACCATAATATGTGCCATGAGAAACGCAGTGATGAGTTGTTGTTCAGTGCTGGCCAAGACATTTCCAAAGTACCAGAATTTAAGCCCCTACTGCCTGAAAAAAACATGCACTTTAGAAATAGTTCCCAGAGACCTCTGAGTTAAAACCATTCTTAAAATCTCCTCCCTGAAGTCTTGCTTTAATGTAAGAGAAGTTGTTCTGTAACGTTCAAAGGGAGAAATTATGGGTAACAAGTTCTGATTGAAAGATAAATTGTCTCCCCTAGGATAATCACACAGATTTAAAGAAATAACTGTAAACAGGACACATTTAAAATGGAAGGAGGTAGATATAATTGGGCAGAAGAGTACTACAAGTATTTGTAGAGGGGTAAAAAATGAAAAGGAGAACCAATAAAATCTAAGATGCTAATATTCCAAGTGAATCCTTTACCTTATAAGGTAATAAAAAAAGTAATGTTAAGTCAGGTACAAATTAGCTCAAATTCTTTGTTCTGCATCATAGTTTCTAAGATCTCTCTCATCTTAGTGTCCACTTCATTTAAATTTCTACATTTCTCTTCACACTGTAATGAAAATGTAATTTGTTTCATACTGACATATGAACTGTAAGTTAAACATAAATATGGAAGATCAGAGGAAGGGACTTTAAGTCCTAGTGCTAATATAAACCTCCAAATATCAGACAATAAAATAAGAAATAAGATTAAAAATATGTCAGTCATATAGAAGATTGTATGGCTCATTTTTTAATTACCCAGTAGACTATTTGCTGAAAAAGATTTGTACCAGCCCACCCATCTATATACATAGTGTCTTTTTCTGGTATTGCTATAATATCAAACCAAAAATAAGTGTTTTAAAACATGAGAAACTGTGGAAGCCCACAGAGGTTTCCTAGTGAGATTTGAGCTTACTTTACCAGCAGGGCTGCATAAGAGGATGACTGAACCATGGGCCTGGGTACCAGGTGTTTGGAAGGCTCTACACTTGTCTGTATCTAGCAAAGGGAAGGTCTTTTGCCTTCTCCGCTGGCATTGTTATAAAAAAAAAAAACCCTTTTGAATAAAGTTCTGGGCCAGTGGATTTTGATCCAAGTCTTCCCAAAGCTATCCTGGGTTTCTCTTTTCTCTTCTTGACTAGCTCTCTTTCTACCTGATATCTTATACCTCTATCCTCAAGAGTACCCTGGGAAAAGTGGGGAAGGTCCCCCATAGATGGCACCTGAACTAGAGACTTAGTAAAGGGAGAGTAAGGGGTACCGAGGAGCAGGAGGCATGCCAATTAATGAACTAAGTTGAGGTGGTGGTATTTTAATCTTTTTAAAACATATTTTCACTTCATTTTTATTTTTTATTATTATTAAGAGATTTTCTACTCATTTTACATACCAACCACAGATTCCCCTCTCCTTCCTTCTCCTACCCCCAGCCTTTCCCCCCAACTCACTTCCCATTCCCACCTCCTCCAAGGCAAGATCTCCCATGGGGAGACAGCAGAGCCTGGATTATTCAGCTGAGGCAGGTCCAAGCCCCTCCTCCCTACACCAAGGCTGCACAAAGTGTCCCACCATAGGCATTAGGCTCCAAAAGCTGGCTCATGCACCAGGAATGAATCCCGATCCCACTATATGGGGACCCCTAAACAGTTCAAGCTAAACAACTGTCTCGCCTATCCAGAGGGCCTAGCCCAGTACCATGGGGGCTCCTCAGCTATTGGTCCACAGTTCATGTGTTTCCACTAGTTTAGCTGGCCAGTTCTGTACTTTTTCCCATCATGATCTCAATGTCCCTTGCTCATAGAATCTCTCCTCTCTCTCATCGATTGGATTTCTGGAGTTCAGCCTGGCACTGGGCTGTGGATCTCTGCATCTGCTTCCATCAGTCACTGGATGAGGGCTCTATGATGACAGTTAGGGCATTCAGCCATCTGATCACCAGAGTAGGCCAGTTCAGGCACCCTCTCAACTATTGCCAGTAATCAAAGGTGGCGTCATCCTTGTGGATTCCTGGGAACTTCCCTAGCACTCTGTTTCTCCCTATTCCCATGATGGCTTCATTTATCATGGTATCTCTTGCCTTGCTCTCCTACTCTGTCCCTGTTCCAGATCAAACATCCTATTCCCCTATGTTCCCATCCCCCATCCCTTGGCCTCCATTATGCCCTCTATCCCTTAGTTTGCTCATGGATATCTCATCTATTTCTTCTTCGCTGGGTGATCCATGCATCCTTCCTAGTCCTCCCTGCTAGCTAGCCTCCCTAGAACTGGATTGCAGTCTGGTTATCCTTTGCTTTACATCAAGTATCCACTTATGAGTGAGTACATACCATGTTTGTCCTTCTGAGTCTGTGTTACCTCACTCAGGATGGTATTTTCTAGTTCCATCCATTTGCCTGCAAATTTCATGATGCCATTGTTTTTCTCTGCTGAGTAGTACTCCACTGTGTATATGTACCACACTTTCTTTATCCATTCTTCAATTGAGGGACATCTAGATTGTTTCCAGGTTCTGGCTGTTACAAATAATGCTGTTATGAACATAGGTGAGCATGAGTCCTTGTGGTATGATTGAGCATTTCTTGGATATATGCCTGAGTGGTATAACTGGGTCTTGAGGGAGATTTATTCCCAATTTTCTGAGAAACTGCCATACTGATTTCCAAAGTGGCTGTGCAAGTTTGCACTTTCACCAACAGTGGAGGAGTGTTCCCCTTGTTCCACATCCTCTCCAACATAAGCTGTCTACAGTGTTTTTGATCTTAGCCATTCTGAGAGGTGTAAGATGGTATCTCAGAGTTGTTTTGATTTGTATTTCCCTGATGACTAAGTATGTTGAGCAATTACTTAATGTCTTTCAGCCACTTGAGCTTCTTCTGTTGAGATTCTCTGTTTAGCTCTGTAGCCCATTTTTTAATTGAGTTGTTCAGTATTTTGATGTCTAGTTTCTTGAGTTCTTTATATATTTTGGAGATAAGCCCTCTGTCAGATGTGGGATTAATGAAGATCTTTTCCCATTCTGTAGGCTGTCATTTTGTCTTATAGACCATGTTCTTTGCCCTACAAAAGCTTCTCAGTTTCAGAAGCTCCCATTTATTAATTGTTGCTCTCAATGTCTGTGCTACTGGTGTTATATTTAGAAAGTGGTCTCCTGTGCCAATGCATTCAAGACTACTTCCTACTTTCTCTTCTATCACGTTCAGTATAACTGGATTTATGTTGAGATCTTCCTGCTCTGACCATTCTTGGCAAACAAAAGCCAGAAGCTTAACTAAGAATTCTATTTATTTAATTTATTCATTTGTTTTACATCCAATCCGCAGTTTCCCCACCCTCCTATCCTCCTATTTCTTTATCCCACCTCCCTTCTATCCTCTCCCAATCCATTCCTCCTCTGTTTTTTGTCCAGAAACTGGCAGGCCTCCCATGGGTATCAACAAAGCATGGCATATCAAGTTGCCATAATACAAAGCACCTCCTCTTGTGTTTAGACTGGGCAAGGTGATTTAGCAGAAGAATAGGTTCCCAAGAGCCAGCTAAAGCATTAGGGACAGACTCTGCTACCCTTTTTAGGAGTCACACAAGTAGATCAATCTACACAACTGTCACATATATGTAGAGATCAGTCCCATGCTGGTTCCCTGGTTGTTGGTTCAGACTCTTTGAGTTCCTATGAGCCAGGCTAGCCATTTCTGTGGGTTTTCTAGTGATGTCTTTGACACCCTCCTAGGTTATGTAATCCTTCCTTCCTCTATTCAGCAGGATTCCCCAAGTTCCACTTAATGTTTGACTGTGGGGCTCTGTATCTGTTCCCAGCTGTTAGTGGATGAAGGCTCTCTGAAGATAATATGGGGTAGTCGCCAATATGACCACAATGGATGACTATGTATCCACCATTGCTAGTAGTCTTAGCTGGGGTCATCCTTGTAGATCCATGGGAGTTTCCCTTGTATCAGGTTTCTACATAACCCAGAAAAGCCCCCCTTTCAAGTCATCTCTTTTGGTATTCTCTGCACAGTGCTGACCCCCACCAGATCCTTCACATTCCCATCCCTACCTGCCCCCAATCCACCACAGAGATCTCTTCTATTTCCCCTTTCCAGGGAGATTTATGCATTTCCCCCCTTAGCCACCCCCCCCCCCCGCGTTATCTATTCTCTCTGGGGCTGTGGATTGTAACATGGTTATCCTTTACTTAACAGCTAGTATCCATTTATGAATGAGTACATACTGTTTGTCTTCCTGGGTCTGGGTTACCTCATGCAGGATGTTCTTTCTAGTTCCATCTATTTGCCTTCAAATTTGCTGAGGTCATTTTTTTAACATCCATTCTATAGATGTACCATATGTACTTTATCTATTCTTTGGTTGAGGGGAATTGAGGTTGTTTTCAGATTCTGGTCATTACAAATAAAGCTGCTATGAACATTAAAAAAAAAAATTGGAAACCATAATATGATGTAAGCTAAACTATGCAAAAACAGAGAATTATGAGCCCCAAAACTTCCAAGATATAATGACTTTAATTTTTAAATGTTCTTATTTATTGAAAATAGATTTTTTATACAAATGTTCTTATCATATTGTTTATCCTCCAACTCCCCACCTTCCTACCCACCTCAAAACACACCTTTTCTCTTTGCCTCTCAGTAAAAACACACAGACATGTAAAATAAATAATAAGTAAATAAAAACAATCCAGAATAGGAAACAAACAAACAAACAAAAAGAAAAAGTCATGAATCCTCATGAAGTTCATTGTGTGCTGCCATCTACTGCTGGGAGTAGGGTCTATCCTCCAGTGGGTTTGTGTTCCCTGTGAGATTCATTGGAGTAAACTTGTTCCTTTCTAAGCATCTTCAGTGATTAACTGAAGGAGTTGGAATGTTCTTTTAAAGCATCTGAAGCATTGCAAAATTGGTCCTAAGACAAACGTAATTGTCTTTAAAATGAGCTCATGTTCTTTCTTTAAAATGTAATGAATACCATGTGGTAAAAAATAAACCTAGACAGATAATCTCCTTAAAGATAAATTGGCTATAGTTAAAAATTTATAACTATCAGTAATGGTCAAATTTATTCTTATAGTAAAAAGAACAGTTATTGTGATGAAAGACATTAGGATAGAAACAGTCATTAAAAGTCACCCAACCAAAAAAAAAAAAGCCCAGGACCAGATGGATTGAGTGCAGTGCAGAATTCTACCATATTTGCAAAGAAGAGATAATACTGATACTCTTCAAATTGTTCCACACAATAGAAACAGAAGGAAAAAAAGAAAGCATCTTCAACAAATGGTGCTGGCATAACTGGATATCAATGTGTAGAAGGCTGCAAATAGATCCATATATGTCACCGTGCACAAAACTTAAGTCCAAGTGGATCAAAGACCTCAACATAAATCCAGCTACTCTGAACTTGATAGAAAAGAAAGTAGGAAGTAGTCTTGAATGCATTGGCATAGGAGATCACTTTCTAAATATAACACCAGTAGCACAGACACTGAGAGAAACAATCAATCAATGGGACCTCTTGAAACTGAGAAGCTTTTGTAGAGCAAAGGGTATAGTCAACAAGGCAAAGCGACAGCCTACAGAATGGGAAAAGGTCTTCACCAACCCCACATCTGACAGAGGACTGATATCCAGAATATATAAAGAACTCAAGAAATTAGACATCAAAATCCCCAACAGTCCAATTAAGAAATGGGCTATAGAACTAAACAGAGAATTCTCAACAGAGGAAACTCAAATGGCTGAAAGACATTTAAGGAATTGCTCAACATCCCTAATTATCAGGGAAATGCAAATCAAAACAACTCTGAGATACCACCTTATGCCTGTCAGAATGGCTAAGATCAAAAACACTGAAGACACCTTATGCTGGAGAGCATGTGGATCTAGGGGAACTCTCCTCCACTGCTGGTGGGAATGCAAGCTTGTACAACCACTTTGGAAATCAATATGGCACTTTCTTAGAAAATTGGGAATCAATCTCCCCCAAGACCCAGCTATACCACTCTTAGGCATATACCCAAGGAATGCTCAATCATACCACAAGAGCACTTGCTCAGCTATGTTCATATCAGCATTGTTTGTAATAGCCAGAACCTGGAAACAACCTAGATGCCCTTCAACTGAAGAATGGATAAATAAAATGTGGTACATATACACAATGGAATACTACTCAGCAGAGAAAAACAATGACATCATGAGGTTTGCAGACAAATGGATGGATCTAGAAAAAAATCATCCTGAGTGAGGTAGCCCAGACTCAGAAAGACAAACATGGTATGTACTCACTCATAGGAAGATACTAGATGTGGAACAAGGATGACTGGACTGCTATTCACAACTCCAGAGAGGCTACCTAGAAAACAGGACCCCAGGGAAGACACAGGGATCACCCAATGACAGAGAAATGGATGAGATCTACATGAACAACCTGGATGTGAGTGGGGGTAATGAAGGGCAAGGTTCGAGAGAAAGAGAGCTTAGGGGAGCGGGAGATCCCAGCTGGATCAAGAACAGAGAGGGAGAACAAGGAATAAAAGACCATGATAATTGAAGACCACATGAGAATAGGAAGAAGCAAAGTACTAGAGAGGCCCACAGAAATCCACAAAGATACCCCCATAACAGATTACTGGCAATGGTCATGAGACAGCCCGAACTGACCTACTCTGGTGATAGGATGGCCTACCACCCTAACTGTCGTGCTAGAAACCCCATCCAATGACTGAGGGAACCGGATGCAGAGACCCACGGTCAGGCCCCAGGTGGAGCTCCAGGAGTACAACTGGCGAGAAAGAGGAGGGTTTGTATGAGCGAGAATTGTTGAGACCAAGATTGGAAAAATCACAGGGACAAATACCCAAACAAATGGAAACACATGAACTATGAACCAATAGCTGAGGAGCCCCCAACTGGATCAGGCCCTCTGGATAAGTGAGACAGTTGATTAGCTTGATCTGTTTGCGAGGCATCCAGGCAGTGGGACCGGGTCCTGTACTCAGTGCATGAGTTGGCTGTTTGAAGCCTGGGGCTTATACAGGGACACTTGGCTCAGCCTGGGAGGAGGGGACTGGACCTGCCTGGACTGAATCTACCAGGTTGAACTCAATCTTCAGGGGAGTCTTTGCCCTGGAAGAGATGGGAATGGGGGGTGAGCTGGAGGGAAGGCGGGGGGGGGGGGGGGTGGGAGGAGGGGGGAGAACAAGGGAATCCATGGCTGATATGGAAAATCAAATTAAATTATAAAATTTAAAAAAATTAGAAACAGAAGGAACATTGCCAAACTCTTATGAGACAATACTTTCCCTGATACCCAAACCACAGAAAGATGCAACAAAGAAAGAGAATTCAGACCAATCTCTCTCATGAACATTGATGCAAAGATACTCAATAAAATACTGGCAAACCAAATCCAAGAACATATCAAAAAATTGTGCACCATGATTAAGTAGGCTTCATCCAGGGATGCAAGGATGGTTCAACGTATGAAAATCTGTCAATGTGATGCACCAAATAAACACACTGAAAGAAAAAAAAACACATGATCATCTCATTAGATGCTAAAAAACTTTTGACAAAATCCAACATCCTTTCATGATAAAGTTCCTAGAGAGATCAGGAATACAAGCAACATACCTAAACATAATAAGAGCAGTTTACAACAAGCTAACAGCCAACATCAAATTAAATGGAGAGAAACTCAAAATAATTCCACTAAAATGAGACAAGTCAAGGCTGTCTACTCTCTCCATATTTATTCAATATAGTACTTGAAGTTCTAGCTAGAAAACAAGACAACAAAAGGAGATCAAGGGGATACAAATTGGAAAAGAAGAAATCAAACATTTGCTATTATCATATACATACGTGACCCAAAAAATACTACCAGGGAACTCCTACAGCTGATAAACATCTCCAATAATGTGGCAAGATACAAGATTAACTCAATAAAATCAGTAGTCCTCCTATATACAAGTGACAAACAGGCTGAGAAGGAAATCAGAGAAACATCACCATTTACAATAACCACAAATAATATAAAATACCTTGGGGAAACTCTAACTAAGCAAGTGAAATACCTGTATGACAAGAACTTTAAGTCTCTGAAGAAAGAAATCGAAGAACAAGATAGCAGAAAATGGAAAGATCTCCCGTGCTCATGGATAGGTAGGACTAACATAGCAAAAATAGCAATCTTACCAAAAGCAATATACAGATTCAATGCAATCCCATCAAAACCCAAACACAATTCTTCATAGGTCTCAAAAGAAAAATACTCAACTTCGTATGGAAAAAAAAACAGGATAGCTAAAAGAATCCTGTACAATAAAGCCACCTCTGGAGGCATCACCATCCCTGACCTCAAGCTCTACTAGAGCTATAATAATAAAAACAGCTTGGTATTGGCATAAAAACCAACATGTGGACCGATGGAACTGAATTGAAGACCTTAAAATAACCCACACAACTATGAACGCCTGGTTTTTGACAAAGAAGTCAAAACTCTACAATGGAAAAAAGAAAGCATCTTCAACAAATGATGCTGACATGACTGGATGTCAGCATGTAGAAGATTGCAAATAGATCCATATCTGTTACCATGCACAAAACTCAAGTCCAAGGGAGTCAAAGACTTCAACATAAATCCAGTTACACTGAACTTGGTAGAAAAAAAAAGTAGGAAATAGTCTTGAATGCATTGACACAGGAGACCACTTCCTAAATATAGGACAGACACATTCCTAAATGTAGCACAGACATTGAGAGCAACAATTAATAAATGGGAAGTTCTGAAACTGAGAAGCTTTTGTAGGGCAAAGGACATGGTCAATAAGACAAAATGACAGCCTACAGAATGGGAAAAGATCTTCACCAACCCCACATCTAATAAAGGGCTGATCTCCAAAATATATAAAGAATTCAAGAAACTAAACATCAAAATACCAATCAATCCAATTAAAAAATGGGCTACAGGGCTAAACAAAGAATCTCAACAGAAGAATCTCAAATGGCTGAAAGACATCTAAGTAATTGCTCAACATCTTTAGTCATCAGGGAAATATAAATCAAAACGACTCTGAGATACCATCTTACACCTGTCAAAATGGCTATGATCAAAAACACTGATGACAGCTTATGTTGGAGAGGATGTGGAGCAAAGGGAACAAACACTCTGCCACTGTTGGTGGGAGTGCAAACTTGTCCAGCCACTTTGGAAATCAGTATGGCAGTTTCTCAGAAAATTGGAAATAAATCTAAACATGTTCAACTTTGTTCATAGTAGCATTATTTGTAATAGCCAGAACCTGGAAACAACCTAGATGCCCTTCAAGCAAAGAATGGATAAGGAAAATGTGGCACATAGACACAATGGAATACTACACAGCAGAGAAAAACAATGACATCATGAAATTTGCAGGCAAAGAGATGGAACTAGAAAATATCATCCGGAGTGAGATAACTCAGACTCAGAAGGACAAGCATGGTATGTACTTACTCATAAGTGTATACTAGATGTAAAGCAAAGGATAACCAGAATACAACTCACAGCTCCAGAGAAGTTAACTAATAAGGAGGACCCTAAGAGGGACACATGGATTGCCCTGTGAAGGAGAAATAGATGAGATCTCCATGAGCAAACTGGATGTGGGGGAGGGCAATGGAGGGTAGGGAATTGGGGATGAGAACATAAGGGAATGGGATATTCGAGCTGGAACGGGACAGAATGGGAGAGCAAGGAAAGAGATACCACGATAGATGGTGACATCTTGGGAATAGGAAGAAACAGGGTACTAGGTAAGTTCCCAGGAATCCACAAGGATGACCCCACCTTAGACTACTAGCAATAGTGGAGAGTGCTTGAACTGACTTACTCCAGTAATCAGATTAGTGAATACCCTAACTGTCATCATAGAGCCTTCAGTCAGTAACTGATGGAAGCAGTTGCAGAGATCCATGGCCAGGTGCCAGGCCGAGCTCCAGGGGTTCAGTCGATAAGAGAGAGGAAGGATTCTATAAGCAAGGGACATCGAGATTGTTATGGGGAAACTTTCAGAGACATCCAGGCCAAACTAGTGGGAACTCATGAACTGTGGACCAATAGTTGTGTAGCCCCCATAAGACTAGACTAGGCCCTCTGCATAGGTGAGATAGTTGTTTAGCTTGAACTGTTTAGTGAGCTTCCTGGCAGTGGTATCGGGATCCAAGCCTGGTGTATGAGCAGGTTTTTTGGAGCCCAGTGCCTATGGTGGGACACCTTGTGCAGCCTTGGTGCAGGGGGAGGGACTTGGAACTGCCTCAACTAAATGTACCGGGTTCTACTGACTCCCCATGTGAGGCCTTGCCTTGGAGGAGGTGGGAATAGGGGGTGAGTTGGGGGGAAAGGCTGGGGGTTGGAGGAGGGAGGAGAGGGGGATCTGTAGTTGGTATGTAAAATGAATGAAAAATTTCTTAGTAATGAAAAAAAAGAAAAATGTAAAAAGAAAATACTTTCAGGATTTACATGGACATGATAATGAGCTTGTTGTCAACCACCAGGTTTACGTCATCCTTGCGCTAACCCTGAATGAACCAGCTCCACCTTGCTGTTTGAATTTGTTCTTTTCTGAGTGATGTTCTCCTCCATTCACCTTGGACTCCAAGAACACCGGGTATGATGAATAATCATCTTTTGACTAGAGATGAAACTGCCCCCAGGCAACAACTACTTTTCTTTTGCTGTCAATCATCCGTGGCCAATCCAGAGAATACTTCTAAACACTAAGACTGCTTGACTGTGCACACTTTTTGCCTCGTACCTTTTATTCCCCACCTCTGTTCCTTCTATATGTTAGCTCCTGGGAGACAGTAAAGAGGATGGTTGACATCCCTTCTACTCCTTCCTGGTATTACTATACTGAATAAATTACTTCCCTATTTCACTACTGCTTTTGCAATTTGTTTTTTCCTCATGGCCAGACCTGGACTTTTAGGAATCAATGCCAATCTTCCCCAGTAGGGGGACCCAGTAGCATAACTATGAATCATCTTTTTTTTGATAATTTTTTTTATTAAGAGATTTTTTTCCATTCATTTTACACAGCAAAGATCCCCCTCTTCCCTTCTCCCACCTCCCCCAGCCTCCCCTCCCAACCAACACCCCACTCACCCCCACAAGAAGGCAAGGCCTCCCATGAGGAGGCACATCCAGTAGAGACAAATCTAAGTCCCTGCCTCAAGGATGTGAGAGGTGTCCCATCATAGGTAGTGGGTTCCAAAAAGCCCGCTAATGCACCAGAGATGGGTTCTTATCGCACCGCCAGGAGGATCCCCAAGTAGATCAAGCTGCACAATTGTCTCACCAAGCAGAGGACCCAGCCCAGGCCCAGGCAGGCTCCACAGTCATTGAGACATCTTACATGAGTTCCTACTAGTTTGGTTTGGTCATCTTTGCAGGTTTCCCCATTGTGATCTTGATGCATTTGCTCATAGAATCCCTCTTCTCTCTCTTTGGCTGGACTCCTGGAGCTCTGCCTGGTGTCTGGCTATGGATCTCTGCATCTGCTTCCATCAGTCACTGTAGAAAAGCTCTATGATGACAGTTAGGGTATTCATCAATCTGATCTCTACAGCAAGCCAGTTCAGTTCAGGCACCCTCTCCACTATTTCTAGTAGTCCAAGTTGGAGTCATCCCTGGGGATTCCTGGGAACTTCCCTTGCACCCAATTTCTCTCTATCTTCATGATGTCTCCCTCTATCATGGCATATATTTCACTGCTTACCCACTACATCCCTATTCCAGCTTGACCATCCCATTCCCTTATGTTCTCATCCTCCATCCCCTACCCTCCATTGCCCACCACTCATCCCCAGTTTACTCATGGAGATGTCATCTATTTCCCCTTCCCAGGGCTATCCATGTGTCCCACTCTGGGTCTTCCTTGTTAGCTAGCTTCTCTGGAGCTGTAGGTTGTAGTCTGGTTATCCTTTGCTTTACATCTAGTATCCACTTATGAGTGAGTACATACCATGTTTGTCCTTCTGAATCTGAGTTACCTCACTCAGGATGATATTTTCTAGTTCCATCCATTTGCCTGCAAATTTCATGATGTCACTGTTTTTCTTTGCTGAGTAGTATTCCATTGTGTATATGTACCAGACATTTTCTTAGCCCATTATTCAGTTGAGGGGCATCTAGGTTGTTTCCAGATTCTGGCTATTACAAATAATGTAGATGTATCCAACCTTCTTATTAAATAAGAAACACAGAACCAATGCAAAGAAGAAAGCCAAGAGGTCAGAGCTAAGATCTAAAACCTTACCCTTCCTCCTGCGGTGGTCCTACCTCTCCGAACCAGAGCTACCTCTGTGTTAAAGTCTTTATATCGAGTTCCTGTCCTGCCTTCTCATTGGTTGTAAACCCAACCACATGACCGCCTCCTCGCAGCCTGTCTGTATAGGCCTCCAGGTTTTCCATGATTGGTATTAAGATTAAAGGCATGTGTATCCAATAATGGCTGTATCCCTGAACACACAGAGACTTACCCAGCTCTGCCTACCAAGTGCTGGAATTACAAGCGTACGCCACCACTGCCCTGCTTTCCTATGGCTTGCTAATAGCTCTGACCCCCGGGCAACTTTATTTATTAACATACAAATAACATTTTAATACAAATAAAATATCACCATACAAATAATGCTTAATGAGTTTTGATGAGTGCAGATTCCCTCCTGATCAATTACATTTCAAAGTCCTCATCTCTGAACATCATGGCACTTTGAATCAAGCCCTTGGGACTTGAGTTTTGAAGGATACTAAAGATCCAAGCCACATCAATTTGAAAGTAGAAGATGATCAGAGACTGAGAAGGTTGTGATGCGAGCAAGGAGAGAAGAGGTAGAAAGAAGGATGGAGGGATATTATTAATTATGCATATATAGCAATATCAGAGCAAATCTTATTCATCTGTACAATTAAAAAAAATACCAAGCATGGGAAGCTACTAAGCAGTTAAAGCATGCATGATATAAACATGAGTTTTGGAGTTTTGTTATCCAGAACCCACATAACAGCTGAGTGGGGTGGCAGCCTGCCTATAATTCCAGCTTAAGAATGTAGAGACAAGGAGTCCCCAGAGGAAGCTGACTAGTGAAACAAGCTGGCTGTATTGACTAGCTCTGGGTTCTATTGAGAGACTTCATTTAATGCATAATGAGGAAAGCAATAGAGGATGGTTCTGTGACGTCACCCTTAGGCCACAATAGGCATGCACAAACAAGCATGCCTATGTGCCCACACATATGTACACCTAAAGACATGCAAGCACACATACACATTTCACACACATGTGCATACCACACACAGAGACACATAAAAACATACATATGTAGTAACCAACGCAACAGCAAGTCCAAGTCCTCATCATCTCTGTTTTCAATTTGTTTCGATCATTTTATGAGCAATGGAGGTCAGAGGCAACCACCTCTGCCTCACTCCAGCCTGCATCTGTTGACCTTTTCTTGCAGTGCCATGAAGCACTCTTCCACTGAGCTTCATCCCCATCCCCATCAATGGACTGTCTAGATGTCCTCACATTGTCTCTGTGTATGAAGCAGAGGTCTGCCCACTACCCATTCAGAAGTCCTGGGCTGAGATGCCAGTCCCCTATCATCCTTTGTAGTTTGCACTGAAATTCACCTACGTGAACGAGAAACCCTTGAGGCTCTAGAGCTTGGTGATTTTTAACCTGGAATGGTGGTTAAGCTAGTGAAGTCAATTTAAAGCTCTGAACCTTTTTTTTTTTTCCTGAACTGTGAAATTCGGTTAATAACTAGGCCTATCTCATAAGATTGTTTTCTGATTTGATTATAAAAAGTTTGACAAAGGCTCATGGGTTTAAAGACTTTGTCCCCAGGTGGTGGCACACTAGTGGGTATGGTTATGGACCTTTGGGAGATGGAGCCTTGCTGGAGGAAATATGTCTCTGGGATGTGACTTTGAGGTTTTCTAGTCTGACCCCATTGCCTGCTCTGTCTCTACTTTTGGAGTGCAGATGAAATGTGATCAACCAACTTCATGCTCCTGCCACCATGCTGTCACTACTGTTGCCATGGCTTCCCCATCATACTGAACTGTTCCCCTGCAACATCCCATAAGATGATTTTTGTCAAAGGTATTTTATCATGAGAGAAATAAAGCGAAAGCAGGTTGCCAGATAGTGTGTATCAGTTAATGAAAAAAAAATTTAGAGTGACAAATCTTGCAAAATATTACTCGAGGGGTGTGTGGGTGGGGTGTTATTTTCATTTCTTTGCAGTTCCTGTTGAAAAGTCACCCTATAATCGAGAATTCAACAGCCTCTATGGTGAGTGTCTTCTCCTATGTCCCACCTTCCCCATATTTAGATCCATCCTGCCCTCAGAGCTCTTGGCTCTTGCTGGGCTGGAAGACCTCTGGTACTCTTATTGACACATGAGATAAGGAAGATAATAAGGAATGAGTGGGTATCTTTGAAAGTCCAAGAGGGACACAAGTGTTGAGCAAGGCAGGCAGTCTATAACAGATCTGATGGGTTAAGAAAGAAGACTTTGGATCTCTTAGATCATTTTGGTCAAGTCTCTCACTGATGGATGAAGAAAGAGCCCCAGGTATGCTTAAGTTCTCACATTTTCTACTACTCAAGACTTGCTGATTCTGCTTTAGTATGCTTCAAAGAAAGAGCTAAAGGAAAGATGGTGTCTAAGACTGCTGGGAACTATTGTTAAGAAACAAAATGGGAGTGAATCTGAGGGAGAGGAGGGATGGAGGAGATGTTGGGAGGAGTGAAGGAAAGGGAAACTGTGGTCTATATGCATGTTATGTGAGAACAATCTACTTTCAATTTTTAAAAAAGAAAGAAAATCTTTTCACATTCTGTAGGTTATCATTTTGTCTTATTGACCATGTCCTTTGCTCTACAAAAGCTTCTCAGTTTCAGGAGGTCCCATTTATCAATTGCTGCTCTCAGTGTCTGTGCTACTGGTGTTATATTTAGGAAGTGGTCTCCTTTCCCAATGTATTCAAGACTATTTTCTACTTTTTCTTCTATCAAGTTCAGAGTAACTAGATTTATGTTGAGGTCTTTGATCCACTAAGACTTGTGTTTTGTGCATTGAGACAGATATGGATCTACTTGCAATCTTCTACATGTTGACATCCCTTATGCCAGCACCATTTGTTGAAGATGCTTTCTTTTTTCCATTGTACAGTTTTGGCTTCTTTGTCAAAAATCAGATGTTCATACATGTGCAGATTAATGTCAGGTCTTCAATTCTATTCCATTGGTCCACATATTGGTCTTTATATCAGTACCCAGCCATTTTGTTACTATAGCTCTATAGTAGAGCTTGAAGTCAGGGATCGTGATACAGAGCCTAGTACATTCATTTGAGGCAGGTCTAAGCCCCTCCTCCCTGCACCAAGGCTGTGTAAAGTGTCCCACCATAGGCACTAGGCTCCAAAAACCCAGCTCATGCACCAGGGGAAGGTCCTGATCCCACTGCCTGGGGTCCCTCTAAACAGTTCAAGCTAAACAACTGTCTTGCCTATCCACAGGGCCTAGTCCAGTACCACGGGGGCTCCTCAGAACAGGGCAGGGGTTGGTGAGGAAGGCTGGGGGGGGAGGGGAGTAAGGAGAGGGGAATCTGTGGTTGGTATGTAAAATGAATAGAAAATCTCTTAATAATAATTTAAAAAAGAAAAGAAAGAAAGCTCTTTTACCATCTTCTAGAGACTCAACCTCTTGGTAACATCCCTTTCAGCTTTTGCTTCTAGCCCATCTCCATTTCTTTGTGGCTCTATCCACCAATATATAGAACCTCCCTCTTCCAGAAACCCACAGCTGCCACTCTAGGCTGGGACTCATGTAGGGAACACCCATCCTTCTTCCTGTCCTCCCTTCTGGTATCTCAGTTTACACTTAGTCCTGCTGCAGCCTGCTGCCAGAGACCTTCCTCCCAGCCCATCTCCATCCCCTTGAGACTAGGTTTGTTGTTCTGGTGCAGATCCCAGAATCTCCTTTAGTTCTTGCTCCTCTCTGAAGTTCCCTCTAGCTTATCTCTATCCCTTTTTAACTCACCACTGACCTGGAGGATAGCTCTCTACCGGGGTCACTGCTCATTAATAAATACTAATATTAATCGTCTCAATTCTCCCAAAAAATTAATTGTCAAACAGACTGGACTAGAAAAAAGAATCCATCTTTCTGCTGCATCTAAGAAATACACCTCACCATCACAGACATCATCTTAGGGTAAAAAGATGGGGAAAGGTATTCTAAGCAATTGAACCAAGAAGCAAGCAGGGGTAGCTATTTTAATATCTGAAAAAAATAATTCAAACCAAAATTAATCAGAAGAGATAAAGAACACTGCATATTTATTAAAGGAAAAATCAACTAAGAGGATATTATAATATTAAACATTTATGTATTAAATGCAAGATCACCCAAGTTCATTAGAACAAAAGAATAGTACTATACTTAAAACCACATATTGACCTTCACACAGTGGTAGTATTAGGTAAGATGATGTCTGCCAAGTTTCTCTTCAGAAAAGTTAATTAGTAAGCATTTTCTGCTTCTTAATAGGGAAATAATAAGCATGATGTAAATATTCTGTTTCTTGACAAATTTCCTTTGCTGGTTATTTTTGGGGGTTTTGGGGGGTTTTTTTCAAGACAAAGTTTTTCTGTGCAGTTTTGGTGCCTGTCATGGATCTCACTCTGTAAACCAGCTTGGCCTTGAACTCACAGAGATCCACCTGGCTCTGCCCACCCTGAGTGCTGGGATTAAGGGCATGCGCCGCCACCACTGCCCAGTGCTATTTTATTTTTATTAAAATATTTTTCATAAAATATTTTTCATTTATATTTTGATCTTATTCTTTCTCCTGCCCATTCCTCCCAGATCTTTCCCACATTCCTACCCACAAAACTTCATACTCTTTCTCAAAAAAAAATCAGAGCAGACAAATAAACTTTAAAAAAAAAGAAAATCAATAAAACAAAAATACCAAAACAAAACAAAAATGCATAAAAAGGAAATAAATATAGTCCTTTGGTGTTGACCGACTACTCCTGAGCATGGGGCCTATACTGGAGTGTGGATGATCTTGATTTATCCAATGACAGTCCATTGAAGAAAATTGATATTTCTATTCCTAGCAGGTATTAATTGCAAAAACCTCTTTGATTAGTGATGGGACCCTGTGTGTCCACTTCTTGTTCTCAGAGCTGGAACCCCATCTGGCTTGGAACTATGTAGGTCTTATGCATGCTGCCACATTTTTTGTGAGTTCAGTCCTGTTGTATCTGGAAAACACTGTTTCCTTGGAGTCATTCACCACCCCTTGCTCTTACAATCTTTCCAGCTCCTTTTCTCCATAGATCCCTGAGCCTTTAAAAAGGGTTTGATAGTGCTGGAGAGAGATGGCTCAGTGGTTAAGAGCACTGGCTGTTTTTTCAGAGGACCCAAGTTCAATTCCCAGCACCCACATGGCAGCTCACAATTGTCTGTAACTCCAGTTTCAGGAAAACTAACACCTTCACACCAATGCACATACAATAAAGTTAAATAAATTATTTTTTTAAATGCCAGGAGGTGGTGGCGCATGCCTTTAATCCCAGCACTCAGGAGGTAGAGCCAGGCAGATCTCTATGAATTTGAGGTCAGCCTGGTCTACAGAGCAAGATCCAGGACAGGCACCAAAACCACACAGAGAAACGCTGTCTCTTAAAAAAAGAAAGAAAGAAAAATGAAAAAGAAGAGAGTTTGATAAAGACATGCATTTAGCAGTGAGTGCTCCAAAGTTTCTCACTTTATGAACATTATCCAGTTGTGAATCTCTTTGTTAATTACCATCTACTGCAAGACAAAGTTGAATGATGAGAATTATCAATGTTCAGACAAATGGGTATAGCAATATGTCATTAGGAGTCATTTTATTGCTATACTTCTTTAGCAGAATAATAGTGTTTGCTTTTCCCTTAGGCTCATGACCTATCTGGTCTCGGGTTCTTGGCCATTTTAGCAGTGGCAAGTGTGGATTACATCTCGTAGAATGGGATTTAATTCCAATCAAAAACGTGTGTGTGTGTGTGTGTGTGTGTGTGTGTGTGTGTGTGTGTGAAAAACCCTAAATTGGAATCACAGGGGAGACAAGGCCCCAACTAGACATCACTCTCCATAAAATGAAATCTTCAGTGCCAGGAATGTGTTACATCTAATCTATTTTTGGATAAAGGGGTCTCACGGAAACCCCCAAACAATCTAGGCTATTGACAAGGCTATGGGTTGTTCTCCACAAACTAATGGTAAGGCCCTATTGCTGAAGACAACACCTACATAACCTGCTGAACGTGAAGAAAGAGAGCCTTGACCCCCTACTGACTAGTGTTCATGGTACTAGAAGACACTCTGTACACTACAAGAGGAGAAAGGTAAACACCAACCCAGCTACAAACCCTGTGATCTATAATAGTGACCTGCCTGCAAGACACACTGCTGTAGTAGTGGCACAAAAGTTGTGGAGTAATCAGCCATTATCTGATTAGCTATAAGACCCACTCCATGAGATGGAACCTTTGACCAACACTGTCCATGTGGCCAAGAACCTGAGACTAGATAGGCCATGGAACTAGGGGAAAACCAAGCACTACTGTTCTGCTAAAGGAACATAGCAATAAAATGACTCCTAACAACATTCTGCTATACTCATAGATCAATATCTCACTCAGCTATCATCAGAGAAGCTTCCTCTTGCAGTAGATGGGAACAAATATAGAGACTCACAACTAGACAATGTTCAGAGAGTGAGACCTTGGAACAGTCAGTTCTGAATGGGATGTCTCCATCAAATCCCTCCTCTCAGGGCTCAGGGAACTCTGCAGAAGAGGAGGCAGAAAGATTGCAAGAGCCAGTTGAAATGAAAGTCATCAAGTAAACAAGGCCATTTGGACACAGCAGGACTGATGCACACATGAACTTGTAGAGTCTGGCAGCATGTGCAGAGCCTGCACAGGTCTAAGTCAGATGAAGTCTGAGCTCTGAGAGGGGAAATGGACTTGAGCCGCCATTAAAACTAAATTCATTGCTTCATACTGGATTGCACTGTGGACCCACTAAGGATATTATTTTGATAGACAGTAAGAGTGTAATGTTGTTTGTGAATTAGATGGTAGCGTGATAAAAAGCATTTGTAATATAATTTCATGGAAGGATGCTCTTCTTTTTTTAGTGTCTACATATTAAAGGATTAGGAGATAATAGGACATTATGTCCTTAAACTTCAGAAAAACAATGTCCACAAATACACACAGGAAACAGAACAAATATAGTAGTAAAGTGTTACAGCTGAGGGATCTGTGTCAAGTCTATACAGGTGGACTTTGCAGTATTCTTGCAATATTTGAAACTATTTCTGAGTAGAGAATTTCCAAAGGATGCTGTATTATTCTCCCAGGGACCCTTGTCACTTAAGGCGTGTGCAGGAAATGCCTACAGAAAAGTGAAATTGGTTCGCATGTGATTTATAAAGAACCAGCAATGACAACAGTCAAAATGTCATTGCTGTGGGTGAGCAGTGACCACTAATGGACACTGAATATCATTTCTTATTTCAGGACAAAAACTTTTTAGAATTTGACTGGAGGTTGCTAAATGACCCCCAAAGGACAGTGGATAACATTAAGCTATATGTTAAGGAATTTTATGGCAATAAAAGCATGAAAAAACAACATCCATAGGAGTTATTTTATTTCATAACATTTATCCAAATCTGCATTGATTTGAGGATGCTTAGTTTATTTCTGTTTTCCTTATGAAAAGTAGAGTTTCATGAAAACAAGGTTTCAGAATCTCTCTTCTCATTAGCGATTGCCACTTGCCCCCAAACACTTTGGACATAAAATGCCATTAAGAAGAATTTCTGGCCGGGCGGTGGTGGTGCACGCCTTTAATCCCAGCACTCGGGAGGCAGAGCCAGGCGGATCTCTGTGAGTTCGAGGCCAGCCTGGTCTACTGAGCAAGATCCAGGAAAGGCGCAAAGCTACACAGTGAAACCCTGTCTCGGAAAAACCAAAAATAAAAAATTTTTTAAAAAAGGAAGAATTTCTGCCTCTGTATCTTATTTTCATCCTATAAAAAAAAATACAGAGCCTTGCCTGTATTAACCTTGAAAATTCCATGTGTGCATGCAATGTATTTTTATCTTTCTCTTTTTGTTTTTATTGATTCTTTGAGGATTTCACATCATGCAGGGTCTGCTCTCCTGTGTGCTGAAGCTGGTGAGGGACAGGGCCGCTTCTTCCACTCTCATGACCCGGGTACCAGCTCTCTCTCCTGCCTCAGGCATCAAGGGGTGGGGAGGGAAACTTTTCCTCACCCATGCTACCACAGGGCAGACAGGGGAGGGGGAGTCGGGGAATGGAGGGGACATATCACCTATGCTGTTCTTGGGGCCAGCTCACCTATGTCTCCGATAACAAGGTTAGCTCTAGTGTGCTGCCCAGGTGAGGTGCCACATCCGTGATGAGGGGTGGGGCCTTCTTTCTTGATTGAAGGAGGCCAGCTCTCCTGAGACAGTATCCAGGGAGGGACAGGGCCAATGAGGAGCAGGGCCAGCTCAGGATATCCCTCAGATTTCAACACACTTGGTTACCTTGACCCCTATGGTAACACGAGCCATGGACATCAACACAGACCCCAGCAGCAACAGGACCACAGACCCAGACATGGTCCTCAGCAGCAGCTGGGACCTGGGCATTACCATGGCCCTGGTGGCAGCACAGAGCACCCAGAGCAGTATGACCCTGATAGCAGCATGACCCTGAGACATTAACATGGTCTCGGGTGGCTGACCAGACTTCAGGCATCCCCACAGTCCTCAGCTGTAATGGAAGCCATGGACATCAACTTAGACCCTGCCTGCTGTAGAGCCATGGACCCAGACATGGCTCTTGGAAGCAGACCTGGCCCTGATGACACCATGGTCCCGGGTGACAGCCCAGGTCACTCAGATCAGCATGGCCCCCGGACAGGTTGTGGCCTAGACCCTTGGGCTCCCTTTGGCCTCTGGTGGCAACATGGGCTACAGTTCAACACAGACCCAGGCTGTGGCAGGACCATGGACCCAGACATGATCCTGGTAACAGCCAGGGCTCAGATGACATCATGGCCCCAGGTGGCAGCGCAAGCCACCTAGGTCGGCATGACCCCCACAGCAGTGTGGCTCTTGGACTTCAGCGTGACTCCAGGTGGCTGCCCAGACCCCTGGCATTGACGTGGTCTTCAATGGCATCAGGAGCCACAGACTCAAATCAGACCCTTTCTGCTATAGGGCCACAGCACAAGTCCCTCTACCCTGTAAATGGAGGCTTCTCCTCCTCTCTAAGGTCCTGGAATGGTGTTTTTAATATAGTGTACTGTTCTTTCTACTGCTCTCTCACATTGATCATGGTCTCAAGGACCCTTTTCCTAAAAAAAAAAAAAAAAAAAAAAAAAAAAAAATGGAAAAAAAGTCCCCATCTCTATAGGGTAATTATGTGTCAACTTCCTTTGTGGATAAACAAGACTCTTGTCCAGTGTTAAAAGGAAATATTTAAGAGACCAGTGAAAGTAAGTTTTTAATAAAGTTCTGGGCTGGAGAGATGACTTGCTATAGGAACACTGGCTGTTCCTACAGAGGACCTGGTTTTGGTTCCCTTCATCCACATGGGGGCTCAAAACCTTGTAACATGGGTAGCATGACTGTAGCCATGTAAAGAAAGCTTAATTGCTTCCTTTACAGTTATCTAAAGTTGAACTTTAACTTTTCAGGGAAATTGAAAAAGATAAACACACCAAGACTGATAAAGGTTTAGATTATATGATTGATTTTAGCTCAAGGCTATAATTATCACCTTGTCTCTCTATCTGCAACCAAAATAGAATCTGGCTGTTAGTGATCTATGTCCTCTGTCTGTCTATGAGTCATCTGTTTATTCATAGTAGGCCATTGAAAGCAGACAAGGTGTACAGTACAGAGGTCATCAGGATGTACCTCTGGTACAGAGTGTCTTCATATGCTCTTGCAGCTCAATTATTGGTGTTCATGCCTTTTCATGTTTAAGGATATTACCATATATATATATATATATATATATATATATATATATACCCTTTGTAGACTAAGACTTTTTGCTCTGGGTTGGCCACAGTGCTGGCTGGGATTTGGTCTCAAGAAATGACTAGACTATCCCACTCAGATAGACTAGAGGCCTACAGATTAATAGGACAGGTCAAGGTCTAACTACACCTCATTACAAAATCCATTTAACTAAATTAAGTTTAGCAGAGTAAAATGTGTTAGTTCCAGAAAGGATTTATATTTTCTTATATGTATGTTAGTGTGTCTGTTGCATTTGTGTGTGTATGTGTATGTGTCTGTGTGTTTGTGTGTGTGTGTGTGTGTGTGTGTGTGTGTGAGAGAGAGAGAGAGAGAGAGAGAGAGAGAGAGAGAGAGAGAGAGAGAGAGAGAGAGAGAGAATATGTGTTGAGAATGCACATGTATGTGACTGTGTGTGGAAGCTGACAGTTAAATTAAGCATCTTTCTTTGTTCATTCTCCACCTTTATTCTCTTAAGATTTATTTTATTTATGTGTGGTTTTTATATTTATGTGTATGCAAGCATTTCCATGTACCTGTAGTGGCTAGAGGAAGGGATAAGATTTCTTGCATCTTAAGTCACATTAGTTGTAACTAATTACAACATTACATTGTAACATCCCAATGATGTGCTGGGAATTAATTCAGGTCCTACACATGGGCAACAAGCATTCTTAGCCACTATGTGATCTCTCTAGCTCTTCCACCTTTATTTTTTGAGACAGGGTCTCCCACTCAACCTAAAACTCATCAATTACACTTGACTGGCAGGCTAATGAGCTTCAGAGATCTACCTGTTTTCACCCCTATCCCTGAAGCGGCTACAGGCACACATTACCATGCCTGACTTTCTACATGCGTTCTTTAGATCCTAAATCACATCCCCATGCTTACATGGCAGACATTTTACCAACTGAGCCATGAACCTAGTCTTTTGCTCCATGTATCACTGAGCTGTTATCCAACTATGTAGCCTAAGATGACCTTGAACTCCTAATACTCTGGTTCTTACCTCCTAAGTGTTGAGATTTTAGACATGAGCTACAACCTGCATTATGGAGCACTTGGATCAGATTCAGTGCCTCATGCATGTTAAGCAAGCATTGTACCAACTGAGCCACATCTCTAGCCCCAGTTAAAGCAACACTAAATCTCCCTTCATATTCACTTCATATAGACAATATTTCATAGGCATGGTCATAGTTACTTTGCTTTTGCTCTGAAGAGACACCATGATCAAGGCAACCTACAAAAGAAAGAGTTTACTGGGGACTTGTTTACAGTTTCAGAGGGTTAGTCGATGACCATCGTGGAAGGGAACATGCAGCAGGCAGGAAGGCATGGTGCTGGAGTAGTAGCTGAGAGCTTACGTGTTGAGAAAACAACCACAGGCAGAGAGAGAGCCAACTGGAATGGCATGGGCTTTTGAAACCTCAAAGTCTACCCCCAGTGATACACTTCCTCCAACAAGACCAAACTTTCTAATCCTTTCCAAACAGTTCCAAAACTACTAGCCAAGTATTCAAATGTATGAGCCCATGGGGGCCATTCTCATTCAAACCACCACATTCCTATATCATAGTCCATCACAGAAAGAAGTCAGATCAGAAACTCAAGAAGGGCAAGAACTTGGAGGCATGGAAAGTACGGGTCACAAAGGAACACTGTTTTCTGGCTAATTTCCCCTGGCTTGCTAAGTCTGCTTTCCTATAACACCCAGAACCACCAGCCCAGATGTAACACCACACAAAATGGTCTGGGCTCTCACATATCAATCACTGATTAAGAAAATGCACTACAGACCTGCCCACAAGCCAACCTGGTAGGGGCATTTTCTCAATTGAAGTTTCCTCTTCAAAAATGACTTTACTCTGCATCAAGTTAACATAACACTAGCTAGGACAGAAACTAAAAGTACACTTTCCAAATGATGAAATAGAAATGGCTAAAAAAAGTCAAGAAATATATGTTCAACATCTTTAGTCACCAAAGAAATACAAATCAAAACTACGTTTTTTTTTTTTAATGCCACTAACATCTTTAGTAACCATACTATTTGGGCCCTGACTTTACATACATTTTTTTTCCTGGTCAAACTTTTCATATATTTACTTTTGTATCATATTCCTTGTTCTCCCAGTAAATCTGGCTAGAAGCCGCCAGCAGTAACCATGCCAACAAGCATAACACTGTGTTACTTTTCCCCTTTAAACTCAGCCTCCAACACTCTCCGGGCATGAAAAAAAAAAAATTCAGGCATGTTTGTTGCCAGCATGTAACACGAATGACCTCTGATTCCCCACAAACTTCTCATTTTCATCTGAAACATCATTACCCAGGGTTTTATGTCCAGAATGATGTCGTCATCCTTTGCTAAGACTGCAATCATCCATCAGTCGCCACTTACAGCAACCTAAGCTCTTAGCTTCCTTTCCCAGGTTTTTCTTATTCTTCACAAACAAGTTTCACAAGTTTCTGAGTCTCACAGTCATGTATAGTCACAATAATAACCTGACTTATTTATGCCAATTTTGTGTGCTATTCATAGTAACGTTTCATGAGCATGAGAAAATACTACAGGTAAACAACCTGGGAGAGAAAATATTTATTTGGGCTCATAATGTCTGGAGTTCCCATTTTGCTCAATCACTTTGGGTGTGTGACAAGTCTGAATGAAACATCAAGGAAGGGAACATGTGGCTTACCAAGTGGCAGGTGTGAAGGAGATGAGGGGAGAGATAAGGAGGAAAGAAACTTGAATGATCTGGTAGAAGAAGATACACCCTTCACAGGCAGAGCTCCAGCTGTCATTTCTAATACAGTTTCTGGAACCTTTATGGGGCAACAGTTCATTTATCTGAAAGCGGGGGTGGGGGGGTGGATGTCTGTTTAACACTCCTTTCCCCCAAGTCTGTAGCTAGAATCATATTTTATTTTGGAGTCTTGGGCACCCTTGCATGCTATATGGAGTAACATCTGCCATAGACTGGTAGTCAGAGTGCTTCAGTGCACCTCTCAATCCTTTCATACTCATTCATCTTGGACAGGAAGCCTTTTCAGAGACTTCACATTCATTGGTTAAGAATGTGGCTAACCATGTTTTACTGATATTCGTAGGAGACCTGCCCTTTCCTGGTTGGAGACAAAAGAGGAGGGGATTGGTGGGTGGGAGGGGGAGTGGGGGAGAGGGACTGGGAGGGGAGGATGAGGAAAGAGGCTACAACTAGTATGTAAAATAAATAGACAAATAAAAAATAAAAGAATGAAACATAAACAAATGTACCATGAATGGGGAAAAAAAGGAATGTGACTAACTTGGGGACTGGGGGATATGACTCTGTAGATAAAGTGCCTGCTATGCAAGCATATGGACCAGAGTTCAACTGTCTGCACACAATGTCTGGCAGGCATAGTGGACTGCCTGTAATCCCAGGGTGTGGGAGGCAGGGTCAGGGGAACAGCAGAGCAAATTGGCCAATTAGATAAACCAAATTGGCAAGCTCAGGTTTCAAGTGAGAAAGAGTGACACAATATATAAGATGGGCTGTTGGTCAAGGAGGATGTCTGCTGTCCACTTCCAGCCTCCACATGCACAGTCACACATGTGCACTGCACATACCCACACTCACACACACCCCTAGTACCATCGAGGGCTCCAGATCAGGTTGTTTTGTCTGACAGTCAAAAGAATTAGAAGTGGGAAAGTTGGGAGCATAACAGGTAACGATGGAAAATCTCAGGCCCAGCAAGTGGAGTCAATAGTTGAAAACTACTTTTATTGAAGGTGAAGAAGTACAGATGCAGCATGGCATGCACAGAGAAAGAACCCTGGAAACAGAAGGAAACTCAGGAAGCTAAAGTTCAGCATCCCCTAGAGAGCTGGGGGCTTGAAGGGCTGTGGGTGGGCTAGAATTAGGTTCTTCCTCTAATTTAGAATTGGGTAATCTAAACAAAAGAAAGGGAAGCTGAAAGGCTTACAAGTTTGGGTAAACTTACCCTAGTCCTACGTTGCAACTTGTTGTAAGCCTTCTAGGCCTTTGTTTCAAATCAGGAGGGTGAGAAAGAAGCCAGATATTTGCCATTTTTATCATATTTCTGTGACACCTTTCCCTATCTGTTTGTCTATCAGGGATCTGTATAATCCTTATTCACTCACTCCTACAATTGTGAACATAGATACACACACCACATCTATACACACTCACGAGTTATTTAATTATTTTATTTTATGTATATGGGTATTCTGCCTCCATGTCTGTCTGTGCATCACATGTGTACAGTGCCCATAGAAGCCAGAAGAGGGAGTTGGATCCACTGAAGGTTGAGATACAGGCCGTGGTGTGGGAGACCATTTTCAGGTTTCCTAGTGACTTTACCCAACAGTGCTGTGGGATGGTCTGTGTGTCAAATGCTCTGATTGGTCAATAAATAAAACACTGATTGGCCAGTGGCCAGGCAGGAAGTATAGGCGGGACTAACACAGAGGAGAACTGAGAGAACAGGAAGGTGGGAGGAGACACTGCCAGCCGCCGCCATGACAAGCAGCATATGAAGATGCCAGTAAGCCACGAGCCATTTGGCCAGGTATAGATTTATAGAAATGGATTAATTTAAGTTATAAGAACAGTTAGCAAGAAGCCCGCCACAGCCATACAGTTTGTAAGCAATATGTCTCTGTGTTTACTTGGTTGGGTCTGAGTGGCTGTGGGACTGGCAGGTGACAGAGATTTGTCCTGAGTGTGGGCCAGGCAGGAAAACTCTAGCTACAAATGGCGCCCAACAAGTTGTCAAGAGTTTCCACCTAAAACCTGAGAAAAAAAGATTCTAAAACGGAGCTAAAAACAGCTTCCTAATTGTCTCTCTCAAATGAGCGACAGCCTACTGGTTTGAGCTACTGCGGGTTCCTAGCATGTGCGCTCGACCTGCAGTATGGCGGGAATGAGGCCTCTGCAAGTGGCACATTAAGCTGCATGGTGGATTTAGCCTTTGCTAGTACAAAACGAAAAAAGAGGTTTCTGGGCTACACGCTGCTTGGATAAAAGCACAGACCCACCATAGCTCCCAGAGCTGGCAGTAAACGTACCACCGCCATGTTGGGAAGCTGGGGTGGGCAGAGCCAGCAGCCATAGCGCCATTTCAGTCTTACAAATGCTGCAGTTTAAAGCAATAGATTCACAATAAGACAGATTCAGATGTAATAGTTTACAATGTGTGTAAAATATACATAGGCTTGAAAGAGACAAAAAAGGTGATATATACAGTTATATAAACAAATACATAGTTTTAAAAAATAAAGTCTTTAAAGAGACAGTAAAATTAATATAAAAAATAAGCCACGTAAAGATGAATATCACACAGAGAATCTGGATTGTGTTGTCTTTGGGATTTTTAACTGCAGAAAAACATTTGATCGTAAAAGATGTTGAGTTAAACCAATATGTATATTTTAAAGATACTTTGACTTCAAAATTTGGATGTAAGGATATGTTGCTTTGGAAAGGAGACTCTGCTTTTGTTTCCACAGAAAGCCAGAGGCTATGGATTTGTTCCAGATTAAGATACATCAGGTTTGACCAGCCAAGACCCTCTGAAAGGTCTCCAATGACACCAAGGCCCAGATGATGCAACATCCAGAACCATTTCAAGACAACTGGCTCAAACGATACACCCTCACAGACTACTCCATAATCCTAAAATTTTCTTTGTGTTCCCATAAGAGACAGTGCCCCCCTCCAGCAGGAAGTAGTAAGAGAAGCTACGCCCAAATTCCCAAATATACCAAGCTAGCTTTGGAGATGTGTAAAAGTTAAAACCTTCCTTTAAAAAAAAAAAAATGAGAAGTGCTGTGGGATGGTCTGTATGTCAAATGCTCTGATTGGTCAATAAATAAAACACTGATTGGCCAGTGGCCAGGGAGGAAGTATAGGCAGGACTAACAGAGAGGAGAATTGAGAGAACAAGAAGGTGGGAGGAGACACTGCCAGCCACTGCCATGACAAGCAGCACGTGAAGATGCAGGTAAGCCACAAGCCACGTGTGTAGCTAGAGTTTTCCTGCCTGGCCCATAGTCAGGACAAATCTCTTGTCACCCGCCAATCCCACAGCTGCTCAGACCCAACCAAGTAAACACAGAGACTTATATTGCTTACAAATTGTATGGCCGTGGCAGGCTTCTTGCTAACTGTTCTTATATCTTAAATTAATCCATTTCTATAAATCTATACCTTGCCATGTGGCTCGTGGCTTACCAGCATCTTCATATGCTGTTTGTCATCATGGCAGCTGGCAGTGTCTCTCTGAGCCTTCCGCTTCCCAGAATTCTCCTCTCTCCTTGTCCTGCCTATACTTTCTGCCTGGCCACTGGCCAATCAGTGTTTTATTTATACAGAACGATATCCACAGCACTTCCCTTTTCTTTTTTTTCAAAAAGGAAGGTTTTAACCTTAACATAGTAAAATTACATATAATTTGGGAATTTGGGCATAGCTTCTCTCACTACTTCTTGCTGGAAGGGGGTGCTATATCTCATGGGGACAAAAAGAAAATTTTAGGATCATGGAATAGTTTGTGAGGGTGTATCATCTGAGTCAGTTGCCTTGAAATGGTTTTGGATGTTGGATCATCTGGGCCTTGGTGTCATTGGAGACCTTTCAGGGGGTCTTGGCTGGTCAAACCTGATATATCTTAATCTGGAACAAATCCATAGCCTCTGGCTTTCTGTGGAAACAAAAGCAGAGTCTCCTTTCCAAAGCAACATATCCTTACATCCAAATTTTGAAGTCAAAGTATCTTTAAAATATACATATTGGTTTAATTCAACATCTTTTACGATCAAATGTTTTTCTGCAGTTAAAAATCCCAAAGACAACACAATCCAGATTCTCTGTGTGATATTCATCTTTACGTGGCTTATTTTTTATATTAATTTTACTGTCTCTTTAAAGACTTTATTTTTTAAAACTATGTATTTGTTTATATAACTGTATATATCACCTTTTTTGTCTCTTTCAAGCCTATGTATATTTTTACACACATTGTAAAGCATTTAAAGTCTTGTTTTATCTGAATCTGTCTTATTGTGAATCCATTGCTTTAAACTGCAGCATTTGTAAGACTGAAATGGCGCTATGGCTGCTGGCTCCGCCCACCTCAGCTTCCCAACATGGCAGTGGTACGGTGGTACGTTTTCCACCAGCTCTGGGAGCTATCGTGGGTCTCTATGCTTTTATCCAAGCAGCGTGTAGCCCAGAAACCTCTTTTTTTTTTTTTTGTTTTGTACTAGCAAAGGCTAAATCCACCACACAGCTTAATGTGCCACTTGCAGAGGCCTCATTCCCGCCAAACTGCAGGTCGAGTGCGCACACCAGAAACCCACAAGTAGCTCAAACCGGCAGCTGCCGCTCATTTGAGAGAGACAATTAGGAAGCTGTTTTTAGCTCCGTTTTAGAATCTTTTTTCTCAGGTTTTAGGTGGAAACTCTTGCCACCACATTGGACGGCACACGTGGCAAGGTATAGATTTATAGAAATGGATTAATTTAAGATATAAGAATAGTTAGCAAGAAGCCCGCCACAGCCATACAGTTTGTAAGCAATACAAGTCTCTGTGTTTACTTGGTTGGGTCTGAGTGACTGTGGGACTGGCAGGTGACAGAGATTTATCCTGAGTGTGGGCCAGGCAGGAAAACTCTAGCTATACAACAGGTCTGCATAGAGAGGATGATTGGACCACGGACCTGAGTGCAGGTGTCTGAGATGGTCTGCACTTGGCTGTGTTGAGGGGGGGTCTTTTGCTCCACCCCGTGGCATTTCTATAAATACCCTAGGGCAGAGACAGTCAGGGCCCGATGGAATAGGTTCCGGGCCCTCTTGTGGCTATCCTGTATTTTCTTTCTGTTTCTCCTTCCCCGCCTCTAAATCCTTCTATCTAATATTTCCTGCTGCTCCTACTCAAGAGCACTCTGGGGAAATGTGGGGGTGATGGGCAGCCCCCTCACACCATTGTTAAGTCTGCATGTGGGTGCTGAGAATTGGAACCTGGTCCTTTGGCAAAGCAGACAGTGATCTAAAGTATTGAGACATCTCTCCAGCTCCATTTGATATAGCAATCAGCTCCAAGACAGATCTGCCTGCATATGTCAGGAAAAAGACTGGGTCTAGCTCAACACTCTTGTTTCTATGACATAGGGACACGAAGTGGTCACCAAATATTCATGGGAAAGAAGAGACACAGAGAAGACAACTTCATCTGTTGCATTCTGTAAGCATTCTGCAAGGGACTAGAGACATAAAAGAGAGTCATAGCCAGACTATGTCTTGCACAAACTTATTACTTGATAATGGAAACATGTTTGGAAACCAATAATGTTCTTAGAGGGAGAAAAATATAATTGTTTCCTGGACATAATAAAGCTTGTCCAGGAGACTGAGTATTTCTATTGTTTGATGAGGTTGGTGAGGAAGGATTCTACCAGATGGGTTTTTAAAGAATGGATTTTGAAGGATGAATAAGGGTCTTCTGTGAGACAGAGTATATTGTAGGCAGAGGGAAGTGAATTAAAAAATACTTGTAGATGTAGCTCATTTGACTGAATTTCAAGGACTGAGAAACAAAAACAGCCCTGGGCAAAAGTACAGACTACAGGAAGTTAAAGCCAAAAACTTCACCTGAGTCTCTGATAAGAAGCAATAACCTTTGGATCTAGTGATAACACAGGTTGTATTTAAATTGATCTTTCTGTCAGACAAATTCAAAGATCCAAGTGGACACATTTGCCAACTGCTGAGGTGGAGAGTGCACCTGACTCATGGAACTGTGGGTGGAGCACAGTGGTGTTTTCATTGGCTGCAAGGCCAGTCCAACCCCTTTCCCAGTACTTAAGCACTGCAGCCTGGCCTCCTTGAATCACAGCTGGGTGGGGAAAGGAGCTCATCAGGGTCAGACCTGAAAGGCACAACACACACAGCTGAGAATAAAGCACAAAAGAAAGACTTGATTAAAGAAAGCGGCAATGGACCTGATCCCAAACTTTTCCATGGAAACCTGGATGCTCCTGGTTACCAGCCTGGTGCTCCTCTACCTGTGAGTAGACTGCCCAGGCTCCTCTCCTCAGTGATCAAGATGTTGCTTCAGTTTGTGGGATGCTAAGACCTAAGGTGTTGCTGTTGGTCTTATGCAAATCCCTCCAAGGGGATACATAGGCATTCTTCTTCTACTAAGCTCCACTTTCTGTGGATAGGAGGATCGAGTGACCTCAGTTAGACTTTGGGTATCCTCTGATTCAGTCTTGGTTTTTCCCCAGATTAGCCAACCAGAGCTCAGCAGAAGCAGATTACAAATAGCTGGTCACTGTGATGGGAGGAGCTTCTGCAAGGTCTCGGGATTGTGGGGATGGGAGGAGCTTCTGTGTCATCTTCACCTGTGTCCTCTGATGCATGAGATGTTTAGTGTTGCCCTGTGTGCACATGGCTAGTTTCTGCTCCCTTGTCCCACCTCTAAAACCATTTATGCAATGCTCCTAGTATACCCCAGGCTCAGACTGCCTCTTCTTTTTGTTACTCATCCTTGAGTATCCCAAACTCAGTTCTTCTTTATAATGTGAAGAATTATTTGCTTCTAAGTGGTGAATCTTTAGGGCAAAGGAGACCCAACTTTGATTCTTTCCCTTCCTCATTTCCCTTCAAGTTCATAGCATCAGTATAAGGAGTTACTCTTCCCCAGCTATGAGATCTACTGGCATCCTCAAAAAGCAGACACTCTGAAACAATTTGGATTTTAAATATTTTCCCTCTAAGTTCCACTGGGAGTATCAGTAAAAATATCTATCTCTGTACTTCCTTTCCATTGGGATGTCTTCATAACGGTACAAGTCAAGAAAGAGGTTATCCTGAGTCCCAGGATAACAAACATGTAACCTAGACCAGTGTAGACAGCTCATTCTACTGCCTGTGTGTGTGTGTGTGTGTGTGTGTGTGTGTGTGTGTGTGTGTGTGTGTAGACACACCTATGAGTCCACAGTTAGTAGATGCTCCTTCCTCACCAAACACATCACACTTGATTTCTATCACCAATTAATATTAATAAAGGATAAACACTCATGGCAATATGGAAACAGACATTTCGAACATGGTTTTATTCTTGGAGAAAAATATTTAAGATATCGTGGCAACATCTTTCCCATTTGATCATGTTTTACAATTATTTGAAAGGTTTCATTTCATTCTATTTGATCCTAAAACTTCAGTGAGATATGCCAGCAGCCTTCTTTCAGAAGGCTAAAATGGGGCTGTTGCTCTCAGTATTTGTGACAACAAATTGTATGACGTGACTTCATCTGTTTCTAAGTGTCAGGAATGTAAGCCTAAGGCATAAGCAAATACATGGGACAGGTTGACAGATTGTACGTATGGTTCAAAATAAACTCAGCGAGCAGGTTTTTTGGTTGTTTTTTTGTTTGTTTGTTTGTTTTTTTCAGTTCAACAGTTTTTGCTGTGCTTGTCCATCAGGTCATGTGAGTTTTTCAGTGTAGGTGGATAAGGAAGAGAATGGGACAGTGATGACATGAACTCTTTTCAGGTATGAGTTAGGATAGTGGTTTTCAACCTGTGGATCGTGACCCCTTTAGGGGATCAAGCAACCCTTTCCTAGGGGTCACATATCAGGTACCCTACATATCAGGTATTTATATTAAGAGTCGTAACAGTATCAAAATTGCAGTTACAATGTAGTAAATAGTTTTATGGTTGGGGGTCACCACAGCATGAAGAACTGTATTAAAGAGTCACAACATTAGGAAGGTTGAAAACCATTGAGTTAGGAGAAAGTAAGAAAATACTCCTCTCCTCTCAAGGACAAAGTCTCAGATACACTTTTGGGTTGCAGCCCCCACTGAAGATCAGGAGAAGGGCAGACCCACTGGCATGCAGTTTCCTAAATAACACGAGCAAATGAAACTATGTAGAAGTATTCTAGCCTGAATCTCACATTAACAGTGATGTTTGGGGACATTTGTAAATAATTCACTGTAGGACTTAGAGCCAAAACAATTCATCTACTTTTTGAGTTAACCTTTGTGGGCCTGGGGAGTCTCTTGGATAAATGTGGAGGTAAAAATGAAGATCAAAAATAATTGCTGCTGTTGAAGTTTTTGTTGTTATTTGTTGCTTCCATGTTATCTCCCACTCCAGCTTGAATGTTACAGTTCCTGTGTGTGTAACTGGTAAGCCTGCACAATATACAGTGACAATCCCTAAGAACTTGATCTCCCACATTACAGATACGGAACCTATACACATGGAACTTTTAAGAATTTGGGGATTTCTGGACCCAAACCACTGCCTTTTGTGGGAAATATTCTTGCATATCGAAACGTAAGTGTTGACTGAGTGCTCTGCTTGGATTATTGTGGTTGCCAAAACTAGCTTAGTTCCTTTCATTAGAAAGGTCAGATCTTGGGGGAAAGTTCTCAGGTTTTATTAATATTGTCTTTGGAGGACCTGGTTTGGTGCAGCTGATCAGCTCAGACCTCATGTTGGGGACTTGTTCAGATTTGTGAGCCTCAAAAAAAATTTGCTTTTTTTCTAGTACATATTCTAGCAAGGGACAGTAATGCCTCTGGAACCCCTTTTTAAGTTCACACATAGTTGTTTGTTTGTTCATTCGTTTGTTCATTCATTTGTTTATTTAGAGTGTGTGAGTGTGTGTGTGTGTGTGTGTATGTATGTGTGTGTGTGTGTGTGTGTGTGTGTGTGTGTGTGTGTGTGTGTGTGATGTGTACATGAAGGTCAGATAATCACTAGGAGAGTTGATTCTCCTCTTGCACCTTGTGGGTACTGGAATCAAATTCAAGTCAACAAGCGTGGGTGGCAGATGCCTTCACCTACTGAGCCATCTCACTGGCCACTTTTGTTTCCACAGCTGAAAACATCACAATTGAAACTTGGCAGAAGTTTTGATTCATTTTGTTTCTCAGTTTTGAAAGTGTTCTAGTTTCCTTTCTGTGGCTGGAATTAACCATTCGGAAGAAAGGAGGTGGAGAGATGGTTCAGAACATTTGCTCTCACGGGGAACCTGAGTTTGGTTCCCAGCACCCACATGGCACCTAACAACGTCTGTGACTCCAGTTCCAGGGTATCTGACACCTTCTTGCCTGATGGGACACAAGGCTTGCACACAGGGCACATACATACATGCAGGCAAAGCACTCATACACATAAGATACAAATAAATCTTTAAAACAAAATGTTGTGAACACTGCAAATTAGGGAAGGAAAGGTTTTCTTTCATCTTACTAGTTGGGATTCATCATTGACAGATATCAGGCCAGGAACCTGAGTCAGAAACCATGGAGGAACCTGCTTCCTGACTCTCTTAGGCTCTTGTTAGGTATCTTTCTCATAGGGCCCAGAACTACCTGCCCAGGGGATGGAAACAGTGAGCTGAGTCTCTTACATCAATTAACCAATAAGATAAGCCCCCACAGACATTGGCTCCACAGGCCAATCTGATCTTGGAAATCTCTCAGTGGAGACTCCCTTCTCATATTATTGAATCTGTCAAGTTGATAATTAAAACAAACTAGGACAGGAAGTAAAAAGTCAAAGAAAATGGTTAAATTGCATTGTTTCCTGTAGCTATGACATCTCTCTGCCTTTCTGTGTTCAGTAGGGACCCTGAGAAACAAGGTCTCTGTCATTCTTCCCCTGCTTGTTTTCTCAATCAACAACATGCCTGAGACTCACCATTCTCTAGATTAAAAGAGGCCCGGAGTTTGTTCCAGTTTCTAATGTCTCTGGTTTTCTAGGGAGAGCTTATGAGGTAAACAAAAAGGACTCTAAATATGGAGATAAACAATGATGCCTGTTCCTGGGAATCTCCCTCAAATTCTCTTAGCTTCTATTTCCTCTTACACATAAGAAAGGAATGACTTAGAGTCCTTGTGCATTTAGGAATGACATGTGGGGAAGTAAACACACGTTTAGAGAGACATGGTATTCACTATTATTCATAGACAAGAGTAAGCAGCCATGCATGTACAATGTTGGGGGGGGAGAGTCTGAATGATTACAAGTTCCCCCATTTCAGATATCTCCTACATTCTCTCTCCCTCTCACTCATACACCTAGGAACAAGAGCATTCCTCTTACTGCCAGTGATGAACAGTTAGCCTGATTTAGTAAGATTCAAATCATTTAGATATAGATAATGCCAATTAGAGATAAGGGCAGTCTACTTAAAATAGGAGGCAGGAGCAGCAAGATGGCTCAACTGGTAAATTGGTCTGCCACCAATCCTGACCACCTGAGTTTGATCCTTAGAACCCATGTGGTGGAAGGAGAGAATTGACTACCAGAAGTGGTCCTCTGTTCTATACAAACACAAACACACACACACACACACACACACACACACACACACACACACACACACACACACACACACCAAATAAATGTAAAAATAATAATAATGCATTTTCATTTTCTTTCTCTTCCCAGGGATTTTGGGAGTTTGACAGAGAATGCCATAAAAAATATGGGAAAATATGGGGGTAAGTGTTCTGGAAACTTCCATTCATTTACTTGAAATCATCACATACCTCAGTGCCTGGAAGACATTCATAGCCCATAGCCTCTTGAGTTGAAGTTATGATTGTATGTATTTTAAAGGCTTTTATACACAGGTCCCATATGTCTTCAGGTACCATGGTTCACAGACTAAATTAGTCTGATAAAAGTTGCATTTTTTACTTTTCTCCCAGACTTAATGGTCCAGGGATGGCTCACTTGATATTCTGCCCAGTATCTGGCTATTCAATTCAATATCATGTATACACCACCCAGACTTAACAAATGTTCCCATTTATTTCTAACTGTGATCTCTTTATAGAACTATTTTGTGTATAATGAGCTACATTATACTTCATTTCATGAGACCTATGTGATATGTGGTCAGAATTCCTAACTTAAACTAGGAGCTCATATAGTTGTGTATTGCACAATTTGGATTATGGATCTTGTAACATCTGGATCAGCATCTGGGTTCTGGGCATGCCAGGAACAGAATAGTTGAACCCTTTCAACTATTAATTGAATCCAGAATTGAATTCTGCTTTGCCAATGCAGGTTTTATGAGGGCCGACAGCCTGTGTTGGCTATCATGGATCCAGACATAATCAAAACAGTGCTGGTGAAGGAATGTTATTCTACTTTCACAAATCGTCGGGTAAGCATCTATTTTTTTAATTATTTCAGCATCTATTCATGTATCCACACATTTGTTAGGGTTTTTTGGTGTGTATCTGTGCGTGTCTGTGTGTGTGTGTGTGTGTGTGTGTGTGTGTGTGTGTGTGTGTGTGTGTGTGTGTGTGGAGGGGGGCATGTGAGGGGTATGTATAATATTGTGTAGTAGATGTGCAGTATATGCACACATGTGTATAGATGTCCCTGCCCAAAACACATAAGGAAGCCAGAGAAGGATATGAGATGATCTGCTCTATCACTTTTCATCCCCTTAAGATGGAGTCTCTACTGAGCTTGGAGGTAATCTGGCAGCCCAAAGCCCCTGACATTTTCCTGTCTCTGTCCCTCACACAGCTGAGGTTACAAACATGTGTGGCCAGGCTCAGCTTTTGAAGTTGGTGCTTGGGATTTGAACCACCAAGCAAGCACTCTTACCCACTGAGTCATCTCCCCAGTGCCATGTTTATGCATTAGGTTTTTTATTGTGAAGTGATTCTAACTTCATAGGGAATTGAGTAAAAATGTACATGAAGATTCCATCTACGTTTCCTCCATTTGTTCCCATGGATAGCTGTAGTAACTGTAAATTTAGTATGTTTCTGTGACAGGAAATTGATAGAATCCATACATATTATTCAATTATCATCTATTTTATGTGCCTTTATTGTGTGTGTGTATATGTGTAATGTCATACAAAATTAACACATGTATGCCTATCTATAACAGTCAACAGTCAAGACAGAACTGTTCCTTCAATGTTGATGAGGCTCAAACTTGCTAAGCTGATAGAGTGGCCATGTACAGCTTGTCTTTTCTTCTTAACGGGAATCTATGCTTATTTTCTTCATTATTAGCATACATTTATTATGCAAAATAATGAGTTTTCTTATGACGTTTCTTACCGTATATAATGTACTTTATAAACATCTTTCCATTACCATCTTACATCTCCCTCTCCCTTGATCTTCTTCCCAAATATACCCCTTCTATTTCCATGGCATTTAAACAGTCTAATACAGATATTGCATATGAGAAGAAGCGTGTGATACTTTCTAAATCTGGCTTGTTTCTCTTAACATGATGATCTCCAGTTCCGTCTAATTTCCTTCAAATAACATAATTTTGTTCTTCTTTATGACTAAAACAAACTCCATTTGTGTGTGTCACATTTTCTTTATCCATTCACCTATTGATGGGCACCTGTGATAACTAATCTTGATGGTCAACTTGACATATGCTAGAAAAGGGAACTCCAGTTGAAGAATTTTCTCTGTCCAATAGGCCTATGAGCATGTGTGTGAGGCATTTTCCTGATTGTTAACTGATTTAGGAGGGTGAAGCCCACTATGAGTGGTACCATCCCTAGGCAGAATGACCTTGACTATATAAGAAAGATAGCTGAACATGAGCCTTGGAACAAGCCAGTGAACAGCATGCCTCTTTTGGTTTCTACTTCAAGCTCTTGACTTAAGTTCCTGACTTGGCTTCCCTCAGTGATGGATTACAATCTGTAAGTTAAAATAAACCTTTTCCTCTACAAATTGCTTCTGGTAATGGCATTTATCACAACAACAGAAAGCAAACTAGAACAGTACCTAAGCTGACTCTATACCATGGCTATTATGAATAGAAAAACCAAAAAACATGGGTGCACTGGTATCTCTGTGGTACACTGAGTTCAATTTCTTTACTTTTATACCCAGCAGTAGTGTAATGAATTGTGTGACAGTTAAATGTTTAGACTTATGACATTTCTCATACACTTGTTTCTATGGTGGCTGCACAAATTAACATTCCAACCATTAAGATACAATAGTTCATTTCCAGCGTATCTTCACTAATGTTTGTTTAATGGGAATCTTTCTGTAAGAGGAGGGAAAAAATCTTATTTGAAGGATGCAAATACATCTATTTTTCCTTTTGTGGATTATGCTTTGGTAGCAGGTCTGAAAATTCATCCCATAAACCTCCTTGTTTGTTGCTTGTTTTTCTTTAAACTTCTTCACAGTTTTAAGTTTTAATCTAAGTCTGTAATCTATTTTGTGTTATGTTTCCAGTTTTTCTGACATAATTGAATCACTTTTGCACCTGTGGGGAAAAAGTACCTGGGTCTTGGAAGATGGATCGATGTATAAAAGCACTTAGAACACAGCCTGTGTTCAGCTCCTCATAACCCATGTAAAAGCTGGACACAGTAGCACACACATCTGAACTCCCAGTACATACCTGTGAGGAAATGAAAGTAGAGACAGAATTTGTGAAAACTTGCAGACCAGCTGCCCTGGCCTAAGCACTGGGAAACAGAAGACCCTGTCTCAAACAAGGTGGAAAGGTTAAGATCAACATCCAAAGATTCTCCTCTGGTCTCTACACACTTCATGGTATACACACACACACACACACGCACTCATTAATAAGAAAGTACGCACACTCACATAAACACACACAAATCAATAGGGAAAACATTCTGGTGTAGGAAAAGATTCTGGTGTGGAATCATATCAGTTTAGACTACAAAGAGTAAATTCATTAAGCCAATGATTTAATAATTGTATTGAGGACCAAGAAAGAATGAAAATCATTTGGGGCTGTGTCTGTGGATGGACTACTGATTCACTGTTATGTACTATAGCCCTGTGTCTGTCCCTCCCAGAACAGCACACAGTTGATTATTATAACTGCATTGTGACTCCACATGAGGTACAACAATTGGTTCCACTTTTTTTTTCAGAATCCTTCCTACCTACCCTTCTTTCATTGTCTTTTCATGCAAATTCAGAATAAGCTTTATTGATGTCTACACACAAAATCCCCACTTACCTACACTTGAATTAAATCTTTTGATAAATATGGAGAAAAATCACTGTTCTTAGCACTTTGAGTTGTATGTGTATTGCCTACATGCATGTGTCCATGTGCGCACATGCAGACATAAGTATAGGACATTGGGTGTCCAGTTCTATCATCCTGCCTTATTCTCTTGAGATAGGGTCTCCCACTGAACCAGAAGCTCATTGCTTTATCTTGGCTTGATTACCATTGAATTATTGTATTTATTCCACCTGTAAACATGCCCAACTTTTTCTAACGTGAGTGCTGAGGATTCAAACTTGGGTCCTCATGCTTGAGTGTCAGTGGCCACATCAGAGGAGCAGCAGGTGGCAATTGAAGTTCAAGGTGTCAGCCCAACAGGAGGCAACTCCCCAATGGATGAAACTTGGATAGGCAAGGCCCCAAGGCCACAAACTCCAGAACGTCTTTTGTTTCTGCTGTGCCTTTACATGCTTTCCACTGCCATCTTTCTCTGGTGTCTGGTATGGTGTGAATGGGTGTGGGGAGATCCCCACTGCCTGTAATGTAGTGTGTTTATCTCATAGAAACATCCCATTCTACTAGGCAGTTTTACTTGTGGATTATTGTGAAGATGATTCCTTCCTAAGCTGTACTGTCTAATTGATGATAATAATAATAATAATAATGTTAGTTTTGATGAATAAAAATATATACAAGGAAATGTTACACATCTAGGGCCTATGAGTTTCACCTTAGGAGCTGCATAGATTGCAGCTCAAGTTAATGATTAAGATAAGCAATTGAGTCCCAGAAGCCAGATTGGCTTGAATTCCTTTAGTTAATGCTGAAAGACACAGGTTTCAGTGTGCATCATTTCCTGAAACAAAGCCTTATAATAACTTCAGGTTGGATCAGATGTTTTAATAGTAGCTTTAAGGTGAAAATTCCAAGAACACAATCTAAAATTTTATAAAGGGTGAGGAATTCTGTAAAGTCAAAGAACAAATACAAAGCAGCCCATTTATTACCAGCTCACTCACTTTTCTTGCTAGAATTGGTTGATAAACAAAGATGATGATTAATTCCTTATACCCATTTTCCCTCAATCTCTTGATATAAAAAACTATTGATGAATGGGTATGCACCCTAAAAATTTAAAGTAGAGCTGTCTGATTCTTTTTTATATATAAAAGTTTAGATTTGTGATTCCTTTAACATTCCTTATAAGATTACCTTTCAAGATAAGTAATAAAGTAATTGGCCCTTTCTTTATAACTACAAAGTGCAGCTTACCAATAAAAGACCTGACTGAGAAGAATATCTTGCTTACCTACGTGGTTAATCTACAGAAAGTTGCTTGGGTATGAATGTACATGGGTTCTTAAAATAATTTGTTTTTCTCCTGTAATACGTCAGATGTTTAATCATGTAAGGGATATGGAAAGCATGCTGTTGTTTACTTGTATTCATTCACTTGAAAAACAGAATGTAACCACATTGTAATTTTTATATTGCCTGAAAGATTTTGCTGAGATATATAAGCTGTAAGGGAAAGAATAGAGATAGAGTCAGAGAGAGTTAAAATGGGCTACAAGGAAAACATCAAGAATGAGAAAGTTAGAAGGAAAGCATCAAAAAAGAGAGAATTAGGAGGATAACTTCAAGAGAGTAAGGAGGAGAAGGAAAACATCAAGAGAAACAGAAGGGACATCCCTGGATAGAGATAAGAAAAGAGAATGTAGAACACAGAATGAAGAATAGAGAATAAGGAAGGAAACCATCAAGAAAGAGTGTTAAGTGTCTTTTCCCCTAACCCCCTCAGATAGAAAAGTCTAGTATGTGCCGACTCTGTGGATTCCCTTTGAGCCATGTGCTCCTGAGGGCTTAACCCCCAGGCAGCAATACTTAAAAAAATTTTCTTACCTGATGAGCCATCCCCCTGGCAGAGCTGTCTGGTCTAAAAATATGATATGCTTCTCCATTCCTTCAAATTTGTTTGATTTCTTTCACCAACATTTTTACAGCTTCCAGCATACAGTACATTTTTTGTTAGATTCATACATAAAGTATTTCGTCTTCTTTTATTTGTTTATTTTACTGTTTTATTTTATGTGTATGGGTGTCTTGATTGCAATATGTGCATACTGAGTGTCTATGGAGCTAGACCAGATCATCAAAACGCCTGGAACTAGTTAAAGATGATTACTAGTTGCCATGAGGATGACTGAATCAAATCCTGGTCATCTGAAAGAGCAATTAATACTCTTAGCCATTGAGACATTTCTCTAGCCCCTAGTATTGCATTTCTTTGGGTCGGTTGTAAAAGTGGTTGTGTGTTTCATGTAGTCTTACCTACTCTCACTTGCCTTGGAAATGCACCCGAATATTTGTTTACTTGTCTTATATCTTACAAAGGTGTTTGCACTCACATAGAAAAAAAAGTTGAGCATGGTCACAGGCACAATCACTCTAGCATTGGGGACAGAGACAGGTGGATGCCAGGAGCTCACAGCCAGCCAGCCTAGATGAAACAGTGAGCTTCAGATTCTGTGAGAGACCCTGTCTCAAGGAAATAAGGCAAAGTGACAGAGCAGGACACCCAACGTCCTCCTCTTATCTCTGCACATACATGCATGGACACACACACGTGTACATGCACACAATGAAAACACTAAAAACAGTGATTTTTCTCTAAATTTATTACATTGAATTCAATTTTGATATCATAGGTAAACATTTTTCAGGGATAGACATCAAACACAAAATGTGTTCATTTTAAAATACAGAATGACAAAAATATCCATTTTTGTACAAAGCATGTGTTTTCATAAGCATAAGGTTCAAGGAGGTAGTGCCAAGTCTGTCATGAGGTGGAAAGTATGATCATCTATACCTAAAGAAAATCAGTAAGAAAAAACTTACATAGAATTACATTATTTCTTCCAAATAATGCCTAGATTCTTTCAAATACTGTTATTGTCTTCTCAATAACACTTTGAGAAGTGGTTTTTTTAAATCACTTTTTATTACCCCTTTATCAAGAAGCTCTTCCTATGAATATGTGTAAATGAATAACTGGCCTGTCTTTACAAGGCCACCAGTTGCCATCAGTTCCTTCCTACTTGGCACAGACTAGAAGGATGTGCCAGGTTTTGTTGCTGTCTAGTCCCCCTGAGGCAGTGGTTTCCCCTGTTATGTGGAACTTCTGTAGAAGAAGGATGCTAGATTATAAAGTTCTAAAGCCACATGTGTTGGCTGGGTGCCACCTCAATCCTCCCAGGGGCTGAAGCATTTGAGGCAAATGTTCATTTGAACATGTTACATTAACTAACTATACAGTCACAAATATTTTTAAATAAATGATAACTGTTTAATTTTTTTTACAACTGTAGAGTTCTCCAAACTTACGTATGACAACATCTCTTTTGCTTTGGATTCTAGGGTTTAGGTCCAGTGGGGTATTTGAAAAAAGCAATCACCTTATCTGAGAATGAAGAATGGAAGAGATTAAGAACATTGCTGTCTCCAACCTTCACCAGTGGAAAGCTCAAGGAGGTAATGAAGTAATAAGCTTTTCAATGGAAACATGAAAAGCAGATCCTGGGGGTAGGTGGATCACAGTCCTTTTCCAAGCAGTGTCCTCTGAGTTGAAACTTCCTAAGAATGTCCCTTTGTGTTAATGGGACTTCTTGCTTTTTCCTTGGGAAAGCTGTGTCCACTGGGAACTGAGTCCCCTCAGCTCACTATGGATGGTGTTTTGTTTTATGTATAGATGTTCCCCATCATTAACCAGTATACAGACTTGTTGGTGAGAAACATGAGCCATGGAGCAGAGAATGGGGATCCCATCATCATGAAAGAGTAAGTACTGGTACATTTGTTGGGGCCTGGGTTGTTGTGTCAACTACTTTTCTGTTGCTGTGACAAAGTACTCCAACAAAAGCAAAAGAGAAAGGCTTCATTCCAGCTTACAGTTCTGTGGGACTACATGTCCATCATGGCAGGAAGACATGGTGGCAGGAGCAGGAGGCTAGCTGATCACACTGCATATAACACTCAAGAAACAGGAAGCCCAGCCTATATAGACACAAGATCTGGCTGTAGCAACCTACTTCCTCTAGTGAGGCTCCACCTCCTAAAGTTCAGAGCCTTCCAAAACAGTACCATGGGCTCAGAACCAAGTGTTCAAACACATGAGCCAATGGGGGGCATTTCATATTCAAATAACAATAGTTGTTAGTAGACATTGTAACTGGAACCAGACAGGACTGAGCTGTCAGCATTACAACTGATTACAACAGCTCAGTCTTCTGCTGAGGTTGAGACCAGTGGAAACTGGAGACCTCTCTATAGTAAGCCTTATGACTGTAATAGGCCATTCAAGAAAAAGAGCATATCCCAGGAGAAGGTAGGATGGCTATAGATGAAAGGATATCACTTCTGTATATGGAAGCCATGGTTAATCTCTCTAATAATTGTTATTTGGGAAATTCTAGAAAACAAAATAGTTTAAAAAAACAAATATTTACATTTGTTAGTGTAGAGTCCATGGAAAATAGACAGCAGAGAAAGCACTCAGCTCATATTAGGACACTGTGTGTATACCAGGGAAGTTAAAATGTAGAACTTAGAGCAATTTATATCTCATCATGGGCTTATGAAGAATATCAGTGAAGCAGTAAATCTTCCCTAGGATCAGTGAGATTGCTCAGGGTGTAAAGGAGCTTGCCACTAAGTCTGAGGACCTGAGTTTAATCCCCAAGAACCACATACAGGAAGGAAAGAACTGACTTCTCCAAGTTGTCCTCTAGATGGATGCCATGGTACAAGTGTACCCACATAAATACACACACATACATACACACACACCCAACAGGAGCAGGTGCACATACATGCAAGTTGCACCCAGAGTCAATAAATGAATATGTAACCAACCCGCTACTTCCTTTTTAGCCCATTTCTAAAAAGTACCTGTAAGGCTATAGGCATTGTGATCATTTTCTTGGATAAACTCAGGCCTTCTGAGTTATTCAAGAAACACTAATGTAACAATATTCAACCCTCCTGGTAAATGAGGAACATGTGGGCACATAAGTAGAGGTTTTCTCTAGTTTCTGGGGAGAGAATTTTTGTGTTTTACCAGGAATATTGTTGATTTTCACAACTTGCACCAATACTTCTGCCCTTGAAGCAATGTCAGCTCCCCAGGGCTGGGGAACAGCAGATCTATTGGTACCTTGAGCATGGGGTGTGCTCCAGGGAATTAGTAACAGTCGTTATGTGTTGTACGGAAGATGAATTGGCTTTGGGTACAAATACCAGTGGTGCAGAAATACCTGATACAATGTTCTCAAAACAAAAAGACAGCCTACAGAATGGGAAAAGGCCTTCACCAACCCCACATCTGACAGAGGACTGATCTCCAAAGTATATAAAGAACTCAAGAAACTAGACATCAAAATACTGAACAATCCAATTTTAAAAATGGGCTAAAGAGCTAAACAGAGAATTCTCAAAAGAAGAATCACAAATGGCTGAAAGACATTTAAAGAAATGCTCGAGATCCTTAATCATCAGAGAAATGCAAATCAAAACAACTCTGAGATACCACCTTACACCTGTCAGAACGACTATGATCAATAACTCTAATGACAGTCTATGTCGGAGAGGATGCGGAGCAAAGGGAACACTCCTCCACTGTTGATGGGAGTGCAAACTTGTACAACCACTGTGGAAATCAGTATAGAGATTTCTCAGAAAATTAGGAATCGATCTACCTCAAGACCCAGCCGTACCACTTTTGGGCATATACCCAAGGAATGCTCAATCATACCACAAAGATACATGCTCAACTATGTTCATAGCAGCATTATTCATAATAGCCAGAACCTGGAAACAACCTTGATGCCCGTCAAATGTTCTCTTTCTTAGTCCTCGAGGTATAGAGAAGCATTCCACATTGTCTTAGTGAGGCATGGTACTTCCACATTCATTATCTCCCACACTCTACCCACACCTTTGCAATTTGTCTGGTTATAGGTCTCTTTCTTTCTATGACTCCATTTCTTCTGATATCTATTCTAATCTCATATCTATTTCTGTGATAAAATGCCCTGAAAAGAAAACAAGTTAGAGAGGGAAAGGGTTCATAATATCTCACAGTTCCAGGTTTCAGTCAATGTCGTTGCAGGGAAAACAAGGAAGGAATTTGAAGCTCCTAGTCACATTCCCAGTCAAGAACAGAGAGAAATACATTCACATTTGTGCTTAACCTTTTCTACCCTTATGCAGTCAAGGTCTCAAACCCAGGGAAAGATGCTGCCCAAAGGGGACTGGCTCTTTCCACACTCATTAGAACAATCGAGGCAATACCTCACAGACTCCCTCAAAGGCCAACTTGATGCAGACAACCACTCACTGAGAATCTCTTCCCAGATAATTGTAGATTGTGTCAAGTTGACAACTAAAACTAACCCTCACCATATCCATGTCACAACCTAGCACAAAAATAGTGTTAACACTGTCATCTAATAAACTTCTCACCAAAAAGCCTGAGGGAGGCCTAGATCTACCAGAGCAGGATTTCTGGCAGTGTCTGCCTTGCCTTGACTTGTGAATTTACTCCCATTTCATGCATTACATATGTTAGAAGGAATAAGAAGAGGCATAGACATTGATTTCCATGTGTCTCTCTATTCAGCGTCTTTGGGGCCTACAGTATGGATGTGATCACTGGCACATCATTCGGAGTAAACATTGATTCCCTCAACAACCCACAAAATCCGTTTGTACAAAAAGTGAAGAAGCTCTTAAAACTTAATTTCTTTGATCCATTCTTCCTCTCAGTGAGTACGTGAACTAACATTTCATTATTTCTGTTTTCTTCCATGTTTATTGATTGATGGTTTCACACATTTTATAATGGATTTCAATCATTTTCATTCCCTCATTCCTCTCTCTCCTCCTCTCCCTCCCCCACTGGTACCCTTCTTAGAGTTTTGTGAACTTCATTTCACATACATTGTACATGGTCCACTTAAATGGGCCAATTCATAGCTTTTAGTGTATCTAAAGATATCCACGGTCATCACTATTGTCAGTTATGGAATCTTTTTGGCAATTCAAAAACCCTACATTTAGCCATCAGGTCTCTGCCTTCCTCAGGTGTAAGCAACACTTCCTATAAATGGAATTGTATAATTTATCACCTTGTGTGTCTAGTTTCCTCTATGTTTTCAAAAGTTCCTGTATCTTGAAGGATGTTTCAGTATGCCCTTTCTTTTAATGGCTGAATTTGTCATTAAAGGACATTTGAAATTTTTCAAACTTATGGCTGTTATTAATAGTGTTGCTCTGAATATTCTTATGCAATGGTTTTCATTTCTTTTGGACATATACTCAAATGGAAAGGGTGAGTTGTACAGTAATGTTTAATGTAATATATTTACTCAGGCTGGAGAGATGGCTCGGTGGTTAAGAGCACTGGCTGCTCTTCCAGAGGACCCAAGTTTTTAGTCCCTGGCGTTCATGTCAGATGAATCACAATCGTCTGTAATTCACACAAGGGCACCTGAACTCACATGCACAAACCCACATACAGATATACACACCTACATGTAATTACAAATAAAATAATAATAAATAAATAAATAAAACCAAGTGTTTTGGGCAGGGGTGGTACAAGCCTTTAATCCCAGCACTTGGGAAACAGATGCAGATGATCACTGTGAGTTCAAGGCCAGCCTGGTCTACAGAGTGAGTTTCAGGACAGTCAAGGCTACACAGAGAAACTCTGTCTTGAAAAACCAAAAATAAATAAATAAACAAATAAATAAATAATAAATAATAATTTGAAATATATAATACAATCATTTAATTCTGGAAATTCCTTTAATCACAATACAGTGCTTTTTTTCTTTTTTTCTTTTTTCTTTATTAAGAAATTTTTTATTCATTTTACATACTAACCATAGATTCCCCTCCCATCCCTCTTCCCACTCCCCCCTCAGTTTCCCCCCCCAACACACTCTCCATCCCCTTCTCTGAAACAGTAAGCCCTCCCATGGGGTGTCAGCAAAGCCTGGTACATTCAGTTGAGGTAGGTCCAAGCCCCTCCCTGCTGCATCAAGGCTGTACAAGGTGTCCCACCATAGGGAATGGGCTCCAAAAAGCCGGCTCATGCACCAGAGATAAATCTTTCTCAGAATGTTTTGCATCTATAAACCCATTTTGCTCATGTTTGTTTGTATTGATATGGCTGTATTACACAGCAGCGCATACCTGGGGGGAATTCTACTTGATTACAGTAACATAAATCTTCTTGAATTATAATAGTCACTTGGTTTGGTGCATTATTATTTTGGTGAGCATTTTGCAACCATATTTACAAACAATATTAGTTTGATGTCAGTTTGGTTATGGGATTAGGGCACTGTGACCCTGTAGAGAATTTTGGAGATGTTTTACCTCTCTTCTGTATTTTGGAAGTGTTTGGGGGAAACTGGCATTGGATCTTCTGTGAAGAGTTGGGAGAATTCACTGCTGAAATCTTCTGGTCTTAGGCTTTTCTTGTGGACAGCATTCTATCACTAATTTTATCTCATTACATCACAGGTCTATCATGTATGATGTGCAAATATTTTTGAGTCAGTTTCTATAGTTTGTGTATTTCTAGGAATTTGTACATTCTAGCTTAATTATGCGATTGTTATCTTCCAGTTATTAATAGAATGCCTTAATATGCCCTTGTGTTTTCAATAACAATGATTCCCTTAAAACATTCACTATGCACACTAGTAATCTGAGTCATCACTCTATTTCTAGAACAACCCCAGCTAACATTTAGCTATTGCTGAAGATACTTTTGAAGAAGCATCTTTTGCTTTCACTGATTTCCTCTATGTTATTTTTTATTTTATTAGTTTCTACTCACTGATTTCCTCTATGTTTTTTTTATTTTATTATCTTCCACTTTGGTCTGTAATAGCCATCCCCTCTCTGCCTGAGGTGTGTTTGCTCTTCTTAATGGCACTTCTCCTAAAGTGTTGCCATTTAAGATCAGTTTTTTTTTTTTCTCAACACTCAAATTTTCTTCTGGATGTTGCTTTGTCTCCGTCTTTGTAAGGATTTTCTTTATTGGCGGTAATATTATTAGTGTTGCTGTTGTTATTATTTGTGTGTATGTGTAAGTGGAGGCACACTTGTGAACATTAGAGGGCAAGATGTGGGAGTCAGGTATCCCCTTCTACCGTGGGCTCCAGGGACCAAACTCAGTCAGTTTCCACAGTAAATGATTTCACCTGTGGAGTCGTCTCACCAGCCCCTACTAGTTGTATCTATCATGTCTTTTTTCTCTTTCCATTTCAACACAAATTGGAATTGCCCCCGTAGTTCTTGAGCTTTGGGTTATGGAGGAGTGTGGTGATGGATAATTTACATATTACCTCCCCAACTTTTCTTCTATTGTCAGTTCCTGACTTCATTCCCTGACGGGTGAAGAACACAGACTGTGATATTTCACCTGAAAACTCATTCTGTGTGTGTGTCTGTCTGTCTGTCTGTCTGTCTGTCTGTCTGTCTGTCTGTCTTTATCTGCCTGCCTGTCTGTCCATCTGTGTCTGCATGTGCACAACACACACACTCTCTCTCTTACATATATGCAGATTAGACCCAAAAAAAAAGCTTTGATGTCATTCCTTATATTCCTTCCACCTTGCTTGAGACAGGTACTCACTGGCTTGGAACTTCATCCAGTAGGCTGGGCTAACTGGCTATTGAGCTTCCAGGAATTCATTGTCTCCACCTCTCATGCTGCCATTGCTGAGAGGTACTGCACTTGGCTTTTAACATGATTTCTGCACAGATTCCTCACACCTGCAAGGCAAGCATTTTACCCACTGAGCCATCTCTCCAGCATGAAAGCTCTTTCTTGAGCACCATGATTAACTGCAGCACAGGACTGAAGTCTGATCTATCCAAAAAGACCTTAGTTCAACATGTCAAGGGTGAGAGGTCAAGGAATTTAACCCTGAAACCATGCAGCAGGCACCATTGATATCACCTCTACGTCAGTGGCCACACATTGACATGCCCTTTCCCAGCCAGTGGCCTGGAACCTGGGCAAGAGGGAGAGTCTTGCTTGAGATCCTGATAACTTTCACTGTTCTGCATGTCAGAATAAATGTAATCATTCAGGATAAAATTTGTATTTTCACCACGGTTTCTCTTTTCTCCCCTCTAGTACTCTTTCCATTCCTTATCCCAGTATTTGATGCTCTCAACATGAGCTTGTTTCCAAATGATGTCATGAGCTTTTTTAAAACTTCTGTAAAACAAATGAAAGAGAATCGCATGCAAGATAAAGAAAAGGTAATAGCTGGTCACACGAGGTCGTTTATTTATTGATAAAATGTTAAGATGTTTGTTTGTGCATTTATGTTCCATATAATTAGACTAGGTTAAGAACAGGAAAATGTAGCTAAAGTTTTCCTGCCTGGCCCACAGTCAGGACAAATCTCTCTCACCCGCCAGTCCCAAGCCGCTCAAACCCAATCAAGTAAACACAGAGACTTATATTGGTTACAAACTGTATGGCTGTGGCAGGCTTCTTGCTAACTGTTCTTACAGCTTAAATTAATCCATTTCTATTAATCTATACCTTGCCACGTGGCTTGTGGCTTACTGGTACTTTACATCTTCCTTATCCTGATGGCGGCTGGCAGTGTCTCTCCCACCCAGCTTCCTGTTCTCTCAATTCTCCTCTCTGTTAGTCCCGCCTATACTTCCTGCCTGGCCACTGCCAATCAGTGATTTATTCATTGACCAATCAGCAACACATTTGACATACAGACCATCCCACAGCAGGAAAATTTTTATATTTTTGAAGAAAATGAAGCATTGGGAACACAGATATGAAATAAGCCAAGTAGAAAGCATTTAAAATCAAACAATACATATTATGATTGATCTGCCAATAAAACAATATTTTTAACATGAAAAATTCACATGCTAGAAAAAAATTTCTTGCATTTGTGAGGATGTAAATTAGTTAGGAGGATTATGGAAAATTTTATGGATAAAACTTAAAAAAATTAAAGTTTGTAATTTCCTCGGTGCTGAGGCTAAAACTCAGGACCATATGCATGGTTGGCAAACACATTGTCCTTGAACAATGGTCCAAGTTTTCCTGGGTATCCAGCTCAACCCTATACTACAGTTACATATTATGAACAGAGTTTGCGACTTTGGTGTTGGGTCAGGAGATCCCAGTGGAGCAATCATTATTAATGGCTCATTTCTTCAAGTATTAAGGTCTTCTGCGATCTTAGATCTTTTAGATTCTAAAAAGGTGATATCAGTGGTGCCTGCTGCATGGTTTCATGGTTAAGATTACCAGGGGTAAAAGATGAGCAAAAATCTAAAAAGTAGAACTCCCATATGATCCAGTCATCTTCCTGCTGGTCATATAATGACTTAAGCTTATATGGGAGACATATGTACTCCCATGTTTATTGAAGTCATTTTAAAAATTCCAAAAGCTATTATAGGAATGGAATTTGAAAGTTCTATCATGAATGAATAATAAACATCTGAAAATGTTTGATTGGAACAGTATGCACTACATATATGTATATGTGTATAATTTTCATTTTTTAAGTATGCTTTAACATAAATTTTTAGAATAATGAGATGAGAGGGTTGAAGAAACAGATCAGCAGTTAAAAGTTGGCCCACTCCATTGTAAGTTATCTGGTGCCATTCAGTCTGCTTTATTTTTAGTTTTTAATTTTTGGAAACACAGTGTAACGATGTAGTCTGGCCTCTAGCTCTCAGTCATCCTGACTCAAAAACTAGGAATACAAGTATGTGTCAACCTGCCTGGCTGGCCTCAACTATCCTTTGAACTGCTTGTGGCTTGAAGTGGGCACTGAGCTTATCCAGGTATCCAGGCTTTGTTACATTCAGCCTGGATTCCAGAATATGGAAGTCCATAGGTCATAGAGGTAGGATTGGGCAATCCCCCAGATGTCACTGAGAATCATAGCATTCTAGCTTATCAGAACATTTCATGATGCTCACCTCAAAACTACTGACAAGATTTGGAAATGGCACGAGTTTCATCACAAGGACACATTTCAGGATTAAGATTGGAGGACGTGGATCGAAGTACAGAACTTCGTCCTGTGTGAGCACACATGTAAAGAGAAGGAGATGATCAGAATTGTTCAGGGCCCAAAGAACTCAGGAGCAAGGACAGCAAAGACCAGGGCTACTGGACACATACCCAGTGTTCACTCAAGAAAGCATTCTGCTCTTCAGAGCTGGTATGTGGACATATATGTTTACTTCTAGCTCTGGCCCCCTAGTGAGATTTCTGGGCTTAAATAAATCTCATTCTCAGAAGCATGGCTATTTCTGCACTTGTAACTCTCTTTGACCACACAACTGACTTTGCACCTTCCAAAACTACTTTCTTTCAGCAAAGATTGGATTTTCTTCAGCTGATGATCAACTCCCAGAATTCCAAAGACAAACAGTCTCATCAAGGTAAGCAAAGATGAGTCCTAGCTACTGATATGGAACCACGAAGACAGATATTTGTTCTGGAAATATGCAAGGGGCTTCCCAGGCAGATGAAGATGTCCGCAGATTACAGAATAACATATTTGTGGATGTTATATATTCAGCCAGAGGAGCTTGCCAGAAGCACAGGATTATTACTGTGTTCAAAGCCTGAAGGGCAGCCATAAGCATGCAATTCAGGACTGAAGGTCATCAATGGTCTCTGGATCTTCTGCCACAGAATAGACACCATCTGGGCCTCATCTAGACCCAGAGTCAAAAACTCTGCTTGGACATTTGTATCTAGACATCCAGTGAGAGGAACAGCCTCACAGTGGTGATGGTCACTGGAAACCTGGAATGAATGCTTGTCCAGCTCTTGATTTATAGCCAAGCTTTGGTTTCCTGTGTAGTTGATATGGAAAATGTAGAGAAAGCTTTGGAACTAAGCACATACCCCACTACTCTTACTAGCTTTTCATTATCCCGTCATGGGTGGCTTTTGAGGAAGCCATTGCTGTGACAGTTGAAGAATGATGGCTTTCTAGTGCCATCCTGCCCTATGCAACCAGGAGTCCCATGGTAGGGAGAGACAGCTGTCATTTTATTTCATTCCTCTTCTTTTTTTCCCTTTCTTCCCACATTCCTTCCTTTGTTTCTTCTTTCCTCATTCCCTTCCTTCTCTTATCCTCCAACTTCTCCTACAGCTCTCTCTCTCCAACATAATCATACATTAATCCTGTTCCCTTACCATCATAATTTTTATTGACACACAGATTCAACATTTGTCCAGTGTAGAAGCCCTTTCATATGAACTCTTGATTCCTTTCTTAAGCTAATCAAATGTTTATTACAACTAAACAGCTTTGTATTTCTGCTTGATGACCCCAACAGAGAGCAGAGTTATGAAGCTTTTGCATCCATGCTCTACTTTCACACACTGGTTATTTTCTTGTTGCTGTGAGAAAATACCTGACAACCAGAAATTTAATTTTTCCTAAGGAAGAATGCTATTCTCTATTTTATTTCTAAAGATAGACTTCTTGGGGCTGGCTAGATGGTTCCGTGGTTAAGAATGCTTACTATACAGGCACAAGAACTTGAGTTTGAATCCCCAGCAACCACATAAAAAGCCAGGCGTTGCTGGACATGTGTCCCCGTGCATTTGAAGGTAGAGACAGAGGGAAACTTAAAATTCTCTGCCTAGCCAGTACAGCTGAAAAGGCAAGCTTCCAGGTCACTAAAAGGTCCTGTCACAAGGAAATAACATGGAAAGTGACAGAGGAAGACATCCACAAAATTACAGTGGCTTGGACATGCTTTCTCTCCTGATTGCACAGCTATGGTGCTGAAGAGAATGTTGGGATGAGGAGCAGATGGATAAGAGGAACACCTTAGGGAAACTGGATTAAAAATGACTTTTCCATTTTACCCCCTTGTCAGGGAATAAAAACCCGATTTGATCCTGAATTGTTATTCATGTTCTCTGTAGAGATTTGTGATTTTTCTTTGGGTTGCTCCTCATCTAAACCATGGTTTATACTCATCTCCTTCACCTAAAATGTATGCCCTGGACTTATGAGATGGGTCAGCAGGTAAAGGCACTTGCTGCCAAGCCCAAAGACCTGAGTTCAAACCTCAAGACCCAAATGGTAGAAAAAGAGAATCCACTCTTGCAAGTTTCTCCTCTGACTTCTAAACACATGCTTTGGCCTGCTGGAGTCTACACACACATCAATCAATCAATCAATCAATCAATTTAAAAAATAAATGTGCCGGGCGGTGGTGGCGCACGCCTTTAATCCCAGCACTCGGGAGGCAGAGCCAGGTGGATCTCTGTGAGTTCGAGGCCAGCCTGGTCTCCAAAGCGAGTTCCAGGAAAGGCGCAAAGCTACACAGAGAAACCCTGTCTCGAAAAACCAAAAAAAAAAAAATAAATAAAAAAATAAATAAATGAAATAAAATGTATTTCCTTTCCTTTCAGGTTTATCTGATCTGGAGATTGTGGCCCAATCCGTTTTCTTTATTTTTGCTGGCTATGAGACCACTAGCAGTACTCTTTGCTTTGCTATGTATTTGCTTGCCACTCACCCTGATGTCCAGAAGAAACTTCAAGATAAAATTGATGTTGCTCTACCCAATAAGGTGAGGATATGGGACCTGAAGAGGGCAGTGGAGAGAAGTATTGACAAGTATGGCTCCTTATCACATTAGGTGAGAATCTTTGCATGGGGCCATAAGCATTGACTCTTCTACCAGCTTTATTTAAGAAAGATATGAAAAGATAAATGAATGGGAAATAGGTATCAGGTACTACTTTTAGGATTAATACATTTTTGTAGATAGATATTGGTACAGATTTATCCATCATCTGTCACCAAAAAATACCAAGAAACAACCACAAAAAAAGCAGTGGATGAAAGTGTGAGCTTTGGTGAGTCAAGTGTCTTGGTAGTCAGCTCTGCTGATATTGTGGGGTGTGTTGTTGCCTGCTGTTGGCTGGGTGTGATTGGCCTTGGCTGGACTGGGCTAAGCAGATGGATTTAGCTCTGCCCCACACATCTCTATCCGCTCAAAGGTGGCCTGAGTCAAGCTCTTAACCCTACATTATAGTCTGTCTAAAAGTCCCATAAAGTAATAATCACACATTTCCCACATTGGGCTTTACAACTCTGCCCAAACTAGAAGACTGTGAAGTGTAAGGTTACCTGGTCTGTGGGGCAGTTTGTTTGGCTTATCATTCTCTTCAGAGCTCACAGGCAAGCCCTGAAAGAACAACCAGCAAACTGGACCAGCAACAGAGAATGGGGCTGAGTGATGGATCCTGTTCTCATTGTGACTTTTACCAGGGTTGGAACTGAGCATTTTTGATGGCAATGACTGTATCTGTCTTTTGTCATCTGTAGTACAGAAAAGACTATTAATACCTCCTCAGATCACTTAAATGTTTTTGCTGTACAGCCATGCTGCATGTTTTTATTTAATTTTAAACTATTTTAATTGAAATAGAATTACATCACTTTCCTCCTGCCCTTTCCTCCCTCCAGCCCATGCCTCAAACCTCTCCCATCCCCCAACTCTCAAGTCGATAACACCTTTTTGATTATTATTGTTATACAAATATATACATATGTTTGTATATATGTACACACACATATATATGCATATATGTGTGTATACACATGTGTATATACGTGTGTATACACATACACACACACAACCTGCTGAGTCCATTTTTTTGTTGTTGTGTGTATATGGTTTCAAGGCTGACCACTCTGCACTGGACAACCAATAAGAGGGCTCATCCCTGAGAGAGGCTAATTGTCTCTCCTCCAAGAGTCATTAGTTGCCTGAAGTTCTTTGTTTAGGAGTGGGACCATGTGAAATTATCTCCTTCCACATTAACATATCCGCTGATATTGCCACTGTTCTGGTCTTCTCTATGCACCCATTTCTAAGAGAGACTGTTTCACAGCAGACTTCCTCTTACAATCTTTTCACCTCTCTCCTCTTCTCCATGTTCCCTGAGCTGTAAAGGCAGGAGTTGTAATGTAGACATATCTGTTGGTGCATGATCCATTGATCTCTGTATTGTGTCCAGTTGAGGTTTCCTGTGATGATATCCATTTGATGTAAAGAGGAGCTTCTTTGATGAGCAATAGTAGCTATCAAAGATTATCTGATCTAATGTTTCTAAATCTTTTACATAATCGAAAGAATGACCATGCAAGATATTTATAACTAAATAAAAATAGGGATTTGCTTAAAGGCTGTAAAGATGGTTCATTAGTTAAGGGCTGTGACTGCTCTTTCAGAGGACCTGAGTTCAGTTCCTAACACCCACACCAGGAGGCTCACAACCATGCGTAGCTACAGTTCTAGGGGCTCTGGCATCCTCTTCTGGCCCCCAGAGCACATGAACTCACATGCACAAACCTCTACAGAGGTACATGCACATAAATAAAAATAAAGTTTTTTTAAATAGAGATTTGCTATCATCTGTATTTTGTAGAATTTCATGCATATGTGTGAAAGGTAACACTAACTGTGGCATATTGTTATTGAATGTAACTGTCATAATCTATTAGTTATGGTTCCTGACATAAGAAATAAAAAAAGTAGTACATGGTAATGCTGAGGATTCAAGGCCCTTGGTTTGGCATTATCCTAAAGGATTACTTCTTAATGGGCTATCGAACAGGTTGAGGAATGTTAGATATTAAAATGCTTTGTAACCGAGTGGTGGTGGTACATGCCTTTAATCCCAGCAGCACTCAGGAAGCAGAGGCATGGGGGAATCTCTGTGAGTTTGAAGCCAGCCTTGTCTACAGAGAGAGTTTCAGGACAGCCAGGTCTGTTACACAGAGAAACCCTATGTCAAAAAAAATGCTAAGGTTCTTTATCAAATAGGAGTTATTCTGTGGAGCTCCAAACACTTCAGTAGTACTCTGTAGATGAAAATTAATTCAAAATATTAATTTATGAATCTCTCTCCCTTTCCCTCATCACCTCTACCTCACTCTCCCTTCCCCTTCCTCAGGCGCCTGTCACCTATGATGCCCTGGTAGAGATGGAGTATCTGGACATGGTGGTGAATGAAACTCTCAGATTATATCCAGTTGGTGGAAGACTCGAGAGAGTCTGTAAGAAAGTTGTTGAAATCAATGGGGTGCTCATTCCCAAAGGGACTGTGGTGGTTGTACCAACCTTTGCTCTTCACAAAGACCCAAGGTGCTGGCCAGAGCCTGAGGAGTTCCGCCCTGAAAGGTACAGAGACATGGGAAAGATAAACTACCCAGAACTGGGCTAGTCCAAGCATGGTGTGTCTCTTGGTATTGAAGACATATTTGTAGTAACAACAGTCTATCTGTGTGTCTCTCTCTGCCTGCCTGCCTGCCTATCTGTCTGGAAACATATAAAGAAAAACTTTGATGATATGACACTGGAGTGATTTTGGGTATTTTGTAAGATATCGACTTAAGTACTCAACAAGGAAGGAAAGGAAGTAGGAAGTGGAAAAGACGAGATGGAAGGGAGGGAGGGAGTGATGGATGGAGGAGAATAAAGAGAAACAAACAAAAGAAAGGAGACATAGGGAGGTAGAGAGAAAGAAGGGAGGAAGAAATGGAGGAGGAAAGGAAGGGAGGGAGGGAGGGTGAGGGGAAGGACATTAACAAAAAGAAAAGAAACACAAGGAAGGTGGTCAAAACAGAAGAATTGAGAGGAGTGGAGGGAACTATAGAGTGCAAATGGAAAACAAACAACTTTCAATAGTGGCAGGGGTGTTATCCTCGGAGCCCAATGAACACGTGACCAGAAGTGTTAGTAGAGGCAAGAACATGCTTTCGTTCTACTGGTCTCATTTCTTTTGTGTCAGAATATGCACACATCACTGGGCCAAATGCACCCCTCTTGTTTCAAGATAAATTTTCTTAAACTGGGTGTGGTGATGCACACCTTCAATCCCAGCACTCAGGAGGCAGAGGCAGGTGGATCTCTGTGAGTTTGAGGCCAGCCTGGTCTACATAGTTTCAGACTAGCCACAGCCACATAGTGAGACCTTATCTCAAAAATTAAATAATAAATACATGTTCTTTTGAACAGCATTGACATCATCTCAACATGACTTAAAGCTCTCCATGGTAAAGACAAAGGGAGAGGCCTGTAGCCTACAATTTCTACAGTATATCACCCACTCCAATGCCTAGGAAACGTCACAGAAGACAGGGAGGACAGACTGCGCTGGCTAGAGGGTGGGGAGGAGTGCTACAGAACGTCTTCTGGACAAGACACGGCCATTGCCATCATAAACACACAGCATCCAGACTTCCAATAAAAGACTTGCATATGTGCATGCGTGCACACGCGCGCGCACGCACACACACACACATACACAGAGAGAGAGAGAGAGAGAGAGAGAGAGAGAGAGAGAGAGAGGCAGGAAAGTAGGAGGGGACTAGTTGGGAAGAATAGAATGAAAGAAGTGGGATCACAGTGTATTGTATGTAACTAAGAAGCCGTCAAAAATTAACTTTTAAAAGTCGCAGCAGAATTTCGACAAGCAGCCCAGGCAAGCATCATGCCTACTATTGCTTGTGGGTATCTAAGAGATATCAAACAAGGGACTGTTGTGGGGTTTTATGATTTGTTAACTTGTCTTCATCTACTCCTGTGGGACTAGGTTCAGCAAGAAGAACCAGGACAGAATCGATCCCTACACATACCAGCCCTTTGGGAGTGGACCCAGGAACTGCATTGGCATGAGGTTTGCTCTCCTGAACGTGAAAGTCGCTCTGGTCAGAGTCCTGCAGAACTTCTCCTTCCAACCTTGTGAGCAAACTCAGGTCAGTGTGCTTCCTCACTAAGTTACATACAGTTTATTTTTTTTTAATTTGGGCCACCTATATGCAGAGAAGTATATGCTTGCCCACTTTTCAATTTACTCTATGAGCCAAGTAATTTCTTTTGTGATAAGTGTTGAGTTTGCAGCCTCCAGTTTGGGAGGCTATATCTTTTGTTTTATATATATATATATATATATATATATATATATATATATATATATATATATATATATATATATATATATATATATATATATTCTAGATGCAGGGGCTAAAGAGTGGTTCATTCAGGAGAATGCCTGCATTATAAGCATGAAGACCAGAGTTTTATCCCCAGTCGCCAAATATTTAAAATCTTGGTTCCTATGGAATGACAACTGAGGAAAAGTAGTTTTCATGTGCATGTAAAGCAAATTTGTCCTTGATGAATCTCTTCCTTGCTTCTGTGCTTGGTGACGCTTCGTTGCTTGACTCTCACTGTGTTTGTGTAACTGTTGCAGATCCCTTTAAAACTGAGAAAGAAAGGATTTTTTTCAGCCAGAAAAACCCATCATTCTAAGGGCTGTATCAAGAGATGGAACCATAAGTGGAGCGTGACATGAAGCCCATTAGGAGTCTGTGTCCTGTGACACCAGAAGCCAATTGATTTGGTGAAGAAAATGCAGAAATCAAGATGGCATTGATTGTCTTCATGTATGGGGGTCTCTGGGAAATCATCAAAATGCTTTATCTTCTAGGCACCAAAGTTCAAAAATCATTTCCCAAAATAGACAAAAGCAAGAGTATTTGTGTGTGTGTGTGTGTGTGTGTGTGTGTGTGTGTGTGTGTGTGTGTGTGTTTCACTTTTGGGTTGGGTTGGCGAGTTGGTTGTTTTTAAAACAGTGCCACATATACCCACATATACCCCAGGCTAGCCTCAAGCTCACTACATGGCAGTGGATATCCTGGAATCCCTGATACTGCCTTCGAAGTGCTGAGTTTATCATCCTTCACTAGCATGCCGGCTAAGCTGTTACCTCACAGAAGAAATGGACAGTTGTATTCGTGAGATAACCGTCCTGCTCTTATTTGGATATTTTTGTACAGTTGGGATGTATGGGATGAGGACATGGTTGTGTGGAAAAAGCACTCACTGTGCAAACTTAAGAGCTAGAATTCAGAGCCCCAGAATGAAATTAGAAGATGAGCAAGCATGATGGCCACCCATAATCCCAACACTGGAGAGGCAGGGACAGGCAAACTGACTGGCTAGACCGTTCAGTTGGTGATCTCTATGCCTCACTAAAGTGCAGAGGGACTGAGGGAGACTTTGGCAACTTTGAACTTCCACAAGCACCCTGAACACATGTGTACACGCTCTTACCAACACGTGTGTCACCATGCATGCATAAGTGCACACAACATGCATGCATACAGAGGCAAAAAAAATATTTAAATGTAACGGCAACACCCGCGGTACCGATTACACGTTCACCATGTCCAAGCGAGGGGCTGTGGATTAAAAAATAGAGACAAGAGACAGCGAGTCATTCGCCACAGCTGAATGCCAAGTGCCAGCCGAATGCTGTTTATTGAAAGAGGGAGGAAACCTTAAATACAGGCTTACAGCACAATGGCGGATCCCCGGAGGGCAGAAGTTCGCTACATTTTTGCATCTAAACTGTTTACACCAAATGCAGGATACAGGAACAAAGAACCTCCGGTAGAATGTTAGGTGAGAAGGAAACTGGCAGGGAATCTGAATAGGGAGGACATCTGGTCAAGGTTGGCAAGCAAGGTGGCAGCTACTCACAGTGGGAGGCCAAGGCCCACATTTAAAAGATTGTAACTTCTGGGATTTGGATGTAACATGCAGATTGTTCAGAGTAATGCTTCCCCTGCCATACTGAAGGCAATTCACTCAGCCAGTGGAAGTCAATACTTCCCATGGGTCATAGCACAGAAGGTATCAATTTAAATGAGAAGCAATAGCATGCTGATTGCAATGCTTATGTCACCAGATGCAAGGATCCGAAGGATCTAAGGGAGAGCACTGGGTACTGGCCTAACCAACTCCATTTTGTCCAGTTTGTGCCTTTTAACTTTTTCCTTCTGAGTTACTCTCCCATGCATTTACTTTGGAATATAAGAAGGATGTGATGGGTTGATTAGCATGAAATAACAAAGCTACATTCAACAGCAATGAAATCTACAGGACAGATCACAGATGCAAACACGAGAGAGAGAGAGAGAGAGAGAGAGAGAGAGAGAGAGAGAGAGAGAGAGAATGAGAATCTCTGATGGTGAGGCTTTATCTCAGAGTAGGAGCAATCATCTCTTGGGAATGCAAATGATGACCACAACAACAGCTTTTCTAGAGCCCCTGCAGAACTAAATAGGATTGTTTACATCACTGGTTTGGCCAAGATTGCCCTTCTGCCTCTCATGCATATTCGCTTTAGGGCTTCTATTGCTTGTGGTAAAGCACAATGAGCAAACGCAACTTGGGGAGGAGAGGATTTATTCATCTCATAGCTTGGAGTATTTCCACCATCCAAAGAAGTCAGAACAAGAATACATGGCAGGAATCTGGAGGCAGGAAATGGAGCAGAGGCCATGGAGGAACACTGCTTACTTTCTTGCTCCTCATGGCTTGCTCAGCCTTTCTTATACAGTTCAGAACCACCTTCCCAAAGGTAGCACCACTCAAAGTGAGTTGGACACTCCCACATCACTCATTAAGAAAATGCACTACAGGCTTGCCTACAGGCCAATCCTTTGGCAGCAGTTTTCTCCATTAAGGTCCCTTCTTTCCAGATGACCCTAGCTTGTATCAAGTTGTCATTAAAATGTAGCCAGCGCAATCCCCTAAACCCATCATCCTTTGATTTTCTTTCTATAAAATCTCAAGGCCCAGGAGCAGAGGAGATGAGTCACTGAGTAAAGTGTTTGCTGTGAAATGATTCATGATGAAGACATGAATCATTTCCCCAGCACCCATGTAAAAAGAGACAGGAGAATCCCTGGGCTTGCTGTTTAGCCAGTGTAGCCAACCAGTGAGAGACTAAGGTGGAGAGCCATAGCTGAAGACACCTGGTGTTGACCTGTAACCTACATGCATTCACAAATGTGAGGGCACCCACACACACAAGTGAACAACACATTCATATGATCTCAAAGCTACTGTTAACAGACTTGTCAATGAACCCCTTTGTTTTCTCATCGTAGCTTCCTTGATCAAACCTCCCCTCTTTGTCCTTTGCCTCTAATCATCTCTTTAATTATCACATACAGATGGTTGGTTCAGCCTATGCTGTTGAGATTCTCAGAGCCCAAACTTTTGCACTAAAGCTGGTATCAGATCAATAGCAAGATTGTATTTATTTCTAAGTCTAATACTTTCTTCGCTGTTATCTACAATTGAACTTTGACTCTTTAGGGACACAGAAAAGGGTATGTACATCAATATTAAGCCTATGTGTTTCAAACACCTGTGTGACTAATTTTACTTAAGTGTGATATAAATATCACCTTGTCTCAGACTGTAACCAGAATAGCTTCCGGCTGTAACTCACCTCTGTCCTCTGTCTGGCTGTGAGTCATCTGTGTACTCTAAGTATTTATAGAAAGTTGTTAAGACATGCAGTAAATGATTCAATAAATGTGTATGAGGATGAGAGTGCTGAGGCTTTCAGAATGTATTTCCAGTACATAATGTCTGCCTTTACCTCTGCAGCTAGTCACTGTATACATCTCTTCATATTTAAAGCTATCATTAGAAAATAGAACACAGTTCAGAAAAACTATGCCTCCCTTTATGGTCCTTTGAAGGCTAGGACTTTGCACTGGATTGTCCATAATGCTGGCTGGGTTTTAGTCTCAAGAAATGACTAGGCTATCCTACCCAGTTAGACTATAACCAATAAGTGGGTAGGACAGGCAAAGGTCATATTGCCCCTATTGCAAGATCCTCTTAAGCAAATTAAGTTTTCAGAATAAACTGTGTTAGTCCAAAAAGAGTTTTATGTTTTACGTTTTATGTGTATGTTTGTATGTCTGCTGTGTGTGTGTGTGTGTGTGTGTGTGTGTGTGTGTGTGTGTGTGGTGTGTGTGTCTTACTCAATCACTCTCCACCTCACTTTTTGAGACAGGGCCTCTCACTGAATCTGGAGCCTGATGATTTGGCTATACTGACTAGCCAGAAAGTCCCAGGGATCCTCTTGTCTATGCCTTCCCATCACTGGAGTTACATGTGTGACTTTCTGGTCTAGATTCTGGGAGTTCCAACTCAGGTCCTCACAGCCATGTGAGCAAGACTTCTCCCTTGCCCTGATTTTATACTTTAAATGTATAAAGGGTATTTGAATTTGGACAAGCTCATTAAGTCATCAACAGTTAGAACACAGTAATCTCTCCTTGTTTTCTTGTACTTTGTGTACTTTGGTTGGGATTTCCACATAACAGTGGCATTATTTGACTCTTGATTTGTCCCTGATAAGATGAGACCTAGTATCAGTTCTAGAAGTCACAATGTGGGATGTTCTGGGGGAGGAATCACCGACAAGAATCTGACTCTCAACCAAATTTGCTGCTGCAATCTTGAATCTCACTGCTTCCTACATTGATCTTAGTGAGGGAATGTGATATTCTGACTGTTAGTTTACCACAGCAAATCTAATTTTTAAAATATATATTTTATTTATACTTTGAGTCAATATATGTGGATAATGGAAATGTGGTACATGTATACAATGGAATACTATTCAGCTATAAAGAAAAAGGAAATTTGCAAGTAAAAATATGGAACTAGAAAATACTAGGTTGAGTGAGATAACTTAGACCCAGAAAAACAAACAGTATATATGCTCACTCACCTGCAATTCATAGAAACATACCCATGCAGGCCACACTAAAGGGATTCAGTGATTGCAGTTATATGTTGATTCATTTACATGTATATGTATTTGTAGCAACAATGACTAAAGAAGATGAGGCCTTGAATTTGGAAGGAGCGAGAGAAGAGAAATTATGTAGTTGTATTTTAGTTGATAGATAGATAGATAGAGTTTATATATAGAAAGAGAGTATATATGTGTATGTGTATGTATGTATATATATATATATATATATATATATATGAGAGAGAGAGATGAAAAAGATAAAATAACAATAACAAACCCTCCTTAGTCAAAATTCAATCTGGAAGAGTCCTTCCTCACCAATCTTATCAAACAGAACTGCACTACTTTATCCCCTGAATAACTTTCATTATGTCCAGTGCAAAATTCTATTTTTCTCTCTACATCCAAAAAGCATTATCGATTTTCATGCTTTCAAGGAGCATTATAGATTTTCATGAGTGTTTGCATGGTGAGATCATAAACTTGGATATTATTCTCAGCTATGTCGATGTTTCCCAGTAGAGTACTTTGAAAGAATTGGGGATCTGAAACTCTGGTTGAAGTTGGTCATCTGCTTGTCCTTTTCCTGTGAACTTTTGGTGACCACTTCATGACCCTGAGTTATTAACAAAAGGAGACGGGTTAACCAGACCTCAATCACCTTATCAACACATTCAGGCTGATCTGTATGGAGCTGATGACTACACCAACCAGTATCCATTTATATTCCTTCTGATGCATCCTATGAGAGAGTCCCAGTGGAGAAAAAGTTAGCCATATTATTATTTTTATTGAAAAAAGGGTAGGGGTGTGTGTGTGTGTGTGTGTGTGTGTGTGTGGTATACGTGTGTGTGTGTGTGTGTGTGTGTGTGTGTGTGTGGTATACGTGTGTGTGTGTGTGTGTGTGTGGTATACGTGTGTGTGTGCACTCACAAGTGTGGGTATATATTATGTGTACATATATATGTTTAGGCCAGAGGCGGATTTCCAATGTTTTTCTCAATTAGTTTCTATCTTATGTATTGAGGCAGGGTCTCTCACTTGCTCCTGGAACTTACCAACCCTGGCGCTTGAACTAGCCAGTTTGCTCTGGGGTTGCTTTCTCTCCATCTCCCATGCACAGGAATTCAAGCAGGCTACCATATCTGCCTCATATGTGTGCAGTGGATCTGAATGGCAGCCCTTATCTTGCTCTGCAAGCACATTACATTGAGCCATCTTTCCAGTCCCCAAATTAGCCAAATTCCTAACTAAAAAGCATCCTTGTCTTTGAAAAGACTTCACATCCAAGATCAACATACATGGAATGACTAAAGAGAATAGTAACCTGAAAGGACAGATGGACCACAGATACTTTGGCCAGTAATCTATGAAAGATGTCACCACATGTTGTGGTAGCGCCCATGCTACCACCACCTGTTCATCATGTCTGAGTGAGGGGCTGTGGATTAAAAAAACAGAGACAAAAGACGGCAGGTCATTTGCCCCAGCAGAATGCCGAATGCCGTTTATTGAAAGAGGGAGGAAACCTTAAATACAGGCTTATAGCACAATGGAGGAACCCCGGAGGGCAAAAGTTCGCTACATTCCCGCATCTAAGCTGTTTACACCAAATGCAGGATACACAAACAAAGAACCTCGGTGAGCGTTCAGTAAGAAGGAAACCGGCAGGGAATCAGCATAGGGAGGACATCTGGTCAAGGTCGGCAAGCAGGCAACAGCTACCCAAATTGGGGGGCCAGGGCCCTACAACCACAAACAACACACAGGACACCCAGGACTTCAAAATAAAATGCAATAAAAATGATTCCAGCTCTAGTCTTGGGGAAAGAGTTGTCAAAGAAAATATTCTCCTGCTTTGTGATGGATGTCTGATTATACCATGGGCACAGAGCAGGATCTGAGAGGTGGTTTAGAAAAGCCTGCCAGAATTTTTACAGTTGGGGTCCTGACTTTGAAGTGTGTATTTTCTCTCATCGGATCCTCTAAGTTCCTCAGTTCCCCACTTCCTCTCCTCATCTCCTTCCCAGTTACCATTGAGTAAATGGTTTTTCTCAACCGTACACTCCCTGTCATGTTGCTTTATTCAGACTGACCACATGCCCACAGCAATGGAGCCAATCACCACAGACAAAAACTTCTCTTTAAAATTTATTTTTGGTTTAGGGAATTTAGTACATGCACATGTCCCCTAGAAAACATCAACTGCCAGCAGCTCCTCCGTGTGGGAGGAGGTCTGGAGACAAGCCACCCCATCTGTGCCAGAATTTTGAGTGATTTGATCTTCGGCAGATAACCATAGCTGTGAGCTCAAAACTGTGATAGCCCTGTCACATTCAGAAAACAGCATTTCTCAGCATTCCCTTGGCTCCTAGATTCTTCCAGCCTCCTTTTCCACAGGACCAAGGAAGGCTGAACACTTGGTCTCTGTTTCTTAGCACTTTGACCAGTTCTTCATCCTCCATTGACCGCTACCCACTGCAGGAAAAACTTCTCTGATAAAGTATGAAAGTGTCCTGAACAGGCAAATTCATAGAGACAGACAATCAATACCGTTTGTGGCATACATGATGATAGTTTTTAATTATGGAGGAACCACAGGTGTAAAGAGAGACAGTCCTGGCTGGGCACACTGGGACAAACAATCACTTTAGCTGTGGGATTCTCCCAAGTCTACTTTGGATAGATTCTTCATGTTTGTTTCCAGGAGTATTTGTGGGTTTTGTGTTCTCATATGGTCACAGACCATACACACACACACACACACACACACACACACACACACACACACACAAAATGTAAAAACTCAAAATCAGAAACCATAATAAACAAGTAAAAGACCAGTAAGGTTTAAAAGAAATGCCAAGACAAAGAAATATAAAATAAAAAAAAAAAAACTCCAAAAATACCATGAGTTCACTTTACATTGGCCATCTACTGCCGGGCATAGAGCCTGCCCTAAAGTGTAGTTTGTATGCCCAATGAGACTCCTTGGAGAAACTAATTTTTCCTTGTGAGCGGTTGTCAACTGGAGCTATCTTCTTGGTTAAGGATTTGAGTGTGTGTCTACTTCCCCATCTCAGCACTGGGCTCTATTTGGCTTAGACCCTGGGCATGCTGCCACAGCCTCTGTGAGTTCATTTGTGCATCAGTCCTGTTGTGTCTGGAAGACAGTGTTTCCTTGCTATTATCCATCCTCACTGGCTATTACAATCTTTCAGCCTCCTCTTCCACATAATTATCTGTGCCCTGAGGTTGAGGGAGTTGATAAAGACATCTCATTTAGGACTGAGTGTTCCAAGATCTCTCACTTTCTGCACACTGTCCAGTTGTAGATCTCTGTATTAGTTCCCATTAGCTGCAGGAGAAAGCTTCTCTAATGATAGCTGAGTGAGACATTGATCTATGAGCACGGCAGAATGTTGTTAGGAGATATTTTATTGCTGTGCTCCTTTACGAGAACAATAGTATTTGATTTTCCCCGAGGTCTATGGCCTATCTAGTCTCAAATTCTTGGCCACCCAAACAGTGTCAGGCCTGGGTTCCATGTAGTGGGCAGCCATTCCAACCTTGATCTGGAAGTTCCAGCCCCCACTGAGGCTTCGGTAGCTGTCATGCCTACAAGGCGGGGCCAAGAGAGGACGCTGAAGACCCGAGATCCGGATGCACCGGCTCTCTTGGTTCCTGGACCCTGGACGCTGGAGGTAGACCTAGCAGAGTTCTCCAGAGAACACTGCCGGACTGCAACACACTTTTCCCAGACCCTGCAACCTACCTATCCCTTCACTTGTAAGTTACGCTACTAAATAAACCTCCCTTTTAACTATGTGGAGTGGCCTTAATAATTTCACCAATAGTTCCATCTCATGGAGTGGGCCTCAAATCCAATCAGATAGTGCTTGGTTACTCCCGCAATGCTTGTGCCACTACTCCACCAGTGCATCATGCAGACAAGTCAACACGTAGAGCAAAGGGTTTGTAGCTGAACTGATGTTTACCCTTCTTCTCTGGTGGCATACAGGGTACCTTCCAGTACCATGAACACTGGTTAGTAGGGGTAAGGGCTCTAGTTAGGCACCAGTTTGACTTCTCTATGTTCAGTGGGATATATAGGTGTTGTCTTCAGCAACAGGGCCTTACCATCAGTTTGGGAGTCACGAAGATCTTAATGCTGGATGTCTCACATCCATTTTTTCCTGTGGATCAGTGTGTGGATTTCTTTCTTTTTTAAGCTGTAGCTTTAATGAGATATAACCCATAAGCTGTAGAATTCACTTTAACAGTTAATTGAATCCTTCTTTGATGCACTGAAAATTATATTTTGGAGTATATCAATTTCCAAACATTTATGAATTTCCAAATTTTCTCTCTGTTATTATTCCTGGTTTCATCCCACAAGAGTTGAAGAAGTCATTCTGTGCTGTTTCTGTCTTGATCACTGTTTCTTGAAAAGCATGGGTGATTATAGCACTACACTATGGTCTTTATGCAAAGAGAGATGTAATAGGGTGAGAGGTCAGGGATACAATCCTGTTCCCTTCATCACTTTAAAGATGCAGAAGCATCCACTCATTTAGCTGTGTGGTGGCCTATGTATGATATGACTTTGTCAGCCAATGACCTGGAACCTGAGCAGAGATTACACGAGCACTCCTGGTGGGGGTCTTAGGACCTCTAACTGTCAGGTTCCACCCACAGAATACTCTAATTGCCCTAACTGCTGAACCCTGCCTCCATCCTACAGAGTAAAAAGCCCAAACTCTGGACATGAAATCTCACAAATCTCCACCCTGAAAAGATCCACCCCCTTCCCAAGGAACTCTATATAAATCTTCTATTCTATTCAGTTTGCTGCTGTTTCTCCCCCCGAGCAGAGGCAGCCACCCTCTTGGGTTTTTTTTTCCCCTCCCAATAAATCTCTTGTGTGAGGTTGGTTGTGCGGTGTGACTTTGTGATATTTCTTAGTTCCTGGCTGCCAGGATACCTTTCTATCTGAGCTGTAATGCTTACATTTGGTTCCTTGTCTCAGATAGTCTCTCCTAGTGCCTGCAGTCTAAACTGCACTGGGACCCTATCCCTCATCTCCAGTCCACCTGCCACAGACTCACCTTCTGGCTCACTGATCGCTCAGCACTCCAACAACCAGCAGCAACTAGGTAGGTTTCCCCTTTGGTCAGTGTAGATGTTTCTCCATGTCTGGGATCCAGCACCCCTCTGATACTCTTGGAGGTGGAGGAACCCCCCCACAGCCATGGTCTTTAAGGCTACGGCTGGCCCTCTTCACCTGATCCCATCCCATCCCTCTTAGAGCTGCAATCCTGCAGTGTTCTTAGGCCAAACCAGGCTATTGCGCCCCTTGCTGTCCCTCTTCTTCCACCTTCCCTGGAGCTGCCAGTAATCCCACAGCTCCTTTAGGCCCTTGTAGCTTTTGTGACCCCATTATCCAACTCTTTCCCGTGGATGAGACCCCTCCTCCTAGAGCTCAGTGTTTGTTTTCGCCTTCTCACCTCTACGAAAGCCCTGGTACCAGGCACCAAGACTCTCTGCTGGCTTAGCCAGGCTAAGCCCCTGACTCCCATTGAGTGTGGTGATGACCAACTGAATATCTTGGTCCTCTTTTGGTTCTCCCTTGGTCCTGGGGACACCCACAACTACAAACTGCAGTGACATTTTCCTTCTCTCTCATCCATGAGACTATCTTCAACATTCTCTCAATCTCCCTTGAGATGCCTCTTAGAAAACCTCCAGCTTCTCTATCTGACACCTGATCTGAAGGGCCCTAAATTTATTCATTTTTGCAATCAAATTTGGCTTCAATACCCCTTAGATAATCAATCCAAGGGGCCACCTAATGGCACTTTAGATCCTAATATTATTTGGGACCTTTACAAATACTTTGAACAGGGGCTGGAGAGATGGCTCAGAGGGTAAGAGCACTGACTGCCCTTCTAAAGGTCCTGAGTTCAATTCCCAGCAACCACATGGTGGCTCACAACCATCTATAATGAGATCTGGTGCCCTCTTCTGGCATGTAGGCAGAACAACTGTATACATAATAAATAAATAAATCTAAAAGAAAAGAAAAAAAAAAACTTTGAATGATGGGGGAAATGGAAAGAGATTCCCCATTCCCTATTTCTCTGCTCCAAGCCCTGTTTGTTTTTGTCTAGTCTCCCACATAGACAGAAAGACAGAGAGACAGACAGACAGACAGACAGACAGACAGACACACACACACACACACACACACACACACACACACACACACTGTAAATGCCCTGTCTTTTAAGTTACTGCAGATGGATCCGTAAGTTTGTTGCAAAGTGGGAGCTAGGAGCGAGACCTAGCAGGAGGGGGAGAAAGCAAAGGAGTAGGCCAGCTGCAGCACGCACACACCCTGTACACACTCTTCACTGCCTGGTGCTTCTCTCGGGTCACTCCTGGATCATCCTCTGTCAATAACCAGGACTGACCCATCCCGCGGGCCAGGTTATTCAAGGGTCTCAAGGAGGGTCCACCTGTAAACCAAAGTGGGGAGAGGGAAAGGAGACCAGGCGCATAGAGAAGACAGAGTCAGTCTGAGTCACGTCAAGGTCTCGTTTATTGACTGGGTATTGAGGTTTATAAGCAGGGTTTCAGGCAGGGAGGGAGAGCAGAGAGAGAAGAATGAAAAATTCCTGAGGAAGGGTGAGGTCGCTTTGGTCCCAGGCCCCTGCAGCTAACTGATTAGCACGTACTACAGGAAGTTGTACAGCCCGAGGTTAGGCCAGGAACTTCCTGCTTTCGTAAGGTTTGATAAGGCAAGGAAGGTCACACAAAGTTCAAGACACAGCTGTCCGGGGTCGGCCCCCAACAGTTCCCCCTCCTTTCTCAAAAATGGACTAAGTCCATGTGATCGGGGTGGCTAGGGTCCGAGAGGGCCCCTGTCTTAGGCTATACAGGGGGCTTCCCACGCTCAGCAGCGTGCCGTGTTGAGCGGGTCTCGACGACCTCTGTACACTGTTGTCTCCGGCGTGGGCCCTGTACTATTCCCGTCATTGAGTACCCTCTAGCAAGACCGTGGGGACGTTAGGGCCTTAGGACACTGAATCTGAGTCCTTGATGGGGCTCCTGGCCGGCCTCCTCGGAATCTACTCTATGATAATGAATCGAGACGTGTCGTGGTAAGGCCGAATCAATCTGATTTTTGATAAACCGAGTCAACCGCTGAAAGGCCCAGGGACCAAAGGTAATGAGAAGGAGAAAGACAATTAAGGGGGCTAGGATGGTAGGTAGCAAGGTGGAGAGCCAGGGGGACCCTTGCAGCCAATTTTCAAACCACCCGTGCTGATTTTCAAACTCCCTTTTTCTTTGAGCCAGCCTTTCCCTTAATTTTTCCATCGATTCCCTGACAAGACCGGTATGGTCGGCATAAAAGCAGCATTCTTCCTTCAAGGCGGCACATAGGCCACCTTCCCTCAGGAACAACAGATCCAGGCCCCTTCTATTTTGCAGCACTACCTCTGATAGTGAGGTAAGTGACTTCTCAAGGGCGAAAATAGATCTTTCTATTGCCTCCAGATCGGTGGTCATGGCCATCTGTAACTGCATCAAGTGATTATTTTGTACAAGGGCGGTGGTCCCTGTACCAATTCCCGCAGCAATGCCTCCAACACCCAACAAGAGGGCTATAGTCAATGACACAGGTTCTCGAGTGTATCTACTCCTTTGCTCAAAGAATTCCATCACCGAGCTTTCCTCATGATAGGTGACATGAGGCCACAACGGAACCAGTACACAGAATTCATGGGAACCATTAAATATCTGAGCAGACACACAGGGGGTTAACCCGGTGTTGCAGGCCCAGTAGGACCCATTGGGTGCCTCAAGATAATATCCTCCTTTATAGGGTGTCGAGGTTTCATTACAGAGATGCCTATGGGTCGGTGGAACTTTGCCCAAACAGGAACCTTGTCCAGAAACCTCAGAGAGTGTCAGTCTATGAGGCTTAGTCCGACACCTACTGCTCGGGGAAGTGAGGTTGCTGGCAGCAGACTGGAAGGCAATTCCCTCATAGTAAGGAGGGCTGGAGGTAAGGCAAAGCCAGCAGTCCAAGGTCTTATCTGGGCTTGTGGCATTTAGGGCCATATAAGCTCCCTGTACTAAACTGAACAACCTGCTGTCTGTATTTTGCAGAATAACAGGGGAAGTACTATGCAGGGAAGGGGTGGAAGCGCTACCAGGTGTGGGTCCTGGTGTGATCGCTCCTTTGGCTAGGGCCGGGATTTTGCTTTGAGAATCGGGGCGGACCGGATTGGGGACAATGGAGATGGCACTAACGGGTTCAATTTTCAGTAGTATCTTAAAGGTGACCCCTTTATCCTTGCCATCAAGACGCCATCTTAGTCCCCATGTCTTTCCTGAAGTCCAGCCCGTATTGGACTTGCCCTGTGCGGTAAAAGTGATATTGAGGGGCAGCGACAACCCAGGGGCCTGGGGCTTCCACATCGCTGAAGAATAGCAGGGGTGGCCAGAGGGCTTTAAGTAGCCCCTGGTGACTGTAATAAGGTCCCAGGAGGAGGACGGGTGCCAGTAAGCTGTACCGGTAGTCTCACAGCCCCATTGAGTGCAAAAGAATTCCTCATAACCCCTGCATCTGGCCACCACAGCCCAACTTCTACCGTCTTTGGGGCAAACGTAAAAATCGGATTGGGCCAACCGGCACCGAGCAGTGGGGCTAACACACCCGGGGGCGGTCATGGTGGCAGGATTTGTACCATGGAATGTTCCACAAGGGCTCGTCCAAGTAACGGAGCCCCTGTTGGATCCAGGGAAGGTTTTGCAGTCAGAATAATTATTTATCTTGGTCCCATTTAGGGCACTCAACTCTATGGTGGGGATATCCCAGGAGTCGAGCCCTGCGGCCAGCTTGCAGAAATCGGGGGTAAGAGATGGCCACCATGAAAAGGGGGCATGATTGGCAGCCGTCTGCCAGACCGTTTCCCCAGTTTGTGAGATGACCTGCCAAGTGAGTTTCTTAATAGCGTGGGGACTGGCCTGGGCCATAGATATGGCAGGCAAAATTAAAAGAAAAGGAATAGCATAGAGACGGGTTTTCCGGATACCAGGACGCGTCGGAAGAGCGATGAGGGCACTCATGGTTCTTTTCCTTCCTCGAGCCATGGGGCACCTGCAAAAGAAAGAATCCATGTCTCAGGGCTAATTCCTGGACCCAAAGTTATTATTTACTGCTGTGGGGCATTTCCTGCAGAGTACGGTTTGATTAACCTTGCTGGCAACCAGCGGGTCCCATTTTCCTTGGAGTCATAGATGCATGCGGACCCTTTTCCCCAGATCAATACTGGGTCCAGGCCGCCCCATTTTCCAGTGATGGGATCTTTCCAAAGGACCTGGGCGTGTCCCTGGCTGGTCTCTGGATGCCAGTGCCATTCGGCTGCAGATTTTCCTGAGCCATCCAAAGTTAAGAAGTTTAACACAAAGAGGGCATGGGCAAGCAACATCTTTTGGTTTCCCTTGATAGGGAACAAGCTTTCCTGTGAACTGAGTTTATTAATGGTATTTTTTAGGGTTTGGTGAGCCCGTTCCACAATGCCTTGTCCCTGGGGGTTATAGGGTATTCCAGTAACATGCTTTATCCCTAATTGCAAGCAGAATTGTTTAAACCTATTGCTGGTGTACCCTGGGCCATTATCATTTTTTATGCATTTTGGCTGTCCCAGCACAGTGAAGACATGTAGCATATGAATGATGACATACTTAGTAGCCTCCCCGCTGTGAGCAGAGGCACTGATAAACCCGCTGAAGGTATCGATGGTGACATGTACATATTTTAATTTTCCAAAGGAAGTGACATGGGTGACATCCATCTGCCAAATCTGTCCTGGAACAAGCCCCCTAGGATTTACCCCATAATGGGGCTCGGGCAAAAATATCAGGCAATTCTTACAGCTTTTGACAATTTCCCTAGCCTGTTCTCTAGTGAGTGAGTACCTTTGTCTCAAGGTCTGGGCATTAAGGTGGTGCAATCGGTGGGCCTTGCGGGCGGCCGCAATCTGGTCTTGTTCTAGAAGCAAAATCAGGGGGGTCCGTGTAGCAGCATCCGCAAGTTCGTTCCCCAGTGCTAGGGGTCTGGGCAGGCCAGTGTGGGCACGAATGTGGCCAATAAAAAAGGGGAGCGACCTCTGACAGATCAGCTTTTGTATCTTTGAGAACATTTTGAAGGTTGGAGTGTGGGGCTGGATCACTGGCACCATTTCTAAAACTTGCAAAGCTCCCACCACATATCGGCTGTCCAAATATAAGTTAAGGGGACGTGCCTCAAATGCTTCAAACACTGCCAGGGCAGCGTAAAGCTCCACCAATTGGGCCGAGTTAAAGGGTGTTTTCATGACTCTTTTTTGCTGGTTATAGACATAGGCAGCCTGGCCATTCTTTGACCCATCTATAAACACCGTGCAGGCATTGGAGATTGGCTTTAGCTTTGTATTTTTAAGAAAAAGAAAAGGGGTAAAAGAAAAATACTGTAACAACTTATCACTAGGCATCTGGGTATCGAATTTTCCTGTATAGGGGCAAGCAAGTGTAGCCCATTCCGGGTGATGAATGGACAGCCATTCCAGGTTTTCTTTATCATATGGGATAATTGTAACATCAGGCTCCTTCCCAAAATATCTAGTGGAGGTTCTTATCCCCAACATCACCAATTGGCACACTAACAGGGGATATAAAGGAAGGACTTTCCTTTTAGCAACTGGGAGGTGTACCCAAAGCAAGGGTACAGACTCTTGCCACAACAGGCCAGTAGGGGAAAACTCGGTGGAGAAGATCACTAAATGCAGGGGTAAGGCAGGAGAGAAAAACCCAATGTGTTGCCGGGTGATGGCTAATTCTACTTTATCAAGTACCCTTTCTGCCTCCGCGGTGAGGTGTCGGGGAGAGAGGGGGTCGGGATCTCCTTTAAGGATATCCTCGAGAGGACGTATGTCCCCTTTTGTCATTTTGAGGTAAGGCCGTAGCCATTGGATGTCCCCCAAAAGCTTTTGAAAATCATTGAGGCAGAGCAAGGCATCTCTTCTGATCTGAATCTTTTGAGTATAGAGAAGCTCAGGGTGAAGTTCAAACCCCAGGAACAGAAAAGGAAATTGTATTTGAATTTTCTCCAGGGCGATATGAAACCCTCTATCTTGTAAGGCCCGTACCAAGTTTTGCACTACTAGATGTGTCCTTTCCACTGTCTCTGCAGCGATCAACAAATCATCCATATAGTGGATAATATAGGCCTCAGGAAACTGTATTCTAATTGGGTCAATGGACTGGGCCACATATTTCTGACAAAGAGTGGGTGAATTGGCCATTCCTTGGGGCAGAACCTTCCACTGAAAGCGTGGATTTGGTCCAATCTGATTAGTAATAGGAATAGAAAAGGCAAATCTTTTACAATCAGCAGTATGAAGGGGAATAGAAAAAAAGCAATCTTTAATATCAATAACTATTTTGGCGTATCCCCTGGGGATGGCTACAGGCGAGGGTAGCCCTGGTTGCAGCGCCCCCATGGGCATCATGGTTTTATTAACTTCTCTAAGATCCTGTAATAATCTCCATTTACCAGTCCTTTTTTTAATGACAAAGATAGGAGTATTCCATGGGGAGGTGGAGGGTTCGAGGTGCCCTTGGTCTAACTGTTCCTGCACTAACTGAAGGGCAGCCTGGACCTTCTCCTGAGGCAAGGACCACTGGTCTATCCACACCGGGTCATCTGACTTCCATGTTATTTTGTCGGCGTGGCGTGCAGGGAGAGCAGTGGTCTTTAGGAAAAAAGGTCTGTAGAACCCGCGCCAAGTCCTCTCCTATCCAATTTTGGCTTGACCATAATAGGTTGTGTGGGTCCTTGCTTGCGCCTCCCCAGACCTTTTCCTGGTAAGAAGCCTGTTTTTAACATCATTTGGGTCACTTTGTCATTGGGACTCATCATGATGACCCCCATCTGAGTCATAATGTCACGGCCCCACAGATTGACTGGCAGTCCCTCAACTACAAAAGGTTTCACGGTCCCTGAGTTCACCTCGGGATCCTTCCATTGCAATATTTTTGAACTCTGAAGGGTATTTTGTGTCTGTCCTATCCCTTTCAAATGGGTGGCTGTGGGCTCCAAAGGCCACGTGGCGGGCCAGTGTCCTCTCGAGATAACAGTAGCATCAGCACCAGAATCCAGAAGGCCAAGGAAGGGTTTCCCATCTAACAAAAGTTTTAGAGTGGGTCGGCTTTCAGTCAATTGCTGCACCCAGAATACATCAGAGGAGCCAGGATAGGAGGAGCCACGGGAGTGATTGTTATATTGAAATTTCCCGGTTAATGGGAGTGGTAGGGCCTGAGCTATTCGTTGGCCCATGGGGATAGTGACTGGGCCTCGAGAGGCTGAAGCCAGGAATTTTATTTCTCCATGGTAGTCACCATCGACTATGGATGGGGTGATTGTGAGCCCCTGTATTGAACTGGAAGCTCGGCCGATAACAAGGAAGAACATGCCGGGTGAGGGAGAACCAAAAACCCCGGTTTCTATCACTACTGTTCCTTCTTCTGGAGTTACAATCCGGGTGGCGGAGGAACAGAGGTCCAGTCCTGTGCTGCCTGGGGTGGCTCTAGATAGGCTTGAGCAAGGTGGGCTAGACTGCCCTGGGGACGTGTAGTCCCCTGTTGCTGACGGCTGGTAAACGAGTTGTTGGTCCCCGACTGGAGTGGGGATGACCGCTGCGGAGGAGGACCCTGGACCGGGGCCCTCAGCCCGTTTCCCGGGACCGCAGTCAAGGGTTGGCCAGCACTATCACATCTGGAGCGACAGTCTCTTGCCCAGTGTCATCCCCGCTTGCACCGGGGGCATAATCCTGGGACTGGATTGCGAGGATCAGGGCTGGGGGAAGGAGTTCCAGGATTGGAGCCAGTGGGACAGTTACGAGCGAAGTGCCCTGGAGCTCCACATCTAAAACAATTTCTAGCTCCCCCTGATCTGCCAGCCATGGGCTGAAGAACTGCACCTATGGCAAGACTAATAGACTTTGAAATTTTGTGTTCAAAAGAGTCTACTTCACTACACAGCTTGATCATACCATTAAGATCCATTGTTTTAGTTTTGCCTCTTAAGGCGGCCCTGCAGGCTGCATTGGCATTTTCCAAGGCCAGTTGTTTGACCATAATGTTTTCGGTACCATCCTCCCCCAAGATCCGCTCAGCGGCCTCTAGTAATCTGGCCACAAATTGAGCGTAAGGCTCATTGGCTCCCTGTATTATCTTTGACAATGAAGTGCTGGCCGACCCCATGGAGGGGACGGCCCGCCAGGCCGCTAGAGCTGCCTGGGAGGTTTGTGCCAAGAGTCCCGCTGGCAAACCCCTTTGTTTATTTTCCGCGGCAAAATTGCCTCGCCCTGTCAATTTATCTACAGACCAGGAGGCCATCTGCGGGCTTCGTTTGTTTAAAGCGGCCTGTGTTTCGGCTCTGTCTATAAATTCAGCCTTCCAGGTCAAAAACTGACTGCGAGTCAAGACTGATTGGACAATTTTATTCCATTCATGGGGGAGGAGACTGCCTCCTTGTCCAAGTCCTTCCAGGACAGAAATTGTAAACAGGGCATTAATACCGTAATTTTTAACAGCCGAATGTAAATCCTTCAAATGTTTAAGTTTCAATTTTTTAAAAATATGAGAGCCCTGAGAGCCGCAGCCATTGCGTTCCCCTGGTTCCTTCCCTGGTTCCTTCCCACCACCGGACGGTCGTCCAGGGGGCCTTTGGCTTCCTCCTCAGAACCTGAGGCTGCATCGTCAGCTTCTCTATCTTCCTCTTCCATGTCCCCATCCCCATGATCTTGGGACGAGTCTGGCTGCCCCTCTGCTTCCTCCATTCCTTCTGTCTGTTCTATCTCCCCTGTTTGCCGAGGCCGACCAGCCGATCGGGCCATCACAGGGAAGGAGAGGGACACTGCAGGCTCCCGCCTTTGTATGCCCTGTTTCTTTGCACCTATTTTAGGGGTTAAGTATGTTTCAGTGAGATCGGCCTGTAAGGTTTGGATCTGCTGGGTGAGTTCCTTAAGTTCCTTTTTTAATGAGAGGACCTCCTTCAGGCTATCGATTTGGCCTAAGAGGGATTCCTTAGTGGCGAGCAAATCCTGGAGCCCAGGTAATAGGGAAGGGGAGCCTAACGGGGCAGAAGGGGCAAATTCCGGTGGGGAAGGAGCATAGGGGGGCGGGAAGTGCCGTCGTAAAACATTTGGTCTCCCAGCAGCCGGGAGGCTCTTCGCAGGGGTCGTTGGAGCCTGAGGCCTAGATGGATCATATTTCTCCCTGTCATGGCGGGCCGCCTCCTCCTCTAAGCTGGCCTCCAAGGCGGGGTCCAGCCAATCATCACCCCTATCTCTGTGGATAACAGGATACAGAGACCTAACTGGGGGGGAGGTCTGATTAAAGGGGGGTCCAAGTCCTTTTCTAACACGGGCTCATCTATTAAAGAAGGAGTACGGGAGCCAGCCTCCCCTGTTGCCTCATTGACGAGACCACTTTTACTTTCACTTTTGCCATCGGTTCTGCCCTGTGTGTCTGTGTTGGCTACGGCGCTAATTTCCTTATCCTCTTGACCTGCCTTATTTGAAGCTATTTCACCCTTTTTTTCTTCTGGATAGGATACATCATTTAATAGATCCTCTGCGAGTGCCAGTAAATGTGACACCCTGTCATCCTTTTCTGAATCTTTTAGGATATCTCTTATTACTCCATAGAAACTAAAAAATGCGTCGGGGATATTTTCCCCATCTTTAAGCATTTTATTGATATCCTTTCCAACTTTGTTCCATGTCAGGGGATGGATGCCCGGGCCATTGATGACCAACCAAGGACATTTCTCCTCCACGAAACAAAAAAATTTTATTAAGTCTTTCTTTTTTACTCTTATTCCCCTCTCCCTAAGATTGTCCTTCATCTCCTTTATGAAGAGAGCTTCTTTAGATAGAAACTTGCCCATGGTTATGGGACGACAAGTCTTACCTCAAGGTCGCCCGCGGTGCACGAGTGATGCTGTCCGAGCGCCTCTACCCGAATTTTGTCCGGACCTCTATCTCGGCTGTCGTCTGGTGGGTCGCCGTGCCTCAAGCCCCACGTTTGGGCGCCACTTGACCCGTCCTGCGGGCCAGGTTATTCGAGGGTCTCAAGGAGGGTCCACCTGTAAACCAAAGGGGGGAGAGGGAAAGGAGACCAGGCGCATAGAGAAGACAGAGTCAGTCTGAGTCACGTCAAGGTCTCGTTTATTGACTGGGTATTGAGGTTTATAAGCAGGGTTTCAGGCAGGGAGGGGGAGCAGAGAGAGAAGAATGAAAAATTCCTGAGGAAGGGTGAGGTCGCTTTGGTCCCAGGCCCCTGCAGCTAACTGATTAGCACGTACTACAGGAAGTTGTACAGCCCGAGGTTAGGCCAGGAACTTCCTGCTTTCGTAAGGTTTGATAAGGCAAGGAAGGTCACACAAAGTTCAAGACACAGCTGTCCGGGGTCGGCCCCCAACACAGGACTCAAAAATTTCCTATCCCTAAGCCTTCTCTGTGGCCCACAGCATTTGTTCTCAGCTTTCGAGATTCAGTTCTACAAGGATTCAGGTGTCTTTTAGGTATGAGTGGCATTAGGCTGTTGTTTCATGCTGTCCCACCTGAATTTAAAGTCTGGCTCTAAAGTAAGGCATGGCTCCCTCTCCTTTAGACCCAAGCATGCTTGTTTAAAGGTTTCTCCCAAAATCTCTGCCCCACATCAGGTGAGCCAACTGCTGTGTGACAGAGAAAGGAGAGCAAAACAAAACAAAGGGACAGACTGTTCCCAATAGGGACTATTGCTACTCATCTCATACTCTTTTGGTTTTAATTTAACTCTAAAAATTTTGCTAAGGTATAAATCTTATCTCAAGATTTATAAAACTAATGTGAAAACTTTCTGTACCTCAAGATGTGTAAGAATACTTGGTATAGTTAAAACCCTATAAAATCTGTAACAAAAGAATCTAACACCAGAATTGATAGTTAAAAATCTATACATAGTTCATCTTAAAGGGAACATGTAGCTTGCTGCTACCTGAGCTGCTTTCCCCCCACTGGGATGGAGGTAGCCACGTGGCTGACAACCATCTTTGCTAGGGTTGGAAAGGATGGACTTTACCATGTGACCTCACTCCCATCTTGATGAAAGTGACCACAGGACACGAGAGAGGAAGCCACTCTCCTGGATTCCTCCCTCCCAATAAATCTCTTGAATGAGTTTTGGGTAAAGACTTTCTTTCACTAGAGTGGAGAGGAGCAGAGAAGTAACAATTTTTGCAGGAGCAGAATTGCTACATCTCTACAGGGAAACCCGGTTTGCAGAGTGGAACAGAGCTGTAACAGCTCTCTTGGAGAGGAACAGGATTGCTACATTCCTGCAAGGAAACCATCCCCCACCAGAACAGAGCTATAGGTATAGCCTGGCTTCCAACAGTCAGGAAACCTTTCTCTTCAGAGCTGTAGGCATACCATAGCTTTTGACAGCCAGGATACCTTTCCCTTCAGAGCTGTAACACTTAGAATTGTGTGTGTATGTGTTCACACACACCAGAACCATTAGGAGTCATTTCATCTTCCAATGTGGGATCTGTGGATAAAACTCAGGTCATCATTTCTCTCCAATTGTCCTGCCTTTACAATTGCAATGAACCAATCTCCCAGGTCTCTGAAAACTTTTATAAACAGTAAGCATTGACTATCTCCCCACCATTATTTAGGAAGAATCTGAAGAGGAAAATTAAGAGAGAAGTATGGGTAATGGATGCTAACTCACAGAAATAGAATATTTATTCAGCTATATCTATTATTATCAGATAATACCAACTGGGAAATGTCCGTTAAACAGCAGTGACAAGGACATAGAATCAGTTACTAAGGCCGGGCGGTGGTGGCGCACGCCTTTAATCCCAGCACTCGGGAGGCAGAGCCAGGCGGATCTCTGTGAGTTCGAGGCCAGCCTGGGCTACCAAGTGAGTTCCAGGACAGGCGCAAAGCTACACAGAGAAACCCTGTTTCGAAAAACCAAAAAAAAAAAAAAAAAAAAAAAAAAAAAAAAAAAAAAAAAAGAATCAGTTACTAGTGAAGTGTTTAGATAGATATCTGATAATGATGGACGTGCTCTGGCCTGGCTCTTGGCTGAGTGAGACTAGTCTTGGCTGAGCTGACTTAGCTCTTCCCCACACATCCTCACATACCTCTCATAGACTTAGAGGTGAAGACACCAGTGTGTGAGCCAGGATGTTTTGATTAGAAGCCAAATCTTTGTATGTCAACTCTTGCCTCCCATCTTGTTTGAAAAACAGTCTCTTGTTTTCATCATTGTAAATGCCAGGATGCTTGGCCCTCAAGTTTCTGGGCATTCTCCTGTCTTTGCTTCCCATCTCACCATAGGAGCATTTGGGATTACTACTACCTTGTCTGATTTTATGTGGGTCCTGGTAATTCAAACACATCCTTGTGTTTACAAGGCAAGCACAGTAGACAGCAGAGAAGAGGCTGGGCTCATATTAGGACATTGTTTGTGCACTGGAGAAGTTAGAGTGTAGAACTTAGAACATCATGGGCTTACTAAGAATATCAGTGAAGCAGTAAATCTTCCCTAGGAACAACGAGATCTCTCAGTAGGTAAAGGAGCTTGCCATCAAGTCTGAGTACTTGAGTTTGATCTCCAGGACCCATATGTTGTAAGAAGAGAACTGGTTGCCACAAGTTTTCCTCTGATCTCTGCATGCCCACTGTGATACAAGTGTACCCGCATAAACACACACACCCACAGAGAGTGGGGGAGGGAGAGTCAGGCAGAGAGACAGAGACAGACAGAGACAACAACTCACATGCAAGATGCACACAAAGTAAATGAGTAAAAATGGAAAACATTCCCCCACCATTTCCCTTTTTCCAAGAGCTCTAGGTGCAGAGCCCATGTTCTCAATCACTGCTTGCTATTATTCTGGCATAGTAAACAAACAGAACCAGTAAGGTTATACAAGAGGTAGGAATAAGCTGTTTAAGTCAACAAACGCCTATGTTTATTTCTCCTATAAAGAATAACAAGGTAAAAGAAAATTCTGTTCTAGGAACTATTTTTCTTGTACTATCTGAGACTCAATTGCCAAAATGATAGGTATAAGCTCTTAACATTCCTACAAACTAGTGGTATTAATTACTTACCTTGTAACTGCAACAAAAATGCCTGACCAAAAAAAAAAGTTTCACAAGCATGTGAAATCAGGTTGGAGTCTTTAAAGCAAGGGCCTGTCTGTTAGTTATTTTTCTGTTGCTGTGATAAACACTATGGCCAAGGAAACGTATAGAAGAAAGAGTTTGTTTAGGTTCATGGTACCAGATGGATTAGAGCCCATCATGAGAGGGAAGCATGAAGCATGGTAGCAAACAGTAAGAGCAGGAAGCTGAGAGCTGACATCTTCAAATGTAAGCATGAAGACCAAAGAGGGAACTGAAAATGATATGAAGCTTATTTTCTTAAAGTCCACCTCTGGTGACTGTAGCTGAAGTTTTCCTGGTCCTACCCGACTCCTGTGGTCCCACAGTCTCTCAGCCGCTCAGACCCAAATGAACACACAGAGGCTTAATATTAATTGAAACTGCTCAGCCACTAGCTCAGGCTAACTACTGACTGTCTCTTACACTTAAACTCAGTCCATTTCTGGTAATCTATATGTCACTACGTTTTCTGTGGCTTTACCCGTGTGCCATTACATGCTGCTCCCTGGCTGGCATCTCCTTCTCAGTTCTGTTTTTCCTTCCCAGAATTCTCCTTGTCTGTTTATTCTGCCTATACTTCCTGTGTGGCTACTGGCCAAACAGCATTTTATTTATCAACCAATCAGAGCAGCATTATGGTGGTATTTTATTTGTACTGAAATGTGATTTTAATTGTATGTTAATAAATAAAGTTGCCTGGGGGTCAGAGCCATTAGAGCCATAGCAAAAGCTGGGTGGTGGTGGCGCACAACTTTAATCCCAGCACTTGGTAGACAGAGCTAGGTAGATCTCTGTGTGTTCAAGGATACAGCCAGCATTGGAGACACACGCCTTTAATCTCAATCCCAACCATAGAAGACCTGGAAGTCTCTACAGACAGGCAGCGACGAGGCAGTCATGTGTTTGGGTTTACAACCAATGAGAAGGCAGAACAGAAAGACTATCTAAAGACAAACACACAGGAAGTAGGTCTTTTTCGGAGAGCTCTCTTGACTGAAGAGGATCATCGCTGAAGCAGGAAGGGTAAGACTCTTAGCTCTGACCTCTTGGCTTTCTTCTCTGAATCTGCTCTGTGTTTCTTATTTAATAAGATGGTTGGTTACATCTACACAGCATATTCACAGCATACAGAACATCCCAGAGCAAGTGACACACTTCCTCCAGTAAGGATGCATCACCTACTGTTCCTCAAACATCACCAACAACTGGCAACCATGTGTTCAAAAGCCCAATATTATGAGGAATCATTCTCATTCAACCCATTACAGGCTGATATGAGGACTCTGGTGTAGATGGGGTCTTGAGATGACTCACAGTGAGGAAGAACTGAACAGGGAAGGAAGGAAAGGCTGATTAAAATGTGAAGCTCTGCCCCTCCCTCATAATCTACAGAGAGTTAATAATAGCTCAGGGAGATACGTTTTCTTCAGTGATGTAGCCCACTGGTAAGTGGTCCATGTTGCTGTAAATGTCCCCTTATCTTTATTACCCATAAACAACATTAATTAACTCATACACCCAAAAAGACAGGAAAGCAGAAAGGGGAGCTGGTTGGGAAGAGAGAAGGGATCAGTATGATGGAAATAAATAAAGTCAAAATATATTAAACATGTTTATAATATGCCATAATGAAACTCATTTTTATATACAATTAGTATAAGCTAATAAAATGCATAAATAAACTGAACAACAAAATAAACAATAAAAATAATAGATTTTGACTGAGTTTATCAACCCATGCTATTGTGTATTTATTTTTTTCTGAAATGAAAATTTCATCCAGGGAAAAACTCATTAAGATTCAGAAGTAAATGAGGCTTATCAGACTCAATAAGTAAATAAAACTCATAAGTCTCTAAAATTTCCTGAAACTTAGAAAAGTCATAGGCTCCCAACTTCCAGGTTGTGTAGGTAGTAGGATTATAAGGAATTATAAGGGAACTTCAGGGCTGTAGCTTTCTTGTATCAGAGATGCAGCAGTCTTCAACCAAGACTCAGTGGTGGAGCTGTTTTTTAATCGCCTTTGTGTATGTAAGCAAGCCCTCATTCATGCTCTTGTAAGTATCCCTAGAAATTCACTGGTTCTCTAAGCTAGACTGGAGTGGAATCATTCCTTTGGTCTCTCTTTGGTGCCATATCTGGAGTAGATAGCTGTTCCTTCACAACTCTCTAGGAAAAATCAACACCATTGACTTCTCAGTTTAGTAATTAATTGTAGTATGCTGCAAATAAAAATATTTGGTAAAAATTTAGTCATTAGTTTACAACCTACAGCTCTAGAAGATCTAGCTAACAAGGAGGACCCAAAGAGGGACAAATGGATCACCCTGGGAAGAGGAAATAGATGAGATCTCCATGAGTAAACTGGGATGAGGGGTGGGCAATGGAGGGTAGGGGATGGGGGATGAGAACATAAGGGAACGGGATGGTCGAGCTAGAACAGAGATGGAGTGGCAGAGCAATAAAAGAGATACCATGATATAGGGAGACATCATGGGGATAGGGAAAAACCGGGTGCTAGGGACATTTCCAGGAATCCACAAGGATGACTCTACCTTAGACTACTAACAATAGTAGAGAGGGTGCCTGAACTGGCTTACCCTAGTAATCAGATCTGTGAATATCCTAACTGTCATCATAGAGCCTTTCTCCAGTAACTGATGGAAACAGATGCAGAGATTCACAGCCAAACACCAGGCTGAGCTCCAAGAGTCCAGTCAAAAAGAGAGAGGAAGGATTCTATGAGCAAGGGGCATCAAGATCATGATGGGGAACATACAGAGACAACCAAACCAAACTAGTGGTAACTCATGAAATTAGATCACCAGCTGTGGAGCCTGCATGGGACTGGACTAGGCCCTTTGCATAACTGAGACAGTTGTGTAGCACAATCTGCTTAAGGGGCCCCCTGGCAGTAGGATCAGAATCCATTCCTGGTGCATGAGCAGGCCTTTTGGAGCCTACTTCTGTGATGGGACACGTCTCACAGTCCTGAGGCAGGGAGAGGGGCTTGGACCTGCCTCTACTAAATGTACCTCCCCATGGGAGGCTTTACCTTCTTGTAAGAGGGAATGGGGGTGGACTGGGGGGGGGGGAAGCTGAAAGTGCAAGTGGAGGGAAGAGGGGGAATCTTTGGTATATAAAATGAATTAAAAAATTCTTAATAAAATATTAGTTATTAGCATCACTATAAAAATTCTCATTTTCAGTAGTAGTTGTTGATAAAACTAGTAACTGATGTTTATTTTATCATCAGAAATCAGGGGATTTGGTAGTAACAATGAAGTAGAAATAGAGTCCCACAAGAACCAGGGAGTTGAACATATCTATCTTAGATTGGTGTCATTATATCCTTATGCTCCATGACAAGCTCAATGAACACCCAGAATCCTGCATGAGTACACAAGATTACCACATCTTCATCTTTGTATTTATTCACAATCTGAATTGGTTTCTGGTCCAGTGGGATGCAGCATCATAACAGACCACTATGCATCAAGCTCCACTTACAGTCTCATCTCTTGACACAACCTTTAGAAGGATTGGTTTTTCTGGTTGAAGAAGTCCTTGCTTGGCAATTTTTAAAGGGATCTGCAACAGTCCAGCAAGTACAAGAAGCAGTCAGTGAAACAACACCAACCACAAATACCAAGAAGAGACATACAAATGCCAAGAGTGTTTTACAAGGACACAAAAACTACTTTTACCTCCCATGTCCTTCCTTAGGTGTTATCTACCTTTTTGGAGACAGGGCTTCTCACTGGCCTGGAACTCACAAATTATATAGTCTAGCAGCTTAGTAAGCCCCGGGAATCTGCTGGTCTGTCTCCTCAGTGCTGGGATTACGAGTGCATGCCAACACACCTGGTTGGTAATAGGTGGGTTGGTTGGTTGGTTGGTTGGTTGGTTGGTGTTTGGTTGCTGGCTGGATTTTTTGGTTGGTATGTTGGTGGGTTGTTTGGTTTGTTTGCTTGCTTGCTTACTTGCTTGCTTTGTTTGCTTTGTTTTGCATGAGTTATGGGGATTAAGTTTAAGTCCACATGCTTTCAAGGCAAGAACCTTACTGACAGACCTATCTTCTGAAGCCCCTGAATTTAGACAGTCATTATACTTAGGTCTTTATAAAGCAAAAGATGCAACTCTAAAACTGAAATACTTAAATTATCCAATAGATATTGCAAAGAAATTCCTTGGACAAATAAATCAATATGCTTTTCTGCAAATCAATGCCCCAGTTAAAAAGCAAAACTCCCCAAAAATATAACTTCTGAAAAAGCACACTCACCTGAGTTTCCTTACAAGGCTGGAAGGAGAAGTTCTGCAGGACTCTGACAAGAGCAATTTTCATGTTCATGAGAGCAAACCTCATGCCAATGCAGTTCCTGGGTCCATCCCCAAAGGGCAGATATGTGTAAGGATTAATGCTACCCTGGTTTTTCTTGCTGAACCTGGTCCCACAGGAGTAAATGAAGACAAGTTAATGAAGCCTAAGAATCCACAACAGTCACTTGCTTGATATTTTTTAGATACCCATAAGCAGTAGTAAACAGGAAGCTTTCCTGAGCCAGTTGTGGAAATTCTGGTGTGACTTTTAGAGTTTCTTACTTGTATACAATGCATTGTGATTGTTTCCCTGCCACATTAACTTCATGTATACCCTCCCTAACTCTATTCACTGTCTTCTTCACAACTTGTCCCCTCCTATTTTCATGTCTATTTTGTGTGAATCTTTCACAGGTTGTCACAGACATTGTGTGTTCATGACGGCAAAGGCTATGTTCTAGCCAGAAGACACTATTGCCACACCTCCTCTACTCTTTAGCTCCTACAGTCTTTCTACCACCTCTTCTGTGATGTTCTCTGGGCCTCAGAGTGGGTGATATGCCATAGGAATTATACAAGTCACAAGTGTGGGTGATATGCCATAAGAATTATACAAATTACAAGTCTTCCCTCTTGCTTTACCATGGAGGAGCTTTTAGTCATATTGAGATGAAGTAAATGCTGTCTAAAACAAACATTCATTTTTAAACATGATCTTTGCATTTAGTATGATGTGTTCATTCTCTGAGACATAAGAAATGAAGGAAGAAAAGTATGTTATTGGCTGAACTAACACTCGTTAAAGCAGGAGGATAAAATTCTTACCACTACTGAAATTGTTTCCCTTGCACTGTCCTCTCTCTGTTATTCTTCTTTCTCTTCTCCATTATTATTTTTTCTACTTTATTTCTCTTATTTCCTTCACTGCTTACCTTCCCTTCCTCCCCACTTCTTTCCATCTCTCACTCTGTTCCTTCCAGCTTCCCATCCTCCCTTCCTCCACCCTTCCTTTCCCTTCCTCTTTCCCCTCCCTTTCTTCCTCTTCCTTTTCCTTCCTTCTGTGCCTTCTAGCCTCCCTTTTTCTTCCCTTCCTCTTACTTCTTTTTCTTCTTGCTCTTCCCTTCCTTCTTACTGAATAGTTTAAGTCAGATGATTTACAAAGACATACAATGCTACTCTAACATAATATTATCATTAATTTATTTCTCTATGTGTTCCTTTGAGTATAAAAATCTAGGAAGATAGACAACTTTTATTCAAATTATATAACATATAAATGATACTTAAGAGAAATTTTTTGGTTTCTAGAAAAGTGGCAATTGCAATATGACTATGTGTTTTAAGCTATTTTTTAATAGTTTGGAAAAATTCTAATGTATATAAGACTATTATATTTCCAAAATCATAATGATGATTTGTGGAGGTATGTGAATAAACACCACACATGGACAAATGGTTACTGGTCACATAGAATTCCATTGAGAGTGCTATGGATATTGATTTGTATACAGTACCCTCGTGAATTTGTCAAACATTCTCTGTTGTAGACATTCATCAACATATTGCTTTATCAGTGTTTGGAGTAGTCCCTAATACACAATAAACACAGGCTATCTGTCTCATTATTAAATGAATATAACAACAGTATGGTCAATCATCTGTGTGTTACAAAGCTATAGGAGATGTAATTGCTGAGACTGGAAGGAACACAAAAGTCATCTGGTCTGGAAGACAGAAAAACTAATGAGCTCTGGTTAAGTTCTTTAGCAAGTACTATACATAGACTTAATGATGTCTAAATGGCACATCATGACCAACAACATAAGGTACCAGAAATCAAGAGGTATATAATTAGAAGCAATGAATGTCTAAATCCTAGTCCTTTTGGCTTGCCAGCCTCTGCCCTAAAAACACTATTCTTTATTTTGCTTACCAAAAAAACAATTAGACTGTAGAACTATGACTGAAGCCTGACCTTGCCTCTGGGTTTCCAGAAGAGACCACCTGAGCCACATCCAAAAGAAGAGTGCCTCAGACTCCTAGACAGCAGGCAATATGGCTTTGAAAAAGTCACATAAGGTAAGAAAGTGGCCAGGACAACAGCCAGAGGCAAATAATGGAAGGACCTGTGGTCTCCTCTGTCCTCAGCAAGGCTGCTCAAATGACAAGGCCCTCAGATGACACCATTACAGCTTCAGTGAAGAACCCAGGAGGCAAAGTGTAGTCAAATGGAAAATGTAAATATTCTCTAAAGGTGAGGGGAGCAGCTAAAGGGAACAGCAAGAAAAACCTAGGCATGAAAAGCCTAATGCATAAAATGAGATAGTGTGGAGGACATTGTGACAGATGCTACTCTTGTCTTAAAAGTTTGAATAGGTAGATAGGTAGATAGATAGATAAGTAGACACAGAGACAGACTGCTCTTGCTACTTATGTGACTTCAACGCCAAGAGACAGCACATCATGCTTGGACTAGTCCAGTTCTGGGTAATTTATCTTTCCCATATCCCTGTACCTTTCAGGGTGGAACTCCTCAGGCTCTGGCCAATGCTTTGGGTCTCTGTGAAGAGCAAAGGTTGGTACTACCATCACAGTCCCTTTGGGAATGAGCACCCCATTGATTTCAACATCTTTCTTACAGACCCTCTCAAGTCTTCCAGCAATTGGATATAATCTGAGAGTTTCATTCACCACCATGTCCAGATACTCCATCTGGACCAGGGTATTATAGGTGGCAGGTGCCTACAAAGGGAGAGAGAGATTTTCATAAATTAAGATTTTGAGCTAACTTTCATCTGTAGAGAACTACTAAGGGGTTACACTACCAAAGAAAAACTCCTGTTGATGAAAGACCTTAGAATTTAAAAAGCATTTTAATAACTGATACTTGAAAATGCTCAATGCACCTATAAGAAATGTAGGGTAATTATGAAATATGGACACTTTGTGACAATCCCAAACCCAGGACCTAAAATCCTCAGCATTACTATATACTACTTTTTCTTTCTTATGTAGGGAACCATAACTAACAGATCATAATAATTAGAGTCAACAACTTGACACACTTAGAGTTACCTTTTCACAGAAAGGGCACATACATGTACTTGAAGGTATATAAACATCGGAAGAAGAAAAATCCTTATTGTACTTATTTGAAAATATCCCATGTGGCCATTCTTTCAAATATATATAAACTGTGGAAGCATTAATAGGATAAAATTTTAAATGATCTGAGGAGATACTGGTCTCTTCTATATTAAAGGTGACAAAAGACAGATATAGTCATTGCCATCAAAATGCTCAGTTCCAACCCTGGTAAAAAGTTACAATGAAAACAGGATCCATCACTCAGCCACATTCTCTATTGCTGGTCCAGTCCACTGGTTGTTCCCTCAGGGCTTGCCTGGGAGCTCTGAAGAGAACGATAAGCCAGACAGATGGCCCCACAGACCACATAACCTCACATCCCAAGCCTCCCAGTTTGGGCAGAGTTGTAAAGACCAATGTGAGAAATGTTTGACTATTACTTTATGGGACTTTCAGACAAACCGTAATGTAGGGTTAAGAGTTTGACTCAGGCCGCCTATGAGTGGAGAGAGATGTGTGGGACAGAACTAAATCAATCTGCCTAGCCCATTCCAGCCAAGGCCAGTCACACTCAGCCAACAGCAGGCAATAGCACACCCCATGACATCAGCAGACCTGACTACCGAGACACTTGACTAGCCAAAGTTCATCTTCCATGCCACTGTGATTTGGTGGTTGTTTTTGATGACAGATAATGGATAAAGCTGTACCAATATTCATGAACAAAGACATTGTTTTCCTAAAAGCAGTAAGTAGCCAATGCCTGTTTCCCATTCATTTCTCTTTTTAGAACCTTAAGTAATGGTGGTAAAGGAATCGATGCTTATCACTTCATTGAAAAAATCTCACTGATAAGGAATCATTCATGTCAATGTGTCTCCTCTTCCCTTCCTCCCTCTCCAGGTCCCGTCCCCTCACCTTATTGGGCAGAGCTGCATCAATTTCATCCTGCAGTTTCTTCTGGACATCAGGGTGAGTGGCCAGTAAATACAAAGCAAAGGAAAGAGCGCTGCTGGTGGTCTCATAGCCAGCAAAAATAAAGATAATAGACTGAGCCACAATCTCCAGATCGGATAAAGCTAATGGGAAAGGAAATGCATTTTATTTTATTTCATTTGTGTGTGTGTGTGTGTGTGTGAGAGAGAGAGAGAGAGAGAGAGAGAGAGAGAGAGAGAGAGAGAGAGAGAGAGAGAGAGAGAGGGAGGAGGGGGGAGTATGCCATGGCATTCTTGTGAGGGTCAGAGGACAATTTGCAGGAGTGATTTCTCTCCTTGCAACATTTGGGTCCTTGGGTATGAACTCAGGTCTTTGGCTTGGTAGCAAGTACCTTTATCTGTTGATCTATATTGCTGGCCCAATAGACACATTTTAGGTAAAGGAGATCAGTATTTTTTTAAAAAATTATGATTTGTGGCACAGGAGACCACTTCCTAAATATAACACCAGTAGCACAGACACTGAGAGGAACAATTAATAAATGGGTCCTTCTGAAACTGAGAAACTTTTGCAAGGCAAAGGACATGGTCAGTAAGACAAAAACAACAGCCTACATAATAAGAAAAGATCTTCACCAACCTCACATCTGACAGAGGGCAGATCTCCAAAATATATAAAGAACTCAAGAAACTAAATATCAAACTACTGAACAATCCAATTTAAAAAAAAATGGGCTACAGAGCTAAACAGACAATTCTCAACAAAAGAATCTCAAATGGCTGAAAGACTTTTAAGGAATTGCTCAACATCCTTAGTCATCAGGGAAATGCAAACCAAAATGACACTGAGATACCATCTTACACCTGTCAAAATGGCTAAGATCAAAAACACTGAAGACAGCTTATGTTGAAGAGGATGTGGAGCAAGGGGAACACTCCTCCACTGTTGATGGGAGTGCAAACTTGTACAGGCACTTTGGAATCAGTATGGCAGTTTCTCAGAAAATTGAGAGTTAATCTACCTCAGGACCCAGCAGTACCACTCTTGGGCATATACCCAAGGAATGCTCAATCATACCACAAGGACACATGCTCAACTATGTTCATAGCAGCATTGTTTGTAATAGCCAGAACATGGAAACAACCCAGATGCCCTTTAACTGAAGAATGGATAAAGAAAATGTGGCACATATACACAATGGAAACTACTCAGCAGAGAAAAACAATGACATCATGAAATTTGCAGGGACAGGGTCTCTTACTGAACTAGAAGCTCATCATTTCAGCTAGTTTGTCTAGCCACTCACTGAGTTCTGGGGCCTCCTGTTCCCACCCTCTGGCTCTAGGGCTATGCAAGCACATGTAGCTTTACCTAGCCTTTTTTGTGGGTGCTGGGGATCCAGACTAAAATTTTCATGTTCACAAAGCAATTGCTCTTAACCACTGAGCCATAACCCCAGCCCTGGGAAATTGACTCCATATAAGTAAAATAGATGACACCATTTGCCCTTTTAAAAAAATTATTCTGCCTAAAACTTAGTTTCAAACATTTTGAGTAAGTATGAAATAGAAAGGTTTGAGTGCATGAAACATTAGCAGATCTATGAACTATATTGGTCTTAAGAAACCTGAGGCAGTGGTATGAAAGCTACTCAAAGTGTGGTCTGTGGACCAGTAGCAACAACTTGGAAGCTCTTAGTAGAATCTCAAATCCACCCCACGTCTCCCTGGTCAGTGTTTGAACTTTTATGAGCTGTGATATTTATATGCATAAACCATTGGACAAATGAGTATTACCAATCTTCAAAATGTAATTCAGAAATGAGAGAAATACAGAAAAAAGGAATAGCTACAGAGTATTTAGAGTGATGGGGTAGAGAAAAGGCTCAGCCTGTTAAGAATATAGGCTACATACCCTGATAATCAGATTGGTGACTACACTAGCTGTCACCATAGAGCCTTCACCCAGTAACTGATGGAAGCAGATGCAGAGATCCACAGCCAAGCACCAGGCTAAGCTCTGGGAGTCCAACTGAAGAGAGGAAAGAGGATTCTATGAGCAAGGGCAGTCAAGATCATGATAGGGAAATCTACAGAAACAACTGAACCAAGCTCATGAACTCATAAACTTTAGACTGACAGCTGTGGAAGCTGCATGGAACCAGACTAGGCCCTCTGCCTGTGGGAGACGTTGTGTAGCTTGCTCTGTTTAAGGGGCCCCTGGCAGTGGGATTGGGGTCTATCCCTGGTGCATGAGCTGGCTTTTTGGAGCCCATTACCTACGGTGGAACACCTTGCACAGCCTTGATGCAGGGGAAGGGCCTTGGACCTGCCTCAACTGAATGTACCAGGCTTTGCTGACTCCCTGTGAGAGGCCTTACCTTTCTAGAAGAGGGAATGGGGAGTGGGTTGTGGGGAAGGCTGGAGGGGAGCAGGAGGAAGGATGAACATGGGATCTGTGGTCGGTATGTAAAATGAATAAAAAATTTTAAATAAAAAAGAGAATGTAGGTTGTAGTTGAATAGTGGTGGCACATGCCTTTAATTTCAGCACTTGGGTGGCAGAAGCTTGTGGATCCCTAAGTTTGAGGTCAGCTTGGTCTACAAAGCAAGCTCCAAGACAGACAGAAAAAGTCTGTCTAAAAAAAAAGAATGCAGGCTGTTCTTGAAGAGCACCTGAGTTCGGTTGTGGGCAACTCACAGCCACCTGTAACCTCAGTTCCAGGGATGCTCTCCTCTAACCAACACAGGCACCTGCACTCATCCATTCACACAGACATACACACATACACAGAAATAAATTAGAAAATAATTCCTTAATTGAAATGGTAATGACTAGCAATATTCTAATAAATGGAGCCTCATTAGAGATTTTGTTTTTAATCTCAAATGGAAGAAACATCAACTCCAGATAAACTGCATCTGTGGAATGCTGCACCCTGATGCTGTGAAATGCAGCCCTGTTCCCTAAGACCCAAGCTTTTGACTAAAGCTAAACTTGACCAAGCAAGACTGTCCTTATGTATGTGCTCCTTATTTAACAGTTTTTCTTTACAGTACAGGGATTACAACAAGGTAGTCATCATGTTATCTTCCCATAAAGTATAAACTAGCCGGTCAAGTATAAACTTGCCCACAGTCATTGAGCATGAATCAGATGCCATGGACAAGACCAAGAATGAATCCTAATTATAACTATGGGCCTTCGGTGATAATATGAACATGTAGGTTCAATGCTCATAACAAACATATTGCTCCATTGAGGAATGTTAAAAATGGGAGAGTTTGATGGTACAGCAAGATGGCTCAGCAGGTAAAGGGCCTGCTGCCAAGCCTGATGAGCTGAGTTCCATCTCCAGAAACAAAGGGCAGAAGGAGAAGACAGAATTGTGCAGATTTTCCTCTCACCCGCACACGCACACCATTGCATGTGCACGCCCACATATATACACAAACAAAATAAGTGAATTTCTAAAATTTATTCTAAAAAGGATGGGAGACTGTGCACATGAGGGGGGCAGGAACATATGAAAGCCTGTATAAACTCAACTGAAATTGACTGTGAGCCTATAATTTCTCTAAAATTTGTAAACTACTTTTTAAAATATATAAAATTAGAGTAGAATAGGAAAGAACTTAGTCTGTTCCAAAGACAAGTTTCCTTGATGAGGGATGAAGAGTGTACTCATCTGATGCTGTAAGGCCAAATGTTTAGACTGTTGTTAGGGATTATGCTGGTTTAATAAAGTGGTGGTTGTAGATTCTCCTCTAAGATCCATGACTTTACCAGCCCTGAGTAGTTAGCTGGGTTTTCAGTACCAGGCATGGTTTCCCTCTTGATGAGAAGGTCTTAAATACAATTAGAGAGCTGTTGGTTACCACCAAGGTGTGTGTGCCACTACTGCTGTGGAGCCTAGTCTGAGTAGATATATCTACAAAACACTCCCACACCCAAGGTTCAGGGGACATTGCAGATGAGGGAGCAGGAAGAGCCTCTGTGATCAGGAAGTCCTCTGTGAGACTGTCTCCTAGTAATATCAGAAGCTATGCCTATAAAGTCTCAATAACATGACTGCCCAAACACGAGCTGACAAGGATGACACCAATAGATATGCCAAAGTGCACGGGGAGAGTTCATGAGGCCTCAACACTACACAGAGAATGACAGGCAACTAAGCAATGCTGAGAGGGGGAGAAACAGTCTTCTCCAGGGAAGAGCACAGTTATTCGGTACCAAATTGCCGTTGCTGAAGGCATACATATGTATAACGTCATACAGACTTAGCAGATTATATTTAGGCATTTATGTATATACATATGTGCATTCAATAACAATGAAAAAAGAGAACGTGAAGTTGAAAGAGAGCATGGAGGGGTATATGTTAAGGGTTTGGAGAAAGGGAAAGGATAAATCTTGTGATTATATGTATTATGATCTCAAAAAAAGAGCTCAGATGCCCATATGGAAGGCTTATTCAATGTACATGCCTGAACGAACCTGAGTGTCAAAATAAGTAATGATAGTGAGGGAACAGAATTAATACATGGGATTGTGCAGGGGAGGTGAGGAGCAGGAGCAGGAGAAAAACAAAGGGGAGAGAGGAGAGAAGAGTAGGAGGGGAGAGAAGAAGGAGGAGGAGTTGTGGAGGATGAAGGAAGGGAAGGAAGAGGAAGAAGGAGGAAAAAGAAGAAAATGAAACAGAAAACAGACGGCTTGCCCCTCTCTTACACAGAACAAAGCTCATAGCTGCATAGGATGGGATGGCATTAGAAAGCCATCATTCTTCAACCATCACAGCAATGGTTTCCTCAAAAGCCACCCATGATGGGATAAGGAGCAGGTGAAAAGCTAGTAAGAGTAGTGGGGTATGTGCTTAATCCCAAGGCTTTCTCCACACGTTCCATATCAACTACACAGGAAATCAAAGCTTGGCTGTAAATCAAGAGCTGGACAAGCATTCATTCCAGGTTTCCAGTGACCATCACCACTGTAGGGCTGTTCCTCTCACTGGGTGTCTACATGAAAATCTCCACGCAGAGCTTTTGACTCGGGCGATCTAGATGAGGCCCAGTTGGTATCTGTTCTGTAGTACCAGATCCAGAGACCACTGGTGATCTCCAGTCCTGAATTGCATGCTTACGGCTGCCCTTCAGGCTTTGAACACAGTAATAATCCTGTGCTTCTAGAAAGTTCCTCTGGCTGCTGTATATAATGTCTACATCTGTGGGTTGGGGTGGAGTTTTTTTTAAGGGGTTGGAATTGTTTGTTTGAAATTTGGAGACATAGTCATCTACTTGAAAATCCTTCTGAATATTTCCAGGACAAACTCCTCACTCTGAGGTTCCCCATCAGCAAACATAAAACATTCTTGCTTACCTTTATGAGACTCCTTGATGTTGGAACTCTGGGAGTTTATCATCAGCTGAAGAAAATCCACTCTTTGCTGAAAGAATAATTTTTGAAAGATTCAAGGTCAGTTGAGAGGTCAGAGTGAGTCACAAGTGCAGAACTAGTCACCATTCTGATAATAATGCTTATTGAAAGTCCAGAAGTCTGGCTGGGCTTCCCAAAGTCAATGATAAATAAACAAACAACAAAAAAAACCATACACATGTCCATACACATGCTTTGGAGAGCAGAATGCTTTCCTGGGTGAACACTGGCTCTGCATCCAATGGCTTTCTTTGGTCTTTCCTGTCTTTGACCCTGAGTTCTCTGGCTTCTGAACAGTCCAGGTTGGCCCCTTCCCTTTGCATGTGTGCTCACACAGAAGTTCTGGACTTCAGTCTGATGTCCTCCCATTTTAATCTCAAACCATTGTCCTTATGATGAAACTTGGAGGCAGAATGACTGAGAGAGACAAGTCTGGGCTTCATAGCAAGATTATCTCAAAAAACTTAAAAGTAAAATGATAAGCTTGGAAATGAAGTGATTTCTTGCCAGTATGAGGTCTGGGGAGTTAAAGTACCTGGAAAGAATTTGTAAGCAGAATCATTATCCTTTTAGGAAAAGGAAGTGGTAATTTTGTCTCACTTTTTTTAAATTTACATTAAATGATGCACACGAAAAAAAATTATACATAGAAATGGAATGAAATGAAAATTTGATGCATGTATATATTGAATGTTGCTTAAATCAGGTTAAGTATATTTTTCTCAACATCCATTACTCATCTGTGATGAGAACTTTCAAAGTCCATTTCTCTATAGCTTTGGGGATTTTTAGAATGACTTCAATGAGCATAGGAGTACAAATGTCTCCCACACAAGCTTATGTCATCTTATGACTGACAGGAAGATGGCTGGATCACATGGGAGTTCTATTTTTAACTTTTTGCTCATCTTTTTCCTCTGATGTGAACTAAGATCACTGAAGACTTAATCTTTGAAGAAATTATCCATTAATAATGGTTGTTCCTTCAACCACATCACAAGAGCACTTGTTCAGCTATGTTCATATCAGCATTGTTTGTAATAGCCAGAACATGGAAACAACCTAGATGCCCTTCAACTGAAGAATGGATAAACAAAATATGGTACATATACACAATGGAATACTACTCAGCAGAGAAAAACAATGACATCATGAGGTTTGCAGGCAAATGGATGGATCTAGAAAAAATCATCCTGAGTGAGGTAACCCAGACTCAGAAAGACAAACATGGTATGCACTCGCTCATAGGAGGATACTAGATGTGGAACAAGGATGACTGGACTGCTACTCACATCACCAGGGAGGCTATCTGGAAAACAGGACCCCAAGAAAGACACAGGGATCTCCCAATGACGGAGAAATGGAAGAGATCTACATGAACAGCCTGGACATGAGTGGGGGTAATGAAGGGCAAGGGTCGAGGGAAAGAGAGCTTGGGGGAGTGGGAGATCCCAGCTGGATCAACAACAGAGAGGGAGAACAAGGAATAGGAGACCATGGTAAATGAAGACCACATGAGAATAGGAAGAAGCCAAGTGCTAGAGAGGCCCACAGAAATCCACAAAGACACCCCCACAACAGACTGCTGGCAATGGTCGAGATACAGCCCTAACTGACCTACTCTGGTGATGGGATGGCCAAACACCCTAATTGTCGTGCTAGAAACCCCATCCAACTACTGAGGTATCTGAATGCAGAGATCCATGGCTAGGCCCCGGGTGGATCTCTGGGAGTCCAATTAGTGAGAATGAGGAGGGTTTATATGAGCGAGAATTGTTGAGACCAAGGTTGGATAAAGCACAGGGACAAATAGCCAAACGAATGGAAACACATGAACTATGAACCAATGGCTGAGGGGTCACCAATTGGATCAGGCCCTCTGAATAGGTGAGACAGTTGATTGGCTTGATCTGTTTGGGAGGCATCCAGGCAGTGGGACCAGGTCCTGTGCTCATTGCATGAGTTGGCTGTTTGAAACCTGGGGCCTATGCAGGATCGCGTGGCTCGGCCTGGGAGGAGGGGACTGGACCTACCTGGACTGAGTCTACCAGGTTGATCTCAGTCCGCAGGGGAGGCTTTCCTGGAGGAGGTGGGAATGGGAGTTGGGCTGGGGGGAAGGTGAGGGGGGCCATAGGGGGGAGAACAAGGGAATCCATGGCTGATATGTAGAACTGAATTGTATTGCAAAATAAAAATACAAATTAAAAAAAAAACAAAAAATGGTTGTTCCTGTCTGGGTGTGATGGCTCACACCTTTAATCCCAGCACTCAGGAGGCAGAGGAAGGTGAAAACCAAAATAATAATAATAATAATAATAATAATAATAATAATAATAATATGATTATTAATAGCTTCTCTGTTGGGATCTTCCAGTCCAACATCAAAGTCATAAACTCTGTTTCCAATATGAAACTCTAGAATAGGATTAAGCTGGATACCCAGGGCAACTTGAACCATTGTTCAAGGATGACATGTTTGCTGATCACATGTAAGGATCTGAATTTTATTTTATCTCCAGCACTGAGAAAATAACAAACTTTGATTTTTTTTAGATCTATCCATGTAGTTTTCCATAATTCCCCCAGTTTACATCCCCACAAATCATATGCAAGCAATATCTGTTTACTAGCATATGGTGAAATTCTTGCCCTAAAAATATTTATTCTGTGGTACACTAATTGTCAGGCATATCATTAATTTTAAATGCTTTCTCTGGCTCATTTTATTTCTCTATTCCCAACCACTACACTCTTCATTCTCTTCTAAATATCAAAAATTCCCTGTCCTTAACCTACACTCCTCATGTAACTTTTAAAGATGCAGAGGAAATATATATGCATATTTGTTTTATAGAAAGAGGGAGAAATGCATTATCAATAAATGAAAGTCCTCGTGTGAGTAGTTATTACCTTTGCTTTCTCTTGCATGCGATCCTCCTTCATTTGCTGTACAGAAGTTTTAAAAAAGCTTATAACATCTTTTGGAAACAAGCAGATATTTAATGCATCGAATACTGGGATAAGGAATGGAAAGAGTGCTAGAGGGGAAAGAGAAGAGAAACCGTGGTGAAAATACAAATTTTACCTGGAATGATTACATTTATTCCAAACACTCAGAACAGTAAAAGTTATCAGGATCTCAACCAAGACTCTCTCTCTCTCTCTCTCTCTCTCTCTCTCTCTCTCTCTCTCTCTCTCTCTCTCTCTCTCTCGCTCAGGTTCCAGGCCACTAGCTGGGAAAGGGTGTGTCAATGTACAGCCACTGACATAGAAGTGATATCAATGGCACCTGCTGCATGGTTTCAGGGTTAAATCCCTTGACCTCTCACCCTTGACATGTTGGACTAAGGTCTTTTTGGATAAATCAGGCTTCAGTCTAGTTGCTGCAATTAATTGTGATGTTCAAGAAAGAGCTGTCACGCTGGAGAGATGGCTCAGTGGCTTAAGTGCTTGCCTTGCAAATGTGAGGCTCTGGGTTCAGTTCCCAGAACCCACATTAAAAGCCAAGTGCAGTGCCTCGGGAATGGCAACATGAGAGGTGAAGACAGTGAATTCCTGGAAGCTTAATGACTAATGAAACTTGGTGAAGTTCACCTACCTACTTGGTGAAGTTCCAGGCCAGTAAGATAGCCTGCCTCAAACAAAAGGTGGCAGATGCCTGAAGTTGTCCTCTGACCTCTGCATACTTATATATACTCCAGTGCATACACCCATACACCCATATACTCCAGTGCACCTACCCACCCACCCATGAACACAGACACAAATAATGATGATGATGATGATGATGATGATGATGATGATAACATTAACCAAAAACACAAAAAAAAATGAAGAAAACCTTATAAGATAGAGACAAAACAATATCCAGAAGGATATTTATGGTATTGAGGAAAAACTGATGCCATATGACAATACTTTATAGCATGTATAAAGTAGAAGGAAAAACACACTTCAAGCAGAGAGAGAGTGGATACTACTGACCAAAGTGCAAACTAATAAAATAAAAAACATGGAGGAAATCAATGAAAACAAAAGATTCTTCTTTGAAAATGTCTTCAGAATTGGCAAAACATTAGCTGGGATTGTTCTAGAATTAGAGTGATGGCTCAGATTACTAGCATGCATAGTGAAGTGGGAGGAGAATAATGTTATGGAAAACACAAGGGCATATAAAGGAATCCCACTAGTAATTGAGCGACTAGGACAATAGCCTCAATTATACATCTTAGCCAGAATGTACAAATTCCTAGAAATACACAAATTGTAGAAACTGACTCAAAAAGAAATGCATACAATGCATAATAGACTGGTGACATAATGAGAAGTTATTTGTTGCAAAGCAAGCACACAGAGATCCATAGCATTCCTCACAATCTAGAGAAAATGGAAAACTATGACAAGAGGAGATTATCGGATCAATGTGTTCCAGGATCATACTTAATCTTACCTCCTCCTATCTAGCCTTAAGTACAGAATTTAAAGTGCTGCTGATTTTTTAAAAAACGCTATCCACAAGGAAAGCCTAAAACCAGAAGCTTTCAATGATGAATTTTGCTAAATATTTAAAGAAAAGCATATGCCATTTCTTCCCAAATATGTCCAAAATATAGAAAGGACATGAAAACATCTCCAAAATTTTCCATAAGGTGAGTAGTACCCTAACACTGAGACCAGTCGAATATCTCACAGGAAAAGAAATCTACAAACTAACATCACTTGTAAATGTGGTTGCAAGATTTTCAACACAATATTAGATACTAAATCAAGTGACTATAAGAAGAGTTATATTACCCTAACTTGGTAGGATTCATCTCAAGGATGCTCTGCTGTATAACTGAGTGTATCAATACAAATGAAAATGAGCAAAACAGATGAACAGATGAAAAAAAAACAGAAAAGCCAACACTCTTTTGTGATTAAAGACATGTCCTTAATTAGTTCAGCACATTGTATTAGATATTACTATACAACTCAGGACTTCCCCTTGAGTATACATCAAAAAACAACTGAAAATGTGTTGAAACACAAACTTGTATAATATTCATAGCAAGGCCGGATAGTGGTGGCAAACACCTTTAATCCCAGCACTTAGGAGGCAGAAGCAGGCGGATCTCTGTGAGTTCAAGGCCAGCCTGGTCTGCAAAGCGAGTCCAGGACAGGCTCTAAAGCTACACAGAGAAGCTCTGTCTCGAAAAACAAAAACAAAAAGAATATTCATAACAGCACTGTTTCACAACAGCCAAAAAAGTCAAAACATTCCAAATATCCATCAGTCACAGACAGAACATGACATGTCCATAAGATGGAATATAATTCTGTCATAGAAGAAATGAAATACTAATACACACTTAAGATGCATGAACTTTTAAAACATACTAATTTGAAAGTGAGATACAAAAGGTGACATTATACAGTTCTATTTGTATGAAGTGTCCAGAATAGGCAAATCTGTGCAGTTAGAAAATAGACTTACTTGTTGTTTATGCCTGTGAGAGGTAAGGAGTTAGTCATTAAAAGTACAGAGTTTCTGAGATGACAAAAATGTTCCACAGCTGACAACAATGATAGCTGAAAATATTTTAAATATACTGAAAACCGTCTTTTGGCCTGTTTAAGTAGAATACTGACAACATATGCAGATAATATTTCACTACACTGTTACTTAAAAAGACAGAAAGAATGAAACATTAGGTCACGTACTCACTGTGAGGAACAATGGATCAAAGATGTCAAATTTTAAGATCTTCTTTATTTTTTCCACAAAAGGATCCTGTGGATTGTTGAGGGAATCAACATTCACACCAAATGATGTGGCAGTGATCACATCCATGCTGTAGGCCCCAAAAATGCTGAGGACAGAGAGAAATGGAAATTAACAGCTACACCTCTTCCTACTCCGCCTAAGACACATAAGGTGTGAAGTAGGAGTAAATTCATGTCCAGCTAAGATAATCAGAGTGCCACACAGAAACCCTTCCTATGATGCCCTTGTTCCAATCATACTCAATTGTGAGAAGTTTTTCAGGTGACAGTGCTGTACCTGTCTTTGTGCTGTGCATGGATACTACGATGGTTAGTTTTAATTATCAAAATAACATAATCTAGAAATCCCTGGGAAGAAACTCTTAAGGAGGAATTGTTTATACCAAGTTGGACAGGCCTATGGGGTGTTGCCTTGATTGTGTTAATGGATGTGGGAAGACATGATCCACATTAGCATTCCCTAGATGTGGTGGTTTGAATGTAATTGGCCCCCAATAAGCTCATAAAGAGTGGCACTTTTAGGAGGTGTACCTTTGTTGAAGTAGGTGCAGCCTTGTTGGAGGAAGTGTGTCACTGTGAGGGTGGGCTTTGAGGTCTCCTATGCTCAAGATTCCACCCAGTGTCCGAGTTCACTTCCTGTTGCCTGTGCAAGATGTAGAACTCTCAGCTACCTCTCTACCACCATATCTACCTGCACACCACCATGTCCCACCATGATGATAATAGACTGACTCTCTGAACTGTAAACCACCCAATTAAATGTTTTCCTTTATAAGAGTTGTCGTGGCACTTTGCACAGCCTTGGTGCAGGGAGGAGGGGCTTGGACCTGCCTCAACTTAATGTACCAGGCTCTGCTGACTCCCCATGGGAGACCTTGCCTTGGAGGAGATGGGAATAGGGGATGCTCTGGGGGGGAAGGCTGGGGGTAGGAAGAGGGAGGACAGGGGAATCTGAGGTTGATATGTAAAATGAATAGAAACTCTCATAATAAAAAAAATAAAGAAAAAAGAAAAAAGTCGTTATGTTCATGGTATCTCTTCACAGCAATGGAAACCCTAAGACACTGGGTTCAGTCCTGAGCTTTGTAAGTGTGGGAAAGATAAGCTAAATATTAAGCTTGTGTGTATTCATTTTACATTGTTCTTCACTGTGGATGTCAATTCTCTCCCTCTACCATGTGGCTCCCAGGGATCTAGCTCAAGTTATCGCTTTGGTGGCTAGTGCCTTTACCCACTGAACTGTCTTGCCAGACCAAGGAAAGATTTACTATTTCATTGATAGTCTCAAAAAATTTATGATGGAATATAAATTGTTTGACATTTTAACTTTCCTGGTACACACACAGCATCCAAGTACTTTCTCCATCTTTTCTACTGAATCAACACTAGCAAGTTTGTTTAGATAATGTCCCTTCTTTCTAAATTATCTTTTTTTTCTAGAATTTCAAAAATGACAATTGAGTAGATGGATTTTTTCCACAAAAGGATCCTGTGGATTGTTGAGGGAATCAACATTCACACCAAATGATGTGGCAGTGATCACATCCATGCTGTAGGCCCCAAAAATGCTGAGGACAGAGAGAAATGGAAATTAACAGCTACACCTCTTCCTACTCCTGTATACAGAGGTGAGACTTGTTCTCCGTAAGTCACCCTACCTTCTTATAGGAGACAACCCTTTGTAGGCTGGCCCATTATAGGCCCATCCTAATACTGCTACAAGGATGTCTCCAGTTTCCTCTGGTCTCAAACTTCAGTAGTAGTCTGAACTGTTGTAATCAGTTGAAACACCATACAACTCACTTTCTACTGGTCCTGGAGTAACCTAGCAATGGACACTTTAACTCCACAGCTGGCAGTTATGGAGTCTCCTAGCATTATTGTTACGATTTGAATGTACAATATTCCCCCAGAGGATCATGCATTTGACCACTTGGTCCCTGGCTAGTGGCACTTTCTGTGAAAAAAATGTGGAAACTTGGAGGTAGAGCCTCATTAGAAGAAGCAAGTCATTTTGGGCAGGCCTTGAGTCTCTATAGTCTGGCCATACTTCCTTCGTCCTGATCGTAGATACAGTGTGATCCACTAGCCTCCTGCTCATGCCGCCATGTCTTCATGCTGTGACGTACTGTATCCCCCTAGAACTGTAAGCCAACATGAAGCCTTTCTTCCTTCAGTTGCTTTTGTCAGGGTCTTTTGTCACAGCAACAGAAAAAGAACTCACACAACAACCCAGCCCCCAACGACCATGCCAGAACTCACTCTTTCATGGAGATGGAATTCCCATTCTCTGATCCATGCCTCATATTTCTCACCAACACATCTGCATACTGGTTAATGATGGGGAGCATCTATACACAAAACAAAACACCATCCATAGTGAGCTGAGGGGCCTCAGTTCCCAGTGGACACAGCTTCCCCAAAGACAAAGCAGGAAGTCCCATTAACACAAAGAGACATTCTTAGGAAGTTTCAACTCAGAGGACACTGCTTGGAAAAGGACTGTGATCTTCCACTCTACTTGTCCCCAGATCTGTTCCTCATGTTTCCAATGACAAGCTTATTACTTCATTACCTCCTTGAGCTTTCCACTGGTGAAGGTTGGAGACAGTAATGCTCGAATTCTCTTCCATTCCTCATTCTCAGCGATGGTGATGGCTTTTTTCAAAATTCCCGATGGACCAAATACCTAGAATCCAAAGCAAAAGAGATGTTGCCCTATATAGATTTGGAGAACTGCCAGGTTGTGGGGAAATGTTAACAGGCATCACTTACAAACAAATTGTTTATAACTATGTCATTGAATGGCACAGGAAATGTGTGTTTCAAATGCCTTACTCTCTGGGAGGCTGGAGGTAGAGAAAGGAGGGTGTGTCAGTTGTGGAGGTTTGATAAAGGTAGGCTTGAGTTGATCGATGTATCAATATGCATGCATTTCAATATTATGCCTAGCTCTACTAATAATATGTAATTAATAAATGCAATGAAAAATTTTAAGTGTATGTGTTGTATGGAAAGTCACAAGAGCAGCAGCTAAAATTGAGCCCAACTGTGGAAGAATAAAGTTTATCTCCTTTAAAAGTAAATGCACACTCAACATTCTGTTCAACATTGTACTGGAGTGAAGAAAAAAATAAAATAAAAAGTATATAGAAAGAAAAAACTTCCCTATTTTTTATTAAATTAAGGTCAAGATAGAGAATTCATGGAAGATGTAAACAAATATCTGGAACTTACAAATGAGTCAATTTGCAAAAATTAAGGCACACTGGTAAGTGAAGAATATGCAAAACTACATTAAATACACAATGACTTCACAATCATTCCAAAGAAAATGAAATACTTTAGGTATGAATCTAACAAAATCTAACAACAGCAATAAAAATGCTCATTTAAAAAAATCAGTGAAAATTTGAAGGAATGAAGAAATGTCAAGAATTCACAGATCAAAACAATCTGCTGGGGAGACGGTTCCGAGGGTAGGGGGGCTTGTTCTTTAAGCATGAGGACCTGGGTTTGAATGTGCAGCAGCCACATTTTAAAACATTTTATGGCCAAGAGTGCCTGTAACCTGATATTGGGGGAATGGAGACAGGCAGATACCAATGGTTCACTGACCCACCAGACTAGCCAAAACAGCAGAGTAGAACAGTAGAACACGTAACATCCTCCTTGGGGCCTCTGCAGGTTCACACATGCACACACATGTACACACACATTTATATAACTCTCACAAATGCAAGATTCAGAATACTAAAATATTGTGCTATGGACATGCATACACACACACATACACACACACACACACACACACACACACACACACACACACACACACAAAATGGAGTCTTATTCAGCCACAAAGAGGAACAAAATTATATCATTTACAGGAAAATAGATGGAACCAAAGATCACATTAAGTGAAGACAAATTCAGAAACACGAATATTACCTATCAGTGTCGATAATAGTTTTTTTTAAAACTATGTTCATACAACAAAATATTATAGGGACTGGAGAGAGGGGTCAGCACTTAAGACTCACTGCACAGCCTCAGTGCAGGGGGAGGGGCTTGGACATGCCTCAGCTGAATGTACCAGGCTCTGCTGACACCCCATGGGAGGCCTTATTTTCTTGTAGGAGGAAATGGGGGGTGGGTCAGGGGGAAGGCTGGAGGGGGTGGGAGGAGGAAAGAGAGGGGAATCTGTGATTGGTATGTAAAATGAATGAAAAAAATCTTAATTAAAAAAAAAAAAAGAAGACTTGCTGCTCTTGCAGAGGACTGGAGTTTGGTCCCCAACACACATCAGCTGGCTCATAAATACCAATAACTACAGCTCTAAAGGATCTGTGCCCTCTTTTGGCCTCTGTGGGCACCTACACACATGTGCACATGCACACACAGAGAGAAACACATACAAACATATACACAAAATAACTATTTAAAAAATAAAAAAGTCACAAGAAAGCCCACTGTTTGTACAATAAATATATGCCAATGCTGTAGAAAATAAAGATAAAATATTTCCAACTAAAAAAAGAAAATACAAGCTATGTGTGGCAAATCTAATAGACAAGGATGTGGGAACCTCGAGGTGAAGGAACAGCTCTGTACCTTGGCTGTTGATGGTTATACATAGGTGCACCAATAAACATGCATGGGGTTACATACCCTTGTGCACACACACTACAAAATAAAGAGATGTAAGATTGGTACTGAATAAAATGTATGGGTTATACAAATTTCCTGTCACAGAAGCATACTAAATTTATAGTTATGTAAAATATCACTATTGAGACAAACAAGACGAGGAACATATGGACCATTGTTATGTATTTTGGGCCAATGCCCTATGAAATTATAATTATTTCATGATAAAAAACCAACATATTGCCAGGTGATGGTGGCTCACACCTTTTAGTCCCAGCACTTGGGAGGCAGATGCAGGTGGTTCTCTGTAAAAACAAAGCAAGTTCCAGGACAGCCAGAGCTGTTATACAGAAAAACCTTGTCTAAAAAAAAAAACCACTAACATATAAAAACATAGGATCTGAGTTTGAATATCAAGCACATATTTAAAAAACTGGACATGGCCCTGTGCAGCTATAACCTCAGCTCTGTGAGGGACAGAAACTGGAGAATTGCCAGTGCTTACTGACTGACAGTCTGGCTCCAGGTTCAGTGAGAGACCCTGTCTCAAGGGAATAAGGCAGATAGAGCAGGACATCCAACATCCTTCTCCAACTTCCATATGTGTGTAGGTATGTGCATGGGCACGCATATGCATATATCTCATGCACATGCACGTAAACATTCATGCCTCGAAAAGACCCTAATATATAAATAAATAGAGAATAGACACCTACCCGACGATTTGTGAAGGTAGAATAACATTCCTTCACCAACACTGTTTTGATCATGTCTGGATCCGTGATAGCCAACACAGGCTGTCGGCCCTCATAAAACCTGCAAAGCAAAGAGGATTAAACCCAGCCATCTAGATTTGATAGTTGGAGGCATGCCAAGGAATCCAGAATCTGATCCAAATGTTATATAACCAACACCTTAGTTATGCAACATGAGCACCTAGTTCAAGTTAGGGATTCTGACCATAGGTCACTGGCATCTCATGAAACGAAGTATAATGTAGGACATTCAGGGAGGGGCAAACACAAAATAGCTCTATACAGAGATCATAATTAGAACTAAATTGGAGTATATGTTACCTGGATGGTGCCTACATGAATATTGCCCATGTACTATTTTTCATAATTTTGCATGATCAAAATATTAGAATACCAAAAAAGATATGAAGTGAATGGAAAATTGAAAGTAAGTAACTTAAGTTCAAAATAGTGGAATATCCAGACACTGGACTGAAACTCAGGTGAACCATCCCTGAACTGTCAAGTCCTGGAGAAAAATCAAAATATGCGACTTTCTCCTCCAAAATCTGTCTGTGAAGCACAACACTGGCAGACATATGGGATCTTTGGTAGGAAAAGCCTCCCAAAATCTTCATAATACATAGCTTATACTCCTGTGGGCTTTGACATTTCCCGTCTTCCCAATGGAAGTTGCCATAATACTTACCCCCACATTTTCCCATATTTTTTATGACATTGTTTGTCAAATTCCCAGAAGCCCTGGAAAGAGAAAGAAAATAAAAATCCATAACTATTTTAAATATACTCTTCTCACCTCTAGTTGGGGCACAAATGATTTGGATCTTACAAAATCAGGTTTACTGTCTACCCCTAGACAGCAGTGAGAGGGGCATTGTTATTCGTAGCTGTCGGAGTAGAAAGGAGATTAAGTTGCTAGAGGTATTTGAAATGGGGATATTAAAGTTTCCCGAATTTTCTCCCAACATTGCAAATACACAAAAACTCACCCTTGATTGTGAATAATTGCCTATGCTTGGCCATTTACCCTTCACTACAAATAACAGCTAACAACATGTCTCTAAAGATTTCGCTTCTCCACATGCTGTTCCTAAAATCCCAAGACTCTTTGAACTGTTCCCTCCATAGACACAATGGAGAAACAGAAGCTAAGGGAATGCCAGTGAGATCCACTAAACTCCTTACCCAGCATCTTTTTCATTTATTTCATGCCTCTTTCCTTAGAAGACTAACAGAATTGTGACAGTGAAGAGACCAGTGGCCTCCTTTAATTTAGAGCATTTAGTCTCCAGCAACTTTCTGAGTGAGAAGGCAAGTGAATAAGAATGATAATGAGTGGGCTGAAGAGATGGCACAGTGGTTAAGAGCATTGCCTGGTTTGCCAGAGGACCAGGGTTCAATTCCCAGCACCCACATAGCAGCTATCTGTAATTCCAATTCTAGGGGGACACCTTTGTGGGCACCCAGAACTCATACACAGACTTGTATGCAGGCAAAATACCCATACACAAAAAAAAAAAATTTTTTTTTTAAATAACAAAGAGAGTTTGCCTTTATTATGGCTCTCTGGCAACATGGAAAAATGGGGAGAGGCCACCTCTACACAGAACACAGCAAAGGAAAGTACTTTCTCCTCTACACATAATGTTGGAAATGAAATACTTGCAATGAGTCTCTGACACCTCAAAAGAAAACTTCTGCTAAGTTTCAGTTATAAATTCTAATTATGCAAATAAAAATTCCAGAAGCGCCGGGCGGTGGTGGCGCACGCCTTTAATCCCAGCACTCGGGAGGCAGAGCCAGGTGGATCTCTGTGAGTTCGAGGCCAGCCTGGGCTACCAACTGAGTTCCAGGAAAGGCACAAAGCTACACAGAGAAACCCTGTCTCAAAAAAACAAAACAAAAAAAAAAAAAAAAAATTCCAGAAGCATGGCTGTCCCTTGCTAGAATCTGCACTAGGAACAAAGGACATTGCCCTTGGAGGATCACAAGTCTGAACATCAAGTCCTCAACATGAGTGTTGGTATGTCAAAGGTCTGAGCTGATGAACTGCGCCAAACCAGATTTTCCAAAGACTAACAGCAAGGCCTTCAAGAAGCTGATCTTGTCTCAGATGGAAGCCAAAAATAGTTTCTGAAATGCTACCTCAGTTCTACTCAAGATCTTGTCTTTTTATTGATGGACCTAAGCCAATCTTGGCAAACACAAGAAGAAAGATAGGGAGCCCAGTGAACACTTACCTTCTGGTGGTAAGCAAAAATTGAACCCAAGAAAGGCAGAGGCTTGGGCCCAGGAATTCCCAACTTTTTAAAAATCCCATGTGAATGGGTTCCATACCTATGAAGTAGAAGAGAAAACTAGTAGATTGGGATTGTCATTGTATGCTATAGTGGCTCACCAGTTGTGGATACAGACACTATAAAATTCAAACAAGGGAGGCAACATGTAGGCAACAAATAACAAAAACTCCAACAGCAATAATTATTTTTAGTCTTCACATCTTCTCCATGGGACTCTCAAAGACCACAACCAGCAAGTGTATCTGAGAGTTTTCTCTTGAGAGAGGAAGCATATTCTCCACTTCCTTGTAACTCATACCTGAAGGTATTTCATTTCATCACTGGCCCATCCTCTTCCTTATCCACCTGTACTAAGGGATTTACATGACCGGACAGACAGGTATAGCAAACACTGATGAATTTTTTAAAACCTGATAAGCAAGTTTATTTCAAAGCATACATGCGATCTATACCACGTATTTGTTTATGCATTAGGCTCCCATTCCTGGCATTATCATAAACAAATGAGTAAATACATCAGTTGTCGCAAATATTGAAAGCAACAACCCCATTTTAACTTTTTGAAGGAAGGTCCTGGGATAGCTAGAGCTGAGAGAAAGAAGGAAATGAAACATTTCCATTAATTGTAAAATATTATCAGATGGAAAAGATGTTGCACAATACTTTAAATACTTACCTATTGTTTAAAGATAAATAAAAATAAAACCACGTTTGAATTTTTCATTTTCACATCATTATGAATGTCTAACTTTCCTTAGAGTAAAATGGTGACAGAAGTCACAGACTCATAGTCTCTCTCTCTCTCTCTCTCTCTCTCTCTCTCTCTGTCACACACACACACATGCATGCATGCACGCACTCATGCACACACACAGAAAGAGAGACAGAGATAGAGAAAGAGATAACAGTGATTCTCAACCTTCCTAATGTTGCAACCCTTTAATACAGTTCCTCATGTGGTGGTGACCCAACTGTAAAATTATTTCGTTGTTGCTTCATAACTGTACTTTTGCTACAGTTATAAATCATAATGTAAACATCTGATATGCAGAATGTCTGATATGTGACCCCTGAGAAAGGGTCATTTGACCCCCAAAGTGCTCTTGACCCACAGATTGAGAACAGCTGCAGCAGAATGAGCTGGGGATGGTGGCCACATATGCTTTGAATCCCAGAAATCGGGATAACCTCTCTCCTTCCCTCACTTGTACAGGACTCCCTTCATTGAAAGGAAATCCTGGGATGGATGTTTTGACTGATGCTCCCAGTAGAACTTAGAATTTTGGTTACAGATTGCCTGCCGTTTGAGGATGCCAAGAGATCTCAAAGCCAGGGAGGAGTAACTCCTTATACTGAGGCTAGAGGATTTGAAAGAAAAGAACCAAAGTCAGGTCTCATTTGCTCTAAAGATTCATCATTTATGGGAACTAGAGAGATGGCTCAGTGGTTAAGAGCACTTGTTGCTCTTGCAGAGGATCCGGAGTCAATTCCCGGCATCTATATGGTGGCTCACAGCCATCTGTACGTAACTCCAGTTCCAAGGGATAAGATGTCCTCTACTGACTTCCATGGGCAAAAATAACACATGTAGTGCGCATATATACATGCAGACCAAGCACTCACATAAAATAAAATGATCAAATATAATACAAAAAGATTCATTACTTAGAAGCAAATAGTTCAACAAATTATAGGTAGAAGGACTGAATTGGGGGAAGACAGAGAGCTCCAGGGAAGGATAACAAAACAAGGAAGAGTCTGAGCCTACCATATAGCCTGGAGTATATTAGGGGCATTGTATAAATGGTCTTAGAAGTGGGACAAGGGAGCAGAAACTAGCCATGTGCACATGAGGCAACACTAAACATCTCGTGTATCAGAGGACACAGGTGAAGATGACACAGAAGCTCCTCCCATCCCCACAATCCCAAGACCTTGCAGAAGAGGCCTCCTCCTATCATACGCAGTGACCAGCTATTTGTAATCTGCTTCTGCTAAGCTCTGGTTGGTTAATCTGGGGAAAAACCGAGACTGAATCAGAGTATACCCCAAGTATAACTGAGGTCACTCAATCCTCCTATCCACAGAAAGTGGAGTTTAGTAGAAGGGGAAGGCCTACTTATCCCCTTGGAGGGATTTGCATAAGACCAATAGCAGCACCTTAGGTCTTAGCATCTTACACTCAAGCAATGTCCCCTTCATTTTCTCTTTGGATTTTCCAAACAGGTAGAGGAAAGAATTATCCAATTCACATCCCCAAGTCTTGATCACTGAGGAGAGGAGCCTGGGCAGTTTACTCACAGGTAGAGGAGTACCAGGCTGGTAACCAGGAGCATCCAGGTTTCCATGGAAAAGTTTGGGATCAGGTCCATTGCCGCTTTCTTTAATCAAGTCTCTCTTTTGTGTTTTATTCTCAGCTCTGTGTGTTGTGCCTTTCAGGTCTGAGCCTGATGAGTTCCCTTCCCCACCCAGCTGTGATTCAAGGAGGCCAGCCTGCAGTGCTTAAGTACTGGGAAAGGGGTTGGCCTGGCCTTGCAGCCAATGAAAACACCAGAGTGTTCCACCCACAGTTCCATGAGTCAAGTGCACTCTCTATCTTAGCAGTTGGCATGGTACCATGGATGTGCCCACTTTGATCTTTGAATTCATTTGGTAATAAATATTAACCAAAAAAAATGCAACCAGTGATTTCATTATCACTGAGTGCAAAGGTTATTGCTTCTTATCAGAAACTCAAACGAAATCCTTGGCTTTAATTCTTTTCTAGTAGTTCTGTCCTTGTTTGCTTTCTGTAGTTATGATAAAAAAAAAACCACTATGATCAAAAACAACCTGGAAAAAGGGGTTTATTTCATATTGCAACTTATGAAAGAAAGTCAGGGCAGAAAATCAAGGTATAAATCTGGAGGTAGGAACTGAAGCAGAGCCCATGGCTACTTACAAACTCGCTCCCTGTGGCTTGGTCAGCCTGATTTATTCCCCACTGGAAATGGTTCAGAGAGCTGGGAAGGGTCCAAGGATCAAAGACACTGGGACATGAGAGTTCCCCCTCCTTTATAGACAATTTACATAGTGCCTTCTGAGTTTTGTGTGTATGTGTGTGTGTGTGTGTGTGTGTGTGTGTGTGTGTGTGTGTGTGTGGTTTTCAAATTCTGTTTTGTTGTATGCAGCCCATGGTCAGAGGATGTGGTGGTTTGAATGAGAATGGCCCCTGTAGGCTCATATATTTGAACACTTATTCCACTGTTTGGGAATAATTAGGAGGTCTGGCCTTGTTGGAGAAGGTGTGTCACCGGGAGTGGGCTTTGAGGTTTCTAAAGGCCATACCATTCCCATTCTCTCTCATTGCCTCTTGCCTTCGGATTGGATGTAAACTCTCAGCTACTGCTCCAGTGCCATGCCTGTCTGTCGCCAAGCTCGCTGATCATGGACTCACCCTCTGAAACTAAATTGCCTTGGCCATGGTGTCTCTTCACTGTAGTACAATAGTTACAAAGAAAAGGGGGGTTCTATCCTTCCTCTGTCATTGGTTTACCTATTTGTCAATCTTGATGCCTCTGGAACCTCCTTCCCTGCTGTTCTCCTACATCAGGTGTAGCTGATAGGTTTATTTCTACATCCTCTCCTGCATTCCTTTCATTGTCAGGAAGACGAATGGAACCAGAGATCACCATGGTTAAGCAAAATAAGTCAGATTCAGAAAGACAAGTATTGCACATGGAATCTTTTTAGGTTTTACTTTATTTTTTCAGTCATGTTGGGAGTGCGTGCACATGTACACCCATGGGTGGGTACCTGCAGAGGCCAGAAAAGTACAGTGGACTAGAACTCCCCTAGAACTGAAGTTACAGACAGTTGTGAGCCACCCAACATGGATGCTGGGCACTCAGCTTCAGTCCTCTGTAAGAGCAGAAAGTGTTCTTAACCACCTAGCCATCTCTCCAGGTCCCTCATATGGAACCTTACAAACAAAAGGCCTAGACAGAGAAGAATGGTTATAAAGGAATAAAGAGGGGACCATAGGAGGGTAACAAGTTTGAGTAATGAGAGGAAATATGATCAAAGGGTCTTATGTAAAATTTCATACTGAACTCCCTTAGAATTTTGGACAATTTATTACACTCATTTTTTTTAAAAAAAAAAGGAAGCCAAGTAGTTTGTGGTGGGACAGTAGGAAAACTGTCTTGACAGCTTGACATCAGGTACTGCATTGCACCTCACCCATCACAGGCTCAATGGTGTAAAAAACATAAAGTCATTTGAAAGATTGCTTTGGGAGTTTCAGGGCAACCTGCTCACACAGAGCCACCTTGCTGTGACAGTTTCCCTAAGAAGATGGAACACAAACACCTATTAACCCCAGATAAGGAACTGATGACAGACCAAAAAACAATTACACCCAAGTCCAACTTGGCAAATCAGCTGGTTTATTGAGATTACCTGCAGGAGTAGGGGTGAGAAGTTCCTTATCGGAACATGGATAGCTCAAAGACATCACGCAAAGTTTGCTCATCCATCCCAGTATGAGTAATGACTCAAAAAAAAAAAAAAACTTGAGCCCTATAACTCTCTGGACATTTTTCAGGTACCTTAATAGGTCATAGAGTCTCCTCTCCTCAGCAATCCTTAGTGCTTATAAAGCTTTGAGACGGGAGAGCCTTGTACAACATCAACATCAAGGACTAACTGATCCTTTTGAGTTGTTTCCTTCCTGAGTCTTAATAAGCTTCCCTTTAGAATTTCGTGAGTGTTATGCAGATTCATTTTTGAATTTCCTGAGATTTAAGGCATTTCCTTCCAGGATGGAACGACTCAGAGAAAACCGCCGCATAACAACCCAAACAAGTGCTTGTCCACATTCAACGATCAAGCCACGCATAGGATGCCACAGCTGTGGTCCAAATTGGCCCTTTAACTGCTATATCTGTTAGCAGAACTTGTCGGCATCTGAATTTCATAGGAATGCAGATTGTGAGCATTGAGAGGGACGGTCACGGAGGTTTCCATAATACTGCACAGGAAAGCCGAGAGGACAGAGCCTGTGTTCAAGTCACAATCCCCATGGCAGTTCCTGAAAAGAGGACAGGTGAAACTGTGAGAGTGAAATTAATGCTGTAGTAGAGACCCCTATGAAGGGACTCTAGCCAGCCCAAGCATGGCAAGCATGGCTCTGGCAGGCCTTGACCTTCTCCCCCACTCTATCTGTCTTGCTAAAAACCATTAGATTACATTCCTAAAGCTAGCCACCAAGGTCTATTCCCTTATTTGACCTCTTCCTCCTCCTGAAACTGACCATTGAGGTCCAGCTATCAAAGTATTGAAGTTCAGCAATCAGAAGCCCCCTTTGGCTGCCATAATTAACATGCCCAATTAAAATTAAACAACTCTGCCGGGCGGTGGTGACGCACGCCTTTAATCCCAGCACTCGGGAGGCAGAGCCAGGCGGATCTCTGTGAGTTCAAGGCCAGCCTGGGCTACCAAGTGAGTTCCAGGACAGGCGCAAAGCTACACAGAGAAACCCTGTCTCGAAAAACCAAAAAAATAAATAAATAAATAAATAAATAAAATTAAACAACTCATCCTAACATGGGGTTTCTCATTTTACCTTTATAAACCACCCTTTGCCTATGAACATGTCTATCTCCCTCTATCCAAGTGCAGTCCTTTTGTTGTGCCCAGATTGTGACCCCCAGAGAGACCACCAAAGATGAGCATGCCGGAATGCAAAAGCAAGGTTTAATTCTGAATATCCAATACAAGCCTAGGCAGGGACTTCGTCAAATACATCCAATGCAGTGGAGGCTGGAAGAAGTGCCCGCCTGTCTGCAAGCTCAGTTTTTAAAGGAAAAAAATCACAAGGTTACATCATTTAGGGGTGCTAGTACGGGTACAATTCTGATTGGCTCGCTTCTAGGGGCTTTCTAGAAATCATGGCTTAATCTTACTTCTGAGGGAGTGGTTGCCCACCACCATTTCTCATTGGCTGCCCTCAGGTGGGGGCATTTCTGTGGTCAGTTACCCTGGAAACCAGGGAGAGGACATTCCATAGTCCGGCAGTCATTACCTAGTGACTACCTTGTGACTCTGTACTTTTACACTTCCTGGTTTCTGGAATCTGGACTGACTTGTTTCAGTAACTATTGGCCTATTCCTAGAAGGAGAAATCTTAGGCCTTAGTTTTTTGGGTGAAAGCATTTTGGTCTTATTTCTAAGATGGCTCATTTTGGTCTCACACTTTGTCACCACAAGGCAAAGGCCCCTTCCCCATCTCCCTTGTCCCCTTCCCCTTCTCCCTCTTCCTCTATCTCCTGGCTTTGTCTCTTATTACCTCCTTTTGCCCCTCTGGGGCAAATAAATCTCCCTTGTGCTGAGAACTTGGTCTTGGGGTGTCCTGAGCAGATACTGGTCCCTATACCCCAGATGCTAGAGATGGACATCTACAACATCTACTGAGGAAAGACAAGGCCATTCAGCAGAGGGTAACATGGATGGCAGCCAACAAGGCCATAGGGACAGAGAGAGCTCTATATGCTACCATCTGATCTGAATGACAGATGTGGAATCAGAGGACTTGATTCAAGGCCCAAAGTCTGAATACCCTGTGGACTAGGTGCACCACTGTCCTTTTTCACAAGGTCCTTCTATTTCTGTAGAAGGGGGCCTTGATTAAAAGCACACATGTGGTTCACCTCTGGAATCTCTGGGATGAAAGGATCCTACACAAAGGCATGAAAAGAAGTAGAAAGGAGCTTGGGTATTTCTTGCAGGCCGCAAGAATATATTATAGAGATTCAGCTGTGTGTTAAAGCTATTCCATGACTGGCCAAGAGTCCTGTCAAGAGGCAAGCCATTTATTACAAATATTTGGTGCTACCCAGCCTTTAACATTCCAGCTGTCTTCTACTATAAAATTCCTACGTGCTAAAATATTTTCAGACCTGCTGAACTTCTAGGTAACTTCCCTGCGGGAGCCAGTACCTGGATAAGGTCAAGTAAGCAAAGACAAGCTGGCAGGAGACTCATAGCTTTGTTTCTTGTGCAAATGAAGCCCAGACCATCCCCCCTGACCCAAGGCCCAGTGGCTCTCCAGAGCAACTGACTGAGAACAAAAGAGGTTTTTACATATCTAGGTGAGAGTTAGAATAACATTCCTGAGGAGGCAGAGAACCATGTGACCAGGGAAAGAAAGGGCAGGCATTTTCTGTAGAAACGGATAGAACAGCATGGTGAGAGAGAAGAGAGGAAGACAGAGGTTCCATAGAGGGTAAGCAGATCTCAGGTAGAGTTTTCTGAGTGCCAGGAGTAGAGAGTAGCAGTGATGGAGAAAGAGGATACAGAGGACGAAGATGAGGCTGGAAGCATAGGAGTTTAGTTGTTACAGGACTATATGAGCTAGGGAGCTGGACGGAACTGCAGTTATGGAGACAGGATTTCATCCCAGAGAAATAGAGTAGACAGATATAGAGCTTGGTATGTCTAGAGTTATTCCTCCTGCCTTGAATGCCTGGTGGAGCTATAGCTGAATTGATAGAATTTTGTCTTAGAGGAATAAAGTTAATACACATAAGAACATAGTGTACGTAGATTTTTTTCCCTGATATCCCACGCCAGATGTAGCTAACCCCCGGGAACCCTGGGTACTCCATAGGTATTAAAGGCACACATGGGAACCTGAAGATGTGCAGATGAACTAGGGTTGAAACTCCACTGAATTCTCATACATTTCTGTCATTTTCTTTCACTTCACCAGGCAACGTCATGTAGAGTTATGCTGCTATCTCCATTTCAGAGGTGTTAAAACTGAGTTTCAGTGACTGTCAGCAGCTTTACAGTTGCAGTTTTTTAATTTTTTTTAGATTTTTTTCATTGTATGTGTGTGAATGTTTTACCTATGTGTATTTATGTCCACCATGAGCATGCCTGACGACCTAGGAAATCAGAAGAGGGCATCAGATCCCCTGGAATTGGAATCACAGGTAGTTTTGAGCCACCATGTGGGTACTGGAAATCGAACCTAGGTTCTCTGTAAGAGCAACAAGTACTCTTAACTGCTGAATCATCTCTCCAACCCCACATATCAACCTTTATGGCCACAAAAACATTATCTATTATGTAAATATGGGGGGAGATTTAATTCCTTTAGTTGGGACTGGGAATATGACTCAATTGGTAGAGTGCTTGCCTATTATGCCCAAGACCCTGGATTTGATCCCAATTACTAGATATAACCTGGCATGGTGGCACAAATCTGTAATCCCATGGGAGTAAAAGATCAGGAGTTCAAGGTTATCCTCTGCTATATAGAAAGTGTGAAGCCTGAAAGACCCAGACACAGTTCCCCCAGAAACCCAAAAGAGTTGAGGAAAGAGATATCTTAAAAGTGAGTCAGTTCCCCCTTCCTGGAGAGGGTAAAATCAGGTGCTTTCAAAAGAACAAAGTCAGGATGTCTGGTGGTAATCGATTAACCACGAGATGCCCCTCTCCGGAGATAACATGACCAGACCCCAGAGATGAGTTGTAAAACTCCTGACAGGGCAAACAGATAAGCTAAAATAAGACAAAGTCCAGGCCCGGGAAAAACTGGACCAATCACGGATGGACTCGTACTAACCCCCTCCCCTCTAAGAAATTTTATGGGTTTTGCCTATAAAAACTAACTTCCCCAAGAAAGAATAGCTCCCCCCTGCCTCACTGCGCTGAGGCCAGTGAGTGCTGGAGATGAGTTCCCTGTCGCACAACTTGTAACAAAGATAAACCTTGCTTTTGCATTCTGGTATGCTCGTCCTTGGTGGTCTCTCTGGGGGTCATGATCTGGGCACAACAAAGCCCACTAGTGGAAGCCCATGAACTGTGGACTGGTGGCTGTGGAGCCCCCATGGGACTGGACTAGGCTCTCTGGATACGGAGGACTGTTGTTTGGCTCTAACTGTTTGGGGGACACCCAGGCAGGGGGATCGGGATCTGTCCCTGGTGCATGGGCAGGCTTCTGGGAATCCAATGCCTGTGGTGTGACGCCTTGTGCAGCCTTGGTGCAGTGGGAAGGCGCTTGGACCTGCCTAGGCTCAGTATGCCGGGCTCTGCTGACTCCCCATGGGAGACCTTGATTTGGGGGATGTGGGGATGTGGAGTGGCTTGGGAGAGAGGGCTGGGGGGTGGGAGGAGGGAGGAGGTGGGATCTGTGGGTGATACATGGAGTGAGTAGAAAATTTCTTAATAAAGAAAAATGAAAAAAAAGTGTGAAGCCAACCTGGATACATGAGACTCAGCCTAAAAGAGGGAGGAGCTTGAGAGAAGGCTCAATTAATAAAGTGACTGCCATGCAAGCACCAGGATATGAGTTCGGATCCTCAGAACATACATGAAAAGTCACATAGGGTTGTGAGCCTGTAGCCCCAGCCTGGTGAAGACAGGCAGATCTCTGAGGATCCCCAGCCCATCAGCCTAACCTAATCAGTGAGCCTCATATTGAGTGAGAGACGCTGTTTCAAAACATACAGCTGAAAGGTATGGAGAGATGGTTCAGTAAGTAAGAGCATTTGCTATTTTTTTGTTTGGGTTGGGTTGGGTTGGGTTGGGTTGGGTTGGGTTGGGTTGGGTTGGGTTGGGTTTGGTTTGGTTTGGTTTGGTTTGGTTTGGTTTGGTTTGGTTTTAGACAGGATCTCATTATGTAGCCCTGGCTGGCCTCAACCTCCCTATGTAGAACAGCAGGCCGGCATCAAACTCACAGAAATTCACCCACTTCTGCCTCCCAAGTGCTAGGATAAAAGGCATGGGACGTGTTTGCTGTTCTTGCAGAAAATTGGAATTCAGTTTCCAGCAGTCACTACAGGCAGCCTGTAACTCCAGCTCTAGGAGGTCTGGAGCCTCTGGCCTCTGTATGCCATTGCGTGCATGTGGCATACACACACACACAGACATAAGACATAAGGGTGTAAAAATAAAATAAATCGCCGGGCGGTGGTGGCGCACGCCTTTAATCCCAGCACTCGGGAGGCAGAGCCAGGCGGATCTCTGTGAGTTCGAGGCCAGCCTGGGCTACCAAGTGAGTCCCAGGAAAGGCGCAAAACTACACAGAGAAACCCTGTCTCGAAAAACCAAAAAAAAAAAAAAAATAAAATAAAATAAAATAAAATAAATCCTTAAAAAGAATAAAGGTGGAGAGTGATTGGTAAAGACAATTGATGTCAGTCTCAGGACTCTTCACACACATGCTTGCACATGTTCTCATGTGCATACAGCACACGCACACAGAGAATCGTTGTGGCAGACTAATAGCATCGCCCATTCCCTGACTGTGGGAAGATGCTGGAGATTCAAGATTGCGACAGCAATCTGACTGAAGTTCCGAGTCTTGCCTGTGGCTCCCCACTCAGCAAACCCAGTACGTGTCTTCTAGAACTAATACTCATTCTTATCATGGCAGGGGCAAACAAGAGTGAAGTCACAGCAATGTAAGGGTGTTGTGTGGAAGCTCCCTTTCTATGCCCCCAACCAAAGAGCACAGAATCCATGAAAACAGGAAGGGATTACTTTGTCGCAGCTGTTGAGGACTTAATGAGCTCACCCAAATCCAAAACCCTTTTTGTACTTTCAAAATGTAAATCCAGGCTAAGGAAAAAGCTCAGTGAATGGGGTGCTCACCACCTAAGTCTGAGGATCTGAATTGGATCCCCTTAAATCCAAGCATAAAAAGCCACTCCTGTGCCACCAGCACTTGAGAGGCAGAGGCAGGTGGATCCCTGTGAGCTTGACTCCAGTCTGGTCTACAAAGTGAGTTCCAGGACAGCCAGGACTGTTACACAGAGAAACTTTGTCTCAAAAAAAAAAAAAAAAAAAAAAAAAAAAAAGCCATGCCTGTGATCCCAGTGATAGGAAACAAAGACAGGAAAGATCCCTTGGGGTTACTGGCCAGTCAATGTAGCCAAATCAACAAGCTCCAAATCCAGTGAGTGACCCTGTCTCAAAAAGTGAGGTGGTCATGGGAGGCCAGTCCCCGTCCTGAACAGAAGAAGAGGAGGAGTGGATTGGGGGTTGGGGGAGGAGGGAGAAGGGAATGGGATGAAAGGAGGGAGGGGAAACCATGGTCAGGATGTAAAATAAATGAATAAATTTCATTAATAAATAAATAAAGTGAGGTAGAGAACAATTGAGAAAGACTCTCGATATTGACCCTTGGTTCCAAACATGCAGTTTCACAATGCAAGAGCAAACAGACACACAACCATTCACAAGAGGTAAAACCCATCTGGAACTAATTACGTTTTGCTCTGAAAAACACACTTAGTTAAGAGGCTCTTGTGACTATATATAATATGACCTTCCCCTGTCCTATCCACCTGTAAGCCTGTAGTCTCACTGGGTGGGATAGCCTGGTTATTCCTTGAGATTAAAGCCCAGGCAACATTAAGGCTAACTCACTGTGTAAGGTCTTAGCCTATTAATGAAGGAATGCTTTTGAAAATTACAAGGTAGTAATTTTCAGCATGAAGAAACAGGTACACTGAGAACTGAGCTGAAGATGTGAAGGTACATACTGTGTGCTGGAAGTGCATCCTAACCTCTGACGTGTACCGAAGCATTCACTGCCTGCTGAACGTGGAATGGACAGGTGACTCACAGCCAGGCGTAAGCTGAGTAACAGCCAGATGCAGCCCTGGTTGCAGATAGGAACAGTTGTTAATGAAAATACACTGAGCTGAAATTAATCATCCAGGTATTAGATACATACAGCCTTATCAATATTGAATTGCTTATCTTTTTCTGTGTCCCTACCAAGACAAAGTTCGTTCTTGCATAACAGTAAAGCAATCATTAGGCTCAGAAATAAATATAATCATGCTTATTGATCTATTCCCAGTTTTAGTACAAAAGCCTGGACTCTGGGAATCCCATGAGAAGAGGCTGAGCCACCCATCCCCCATGTGATAATTAAGGAGACAGATAAATGTGAAGGACAAAGGAGACTTAATCCCTGACACCATATTAGGAACGGATAAAAGGATTCATTGACTGCAAGTCTGTCTCCTAAAGTCTAACAGTTTTTGGATTGTGTGTGTCTGTCTGTCTGTCTATCTGTCTGTCTGTCTGTGTGTGTGTGTGTGTGTGTGTGTGTGTGTGTGTAGTATATGCATATGTGTGTGCAGTTGCACCCACCCTTATGAACACAGGTGTCTTCCTCTATTGCTTCTACATTTTTGTATATACTTTTTAATTTTATTACATTTTAAAGTCTGGTTTGGGATGTGTGGGTGTGTGTTACAGCATGCATATGAAAATCAGACTGACAATTTATTCTCTCCTTTCACTGTGCAGGTCCCACAGATGGAGCTCCAGTCTTCAGACTTGGCCACAAGTGACTTTATCCGCTTGAGCATATTATATTAAAATTTCATAAGTCACAATCTTTTTTAATATTTATTTTTAATCATGTATATGGGGACAAGAGTGCACATGAATGCAGTTGCAAATCCAGGCCAGAAGAGGGAGACAGATCCCCTGTAGCTGTAGTTACAGGTTGTAGTCAACAGTCAGAAGCAGAAGCTGGGAATGAGGTCCCCTGAAAGAGAAATACACACTCTTAGCCACTGAACCAGCTCTCAGTCCCACCCCTTTCTGTTTGTAGATATACTCTTTTTTTTATGTGTATGAGTGTTTTGTCTGCGTGTGTGCATACACACTACACACATGCTTGGTTCCTGCGGAGGTTAAAATAAGTGTTGAAAGCCCTCAAATTGGAATTACAGATAGTTGTGAGCCACCATGTGGGTGCTAGAAACAGAGCCCAAGCATTCTGCAAGAGCAACACGTGCTCTTAACTGCTGACCCATCTCTCTAGTACTCCCCCCGTTTTTAGTGTGTGTGTGTGCACACACGCGTGCATGTATGTATATGTACCCACACATGTATAGAGTAAAGTGCATTTTATTAAGATAAGGTGTCTCACAGAATCAACTAAGCAGATTTCATAGGGCTCACAGAGACTGAAGCAGCAATCACAGAGCCTGCACGGGTCTGTGCAAGGTCCTCTGCATACATGTTATAGTTGTTTAGTTTGGGGGTTTTGTGGGACTCCTAACAGTGGGAGTAGGCGTTGTCACCAACTTTTTTGCCTGCACTTGGGACCCTTTTCCTCCTGCTGGGTTGCCTCATTCAGCCTTGATACAAGGGTTTGTGCCTAGTCTTATTGCGTCTTGTTATGTACTGTTCAGTTGATATCCCTAGGAGGCCTGCTCTTTTCTGAAGGGAAACAGAGGAGCAATAGACCGGGGGTGGGAGGTAACTGGGAGGAGTGGAGTGAGGGGACACTGCGGCTGGGTTGTATTGTATGAGAGAAGAATAAAAATAAAATAAGTTATCATTGAATGTGAAAAAAGATAAGGTCTCTCAATTGATAGTTTTTAATATGTCTGTATGTGGTGTATGTGCATGTGTGTGTGTTCATATCTGCATGTGTGGAGATGCACATGAGGTTAGGGCGGTTCATGTATGTGTGTGCACATGCCTGTGGAGGCCCGAGGTTGGTGCTGAGTGTCTTCTTTGTCACTCTCTACTTGTTCTAGTTCGATTTCTCTTGCTGTCATTCAAAACTCGGCCCAAAACCAACACAGGGAGGAAAGGATTGCTTGGCTTATGCATCCAGATCGCAGTCCACCTTTGAGGAAAGTCCGGCAGGATGCCACTCGGGAAAGCAGAGGCCGGAACTGTGGAGGGATGCTCCTGGCTGGCTTGCTCACTTGTTTGCTTGCAGACCCATGCTTAGTTTTATACAACCTGGAACCACATGTCCAAAGAATGGTGCGGCCCACAGTGAGATGAGCCCTGCATCAATTAATAATCAAGACAATCACACACACACACACACACACACACACACACACACACACACACACACACACACACACGTGCCCAGGCCAATAGTCTCTGGCAACTCCTCAGTTGGGGTTTTCCCTTTCGAAAACACCACTCCGGGCTGAAAACTAAGGCTAACCACCGTTGCCTCATATACTGAAGCAGGAGTGGTCAGTTGAACCTGGAGCGAGTCAATATGGCTAGTCTCAATAGCTAGATGGCGCTAGGCATGCTCTGTCTCTTCCTTCCAAGGGTAGAATTACAGGAGGCCTGTCATACCTACGTGAGTTCTGAGAATCTCAACTCCAATTATCATACTCGTGCTTAGAGCTTTAACTGCAGAGCCATCTCCACAGCCCTGGTTGTTTTCTTTAATTGTGCAGATTAATAAGGTTTGCTCTGATACCACAATATGCATAATTGATTGTATCTCTCCATCCTCCTTCTACCCCCACCCTCTTTGCTCCCATCACCTACTTTTTAGTCTCTGATAATCCCTCCTCTAATTTCAGGGTGTCGCTGAGATCTACAATAACCTCACATGCTCAGATATCAAAAGTGTGGCTCCCAGTGGGATAGCGTTGAGACACAAAACCTTTGGGAAGTGACTGAGCATGAGGGCTCTGACCTTATCAGTGGATCAGCTCACCAATGGATCCATCGTTTCACGGGCTACTGGGAAGTGGTGGAGACTTTAGCATGTGCTACTAATTGTGCTATTACCATCCCTTGCCAGGAAGGTCTGGCTGTGGGAGTTCCTAAAAGTCCAAGTCTGGACATGAAAACAAGAATGGAAAAGAAGTGAAACATGAAAGTGATTATGTTTGATATAGTAAAGCCAGGAAGGAGCAGAAGGGATGCCAGCCACCCTGAGTTCTGTCTCCCAGGTAACAGTGGTGGGGAATAAAAGTAGGAGGCAAAAAGCGTGCACGGTCAAGCAGTCTCGGCATTTAGAAATTTTCTCTGGATTGACTATACACTATTGACAGCAGTAGGAATGCTGTTGTTGCCTGGGGGCAGTTTCGTCTCTAGTCAAAAGATGATTATTCGTCACACCTGCTCTTCTTGGAAGCCAAGGTCAATGGAGGAGAATGTGACTCACAGAAAAGGACAAGTCTGAACAGAAAGATGGAGCTGGTTCCCTTAGGGTTAGTGCAATGACTAGGGAATCCTAGACCGTGCTCCGGTCATGGGGAGCAGGATAACGTAAACCTTGTGGTTGACAACATGCTCATTATTGTGTCCCTGTAAATCCTGAAAATATCTTAATAACCTTGGTGTCTTCAACCTTGAATAAGGATTATTTATTATCTATCTGAGTGCTTGTTCAGGGATTGATTGACATGTGTACACGCAGAGTTGAGCAAGAATCCAACCCAAAACTGAGATACAAAATGAACACTTAGATGGCAAGCTTTCATCCTCTCACCGGGACATTTCTGTTTACTAGAAGATGCTGTCTCTAAAGTTGGAGGGAGTAGATTACAGGAGCCAGGCTCTTGAAGGGCATATTTTTTCCTTAACTCCCTGTGTCTCTTCCTGACTGCCGTGAGGTGAGCCAATATCCACCACCTATTTCTTGAGTCACCACAGACCTGAAAGCTACAGATCCAAATGACTATGGACTGAACCCTGAGAAAAGGAGTGAAAATGTTTCTTCCCATGAGCTTATTCTTCTCAGGTCTTTTAGCAACAGAAAACTGTCTAACACAAACTGCTGAGAAATAAGGTAGTTGCTGTCTCTAGACCTAATGCTGCGATTCACAAGCTTTTAGAATTGATTTGTGATGAATGATGAGAAAATATACAAACTCACAGAAGCTGAGCAACTCACCACTGGATGAAAACTGGGCCAAGACAGAAATCAAGAAGGAAATTTAAAACTTTTTAGGATTGAATGAAAGTGAAAATACAGCATACCCAAACTTTCGAGACACAATGGAGGCAATTTAAAAAAACAAGTTCATAGCACTACATACCTACATCAAAACACTAGAGAATTCTTGCATCAATCACTTAATATTTTTTTCTTTTTTAATGTTCTTAAATTAAATAGAATTATATCACTTCCCCCCTCCCCTTTCTCTCCCCAAGCCCCTCAGCCACCTTCCCTTCAAACCCTGTCATGCCCCCCACTCTCCACTTGATAGCATTTTTCTTTTACTATATATGTAACATACACAGATAAATAAATACAACCTACGGAGTCCATTATTGTTGTTTACCTGTATATAGTTTCAAGGCTGACCACTCTGCACTGGGCAACCAATAATGGGGCTCATCATTTATCCACCATTATTGACATCGTCCCAGAGATTCAGAAATAGTTCAATACACATAGACATTATAAACATAATCCACCATATATAAACAGACTAAAAAAATGATCATCTCATTAGATGGAGAAAAATCCAATATTACTTCATAACAAAATCCTGGAGAGACTAGTGATACAAGGGTCATATCTCAACATAATAAATACAATTTACAGCAAGCCCACAGCCAACATCATCCTAAACAGAAAGAAAATCAAAGTATTTCCACTAAAATCAGAAACAAGGCAAGGATGTCCACTCTCCCCATACCGATTCAATACAGTCCTTGAAGTCTTATCGAGAGGTATTGTAGTTTTATCTTAATATTTTGGGGTATGTCATTAGCCTTTATATGTCTTATTGGGGGTTGGTTGTTTGGTTGTTTGTTTGTTTGGTTGGTTGGTTGATTGGTTGGTTTTGTTTGGGTGGGTTAATTTTGAGGCTAAAACTCACTATTTACCTGAGAAGGACCATGAACTTCTGATCCTCATGAGTTCAGAGATCACACACATATACTACCATACCTAATTCCATGCACTCCTGGAGATCCAAGCCAGGATTTTGGGAATGCTAAACACTCTACCAACTGAGCTGCATTTCCCTATGCCTCCTTTCAAAACATTTTTTTGTGTTGGGTTTGGGTTTGGGTTTTACTTTTTCCTTAGTCCTTCAAGAGCTTCATGGTGTGCACCCAATAGTGTTTGTGTTAGAAAATAGATGACAAACCAGAGGAATCTGAAGTCAGAGCTTGTTCAACAGAAGTTACGAGCTTATTGTGGAAAACCTAAGAAGGGCTCACACCCATATTCAGATAATGAGAGTGTTTCTCTTACAAGCTAGGGAAGTTTTGTTGGGCTAGAAGATTGAGAAGGGAAGGGGATGTATGTGTGGTCAAGTGTGTAACACAAATATTAAAAGGTCTTATTAATAAAAAAAAACTCAGAGCCAGATATTGGGGTGAAAACTGAAAGATCAGAGTAACAGAATAAGCCAGCCATGTTCTTACCTCTACAAAATCCTCACCCCCAAGAGAGAGACTTCCTGTTTACTTATGCCTTATATAACTTTCTGTGCCCTGCAATCTTCCTTCATTCCTAGTGCTGGGATTAAAGGCTTGTGCCACCACACCTAGCTCTGTTCCCAGTGTGGCTTTGAACTCACATAGATCCAGACAGATCTCTGCCTCCCGAGTGACAGGATTAAGGGTGTGTGCCACCACGGCCTGACCTCTATGTCTAATTTAGTAGCTGGCTCTGTCCTCTGATCCCCAGACAAGCTTTATTGGGGTACACAATATATCACCAGACAGGTGGCCAAGTTTCCTCTTTCTCTGAAGGCATTGGTTATTGTGGTGTGGTTGAATTCAAGCACTTAGAATGTTTTGTAGAATACTCTGTGCCAATCTTAGAACAAAGAGTTCATGTTCAGGGTCAAAGATGGCAGCACAGTTATTCTATCAGTTTGCACGATGGAAATCATACTACAATAGTAGAGTTACAGATTATCCATGTTATTGATGTGCTAGTCAAAAAGCAACAGGAATCTGCTCAAATCAGTTTAAGGAAAATCCTATTCAAGTATATATTCTGAAAAACTACAACAGTAGTCACTAGATGAGAATATCTCTCCTCAACACTTTCTTCAGAGCCTTAGCAACATCCTTATTCCTCAGAGTATAAATAAGAGGATTCAGGGTGGGAGTAATGATGCTATAGAAAACAGAACCAACTTTGTCTTGCAATGGAGTGCGCTGGGACCTGGGCCTCATATAGGAGAATATGCAGGCACCAAACCAAAGGGAAACCACAAGGAGATGTGAGCTACATGTAGCAAAAGCGTTTCTCTTACCCCCAGCTGAACGCATCTGAATGACACTGTGGAGAATGAATCCATAGGATGTAGAGACAAGGATGATGGGGAGGAGGAGAAGAATAATGGTGCTGATATAGACTGTGTTCTCATACACAGTGATGTCCCCACACACCAACTTCAAAACAGCTGGAAATTCACAGTAGAAGTGGTGGATGATTCTTGAACCACAAAAAGGGAAGCTCATCAAGATGGATGTGTGGATTAGGGAGTTCACAGATGCACTCAGCCATGACATGGCAGCCATCATCACTCCCACTCTTTTGCTCATGAGCACAGTGTACCTCAAGGGGTGGCAGATGGCAACATAGCGGTCATAGGACATGAGGGCCAGGAGGAGACACTCTGCACCACCCAGAGACAGGTACAGGAAGTGCTGGGTGGCACAGCCCACAAACGAGATGGACTTCTTGCCAGACAGGTAGTTGTTAGCCATCTTGGGAATGGTTGTAGAGACGTGCATCAGATCCATGAGGGACAGCTGGCTGAGCAGGAAGTACATTGGTGTGTGAAGACGGGGATCGGCGCAGATGAGGAGGATGGTAAGGCTGTTGCCACTCACTGCAGTAAGGAAGACCAGCATGATCAGGAGGAAAAGACAAAAGTGGTTGAAGGAGTCATCAAAGAGCCCTTGAAGGATGAAGTCCTCCAGAGAGGTCTGGTTCCACCTCCACATGCTCCCTTTCTCAGCCCCTGAGTGAACAGGGAAAAGACAGAAGTGTCATGCAAGAAACACAGCTTTACAATGAGCACTTCTTTTCTCAAGAAAAATGTGAAGAATATTTTCTCTTTATTTTACATATTTGAAATGTCTTTGTATGTATTCACTGGACATGATACTAGGTCACATGTGGACATCTTGTACAAGTGTATATCTATTTCTAATGTGCAACAATTCTAATATCCAAATCATACTTTTAAAAAGGGAAACCTAAAACTCTTTCTTAAAAAATCATCATCACTGTGAAGTTCCAGAATATCTGCATTCTATTGAAAGCCCACTTTGGGAGCTGAGGTGATATCTCACCAGAATAACACAAGGTACTATGCAAGCCTAATGACCCAAGGTTGATCCCCGAGACTTAACTGAAAATTATCAGATCTGGATGGGGAGAAACACTGTCAAATGCTGTCTTCCGGACATACTATGCTCACTGCACTCATGAACTCACCACAGTTAGGACCACAAGCACAAGGTCAAGTCAGCAAAATCAACCAGCATCCCATCAAGGAGTGTAAACCAGACTGAGTAAGCTACAAATAGAAGGGGGAAAGAGCTCATGAAGATAGGGGAGGAACTTGATGGAGGAGGGAGAGGAAGGAGTCAGGGTGGGTCTGATCAGATACATATGGAATCCTCTGAGGGTTGCTGCTTCTGCATTCTTCTTTTCTTAAAAGATTAGCGGGTTTTGGTTCTATAAGGGACAGTCATATGAGAGTCACTGTATTTCATACTGTTCTTCTGCAGAGTAAAGGACAGTTTAAAGTAGTGGTTCTCAACCTTCCTAATGGTGCAAGCCTTTAATACAGTTCCTCATGTTGTGGTGACCACCCAACTATAAAATCATTTTCAATCCTGGTAATTTTGCTACCAATATGAATTGTCAGGTAAGGATTTTCCGTGATGATTCACAGATTGAGAACCACTGGTTTAAAGAAACACCAATGAATAGTAAGATAAAACATAACGAAGCCACTCCATACACACACACACACAGAGAGAGAGAGAGAGAGAGAGAGAGAGAGAGAGAGAGAGAGAGAGAGAGAGAGAGAGAGAGAATGAGCAGGAGATATCTCCTGCATATATTTGTGTCCATCAAATTGTGAATCATGAACAGGAGAAACTAGGATTGTAGCATTTCATCAGCCAAGCTTCCCCATCTATACTTTATCCTCTCCCATCTGAACACTGCTATGATTGGCCACTTAATCTCCATGGTGAAGGCTAACAAACAATTCTAAATTGATCTTACAAGTATTACCCTATCTCCCTTTGGTTTTCTTTTTTCCCTCTCTATTGTTTTATAGCAATGTCCACCTGATTGAAACACTCCCTAAAACATGAAGGAGGGAAGATGCTGGTGAGACTCAGGAAGTAAACAAACTTCACACATCTAGGAAAGCTGAAATTTGCAAGAGCCTTAAGGGTCCCTTCCCAAAGACGTGGAAACAGTAAAGAGAGGTTAGCTAGGCAGGAGACTCTAAGCAGCCATGTTGCTAAGAAGAGACTCTCTTCCAGTGTTCTCCCACTCTGTCCCTCCCCCAGCTCAACCATCCCATTCCCTCATGTTCTCATGCCCCATCCCCTTGATAGAGGCAGACATTACGGGATTAGGCAGAAACTGGGTGCTAGGAAATTCACAGGAAGTCACAAGGACAACCTCACACTAGACCATTAGCAATAGTGGAGAGGGTATCTGAACTAGCTTTCTTCTGTAATCAGATTGGTGACTATCCTAACTGTCATCATAGAGTCTTCATCCAGTAACTGATGGAAGCAGATGCAGAGATCCACAGCTAAGCACCAGGTCAAGCTCCAGGAGTCAAGTTGAAGAGAGGGAAGAGGGATTATATGAGCAAGGCGCATCAAGATTATGATGGGGAAATCTACAGACACAACCAAAACAAGCTCTTAGGAACTCAAGAACATAAGACTGACAGCTGTGGAACCTGCATGGGACCAGACTATGCCCTCTGCATACCGGAGACAAATGTGCAGCTTTGTCTGTTTGAGGGTCCCCAGCAGTAGGATCAGGATCTATCCCTGGTGAACGAGCTGACTTTTTGGAGCCCATTACCTATGGTGGGTTACTGTGCTCACCCTTGATGCAAGGAGAGAGGCTTGGTTCTGCATCAACTGAATATATCAGGCTTTGCTGACTCCCCATTGGAGGCCTTACCCTTTTGGAGGGAGGGCTTAGGAGTGGGGGAGCAGTAGGATGAGAGGGGAATCTGTGGTTGGTACAGAAAATGAGTGAAATAATTTCTTAAATAAAAAAAGAGAGAAGAGACTCTCCTACCAGTGGGGCTGGCTGCAGGTCATGCACAGAGCTCCAGGGCTGTGTTGCTCTCATGAATCATCATGAGTGTTGGAATGGGCTTTTCTGCGATGCAGCTACTTTTGAGTTCTCCCTGTTCCTGCAAGTAGACATTCCACCATTCTCCAATAAAATCCTTGGTTCACCACATTAAACTTTACTGTAGTCATTACTTTGGTCTCTCATGGATTCTGAGATGAATAGATGCAGTGTTGCCATGTGTCCCTGGAGAAAAGTCTCACACAGAACTCACTAAAGACCCACCAAGGTCATCATCTATTCCAGATTGTTTTTGTTCTCAAACAAAGAACTCAGAACTAAATGCATTCTTCAAAGAATAATTGAACCAATGAAGAGGCATATTTCTTAAGCTATATGTTGACCAAGGCACTCAATGTCTCACATTTAGGGCTATCGCCTTATTTCAGTCTTATCCTATGAGGATTAACATATGAAACTTTAGTCCAGTAAGATAGTTCCTGGATGAAGGAACCTTCCTCCAAGCTTGACAACCTAAGTTCAACCCACAAAGTCCAAATGACAAAAAAAGAAAACTAAATCTACAGTTGTCCTCTGACCTCCATACACATACCATTGAAGGTCATGGACATACAAATTAAGTAATTAATTAAAAAATAAATAAATAATGAAATAATTTTAGAGACACAAATGAAGTTCTCCTCTGCTACTCCTGATTACTTCAGTAGTTGAGAGATGTATATACATACATACTTAGCCATGTACTTCTCAATCTCTTACCTCATCTGTATCCAGCCAATGTTCTCAGTGGACACTCATATCAGAAGCACATCTCAGTATCGGGTTCCTTGCTTCCTCTAGGCATTTCCTGACATTTCCCCCATTCTTCTTCTGGCTCTTCAAAGACCTTTTTCTCTGCCTTCTATGGAAGCTGTCCTCCTGTGCTGCCTCAATAATACTTTCTGACTTAAGGGATAGCTGATGTTGGACAATTTACAAATAAAAGTTTCCAGGACACTGCAAACCCAGCATTATCATACCTGGCATTTCGTTAGCAAAGACCTGGGGTCAGAACAAGCATATGTGTGCAGTGGAGCTGGCAGGAGAGTCCAACCTGACACACTCACACAATGGCTACTATTATGCCAAACAAGCCCTCCCTTTAGTGCACATCACACTCCTTTCTCTAAGCCCAGACATCTTCATTCACCAGTGGAGTTGCATTATTTACCCTAATAGCAGCAGCACAGGAGCAATAGGACTCTCACAGACTGTCCACAGTCAGAACTCCTCCAGCAAACACCACCTCAATCTTGCTCAGATCTGTGTCCTTATCAGCCTATTGGCAGGACAGATTGAGCAACACAGCTTCTGCCATCCATGCTAGTTGGACATCACATGCCAAGTGTTCTCTCTGACTCTAAATCTCTCCTGTAGTCCTTTCTATCTCAGCTTCAGACACTGGGCAACAGGGATTTCCAGGGATGTGATACAGTTTTGATCATCACATTCCCAAAGCCAAGAAAAATTAGAATTTGGGTTTGCCTGCCATTTGGATTCCTAAAGCTCTCTTTATAGATATACTCTGCTTCTGTTATTAAGATTGAAATCAGCAGATCTAGTCAAGAAGGCCCTTTCTGACTCTAAAAATGTCACTAAAGACACCAGAATGGACTTGGCCTGGTGTGAGTCAGACATGAGGAAAGAGGAGCACCATCTATGAGAAATGAAACCTCTCCAAGCACATGGGACCTATGATGCCAGCTGAGCCAAGATGACAACACTAAATTGGCAGCTTAGGGACTCTCCCACAAAGAGTGCATTCTGGACCTCTCCTGGGAATGCCTACCCCAGACACCAGCTATTATATGTTCTGCCAAGACTTTATTTACTTGGAGTTTGAGGGGTCAGGGGAATAAGGTATCTGTGAAGCGTTGGCCCTGAGGATAATGCAGAAATAGTCTCACTAGGGATGAATTAACTATGATGAACCATTGCTAGTCATGGTTTCTTGTTTTAGAACACATATCTCTCTTGCCTCTGTCTGTCCAACCCTTTGATAGGTTCTAAGCGAACATCTGAGAAGGAGTGTGTCCCTAGAATGCTGAGATGCAAGCAGAGCATGGATATCTGTATTGAAAGACTCTAGAGAATCAGTCACTATGCTAGGAAGCCTCAGGAATCATTCTCTCTCCCCATCTCCTACACAGGATTGGGGTTATAGGTGTTCATGGCCATGCTCAACTTTTTACATAAGTACTGTAATTTAGTTGATACAATGCTTGCCTCGAATACATGGAGCCGTAAGCATTACATAAACCAAGTGTTGGTTACAGGTCTGTAATCCCAAGTGGAAACAGGAGGATCACAAATTCAAGGCCATCTTCGACTGACATAGCAGGTGTGAGGTCAGCATGATCTGCATAAGACCCCACCTCAAAAACAATGGCAAGGTGATAAAATGGTGCCTGAATAAGAAAGCAGGAGATGACACAGAACTGTAGTTAGTTTTATATGAAGGCTTTCCTGGTTCTGATTATTTTCTAAGTATTCTCAGCCAAGTCTGTAAGAAGTATAAGAAAGAAGAGATCTGTGTTTGGAAAGAATCATTCTAGCTCCTGTGTGGAAGTAAACAGCAGAGACAGGGATACCAGATTGTTGCTGTGGAGCTGGAAAGAGGGGTCAGCGATTAACATGCCTGGGTCTCCAGTTTGGAGACCTGAGTTTGCACCCCAGAACCCATGCACAAGTCACACCTGATACAATGCCTCTGTAATCCCAGCATTCCTATAGGCAGATGAGAGGGGGAAACAGGACAGTCCTTTCCCTAGTATACAGATAGCTGTCTCCTCTTTGTGCCCCCACAGGTCTTCTCCATAAAATCTCTTATTTGTCTACTTGGATCTGGGTAACTCTACCCAGGATGATTTTTTCTAGCTCCATCCATTTACCACTCCACAAGATGTAGCCCACACCTGACATGATTGGATGGCCAAGAACCTGAGATTAGATAGGCCATAGGCCAAGGAACAAAACACAGACTATTGTTCTTCTAAAGGAACACAGCAGTAATATGACTCCTAATGACTTTCTGCTATACCCATGCATCAGTACCTAGCTTGGCCATCATCAGAGAGACTTCCTCCTGCACTACATGGGAACTAATACAGAGACCTGGGATAATAATGTGAATTGAGTGTGAGACTTCATAATGTTCAGTCCTAAATGAGATATGTTCATAAAACCTCTCTGCTCAGGGATCAGGGAGCTATGTGGAAGAGGAGAGAGAAAACTAGAGAGACACCGGGCGGTGGTGGCACAGCCGGGCGGTGGTGGCGCACGCCTTTAATCCCAGCACTCGGGAGGCAGAGCCAGGAGGATCTCTGGGAGTTCGAGGCCAGCTTGGGCTACCAAGTGAGATCCAGGAAAGGTGCAAAGCTACACAGAGAAACCCTGTCTCGAAAAACCAAAAAAGAAAAAGAAAAGAAAAGAAAACTAGAGAGCCAAGGCTGATGGGTAATACCAAGGAAACAGCATCTTCCACACACAACAGGACTGATGCACATATGAACTCACACAGACTGTGGCAGCATGTTCAGGGCCTGGGCAGGTTTGAGCCAGATGGAGTCCCATCCTGAGTGGGGAAGCAGACATGAGTTCTCACCCCATCCAAGAAACAATCTGCAATTGACACCTGCTCTCAAAGGAAACCTTAGTGATCTCTCATGGAGTCTCCCTGGGTAAATAAACAATGCTTCCACCCAGCAGTAATGACCAACAGGAAGTGACCTCAGTGGGATAGTTGTCGACTTTGTCTCATATTGCTCTCTGCCTTTGTTGTCACGCTGCTCTTTTGCTTGTATGTTATGGTTTCTGGGTTTAAGTTTTTGTTGAGTTTTGGTGTGTGTGTGTGTGTGTGTGTGTGTGTGTGTGTGTGTGTGTGTGTGTGTGTGTGTGTGTGTTTTATGATTTTACTTTGCTTTTTTTAGTATTTTATACAACCCGATCACTGCTACCCCTCCTTCCTCTCCTCCCAGTCCCTCCCCTCCCAGGTCCCCTCACCCCCTCCCCATCCACTCTTCCTCTACTTCTCTTCAGAGGAGGGTAGGCCTCCCATGGATTTCAACCAAACATGGCATACCAGTTGAAGGTTGACCCAGGCAAACAAATGTGAGGAAAAATGTCCGAAAATACAGCAAAAGAGTTTAGAGACAGTCCCAGCTCCCACTGTTATGAGTCTCCCAAGAAAATCAAGCTACTCAAAAGTAAATTATATACAGAGGGCTAGTTCAGCCACTTCAATCTCTATGAACCCCTATGAGGCCAGGTTAGTTGGTTCTCTTGTGGTGCCCTTGACCCCACTGGCTCCCACAATCCTTCCTGCCCCTCTTCTGCAGGATAAGTCTGCACAATGTTTGGGGGTGGATCTCTGCATCTGTTTACATCAGTTCCTGGATGAAGCCTCTATGATGACAAATAGACTAGACACCAATCTATGAGTAGAGCAGATTATCATTAGGAACCATTTCATTAATTTTTTTGCCAGTCATGTTTGGTTTTATCCTAGGTCTCTGGGCAATCCAGACTTTGGGTCCTGGCCCTGCAGGCAGTCTCAGGGGTAGGCTCTCTCTTGTGGCATGGGTCTCAAGCTGGACCAGTTACTGGTTTGCCACTCCCACAGTTTCTGCACCACCTATATCCCAGCACAGGACAAATTGTAGGTTGAATGTTATGTGGCTGGTTGGGTATCCCAATCCAACACTGGAAGTCATGCCCTGTTACAGGAGATGGCCTGTATGCCCTATTCCTAGGGTCACCCTCGTACATTCTTGGAAATTTCCATTGCACTACGTTTTTAGTTTGTCCTGAGATGCCTCCCAATTCCAGTTGTCTCTGTGAGGACGCTCTATCTCCATCCTTCCTCCACTTAATCTTTCCTGTTCTCATACCCCCACGTCCTCTTCCGCCCATAATGTCTATTCTATGTCCCCTTCCCAGAAGATTTCCCCCTGCCCACTTGAGCCCTCCTTGTTAATTAGCTTCTCTGGGTCTGTGAATTATAGAATGGGTATGCTTTACTTTACAGCTAATATCCACTGATGAGTGAGTTCATATCATGTTTGTCTTTCTGAGTCTGGGTTACCTCACTCAGGATGACTTTTTCTAGTTCCATCCATTTGCCTGCAAATTTCAAGATGTCATTGTTTTTAACAGCTGAGTAATACTCCATTGTATGAATATGCCACAATTTCTTTATCTGTTTTTAGTTTGAGGGATATCTATGTTGTCTCCAGTTTCTGGCTGTTACAAATAAAGCTGCCATTAACATAGATGAGCAAGTGTCCTTGATGTATGATGGAGTGTCCCTTGGGCATAGGCCAGGAGTGGTATAGCTGGGTCTTGAGGTAGATTGATTTCCAATTATCTGAGAAACCACTATATTGGTTTCCAAAGTAACTGTACAAATTTGTACCCTGCACTGGGCTTATAGAGTCCACACCACACCTTTCTGTACCTTGGTTCTGGACGGTTGAACTCATATCCTCAGGCTTGCTCAGCTAGCATTTAGAAAATGAACCATCTACCCCAACCCAAGCTTAATTCTGTAGGGCTCCCTCCAACTCTGTCTTGTTCCCAATATCCCTTCAGTAAAACCATTCTCCAGCGATGACATTCAGGTCTCATGTCTCTTGCTCAGAACTCACACCAAAGCAAACACAGAATATCAGATACTTGTGTTTTATATATAAGATTGGTTATACAATTTATTAAATAAGCTGGTTGTGTAAGATTGCTGAGGCATAGGAATGTTAATTTATCCTACGCTATAGGATAGTGACAAGTGACAGGTTCCAATTCAAATATTTCTGACTTCCAATCAAAATGCAACAACAAATCCTCAGAAAACACAAAGTATTTTGGTGTTGTGGGCTTTGAGATATTGAATCTTTAGATCCCTATTTGGTGCTGCAGGTCCACTGCAGAACGAAGAAATCAGAAGCATCCCAAAAAGGATGTGAGATTTCATAAAGACAAATCCCAAAGCCCCACGAAAGCACTTGGCTGATAACAGACACTCAGTAAATTCTGTGTGAATAAACACTCATTATAAAAATTGTACATACATGTTTTCACTAAGAAAACACAAAATATGGCCAGCCATGGTGGTGAATAGCTTTAATCCCAGCACTCTGGAGGTCAAAGCCAGTGGATCTCTGAGTTCAAGCCATTGTGGTCTATATAGTGAGCACCAAACCACCCAAAGATGCATGGTGATACCCTGCCTCAAAATTATATATATATATATATATATATATATATATATATATATATATATATATATATATATATTCATTCTGACTGACCTCATTTTTATGAGAATGAGCTTTTATTATTTATTTGTGTGTGTGAATTTAGAGATGAAATGATAACCTCTTCCATCATGTGAGTTCTAGGGACTGAACTCACATCATCAGGCTTGGTAGCAAGCCTCCTTTACCCATTTAGCCATCTCCTCAGCCCCTCTCTCAATTCTTGTCTACTAAGTAAAATGACACTTTAAAGTCCTATAAATATGGCTTTCCTACCATCTATGCTTTCTTGTTTATTTATTATTTTGTGCATGTGTTTCTGTGTAGGTAAATGCTACAGCATACATGTGGAAGTCAGAGAACAGCTTTCAAGGGTCAATTTTCTCCCTTGGACAAGGTGGATTATGGGGATCAAATTTGAACTGTCAGCACCTTTGAAGCAAGAACCTTTTCATTTTGAGCCATCCTGGGCCCCACATCCACCCTTTCTTCTAAAACTTGCTTTAGACACATTTTCAATAAAAAGCAATGTGTCTGTCTTAGTTAGAGTTTCTATTGCTGTGAAGAGACACCATGATCAAGGCAACTCTTATAAAGGAAAACATTGAATTGAGGCTGGCTTATACTTCAGAGGGTTAGTCCATTATCATCATGGTGGGACATGGTGGTATGTAGGCAGACATGGTGCTGGAGAAGGAGCTGAGAGTTCTACATCTTGATCCACTGGCAACAGAAAGTGAACTGGGTCCCACAGTAGGTGTAGCTTGAGCATATGAGACTTCAAAACCTGGCCCCAATGTGACACATTTCCTCCAAGAAGGCCATACCTACTACAACAAAGTCACACGTCCTAATAGTGACACTCCCTATAGGCCAAACATTCAAACACATGAGTCCATATGGGCCATACTTATTCAAACTACCACAGTGGACCAATTATACTCTCTCTTTCAGCATGTTTTGCCTAGTTAATATAAACAATAATTGTAAAAGACCTTTGTTTCACTACCATACCTTTTTTTTCATTTTCATTGGCCTTTATGTGTCTTCTTTACCTATTTTATAATCTGTCCGTCGGACTCTCTGTCTCTATCATTTGGTTTCGATCAATTCTATCCCCCCTCATCATGTGTATGTGCATGTGTTTGTGTGTCTGTGTGTATGAGAGAGAGAGAACGATAGATACAGAGAATCCAGACCAGAGCTCAACCTTGGTTGTTACTCTTCTGGAGTCATCCACCCTTTCTGAGCCTCCTTAACCTGAAACTGCCCATTGAACCAGGCTGGCTAGACTGGGAGACACAGGCATCAGCTTGTCTCCACTTCTAAAACACTGGGATTGCGAGTTCATGCCACCATGTGAGGCTTTTTATACAAATTTCTGGGTACAGAATTCAGCTCATGCTTGCACAACAAGCACTTTACCAACTGAGCTGCTGCCCTGTATGAACTCCTCTAAAGAGATATTTTAGTATTGCCCCCCACTTCAAACAGCTTACTGGACCATAATTTGTTGTATGGCCTGCTGGAAAAAATATTGTAATAGTGAACTTCGAGCTTAAAATTTCACTCATGTCCTCCTCAAAGAGCATCAGAAATCTGGATCCTAAAAGTCTTAGTGTTTTGCCCTGATCAATGTAAGGAGTATATTTACCAAGCACTGTATCCAGGCCAGTTATAATTGCAATTCCTAGGCAACAATATCCCTCCTCAACACTTTCTTCAGAGCCTTAGCAACATCCTTATTCCTCAGAGTATAAATTAGAGGATTCAGGGTGGGAGTAATGATGCTATAGAAAACAGAACCAACTTTGTCTTGCAATGGAGTGCGCTGGGACCTGGGCCTCATATAGGAGAATATGCAGGCACCAAACCAAAGGGAAACCACAAGGAGATGTGAGCTACATGTAGCAAAAGCGTTTCTCTTACTCCCAGCTGAACGCATCTGAATGACACTGTGGAGAATGAATCCATAGGATGTAGAGACAAGGATGATGGGGAGGAGAAGAAGTATAATGGTGCTGATGTAGGCTGTGTTCTCATACACAGTGATATCCCCACACACCAATTTCACAACAGCAGGATACTCACAGTAGAAGTGGTGGATGATTCTCAAACCACAAAAAGGGAAGCTCATCAAGATGGATGTGTGGATTAGGGAGTTCACAGATGCACTCAACCATGACATAGCAGCCATCATCACTCCCACTCTTCTGCTCATGAGCACAGTGTACCTCAAGGGGTGGCAGATGGCAACATAGCGGTCATAGGACATGAGGGCCAGGAGGAGACACTCTGCACCACCCAGAGACAGGTACAGGAAGTGCTGAGTGGCGCAGCCCACAAACGAGATGGACTTCTTGCCAGACAGGTAGTTGTTAGCCATCTTGGGAATGGTTGTGAAGACATGCATCAGATCCATGAGGGACAGCTGGCTGAGCAGGAAGTACATTGGTGTGTGAAGACGGGGATCGGCGCAGATGAGGAGGATGGTGAGGCTGTTGCCACTCACTGCTGTAAAGAAGACCAGCATGATGAGGAGGAAAAGACAAAAGTGGTTGAAGGAGTCATCAAAGAGCCCTTGAAGGATGAAGTCTTCCAGAGAGGTCTGGTTCCACCTCCACATGCTCCTCCGTTCCTTAGCCCCTTAGTGATCAGGGAGAAGACGGGAGTGTCATGCAGGAAAGGCAACTTCACAATGAGTACTTCATTTCTCAAGAAAAATGTGAAGAATGTTTTCTCTTTATTTTACATATTTCAAATTTCCTTGTATATATTCATTGGACATGATGCTGGGTCACATGTGGACATCTTGTTCAAGTGTATATCTATTTCTAATATGCAACAATTCTAATATCCAAATCATACTTTTAAAAAGGGAAACCTAAAACTCTTTCTTAAAAAATCATCATCACTGTGAAGTTCCAGAATATCTGCATTCTATTGAAAGCCCACTTTGGGAGGGAAACCTAAAACTCTTTCTTAAAAAAATCATCATCACTGTGAAGTTCCAGAATATCTGCATTCTATTGAAAGCCCACTTTGGGAGCTGAGGTGATATCTCACCAAGAATAACACAAGGTACCATGGAAGCCTGATGACCCAAGGTTCATCCCTGAGACTTAACTGAAAATTATCAGATCTGGATGGGGAGAAACACTGTCAAATGCTGTCTTCCGGACATAGTATGCCCACTGCACTCATGAACTCACCACAGTTAGGACCACAAGCACAAGGTCAAGTCAGCAAAATCAACCAGCATCCCATCAAGGAGTGTAAACCAGACTGAGTAAGCTGCAAATAGAAGGAGGAAAGAGCTCATGAAGATAGGGGAGGAACTTAATGGAGGAGGGAGAGGAAGAGTCAGGGTGGGTCTGATCAGATACATATGGAATCCTCTGAGGGTTGCTGCTTCTGAATCCTTCTTTTCTTAAAAGATTAGCGGGTTTTGGTTCTACAGAGACAGTCATATGAGAGTCACTGTATTTCATATTGTTTTTCTTCAGGTTAAGGACATTTTAAATTAGTGGTTCTCAACATTCTTATTGCTGCCATTCTCTAATACAGATTCTTGTGTCGTGGTGGCCCCCTAACAATAAAAATATTTTTATTCCTGGTAATTTTGCTACTGTTATGAATTGTCATGTAAAGATTTTCCATGGTTACTCACAAATTGAGAACCACTAGTTTAAAGAAACACCAATGAGTAGTAAGATTAAGCATAATGAAGCCGATCTATCCACACCCCCCGGAAAATGATTAGGAGATATCTCCTGCATATATTTGTGTCCATCAAATTGTGAATCATGAACAGGAGAAACTAGGATTGTAGCATTTCATCAGCCAAGCTTCCCCATCTATACTTTATCCTCTCCCATCTGAACACTGCTATGATTGGCCACTTAATCTCCATGGTGAAGGCTAACAAACAATTCTAAATTGATCTTACAAGTATTACCCTATCTCCCTTTGGTTTTCTTTTTTCCCTCTCTATTGTTTTATAGCAATGTCCACCTGATTGAAACACTCCCTAAAACATGAAGGAGGGAAGATGCTAGTGAGACTCAGGAAGTAAACAAACTTCACACATCTAGGAAAGCTGAAATTTGCAAGAGCCTTAAGGGTCCCTTCCCAAAGACGTGGAAACAGTAAAGAGAGGTTAGCTAGGCAGGAGACTCTAAGCAGCCATGTTGCTAAGAAGAGACTCTCTTCCAGTGTTCTCCCACTCTGTCCCTCCCCCAGCTCAACCATCCCATTCCCTCATGTTCTCATGCCCCATCCCCTTGATAGAGGCAGACATTACGGGATTAGGCAGAAACTGGATGCTAGGAAATTCACAGGAAGTCACAAGGACAACCTCAGACTAGACCATTAGCAATAGTGGAGAGGGTATCTGAACTAGCTTTCTTCTGTAATCAGATTGGTGACTATCCTAACTGTCATCATAGAGTCTTCATCCAGTAACTGATGGAAGCAGATGCAGAGATCCAGTCAAGCACCAGACCGAGCTCCAGGAGTCAAGTTGAAGAGAGGGAAGAGGGATTATATGAGCAAGGGGCATCAAGATCATGATGTGGAAATCTACAGAGACAACCAAAACAAGCTCTTAGGAACATAAGACTGACAGCTGTGGACCTGTATAGGACCAGACTAGGCCCTCTGCATACAGGAGACAAATGTGTGGCTTGGTCTGCTTGAGGGTCCCCTGGCAGTGGTATCAGGATCTATCCCTGGTGCATGAGCTGGCTTTTTGGAGCCCATTACCTATGGTGGTTTACCGTGCTCAGCATTGATGCAAGGAGAGAGGCTTGGTTCTGCATCAACTGAATATATCAGGCTTTGCTGACTCCCCATTGGAGGCCTTACCCTTTTGGAGGGAGGGCTTAGGAGTGGGGGAACAGTAGGATGAGAGGGGAATCTGTGGTTGGTACAGAAAATGAGTGAAAAAATTTCTTAAATAAAAAAGACAGAAAAGACTGTCCTACCAATGGGGCTGGCTGCAGGTCATGCAAAGAGCTCCAGGGCTCTGTCGCTCTCATGAATCATCATGAGTGTTGGGATGAGCTTTTCTGCGTTGCAGCTACTTTTGAGTTCTCCCTGTTCCTGCAAGTACACATTCCCCCATTCTCCAATAAAATTCTTGGTTCACCACATTTAACTTTGCTGTAGTCGTTACTCTGATCTCTCATGGATTCTGGGGTGAGTATATGCTGTGCTGCCATGTGTCCCTGGAGAAAATTTCACACAACACTCTCTAAAGACCCACCAAGGTGGTCATAAATTCCAGGTTGTTTATGTTCTAAGCAAAGAACTCAAAACTAAATGCATTCTTCAAAGAATAATTGAACCAATTAAGAGTTAAGCTATATGTTGACCAAGGCAGCTCAATGTCTCATCTTTACAGCTATCACCTTACATGACTATTTCAATCTTATCCTATGTGGATTAACATATGAACCTTTAGTCCAGTAAGATGGTTCCTGGATGAAGGAAACTTCCTCCAAGCTTGACAAACTCAGTTCAACCCATAGAGTCCAAATGTAAAAGAAGAAAACTAAATCTACAGTTGTCCTCTGACCTCCATACACATACCATTGAAGGTCATGAACAAATAAATTAACTACACAATTAATTAAAAAATAAATTAAAAATAAAATAATTTTAGAAACACAAATGAAGTTCTTCTCTGCTACCTCTGATTAATCAGTAGTTGAGAGATGTATACACATACATACTTAGCAATGTACTTCTCATTCTCTTACCTCATCTGTATCCAGCCAATGTTCTCAGTGGACACTCATATCAGAAGCACTTCTCAGTATCTGGTTCCTTGCTTCCTCTAGGCATTTCCTGACATTTCCCCCATTCTTCTTCTGGCTCTTCAAAGACCTTTTTCTCTGCCTTCTATGGAAGCTGTCCTCCTGTGCTGCCTCAATAATACTTTCTGACTTAAGGAATAGCTGATGTTGGACAATTTACAAATAAAAGTTTCCAGGACACTGCAAACCCAGCATTATCATACCTGGCATTTCGTTAGCAAAGACCTGGGGTCAGAACAAGCATATGTGTGCAGTGGAGCTGGCAGGAGAGTCCAACCTGACACACTCACACAATGGCTACTATTATGCCAAACAAGCCCTCCTTTTAGTGCACATCGCACTCCTTTCTCTAAGCCCAGACATCTTCATTCACCAGTGGAGTTGCATTATTTACCCTAATAGCAGCAGCACAGGAGCAATAGGACTCTCACAGACTGTGTCCACAGTCAGAACTCCTCCAGCAAACACCACCTCAATCTTGCTCAGATCTGTGTCCTTATCAGTCTATTGGCAGGACAGATTGAGCAACACGGCTTCTGCCACCCATGCTAGTTGGACATCACATGCCAAGTGTTCTCTCTGACTCTAAATCTCTCCTGTAGTCCTTTCTATCTCAGCTTCAGACACTGGGCAACAGGGATTTCCAGGGATGTGATACAGTTTTGATCATCACATTCCCAAAGCCAAGAAAAATTAGAATTTGGGTTTGCCTGCCATTTGGATTCCTAAAGCTCTCTTTATAGATATACTCTGCTTCTGTTATTAAGATTGAAATCAGCAGATCTAGTCAAGAAGGCCCTTTCTGACTCTAAAAATGTCACTAAAGACACCAGAATGGACTTGGCCTGGTGTGAGTCAGACATGAGGAAAGAGGAGCACCATCTATGAGAAATGAAACCTCTCCAAGCACATGGGACCTATGATGCCAGCTGAGCTAAGATGACAACACTAAATTGGCAGCTTAGGGACTCTCCCACAAAGAGTGCATTCTGGACCTCTCCTGGGAATGCCTACCCCAGACACCAGCTATTATGTGTTCTGCAAAGACTTTATTTACTTGGCGTGTGAAGGTTCAGGGAAATAAGGTATCTGTAAAGAGTTGACCCTGGGAATAATGTAGACATAGTCTCACTAGGGATGACTTAACCATGATGAACCATTACTAGAGTTATGGATTCTAGTTTTGGAACATTTATCTCTCTTGCCTCTCTCCATCCAACCCTTTGAGAGAGTCTAAGCAGATATCTGAGAAGGAGGTGTCCCTAGAATGCTGAGATGCAAGCAGAGCATGGATATCTGTATTGAAAGAATCTAGAGAATCAGTCACTATGCCAGGAAGCCTCGGGGATCATTCTCTCTGCCCATCCCCTACACAGGATTGGGGTTATAGGTGTTCATGGCCATGATCAACTTTTTACATAGGTACTGTAATTTAGTTGATACAGTGCATGCTTAGAATACTGGAGCCCTGAGCATACATAAATCAAGTGTGGTGTCACATGCCTGTAATCCCAAGTGGAAACAGGAGGATCACAAATTCAAGGTCATCCTCAACTGACATAGCAGGTGTGAGGTCTACATGATCTACATAGGAACCCATCTCATAACCAATGGCAAGGTGATAAAAATGATGCCCAAATAAGAAAGCAGGAGATGACACAGAACTGTAGTTAGTTTTATATAAAGGCTTCCCTGGTTCTGATTATTTCCTGAGTATTCTCAGCCAAGTCTGTAAGAAGTATAAGAAGAGATCTGTGTTTGGAAAGAATCATTCTAGCTCCTGTGTGGAAGAAAGCACCAGGAACAGGGACACCAGATTGTTGCTGTGGAGCTGGAAAGAGGGGTCAGCAATTAACGTGCCTGCGGCTCCAGAATGGAGACCTGAGTTTGCACCCCAGAACCCATGCACAAGTCACACCTCATACAATGGCTCTGTAATCCCAGCATTCCTATAGGCAGATGAGAGGGAGAGACAGGACAGTCCTCTCCCTAGTTTACAGATAGCTGTCTCCTCTTTGTGCCCCCACAGGTCTTCTCCATAAAATCTCTTATTTGTCTATTTGTACCCAGGATGAATTTTTCTAGCTCCATCCATTTACCACTCCACAAGATGTAGCCCACACCTGACATGATTGGATGGCCAAGAACCTGAGATTAGATAGGCCACAGGCCAAGGAACAAAACACAGACTATTGTTCTTCTAAAGGAACACAGCAGTAATATGATTCCTAATGACTTTCTGCTGTACCCGTGCATCAGTGCCTAGCTTGGCCATCATCAGAGAGGCTTCCTCCTGCACTACATGGGAACTATTACAGAGACCTGGGATAATGTGCAGAGAGTGGGAGACTTCATAATGTTCAGTCTTAAATGAGATATGCTCATAAAACCCCTCCCCTCAGGGGTCAGGGAGCTATGTGGAAGAGGAGGTAGAAAAGGAGTAAGAGCCAAGGCTGATGGGTAATACCAAGGAAACAGCATCTTCCACACACAACAGGACTGATGCACATATGAACTCACACAGACTGTGGCAGCAAGTTCAGGGCCTGGGCAGGTTTGAGCCAGATGGAGTCCCATCCTGAGTGGGGAAGCAGACATGAGTTCTCACCCCATCCAAGAAACAATCTGCAATTGACACCTGCTCTCAAAGGAAACCTTAGTGATCTCTCATGGAGTCTCCCTGGGTAAATAAACAATGCTTCCACCCAGCAGTAATGACCAACAGGAAGTGACCTCAGTGGGATAGTTGTCGACTTTGTCTCATATTGCTCTCTGCCTTTGTTGTCACGCTGCTCTTTTGCTTGTATGTTATGGTTTCTGGGTTTAAGTTTTTGTTGAGTTTTGGTGTGTGTGTGTGTGTGTGTGTGTGTGTGTGTGTGTGTGTGTGTGTGTGTGTGTTTTATGATTTTACTTTGCCTTTTTTAGTATTTTTTGCAACCCGATCACTGCTACCCCTCCTTCTTCTCCTCCCAGTCCCTCCCCTCCCAGCTCCCCTCACCCCCTCCCCATCCACTCCTCCTCTACTTCTCTTCAGAGGGGGGTAGGCCTCCCATGGATTTCAACCAAACATGGCATACCAGTTGAAGGTTGACCCAGGCAAACAAATGTGAGGAAAAATGTCCGAAAAGATAGCAAAAGAGTTCAGAGACAGTCCCAGCTCCCACTGTAATGAGTCTCCCACGAAAACCAAGCTACTCAAAAGTAAATTATATACAGAGGGCTAGTTCAGCCACTTCAATCTCTATGAACCCCTATGAGGCCAGGTTAGTTGTTTCTCTTGTGGTGTCCTTGACCCCACTGGCTCCTACAATACTTTCTGCCCCTCTTCTGCAGGATAAGTCTGCACAATGTTTGGGGGTGGGTCTCTGCATCTGTTTACATCAGTTCCTGGATGAAGCCTCTATGATGACAAATGGACTAGACACCAATCTATGAGTAGAGCAGATTATCATTAGGAACCATTTCATTAATTTTTTTGCCAACCATGTTTGGTTCTATCCTAGGTCTCTGGGCAATCCAGACTTTGGGTCCTGGCCCTGCAGGAAGTCTCAGGGGTGGGCTCTCTCTTGTGGCATGGGTCTCAAGCTGGACCAGTTACTGGTTTGCCACTCCCACAGTTTCTGCACCACCTATATCCCAGCACAGGACAAATTGTAAGTTGAATGTTATGTGGCTGGTTGGGTATCCCAATCCAACACTGGAAGTCATGCCCTGTTACAGGAGATGGCCTGTATGCCCTATTCCTAGGGTCACCCTCGTACATTCTTGGAAATTTCCATTGCACTACGTTTTTAGTTTGTCCTGAGATGCCTCCCAATTCCAGTTGTCTCTGTGAGGACACTCTACCTCCATCCTTCCTCCACTTAATCTTTCCTGTTCTCATACCCCCACGTCCTCTTCCGCCCATAATGTCTATTCTATGTCCCCTTCCCAGAAGATTTCCCCCTGCCCACTTGAGCCCTCCTTGTTAATTAGCTTCTCTGGGTCTGTGGATTATAGAATGGATATGCTTTACTTTACAGCTAATATCCACTGATGAGTGAGTTCATATCATGTTTGTCTTTCTGAGTCTGGGTTACCTCACTCAAGATGACTTTTTCTAGTTCCATCCATTTGCCTGCAAATTTCAAGATGTCATTGTTTTTAACAGCTGAGTAATACTCCATTGTATAAATATGCCACAATTTCTTCATCCGTTCTTAGGTTGAAGGACATCTAGGTTGTTTCCAGTTTCTGGCTATTACAAATAAAGCTGCCATTAACATAGATGAGCAAGTGTCCTTTTGTTATGATTGTATGTCCCTTGGGCATATGCCCAGGAGTGGTATAGCTGGGTCTTGAGGTAAATTGATTTCCAATTTTCTGAGAAACCACTATATTGGTTTCCAAAGTAACTGTACAAATTTGCACTCTGCACTGGGCTTATAGAGTCTACACCACACCTTTCTGTACCTTGGTTCTAGAAGGTTGAACTCATATCCTCAGACTTGCTCAGCTAGCATTTAGAAACTGAACCAACTCCCAAAACCAAGCTTAGTTCTGTAGAGTTCCCTCCAACTCTGTCTTGTTCCCAATATCCCTTCAGTAAAACCATTCTCCAACGATGACATTCAGGTCTCATGTCTCTTGCTCAGAACTCACACCAAAGCAAACACAGAATATCAGATACTTGTGTTTTATATATAAGATTTACTATATAATTTATTAAATAAGCTGGTTGTGTAAGATTGCTGAGGCATAGGAAGGTTAATTTATCCTGTGCTATAGTGTTTACGAGTGACAGGTTCCAATTCAAATATGTCTGACTCCCTTTCAAAAGGCAACAACAAATCCTCAGAAACGCAAAGTTTTTTGGGGTTGTGGACTTTGAGATATTCAATCTTTAGATCCCTATTTGGTGCTGCAGGTCCACTGCAGAACAGAGAAATTAGAAGCACCCCAAAAAGGATGTGATTTTTCATAAAGACAAATCCCAAAGCTCCACCGAAGCACTTGGCTGATAACAGACACTCAGTAAATTCTGTGTGATATAACATGCATTATAAAAACTGTACACACATGTTTTCACTAAGAAAACATTAAATGTGGCCAGCCGTGGTGGCGCATGCCTTTAATCCCAGCACTCTGGAGGTCAAAGTCAGTGGATCTCTGAGTTCAAGCCAGCCTGGTATACATAATGAGCACCAAATCAGCCAAAGATGCATGGTGATATCCTGCCTCAAAAGAAAAAAAAGTATAAATATATATATATATATATGTGTGTGTGTGTGTGTGTGTGTGTGTGTGTGTGTGTGTGTGTGTGTATGTATATATATAATGCTATTCATTCTCTCTGACTTTATTTTTTATGCGAATGAGATTTTATTATTTTTATTTGTATGTGTGGATTTGGAGATGAAATAACAATCTCTTCCATCATGTGAGTTCTAGGGACTGAACTCACATCATCAGGCTTGACAGCAAGCCTCCCTTACCCACTGAGCCATCTCCTCAGCCCCTCTCTCAATTCTTGCCTACTGAGTAAAACAACACTTTAAAGGCCTGCAAATATGGCTTTCCTATCATCTATGATTTCTTGTTTATTTATTATTTTGTGCATGTGTGTCTGTGTAGGTAAATGCTATGGCATACATTGGAAGTCAGAGAACAGCTTTCAAGGGTCAATTTTCTCCCTTGGACCAGGTGGATTATGGGGATCAAATTTGAACTGTCACCAACTTCAAAGCAAGCACCTTTTCATTTTGAGCCATCCTGGGCCCCACATCCACCCTTTCTTCTAAAACTTGCTTTAATCTATACACTTTCAATAAAAAGCAATGTATGTGTCTGTCTTAATTAGGGTTTCTATTGCAGTGAAGAGACACCATGATGAAGGCAACTCTTATAAAGGAAAACATTTAACTGGGAGTGGTTTACAACTCAGAGGTTAGTCCATTATCATCATGGTGGGACATGGTGGCATGTAGGCAGACATGGTGCTGGAGAAGGAGCTGAGAGTTCTATATCTTGATCCACTGGCAACAGAAAGTGAACTGGGTCCCACACTGAGTGTAGTTTGAGCATATGAGACCTAAAAATCCTCCCCCAAAGTGACACATTTCCTCCAACAAGGTCATACCTATTACAACAAGGTCATACCTCCTAATAGTGACACTCCCTACAGGCCAAGCATTTGAACACATGAGTCCATGGGGGCCATACTTATTCAAACTACCACAGTGGCCCAATTACTCCCTCTCTCTCTCTTTCAGCATGATTTGCAATTTTAAATTAATAAAAACAATAATTGTAAAAGACCCGTGTTTCACTACCATACCTTTTTTCCACTTATGTGTCTTCTTTACCTTTATTGTAATCTGTCTGTCTGTCTGTTTATCTGTCTGTCTGTCTCTATCAGTGGATTCCTATCCTTACTGCCCCTCATCATGCATGTGCCTCTGTGTGTGTGTGTGTGTGTGTGTGTGTGTGTGTGTGTGTGTGTGTGTATGCAGAGCAGAGCTCAACCTTGGATGTTACTATTCTGAAGTCGTCCAATCTCTCTGAGCCTCCCTGACCTGAAACTGCCTATTCAACTAGGCTGTTAGAGTGAGAGACACATGCATCAGCTTGTCTCCACTTCTACAACACTGGGATTATGAGTTCATGCCGCCATGTGTGGCTTTTAGTTCTGGGGATAGAATTCAGCTCATGCTTGCACAACAAGCACTTTACCAACTGAGCTGCTGCCCTGTATGAACTCCTCTAAAGAGATATTTTAGTATTGCCCCCCACTTCAAACAGCTTACTGGACCATAATTTGTCATATGGCCTGCTGGAAAAAATATTGTAATAGTGAGCTTCGAGCTTAAAACTTCACTCATGTCCTCCTCAAAGAGCATCAGAAATCTGGATCCTAAAAGTCTTAGTGTTTTGCCCTGATCAATGTAAGGAGTATATTTACCCAGCACTGTATCCAAGGCAATGGTAATTGCAATCTCTAGGCAACAATATCCCTCCTCAACACTTTCTTCAGAGCCTTAGCAACATCCTTATTCCTCAGAGTATAAATAAGAGGATTCAGGGTGGGAGTAATGATGCTGTAGAAAACAGAACCAACTTTGTCTTGCAATGGAGTGCGCTGGGACCTGGGCCTCATATAGGAGAATATGCAGGCACCAAACAAAAGGGAAACCACAAGGAGATGAGAGCTACATGTAGCAAAAGCGTTTCTCTTACTCCCAGCTGAACGCATCTGAATGACACTGTGGAGAATGAATCCATAGGATGTAGAGACAAGAATAATGGGAAGAAGGAGAAGTGTAATGGTGCTGATGTAGGCTGTGTTCTCATACACAGTGATGTCCCCACACACCAACTTCAAAACAGCAGGATACTCACAGTAGAAGTGGTGGATGATTCTTGAACCACAAAAAGGGAAGCTCATCAAGATGGATGTGTGGATTAGGGAGTTCACAGATGCACTCAGCCATGACATGGCAGCCATCATCACTCCCACTCTTTTGCTCATGAGCACAGTGTACCTCAAGGGGTGGCAGATGGCAACATAGCGGTCATAGGACATGAGGGCCAGGAGAAGACACTCTGCACCACCCAGAGACAGGTACAGGAAGTGCTGGGTGGCACAGCCCACAAACGAGATGGACTTCTTGCCAGACAGGTAGTTGCTAGCCATCTTGGGAATGGTTGTAGAGACGTGCATCAGATCCATGAGGGACAGCTGGCTGAGCAGGAAGTACATTGGTGTGTGAAGACGGGGATCGGCGCAGATGAGGAGGATGGTGAGGCTGTTGCCACTCACTGCAGTAAGGAAGACCAGCATGATGAGGAGGAAAAGACAAAAGTGGTTGAAGGAGTCATCAAAGAGCCCTTGAAGGATGAAGTCTTCCAGAGAGGTCTGGTTCCACCTCCACATGCTCCGTTCCTCAGCCCCTGAGGGAACAGGGAGAAGATGGAAGTGTCATGCAAGAAACACAGCTTCACAATGAGCACTTCCTTTCACAAGAAAAATGTGAAGAATTTTTTTCAATTTATTTTACATATTTGAAATGTCTTTGTATATATTCACTGGACATGATACTAGGTCACATGTGGACATCTTGTACAAGTGTATATCTATTTCTAATTGTGCAAAAATTCTAATTATCCAAATGATACTTTTAAAAAGAGAAACCTAAAACTCTTTCTTAAAAATCATCATCACTGTGAAGTTCCAGAATATCTGCATTCTATTGAAAGCCCACTTTGGGAACTGAGGTGATATCTCACCAAGAATAACACAAGGTACCCTGTAAGCCTGAGGACCCAAGGTTGATCCCTGAGACTTACCTGAAAATTATTAGATGTGGATGGAGAGAAATGCTATCAAATTCTGCCTTCCAGACATAGTATGCCCACTGCACTCATGAACTCACCACAGTTAGGATCACTTGCACAAGGTCAAGTCAATAAAATCAACCAACATCCCATCAAGGAGTGTAAACCAGACTGAGTAAGCTACAAATAGAAGTGGGGAAGAGCTCATGAAGATAGGGGAGGAACTTGATGGAGGAGGGAAAGGAAGGAGTCAGGGTGGGTATGATTGGATACATATGGAATCCTCTGAGGGTTGCTGCTTCTGAATCCTTCTTTTCTTAAAACACTAGCAGGTTTTGGTTCTAAAAGGGACAGTCATATGTGAGTCACTGTATTTCATACTGTTCTTCTGCAGAGTCAAGGACAGTTTAAAGTAGTGGTTCTCAACCTTCCTAATGCTACAACACTTTAATACAGTTCCTCATGTCATGGTGACCCCACAACCATAAAATTATTTTCAATCCTGGTAATTTTGCTACCGTTATGAATTGTCATGTAATGACTTTCCGTGGTGACTCACAGATTGAGAACCACTGGTTTAAAGAAACACCAGTGAGTAGTAAGAGAAAACATAATGAAGCCACTCTACCCACACCCCGTAGAAAAAGTGCCTCAGATATCTCCTGCATATGTTTGTGCCCATCAAATTGTGAATCATGAACAGGAGAAACTAGGATTGTAGCATTTCATCAGCCAAGCTTCAAGCAGCCAATACTGCTAAGATTGGCCACTTAATCTCCATGGTGAAGCATAACCAAAAAAAAATCAAATTAAACTTTCAGGTATTACTCTATCTTTCTTTGGTTTTCTTTTTTCCCTCTCTATTGTTTTATAGCAATGTCCACCTGATTGAAACACTCCCTAAAACATGAAGGAGGGAAGATGCTCGTGAGACTCAGGAAGTAAACAAACTTCACACATCTAGGAAAGCTGAAACTTGCAAGAGTCTTAAGGGTCCCTTCCCAGAGACGTGGAAACAGTAAACAGTGTCTAGAAAAGAGACTCTAAGCAACCGTGTTGCTAAGAAGAGACTCTCTTCTATTACTCTCCCACTCTGTCCCTCCCCCAGCTTGACCATCCCAATTTCTTTATGTTCTCATCCCCATTGCCCTTGATAGGGAAATTCCCAGGAATTCACAAGGACAACCTCAGGTTAGACCACTAGTCACAGTGGAGATGGTGCCTGAACTACCCCGGTAATCAGATTGGTGAATACCCTGTCATCACAGAGCCTTTATCCAGTAACTATTGGAAGCAGATGCAGAGATCCACAGCCAAGTACCAGGCCAAGCTCCAGGAGTCCAGATGAAGAGAGGGAAGAAGGATTATATGAGCAAGGGGCATCAAGATCATGATTGAGAAATCTACAGAGACAACCAAAACAAGCTAGTAGGAACTCATGAACTTAAGTGTGACAGCTGTGGAACCTGCATAGGACGAGACTGGTCCCTCTGCATACAGGAGACAAATGTGTAGCTTGGTCTGTTTTGGGGGTCCCTGGCAGTGGTATCAGAATCTATCCATGGTGAATGAACTGACATTTTGGAGACCATTACCTGTGGTAGGATGCCTTGCTCACCCTTGATGCAGTGGGAGGAGCTTGGTTCTGCCTCAACTGAAAGTACCAGGCTTTGCTGACTCCCCATTGGAAGCCTTACCCTTTTGTAGGATGGGATGGGAGTGGGGGGTGCTGGGTTGGAGCAGGAGGATGAGAGGGGGATCTGTGGTTGGTACAGAAAATGAGTGAAACAATTTCTAAAATAAAAAAAGAGAGAAGAGACTCTCCTACCAATGGGGCTGGCTGCAGGTCATGCACAGAGCTCCAGGGCTCTGTCGCTCTCATGAATCATCATAAGAGTTGGGATGAGCTTTTCTGCAATGCAGCTACTTTTGAGTTCTCCCTGCTCCTGCAAGTAGACATTCCCCCATTCTCCAATAAAATCCTTAGTTCACCAAATTAAACTTTGCTGTACTCATTACTTTGGTCTCTCATGGATTCTGGGGTGAATAGATGCTGTGTTGCCATGTGTCCCTGGAGAAAATCTCAAACACCACTCACTAAAGACCCACCAAGGTCGTCATAAATTCCAGATTGTTTTTGTTCTCAAACAAAGAACTCAGAACTAAATGCATTCTTCAAAGAATAATTGAACCAATGAAGAGGCATATTTCTTAAGCTATATGTTGACCAAGGCACTCAATGTCTCATCTTTACAGCTATCACCTTACATGGCTACTTCAATCTTATCCTATGAGGATTAACATATGAAACTTTAGTCCAGTAAGATAGTTCCTGGATGAAGGAACCTTCCTCCAAGCTTGACAACCTCAGTTCAGCCCATAGAGTCCAAATGATGAAAGAAGAAAACTAAATCTACAGTTGTCCTCTGACCTCCATACACATACCATTGAAGGTCATGGACACACAAATTAAGTAATTAATTAAAAAATAAATAAATAATAAAATAATTTTAGAGACACAAATAAAGTTCTCCTCTGCTACCTCTGATTACTTCAGCAGTTGAGAGATGTATACACATACATACTTAGCCATGTACTTCTCAATCTCTTACCTCATCTGTATCCAGCCAATGGTCTCAGTGGACACTCATATCAGAAGCACTTCTCAGTATCTGGTTCCTTGCTCCCTCTAGGCATATCCTGACATTCCCCATTCTTCTTCTGGCTCTTCAAAGACCTTTTTCTCTGCCTTCTATGGAAGCTGTCCTCCTGTGCTGCCTCTATGACACCTTGTGACTTAAGGTAAAGCTGATGTAGGCCAAGTTACTAATAACAGTTTCCAAGTCACTGCAAATCCAGCATTATCATACCTGGAATTTCCTCAGCAAAGAGCTGGGATCATAACAAGCATATGTGTGCAGTGGAGCTGACAGGAGAGTCCACCCTGACACATTCACACAATGGCTACTATTATGCCAAACAAGCCCTCCCTTTAGTGCACATTGCACTCCTTTCTCTAAGCCCAGACATCTTCATTCACCAGTGGAGTTACATTATTTACCCTAATAGCAGCAGCACAGGAGCAACAGGACTCTCACAGACTGTCCACAGTCAGAACTCCTCCAGCAAACAGCACCACAATCTTGCTCAGATCTGTGTCCTTATCAGCCTATTGACAGGACAGATTGAGCAACACAGCTTCTGCCACCCATGCTAGTTGGACATCACATGCCAAGTGTTCTCTCTGACTCTAAATCTCTCCTGTAGTCCTTTCTATCTCAGCTCCAGACATTGGGCAACAGGGATTTCCAGGGATGTGATACAGTTTTGATCATCACATTCCCAAAGCCAAGAAAAATTAGAATTTGGGTTTGCCTGCCATTTGGATTCCTAAAGCTCTCTTTATAGATATACTCTGCTTCTGTTATAAGGTTGCATTCAGCAGATCAAGAAGGCCTTTCTGACTCTATAAATGTCACTAAATACACCAGAATGGACTTGGCCTGGTGTGAGTCAGACATGAGGAAAGAGGAGCACCATCTATGAGAAATGAAACCTCTCCAAGCACATGGGACCTATGATGCCAGCTGAGCCAAGATGACAACACTAAATTGGCAGCTTAGGGACTCTCCCACAAAGAGTGCATTCTGGACCTCTCCTGGGAATGCCTACTCCACACACCAGCTATTATGTGCTCTGCCAAGACTTTATTTACTTGGAGTGTGAGGGTTCAGGGGAATAAAGTATCTGTGAAGAGTTGGCCCTGAGGATAATGCAGGAATAGTCTCACTAGGGTTGACTTAACCATGATGAACCATTGCTAGAATCATGGTGTCTTATTTTGGAACACATATGTCTCTTGCTTCTTTCTATCCAACAATTTGACAGTGTCTAAGCAAACATCTGAGAAGGAGTGTGTCCCTAGAATGCTGAAAGGTAAACAGAGCACGGATATCTGTATTGAAAGACTCTAGAGAATCAATCACTATGCCTGCAAGGCTCAACTGCTCAACTGTAGCCACCCTGTGGGAGGAAAGTAGCTTTGACAGTCACTCAGTCCATTAGACAGGCTCAGATATCTCCATCCAGAGTGGCCATAAACTGCACAGGAAAGGTAGAAAGTTGGAAAACCAGCCCATCACAGGCTTTTAACTCTAACTCTCCATAAGAGTCCTGTGGTGATGGGACTCCACACTCCCCGTAGACGACATGGACCTGACCACCATAACCTCCACAACCCAATCTTTTTTTTTTTCATTTTTCTTTATTAAGAAATTTTCTACTCACTTCACATGCTATCCACAGACCCACCCTCCTCCCTCCTCCTACCCCCAGCCCTCTTTCTCAAGCCACCCCACATCCCCACATCCCCCATATCAAGGTCTCCCATGGGGAGTCAGCAAAGCCCAGCACACTGAGCCTAGGCAGGTCCAAGCCCCTTCCCATTGCACCAAGGCTGTGCAAGGTGTCACACCACAGGCACCGGATTCCAGAATCCTACCCATAGACCAGGGACAGATCCCGATCTCCCTGCCTGGGTGCCCCAAACAGTTCAAGCCAAATAACCGTCCTCTGTATCCAGAGGGCCTAGTCCAGTCCCATGGGAGCTCCACAGCCACCAGTCCACAGTTCATGGGCTTCCACTAGTGTGTCCGGTCATCTCTGCACGTCCTCCCATCATGATCTCAACGTCCCTCGCCTGTAGTATCTCTACTCTCTCTCATCAATTGGATTCCCGGAACTGAGCCTGGTTCCTGGCCATACATCTCTGTATCTGCCTCCAATAGTCACTGGACAAAGGCTCTATGATGACAGTTAGCTTATTTGCTAGGCTGGTCACCAGAGTAGACCGGTCCAGGCACCCTCTGGACCACTGCCAGCAGACCAAGGAGGTGTCAACCTTGTGGATTCCTGAGAGCCTCCCCAGCACCCTGCCTCTTCCAATTCCCATGATGTTCTCATCTATCATGGTATCTTCCTCCCTGCCCTCCCACTCTGTCCCTGTTCCAGCATGACCCTCCCATTTCCCTATGTTCTCATCCCCCACTCCTCACCCTCTGCCAACCCCCCCCACCGCAGTCCACTCATGTAGATCTCACCCACTTCTCCTTCACAGGGTCATCCATGTATCCCTCCTAGGGTCTTTTCCTGTTAGCCTCTCTGGAGTTCCACAACCCAATCTTACACCTTCTTTAACATCTTACAGGACAATTACTGATCTTCCTCCTACAAAAGACTGATTTGTGTGCTGGAGATGTGGCTTAAGTCAAATGGGACTCTGTTTGGTGCCCAGCCCCTAATGAAACAGTAGCATGTACTAGAAATCCAAGTACAGGGGAGAAATGAAGGTAAAAGGACACCTATGACTTGCCAGCAAGTCAGCCCAGCTCAGTCAGGGAGCTCTAGGTTCCATGAAAGACCTTGTCTCAAAACCATTGTCAAGTGACTAAGGGAGATGCCTGATGGAAACCCACAGCCTTCTTATTGCACTCGTACACACTCGTGTGCAGAAACAAGTCCACACGAAGAAAGACAGATGTTTAGGGCTATCTCCCAACCCCCAAAACTGACACAAGTCTCCCTGACTTATTTATTTCCTTGTTTTCGGGATCCCAAAATAGCTCAGTCTCAAACAACAGACTGCCTCTCAAGATGGCGCCTGGATGTAGCACTCTGAAATAGAGGAGATTGAAACTGATTTCTGCTGCATTACCAGCCTGCCACACCGAGTGATTCTCACACCAGTCTCTACATGGGATTAAAAGCTTGCAAGAACATGGTTTGCGCCTGTGTATACAACCGCCAGTCTTATGATACTAAGGATGCCTGGCATGTGTGTGTGTGTCGTGTGTGTGTGTGTGTGTGTGTGTGTGTGTGTGTGTGTGTGTGTGTTCTCAATGTGCACATATTTCTTTTTATACCCATGTGTGTCCACAGATGTGGAAGCTGGAGGTGATAGCTGCCTTCTTCTTCAGTGGAACTCCATCTTGTTTGCTAGCTTTCTCAATGAATCTAGAGCTTACTAATATGACTAGATTGGCCGCTCCAGGAAGCCTCAGGGACATTCTCTCTCCCCATCCCCTACCTAGGATTGGAGTTATAGGTGTTCATGGCCATGATCAACTTTTTACATAGGTACTGTAACTTAATTAATACAGTTCAGGCTTAGAATACATGGAACCCTGAGCATACATAAACCAAGTGTGGTGTCACATGCCTGTAATCCCAGGTGGAAACAGGAGGATCACAAATTCAAGATCATCTGTGGCTGACATAGCAGGTGTGAGGTCAGCGTGATCAACATATACCACGCCTCAAAACCAATGGCAAGTTGATAAAAATGATGCCCAAATAAGAAAGCAAGAGATGAAACAGAACAGGTAGCTAGTTTTATATATAGGTTTTCCTGGTTCTGATTATTTTCTAAGTATTCTCAGCCAAGTCTATAAGAAGTAATGTGTGTTTGGAAAGAATCATTCTAGCTCCTGTGTAGAAAAAAACACCAGGAACAGGGACACCAGATTGTTGCTGTGGAGCTGGAAAGAGGGGTCAGCGATTAAAGTGCCTGGGGTTCCAGAATGAAGACCTGAGTTTGCACCCCAGAACCCATGCACAAGTCACACCTCATACAATGCCTCTGTAATCCCAGCATTCCTATAGGCAGATGAGAGGGAGAGACAGGACAGTCCTCTCCCTAGTTTACAGATAGCTGTCTCCTCTTTGTGCCCCCACAGTCTTCTCCATAAAATCTCTTATTTGTCTATTTGTATCTGGGTAACTCTACCCAGGATGATTTTTTCTAGCTCCATCCATTTACCACTCCACAAGATGTAGCCCACACCTGACATGATTGGATGGCCAAGAACCTGAGATTAGATAGGCCACAGGCCAAGGAACAAAACACAGACTATTGTTCTTCTAAAGGAACACAGCAGTAATATGATTCCTAATGACTTTCTGCTGTACCCGTGCATCAGTGCCTAGCTTGGCCATCATCAGAGAGGCTTCCTCCTGCACTACATGGGAACTAATACAGAGACCTGGGATAATGTGCAGAGAGTGGGAGACTTCATAATGTTCAGTCTTAAATGAGATATGCTCATAAAACCCCTCCCCTCAGGGGTCAGGGGGCTATGTGGAAGAGGAGGTAGAAAAGGAGTAAGAGCCAAGGCTGATGGGTAATACCAAGGAAACAGCATCTTCCACACACAACAGGACTGATGCACATATGAACTCACACAGACTGTGGCAGCAAGTTCAGGGCCTGGGCAGGTTTGAGCCAGATGGAGTCCCATCCTGAGTGGGGAAGCGGACATGAGTTCTCACCCCATCCAAGAAACAATCTGCAATTGACACCTGCTCTCAAAGGAAACCTTAGTGATCTCTCATGGAGTCTCCCTGGGTAAATAAACAATGCTTCCACCCAGCAGTAATGACCAACAGGAAGTGAACTCAGTGGTATAGTTGTCGACTTTATCTCATATTGCTCTCTGCCTTTGTTGTCATGCTGCTCTTTTGCTTGTATGTTATGGTTTCTGGGTTTAAGTTTTTGTTGAGTTTTGGCGTGTGTGTGTGTGTGTGTGTGTGTGTGTGTGTGTGTGTGTGTGTGCGCGCGCGTGTGTGTGTGTTTTATGATTTTACTTTGCCTTTTTTAGTATTTTTTGCAACCCGATCACTGCTACCCCTCCTTCTTCTCCTCCCAGTCCCTCCCCTCCCAGCTCCCCTCATCCCCTCCCCATCCACTCTTCCTCTACTTCTCTTTAGAGGAGAGTAGGCCTCCCATGGATTTCAACCAAACATGGCATATCAAGATGAAGGCTGGCAAAGGCAACCCAGTATGAGGGAAAGGGTCCCAAAAGAGAGCAAAGAAGTTCAGAGTCAGCCCCAGCTCCCACTGTTACGAGTCTCACAAGAAAACCAAGCTACTCAAAAGTAAATTTTACGCAGAGGGCCAGTTTAGTCGGTTCAGTCTCTATGAACCCCTATGAGGCCAGATTATTTGGTTCTGTGGGTTTTCTTGTGGTGTCCTTGACCCCACTGGCTCCTACAATACTTCCTGCCCCTCTTCTGCAGGATAAGTCTGCACAATGTTTGGGGGTGGGTCTCTGCATCTGTTTACATCAGATCCTGGATGAAGCCTCTATGATGAAAAATGGACTAGACACCAATCTATGAGTAGACCAGAATATCATTAGGAACCACTTCATTAATTTTTTTGCCAATCATGTTTGGTTCTATCCTAGGTCTCTGGGCAATCCAGACTTTGGGTCCCGGCCCTTCAGGCAGTGTCAGGGGTGGGCTCTCTCTTGTGGCATGGGTCTCAAGCTGAACCAGTTACTGCTTGGCTATTCCCACAGTTTCTACACCACCTATACCCCAGCACATCTTGTAGGCAGGACAAATTGTAGGTCAAAGGTTATTTGGCTGGTTTGGTATCCCAACCCTCCACTGGAAGTGGAGATGGCCTGTATGCCCTATTGCTAGGGTCACCTTCGTACATTCTTGGAAATTTCTATTGTGCTAGGTTTCTAGTTTGTCCTGAGATGCCCCCTAATTCCAGCTGTCTCTGTGAGGACGCTCTACCTTCATCCTTCCTCCACTTAATCTTTCCTGTTCTCATACCCCCACCCCCTCCACCCATAATGTCTATTCTATGTCCCCTTCCCAGAAGATTCATAAGTGCCCCCCAGCCCTCCTTGTTACTTAGTTTCTCTGGGTCTGTGGATTATAGAATGGGTATGCTTTTCTTTACAGCTAATATCAACTGATGAGTGAGTTCATATCATGTTTGTCTTTCTGAGTCTGGGTTACCTCACTCAGGATGACTTTTTCTAGTTCCATCCATTTGCCTGCAAATTTCAAGATGTCATTGTTTTTAACAGCTGAGTAATACTCCATTATATAAATGTGCCACAATTTCTTTATTCATTCTTAGGTTGAAGGACATCTAGGTTGTTTCCAGTTTCTGGCTGTTAAAAATAGCTGCCATTAACATAGCTGAGCAAGTGTCCTTTTGTTATGATTGTATGTCCCTTGGGCATATGCCCAGGAGTGGTATAGCTGGGTCTTGAGGTAAATTGATTTCCAATTTTCTGAGAAACCACTATATTGGTTTCCAAAGTGACTGTACAAATTTGTACCCTGCACGGGCTTATAGAGTCCACACCACACCTTTCTGTACCTTGATTCTGGAAGGTTGAACTCATATTCTCAGACTTGCTCAGCTAGCATTTAGAAACTGAGCCATCTCTTAAAACCAAGCTTAGTTCTGTAGAGCTCCCTCCAACTCTGCCTTGTTCCCAATATCCCTTCAGTAAAACCATTCTCCAACAATGACATTCAGGTCTCATGTCTCTTGCTCAGAACTCACACCAAAGCAAACACAGAATATCAGATACTTATGTTTTATATATAAGATTTACTATATAATTTATTAAATAAGCTGGTTGTGTAAGATTGCTGAGGCATAGGAAGGTTAATTTATCCTGTGCTATAGTGTTTACGAGTGACAGGTTCCAATTCAAATATGTCTGACTCCCTTTCAAAAGGCAACAACAAATCCTCAGAAAACACAAAGTTTTTTGGGGTTGTGGACTTTGAGATATTCAATCTTTAGATCCCTATTTGGTGCTGCAGGTCCACTGCAGAACAGAGAAATCAGAAGCATCCCAAAAAGGATGTGAGATTTCATAAAGACAAATCCCAAAGCCCCACCGAAGCACTTGGCTAATAACAGACACTCAGTAAATTCTGTGTGATTCAACATGCATTATAAAAACTGTACACACATGTTTTCACTAAGAAAACATTAAATGTGGCCAACCGTGGTGGCACATGCCTTTAATCCCAGCACTCTGAAGGTCAAAGCCAGTGGATCTCTGAGTTCAAGCCAACCTGGTATACATAATGAGCACCAAATCACAAATCAGCCAAAGATGCATGGTGATACCCTGCCTCAAAAGAAAAAAATGTACATATATATATATATATATATATATATATATATATATATATATATATATATATATACCAAAGGACAACCTCGTCCATCATGTGAGTCCTGGGGATTGTACTCACATCATCAGGCTTGGCAACAAGCCTCCTTTACCCACTGAGCCATCTCCTCAGCCCCTCTCTCAATTCTTGCCTACTGGGTAAAATAACACTTTAAAGTTCTATAAATATGGCTTTCCTATCATCTATGCTTTCTTGTTTATTTATTATTTTGTGCATGTGTGTCTGTGTAGGTAAATGCTATGGCATACATTGGAAGTCAGAAAACAGTTTTCAGGGGTCAATTCTCTCTCTTGATATTCGTGGGTTATGGGGATCAAACTTGAACTGTCAGCAACTTTGAAGCAAGCACCTTCATTTTGAACCATCCCAGGGCCCACATCTACACTTCTCCTAAAACTTACTTTAATCTACCTACTTTCAATAAAAAGCAATATGTCTGTCTTAGTTAGGGTTTCTATTGCTGTGAAAAGACACCATGATGAAGGCAACTCTTATAAAGGAAAATATTTAATTGGAAGTGGCTTGCACTTCAGAGATTAGTCCATTAACATCATGGTGGGACATGGTGGCATGCAGGCAGACATGGTGCTGGAGAAGGAGCTGAGAGTTCTACATCTTGATCCACTGGCAACAGGAAGTGAACTGGGTCCCACACTGGACATAGCTTGAGCATATGAGACTTCGAAACCCACCCCAAAAGTGACACATTTCCTCCAACAAGGTCATACCTACTAAAACAAAGTTACATCTTCTAATAGTGACACTCCCTACAGGTCAAGCATTCAAACACATGAGTCCATGGGGACCATACCTATTCAAACTACCACAGTGGCCCAATTATATCCTCTCTTTCAGTATGTTTTGCCTAGTTTAAACAATAGAAACAATAATTGTAAAAGACCCTTGTTTCACTACCATACTTTTTTTTCAGTTCCACTGGCCTTTATGTGTCTTCTTTACCTTTTTTAATCTCTGTCTGTCTCTCTGTCTCTCTGTCTCTATCAGTGCATTCCTATCTATTCTATCCCCACTCGCCGTGTGTGTGTGTGTGTGTGTGTGTGTGTGTGTCTGCATGTGCTTGTGTGTGTGTGTGTGTGTGTGTGTGTGTGTGTGTGTGTGTGTGTATCTAGACCAGAGCTCAACCTTGGTTGTTACTCTTCTGGAGTCATCCACCCTCTCTGAGCCTCCCTGACCTGAAACTGCCCATTCAGCCAGACTGGCTAGACTGGGAGACACATGCATCAGCTTGTCTCCATTTCTACAACACTGGGATTATGAGTTCATGCCGTCATGTGAGGCTTTTTATACAAATTTCTGGGTACAGAATTTAGCTCATGCTTGCACAACAAGCACTTTACCAACTGAGCTGCTGCCCTGTATGAACTCCTCTAAAGAGATATTTTAGTATTGCCCCCCACTTCAAACTGCTTACTGAACCATAATTTGTCATATGGCCTGCTGGAAAAAATATTGTAATAGTGAGCTTCGAGCTTAAAACTTCACTCATGTCCTCCTCAAAGAGCATCAGAAATCTGGATCCTAAAAGTCTTAGTGTTTTGCCCTGATCAATGTAAGGAGTATATTTACCCAGCACTGTATCCAGGCCAGCTATAATTGCAATCCCTAGGCAACAATATCCCTCCTCAACATTCTCTTCAGAGCCTTAGCAACATCCTTATTCCTCAGAGTATAAATAAGAGGATTCAGGGTGGGAGTAATGATGCTGTAGAAAACAGAACCAACTTTGTCTTGCAATGGAGTGCGCTGGGACCTGGGCCTCATATAGGAGAACATGCAGGCTCCATACCAAAGAGAAACCACAAGGAGATGAGAGCTGCATGTGGCAAAGGCGTTTCTCTTACTCCCAGCTGAACGCATCTGAATGACACTGTGGAGAATGAATCCATAGGATGTAGAGACAAGGATGATGGGGAGGAGGAGAAGTATAACGCTGCAGATATAGACTGTGGTCTCATAAAGAGTAACATCACCACACACCAACTTCACAACAGCAGGATACTCACAGTAGAAGTGGTGGATGATTCTTGAACCACAAAAAGGGAAGCTCATCAAGATGGATGTGTGGATTAGGGAGTTCACAGATGCACTCAACCATGACATGGCAGCCATCATCACTCCCACTCTTCTGCTCATGAGCACAGTGTACCTCAAGGGGTGGCAGATGGCAACATAGCGGTCATAGGACATGAGGGCCAGGAGGAGACACTCTGCACCACCCAGAGACAGGTACAGGAAGTGCTGAGTGGCGCAGCCCACAAACGAGATGGACTTCTTGCCAGACAGGTAGTTACTAGCCATCTTGGGAATGGTTGTAGAGACGTGCATCAGATCCATGAGGGACAGCTGGCTGAGCAGGAAGTACATTGGTGTGTGAAGACGGGGATCGGCGCAGATGAGGAGGATGGTGAGGCTGTTGCCACTCACTGCTGTAAAGAAGACCAGCATGATCAGGAGGAAAAGACAAAAGTGGTTGAAGGAGTCATCAAAGAGCCCTTGAAGGATGAAGTCTTCCAGAGAGGTCTGGTTCCACCTCCACATGCTCCGTTCCTCAGCCCCTGAGGGAACAGGGAGAAGATGGAAGTGTCATGCAAGAAATGCAACTTCAGAAATAAGTTAGGAAAAGAATTTTACATTCATTTTAAATTTTCATTAGATATATTTGTTGTATATGCATGGTGTTGTTACACTCGAACATTTTCTCTTTATTATTTTATGTGTATGCATGTTTCTCCTGCTTATATGTCTGTGCACTTCATTCTTGCAGTGGCTGTGGAGGCCAGAAGAGGGCGCTGGATCTCCTGGAATTGGAGTTACAGAGGATCCATATGCCACAATGTGGGTGTTGGGAACTGAAACCAGGTCCTCTGGAAGAGTAGCCAGTGCTCTTAACTGATGAATCAACTTTCCAACCTTCAAATATGGACATTTTCATACAAGTTTATATCTGTTTCTAATTATTTCCCATCTCTAATTATTCAAATAATTGAATCTTGCAAAACATGACCACTCTAAAATCCTAGAACTTAGAAGCTCTATAAACATTTTGTCTTCTCATTATGAAATACAGATATGTCTGTCTATATAGGTGCGTATGTATATGTATTTACACTGTGTATTGTTTGTTTGCTTTTCTTCTTTATTGTTTATAGTTTCACACATGTACATAATGAATTTTAGTCATTTTCACCCCCTCATTTCCATACTTTATTCTTCTCCATCTCCTACTGGAAGCCCCTTTTCTCAAGGAATATATTACACACACACACACACACACAGACACACACACACACACACACACACACACACACACATACACACACACCCCGCTTTCATTTCTTCCCTTTGTATGTGACCCACATACAAAGATACTAGCCCAAGCAGGAGTTTATTTAGTGGAGTGAGGGCAGCTTATCTGTGGCTACACAGTCTTTTACTGAAGAAAATGACACTGTTAATGGTCAGTAGTCACTCTGGTGAGGCCTCAGGGGGAGTCCCCATCTATGATGAAATGTTGATGGGCCCAATCTTATGCAGGTCTTGTGAGTTCCTTATTACTTCTTTTATCATACACTCAAACTCCAGAATTCTAAGCAGTATGATAATCTCACACATACATCTGAGTTTACTGGATCATATTGTGAAATATTGACCTTACCTGATATGGAAGCTAGGTAAGCGATTTACATGCAGCTGTTAAACTAGTATGTGCAATGAGGCAGCCTGGGGAGAAGTTTTTGGCCAGGGCATCATGAGGATCAGAGCTCAATCCCCATCATCTACATAAGAAAAAGCTCAATGTAGTAACACTGCCTGGAGAGACAGACACAGAGACCGGCAGATCCTTGGAACTGGCTGGACAGCTAGCCTAGCCTAGTCAATGAGCCTTAGGTACGAGTGAGAATTTTGTCTCAAAAAACAAGATACATTGTCCCTGAAGAATGGAACCCAAGGTTAATCTCTGACTTTCACACTCAAGCACACACACAAAAAAAAAAAAAATTAAAAAATAAGTACTGTTCATGATCATGTGTATACCTATAAGAATAAAAACTGTAATACTGTAAGCATGTCTTCATAATTCCCTTATGAATATTATATATTAATATTGTAGATTGTTTTATGGTTACTTCATTCCCATTGTCATCAATTTTTTTTTGAGACAGGGTCTCACCATGTAGCTCTGGCTAGCCAGGAACTCACTACATAGACCAGGCTAGAGCTCATAGAGATCTACCTGCCTCTGCATCTGGAGATTAAAGGCATGTACTACCATACTCAGTTTGTCACCCTGTTATCAAACAGAAAGGATCTGAACAATAGTTAAGATAGTATCTTATATTAAAGAAACTGGATATAAAGGGGGAAATAAGATAAGTATAGAATTTCTGACCCCAAACTGCCTTCTAAATATTTATGCTTATGTCCTACTCTCCACCTTAATCAGAGAAGTTGTTTTGCAATGAATAGCAGTGAATGAACACTCCTGGCTGCTCAGGGGACTGAGAATGGGTGCTCACACCTAAAAACGACATTTATTCCTCCCCTTCTAAGACTCAGGAAACATCATGTAAGAAAGGACAGGGGTCGGGGGTGAGAGCCAGAAGATAAGGGAAAGTGATGCAAATGCTATCTTCTGAGTGTGGTACAACCATTGCATTACCATATACAACTCCACCACCTTTCCACCGCAATTTCTAAGTTTAGTCAATGGGACTTCTGCAGCAGCTGAGTGTGATGGCACATCCCTGTAATCCCTCTCTTCCAAAGCAGAGGAAGGCAGAGTTCTATGAGTTCCAGGCCAGCCTGGTCTATGTAGTGAGTTCCAGGAAAGCTGGGGCTCTATAGTGAGACCCTGTCTCAAACACACACACACACACACACACACACACACACAAGAGTGAGAGAGAGAGAGAGAGAGAGAGAGAGAGAGAGAATGAAGGAAGGAAGGAAGGAAGGAAGGAAGGAAGGAAGGAGAAGAAGGAGAAGGAAGAGGAAGAGAAGGAGGAGGAGAAGAAATGAAATCCACCTTCCCAACATTTGTCCTGATTGGTCCAACACAGTCATGATACTGACACACAATCTTTTGAATCAGTTCATACAGACAGTCCTCCATCTCTTCCTTCACCTATAAATCTCCATAGGAGAGGTGTTTCATCATCTGCCTCTTGTCTCTCCTCCTACCTTAGGAACCTACCTTAGGAACCTTTCTGAATAATTTTCTATCCCTATTTGTAATCCACCTTCTCTTTCTTCTCCGGAAGCCTTCTTCGTATCCTGACCAAATGTCACCTTTGACTTAAAGCATAAGCTGACAGCTAACTACCTCCTGACAAAGCTTTCCAGGATGCTTCAAGCCCCAGTGTTATCTTACCTGGAATTTCTTCAGTGGGTCCTGATGGGCAGAAGAAGCACAGAAGAGAAGTGAAAAGGGAAGGCGTGTCCCCACAGGCATGCACATTGCCTATTGATCATGCCAAGTCCATCAGACTTCCTTTTCCAACTCTGGGAATTTCCATTCCATTGGAGTGGAATAGAAATGCTACTGCAACACAGCCATCAATGCACCAGTTACCTGAGTCACAGCCTCACGGAAGCAACAGGACACGTGACTCCATGAGATTTTTCACAATCCCTGCTCAGAACACGCTCTCTCAGCCCACAATGATGCAAATTCTATGTCTGACCTGCTTTCACCCCTACTAAGTCTTGGAAGCCTCCAGATGTTGCCTCTGGATTTAATTATACAACTCCACCACCTTTCCACCGAAATTTCTAAGTTTAGTCAATGGGACTTCTCATTAATACCTCTTTATTAAGATGCTAAACATAATATCAGCTTGATCATCAAAGTTTCCAAAGTCAAAAGAAAATCTGATCCCTAATTCCTGCTGTCCCATGGATTTTGGTTAACCTTCTCCATTGTTTCAAATTAAATCTTTATGTAACAAAAATCTATATATTTAGTTTACAGGTAGGGATCCCCTTCCTGACTGACAACCGTTTCCTCAACAGTAATCAAGACGGACTTGGCCTGACATGAGCCAGTCACAAAGAAAGAGGAACACCATCTATGAGAAATGAAATGTTCCCGTCCTGGAGGACCTATGATGTCAGCTAAGACGAATAGACATTGGGTAGATGGCATCAGGGATTTTACCCAAATGACACATCTTGGATCTCTTCTGGGGAATATTACCCAAGATACTAATTAATCTGTGTCCTACATATAGAGATAAGCACCCCTAAAGATTTTACTTGGAGTTTGTATGTTGGAGTCTGGGGAATGAGATATTTTAGGGAAGTTGGCTCTGATGATAACATGGGAATATTCTCTCTGAGGACCAATAAATTGTACAGGCAAACAACTCTAGAGTCTCTGACTTATTCTCCTTTTTGTTTGTTTGTTTGTTTGTTTTTGGGTTTTTTTGTTTTTGGTTTTTCGAGACAGGGTTTCTCTGTGTAGCTATGCACCTTTCCTGGAACTCACTTGGTAGTCCAGGCTGGCCTCGAACTCACAGAGATCCGCCTGGCTCTGCCTCCCGAGTGCTGGGATTAAAGGCATGCGCCACCACCGCCCAGCAAAATCATTGCTGCAGTTGAGCTGAACTCTTTTTTTTTTTTTTTTTTAATTTACCACATTTTTTTTAAGGCTTATTTATTATGTATACAGTGTTTTGTCTGCATGCCAGAAGAGGGCGCCAGATATCATTACAGATGGTTGTGAGCCACCATGTGGTTCCTGAGAATTGAACTCATGACCTCTGGAAGAGTAGCTAGTGCTCTTAACTGTTGAGCCAACTCTCCAGCCCCTTATTCTCCATTTTTAGATCCAGGCCTTTCTCATAACTTTATATTCAACCCTTTAAAAACAATCTGAGAAAGATCTAGTCCAGTGATTATCAACTTTCCTAATGCTACGACCCTTTAATACAGTTCCTCATGTTGTGGTAATCCTAATCATAAAATTATTTCATTGTCACTTCTAACTCTAATTTTGCTGCTGTTATGAATCATAATGTAAATATCTGATATGCCACCCCTGTGGGGGTCAAGACCCACAGGTTGAGGACCACTGATGTAGTCTCTCTTACACAGTAGACCATTTTGAGAGTTTCCCCAGGGGTTCTATCATAGAAAAGAAGTCACAAAGTAGAGACAAGTCATTTCCACCCTCAATCTTGATTATACTCCAATTGCATAAGATATAAGAGTAAGATATGTCAAGTGATTTTGTCTAAGAATAAAACAAAAAATGCCATATCCCTTCATCTCTTTATTTACTTTAATCTAGTCCCAATACATTGACTTCCTTCTCATAAAGATATGCTGAAGAAGCCAACATGTAGGATCAGACTAAAGGAACTTTATAAACTATATAAACACAATAGAGTTTTATTCAGCCAGAAAAGTGAACAAACATGTAATTTGCAGAAAAACGAGTGGACCTGTAGATCATGTTAAGTGAAATAAACTAGACTTAGAAGGACAAATGTCACAGCTTCTTTTAATGAAGACTCGAGATTTTAAATCTATGTAATATATATGTTATATATATATATATATATATATATATATACACATAACACATACAACATGAAAGCAGAAAGTGTTCTATTGTAGGGAGGGAGTAAGGACAACAGCATGGGAGGAGCAATAAGAGCTTCTAATGGGGATAAATATGAGCGAGATGCAATGATATGCATATGTGCAAATGTTATAATAAAACCCTTATTTTGTATGCTAACTAAAAATAAATTAAAAGAAAATATAAGTGGTCTTAGTGCTGGAGAGATGGTTCAGTAGTTAACAGCACTTACTTCTCTTGCAAAGGACCTGAGCTTGGTTCCCAGTACTAATGTCAGGTGTCTCACAGGGACCTGTAACTCCAGATTCAGGGTATCTAATGCCTCTGGTCTCCAAGGGCAGTTGCATTCACATGAACATACCCCCCATACACACACACACACACACACAATTAAAATTAGTTTTTAAAGAAAGAAAGTGGGTCTTTGTTACTCTATCATAATCTGGTTATTAAATGTCTGGGTGGCTCCATATTGTTGCTTGTTCTTTGAGTAGATTAAATGCACCATCATCTTCTTTACACCAGAATATAGTATCTCTCTAGTTAAGGCAGCTATTAGCTGTATCATTCATTCATTTATTGGACCACCATTTAATGAGTACCTGTTCCATTCCCAGCATTGTATCATTGGTTAGCATTTGTGGAATGTTTAACAAGCACATGATCCTTTCCCTAGTAGGCAATTAAATTGCCAAGGACTTGAGGGATTGCATTAATCACTCCTGTCCAGATGGAAATGATGTGAAGGAACACATATACTGTGTAATTGGAGGATTAACAACCATAGCAATCAGTGGGGCATAACTGACCTCAGTAGTCTTCTGGGAATGTGAGCATCATCAGCACCTTGTCTTTCCATCTTCCATCTTGTCTTGCATCTCATTGTCTCAGACATCCCCGTATGAAAGGTGAATGTGGTATCTAGTTCTATATTCATCCTCATCTCTAAGTTAAAAACTCACTCTAGGGGACCAAAGAGATGAATGAGCAGCTAAGAGCACTGGCTGCTCTTCTAGAGAACCCAGGTTTGATTCCCAGTACCACACATGGTGGCTCACAACTATCTGTAGCTCCAGTTCCAGGGAATCTGATGTACTCTTCTGGCCTCCACAGTGACTGTACACACATGATGCAGGCAAAACACCCAAGCTCACATAAAAACAAACATTTTTAGTTAATCACTTTAGAATGGGCTAGGGCACAGCTCTCATCTCATCTGGTAAAGTACTCATCTGGTGTTCTAGAAACCCTGGATTTGATCCCTAACCCTGAAATATAAAAATAAACATCCCAAGAAGATGTCTTCCACAGAGCCTCAGACTAACGGCCACTCTCTGAAGCCTTCACTGTCTACTTGCTGTGTTTGATTTGCTCATAAAGAAAGTATGTCTTAGTTAGGATTACTATCGCTGTGATGAAACACCATGACCAAACGCAACATGGAGAGGACAGGGTTTATTCATATTTTGATGTAACAGTTCATCATCAGAAGCAGTGAGGGCAGGAACTCACACAGTTCAGGAACCTGTAAGCAGGAGCTGACGCAGAGGCCATGGAGGAGTACTCTTACTGACTTGTTCCTCATGGCTTGCTCAATCTGCTTTCTTATAGAACCCAGGACCACCAGCCCAGCGAAGGTACCATCCACAATGGGCTGGGCCTTCCTACATCAATCAGTAATTAAGAAAATATCATAGAGGCTTGCTACAGCCCAATCTTTAGGAGGCATTTTCTCAACTGAGACTCCCTCCTCTCTGACAACTCTAGCTGTGTCAAGTTGACATAAAATGACCAGTACAATGTCTTCAAAGAAGTGATGCTTAAGCCAGACTTGGTGGCACATGCCTGCAACCCCCAGTACTGGGAAGGCTCTATCAGAAGGGTTGTAAGTTGAAAACCATTCTGATCTACTCATTTAGTCTTTGTGTCAAAACACCAAAAAAAGTGACACCGAAGCCAAGATCTTTATACTAAGGTAAGAGTTATCCAATTAAGAGGAGACTAAGGGGGCCTGGGAATGTGGTCTGTTGATAGAGCACATTGCTAACGTTCATCAAATCTTGTGTTCACTTTCTAGCACCACATAAAACTGGCATGGTAGTGCATGCCTTCGACCCCAGCCCTCAAGAGATAGAGACAAAAAGATCAGAAGTTGAAGAGGATTAGAAGTTCAAGGTCATCCTCAGCTATATACTGACTTTGAAATCAGTCTGGAGCTCCATGACTTTGTATCAGATAAAGGAAAAGACACGAACAGAGAACCTATCTCTTTTATTAATTTTTTTAGTTACTATATAATTTACTGTGTTTCATTATAAGATTTTGTGTGCGTGTGTGTGTGTGTGTGTGTGTGTGTGTGTGTGTGTGTGTGTGTGTGTGTGTGTCATTATACTTCATGCCTCTCCCCCATTGCCCTCCTCTACGTTGCCCCTATCCTTGTCTGGATGGTCCTCTTCCTGTCTCCAAGAGATGCCCCCTTCTATTTTCATGCCAAATGCATTCCATTACTCTGAATTCTCCTCACCTTAGCATCTCTTCCTCCCCTCTCATGGTCCTCTTTCTATTTTCATGACGTAGACACATACATACACATATAAACACATATATAATTTTAAATTTGTGTTCTGGGTATGAGGAAAAATGTGTGGAATGTGTGTTTCTGAGTCTGAATCATTTTGCTTAACATATTGACTCAGTTGCATACATTTCTCTACTAGCACCATTATTTCATCTTCTGTACAGTTAAATAAAATTCCATTCTGCATAAGCATCATATTTATCAGTTCATCTGTTGATAGGCATATAGGATGGTATCACTTCCTAGCGATAGTACAGCCGTAGACAAGTGCAAGCATCTCCTATGTATGTTGATTTCAAGTCTTCAGGCTCATGCCCAAAAGACATAGCTGGGTCATATGGTAGTTGTTTTCAGCTGTACGACAAACTCCAAATGACTTCCATGGTTGATGCGCCAGTTTGCATTCCCACCAGAAGGAATAAGGGTCTCTCTTCCCCCAGCATTTCTTTTCATGATGATAGCCATTCTGACTCAAATGAGGTGAAATCCTAGAGTGCTTCTAGTTTGTATGTCATGATGGCTAATGATGTCGAGTGCTTTTTCAAATGTTTATTGGCTATTTGTAGTTCTTTCATTAACTGTCTGTTTGATTCATTAGCCCATTTGGAGATGGGAAAAATTAGGGGGTGTTTCATTTTTAAAGTTCTTTCTATGCTCTGAATAATAATTATCTACCTACTGTATACTGGGCAAAGACTCTCCACTGCTGTAGGCTCTCTTCGCTTTGGTTGCTTCCTTTGCTGTGCAGGAGTTTCTCAATCCTGAAGAATGCCATTTGCCAATTCTTGGGATTGCCTCCTGTGCAGCCTCTTCAGAAAGTCCCTGCCTACATCTGCATTTTTGAAATTTCACCTATTTTCCCACCAGTTTTAATTTTTCCTTAAGGCTTTCATCCATTTAAATTTGGGTTTTGTGCAGAGAGAATCCAGTTCTACATGAGGATAGCCAAGTTTTCTGAAACCATTTGCTAGGAGGCTAATCTTCTCTCTACTGTGTGTATTTTTGGCAGTTCTCTCAAAATTTAGGAAGTCTAGCTGTATAGTTTATTTCTGGGTCCTCTATTCTATTCCATTGCTCCATGGGTCTGTATTTGGTGCCACATTGACTTTGTTGCTATAGCTCTGTTGTATAATTTGACAAGTATTATGAAACCTGCAACACCTAGTTGGAATAGCTTTGGCTATTTAGTGGTGTGTGTGTGTGTGTGTGTGTGTGTGTGTGTGTCCCCACATGAATTTTTTTCTAGCATAAAGAATGTCATTGGAATTTTGATGTAGATTGCAATGAATTTGTATATTCATTCCTCTTGGTAATGGAGCCGTTTTCGAAACATTATTCTACCAATCCATGAGCATGGGAGGTGTTTCCATTCCTTGTGTATTCTTCAATCACTTTTTCAGTTTTCGCTGTGAATGTGTTTCACTTTGTTTAATCTATTTCTAGACATTTTTAAAGATTTGTTTTATTTTTATTTATGTGCATGTGTATGAGAGAACGGGAGGGACAGAGAGAGAGAATATTCCATGTGTATATACCCAGTATGGGTCCTGGAAACTGAGCTCGGGGCCTCTGAAAGAGCAGCAAGTTCTCTTGACCACTGAGCCACCTCTCCAGCCCAATCTTAGGCATTTTATAAACTATTTTGAATTGCAATATTTTCCAAGATTTTCTTCTCAGCTAAGTTCATGATTAGTATATTAAAAAAAAAAAAAGCTACCGATTAGTTCTTGGTAGATGGCTTGGTCAGTAAAATGCTTGTTGCACTTTACTGGGAGGGACCTGAGTTCAATCTCCAGCACTCACAAAGTGGAGGTGGGGTAGACGTGGCAGTATGTGCTTGTAATCCTAGCACTGAGGAGGTGGAAACAGGAGAATTCCTGGTGTTCACTGGCCAGCCATGCTGGCCAATCAGTGCGCTCCAAGCTCAGTAAGAGATTCTGTCTTTAAAAAGAAGTTGGAAAGGGACTGAGGAAAACACCTGACCTTCACTTGATCTCACCATGTACATTTGCACACACACACACACACACACACACACACACGCACGCACGCGCGCGCGCACGCGCGCGCATACACACACACAGAAATAAAGTCAACTTTTTTTTGAGGGATGAAATGTAGAGCAGCTTCTTCCTAGGTATCAAACACTGGAAAGTGTGAGGCTGCAGAGGTGACTCAGTGGTTAATAGCACTGGCTGCCCTTGCAGAGGACTCAGGTTCAGTTCCCAGCACCTACACAGTGGCTCACAACCACCCGTAACTCCAGTTTCAGGGACTCTGATGCCCTCTTCCATGGACACAAGACAGTCACATAGTACACAAACATTCATGCAGGGCAACACTCAATCATTAAAAAAAAAAGTAAAACTTTAAATAAAAGTGTAGATGGCCACATACATGCATGGAATGAGGAAAAGGGTCTGATGAAATATAGAGTCTTGTCTCTCCTCTGGTTTATGATGTTGCTGACTCTGCGTTGGACAAGTGCTGTCTTCCAGAGTACTGCATCTGCCTTCACTTAGTAACTTGTCTTCTTGGCAAATCAGTGGCCTCTGCTGACCACACTTAACTACCCACAGTCTGCGCAGGCTCTCTGAACCTTCAGATGCTACCCCTTGGGTTAACTAGTATTCTGTCTGGGGCTGGGGACTGAAAGTGTCGGCCCTAGGTGTTGGAATTGTGAGAAGTACCACAACACTGCAAACTGTCTGTGTATTAATCACCCTGTGGGAGGAGGTACCTATGGATGAATATGTGCACGTAAGTACCGTGACCACTGAGGCCATAAGAGGGTGTCAGATCCCTTGGAACTAGACTTACCATAGTTGTGATCCTCCCAACTCTGATCCTCTGTAAGAGTAACAAGTGCTCTTAACCACTGAACCATCAGCCCTTGGGTTACTTCTTACCAATGCATCAACCTATGTTTTTCTGTACTTTTCACATACCCTAATACTACCTTTGTAAATTTCTGAAGCTTTTTCTCTCTTTCTTTCTGAAGTTTTTTTTTCTTGTTGTTCTCACTCTTTTCCCTTACTGGATTCCCTGGAACCCCCTTCTACCCCACATCTTACTCGGAAGCCTCAAAGTAGATTTAAAAGCACAGAATAGATAAAGTCATTTCCTAATGACAAGGAGAGCTATTGTTGTCAAAGATTTTACTTGTAAATACATGACAGATTCCACATGCATTTATTGCTGGTTATTTACATAGTTGGTAAATGTATTAGTCTATGGTTCTCCAAAGAAACAGAACCAACAAAATGTCAGTATATGTACATGTGTTCTTGTACCTGTGTGAGATTTATCATAAGGAATTGCTTCACTCTAATATACGTAGGATTTAGGAGGCACAGTAGGGTGAGGAGGCATGAACCAGGAACGTTAAGAACACCAAGATGTTCTTTCAAGGGAAGAAATAAAATACCTGTTATCCTCCCAGAAGGCTGGAAGCAGGTGTGATTTCTAGTCTGGTGACCTTTGCACTATCTAGCTTTTGCACTAAGTATGGAGCTGGAGACAACATTGAACCCTCCCCCAATTTTTAAGCTTATTTTTCTCAGTTAATCTATAGAACCTATCACATGTACTTTACAAAGAGTTTCAATGTAACATCCAATATTTATTTAGCTTACTTTGTGTTTTATTGTGCACGTGGGATTATTAGGTAATCACCAGGAAAGTGTTGAACCAAACGAACTCCTTCACGGGCCAGCAAAGAGGTGATCCGTAAGAGGCAAGAAGATTTGGTTCAACATGGCTCAGTAGCTGGTGTTGGTTCAAACATCGAGAGCCTGACCCCGAATGGTTTGTTTTAAGCATATTTAAGCACAGCACAATTTGATGATGTTCATGGGTCTACCCCTCTAGAACTGAGAGTCTTAGATACGACAGTTTATTTCATAAATTTCCTTGGTCATGATGGTTTAGCACAGCAACAGTAAAGTAACTAAAACAGTAGATCACCAACACTTATTGAAATATTGGTCAGCTGTAAACTTTTATTTAGCTTTTGTTTTTAACTCACAAATGCCTTTATTTTGCCTTTGCTTTGGAGAGTTATTTCTGCCAATGGTAGGATTCTAACAGGATTTTTTTTTCATTTTTATACCTCAAAGATTTTGCTCATTTACATTATTTCCAATAAGAAATATATTTTCATCTTTGTCTTTTTTCTCACTGTAAAAAAATAACTCATAAGTGATCAGAGACATAAATGTAGAAGTTAAAAGTATAAAACTCTTAGATGGAAACACAGGTGTACATTAGTAGCTTTGGGTCAAACAATGGCCTCTTAAATGTAGCACCAAAATCACAAAAAATGAGTAATTTGACTTCATCAAAATGGAAAGCTTTTGTGCATCAAAGAATACTGTCAAGTCCCTGCTGGCTAGTTTTCCTCGTAATCAACAGTCTTACTCATGTATAAATCCTGTGAGTTACAACAACCAGCCTCACAAGACACACCCGAGGGTGCAACAGTGGTGTAAGTGTTATGGGAGTAACAAACTGCTTTCTGATTGGATTGAAGATCCACTCCACAGGAGGAAACTCATGCCCGGTACTATAAATCCAGCCAAGAAACCATTCTGGGGAAGAAAAGCCTGTTACTATTAGTTTGCTACATTGACATAGTATCAAACTGTCTTCTAAATAATTCCCTATACCCATAGATTAGGTCAACTCTCATTGCCCACCAGAGAAATTTCTTCTTGCAGTTGACAGTGTCTGATACTCAGACTCACATTTTGTTAAAACGCAGAGAACAAGTGTCTGTGGAGTACTCAGCCACAAATGAGACATCTGTATCACACCCTTGGCCCCAAAGCTCAGATGACATCAGAGAAGAGGGGAAGTAAGGTTTAAAGAGCCAGAGCTCTGGGGGGTCTGCTTCGAAACCATGTCTTCTTAACACAGCAGAGATGCTGCACTCAGGAGCTCACAGAAGCAGTTGTTGTCTACACAGGCTTATAGCACTCATCATTCCAGCATGGATGGCTGGTGGACTATCCACAGCTGAGAAACTGTTAGCAGTTGATAGACGATGGTGGAGGAAGAGTCCATGTTCTTCAGGGATGTGGCATCAGGTAGGCTGACCATGTTCTGTTAGGTGGCTTGACACCCATGCCCATTTGAGTAGCACTAATTTTGTACTCAGTGAATTATAGAGAAAAAAGAGGACATGAAATCAGGATGGGGACATGATGGGGGATCCAGGAAGAGTTAGATAGGGATGTGAGGGTAGACGTGATCAAAATACACCGAATACATGTATGAAAGTATCAAAGAATAAATAATTTTAAAAGAATACTACTCAGAAAAAAAAATGAAAGACAACCATAGAATGGAAGAGAATATTTTGAAATGACTCATCTGATAATTATCTAATAATCATGTTATATAAAAAGTTCTTACAATGCAAAACAAAACAAAAAACTGATTTTAATTGGCAAAGAAGAATTTGGTCTTTTCTACAAAGATATACAAGTGACCAATAAGCATGTTGCATGATTCCATCTCTATAAAATCCCAGACTATGATAACCCATTAAAACAGAAAGTGGTTGCTTACATTTAGTGGAAAGACAAGAGAGATAAGAAGTTAGAAGTAATAGCTAATTGATGCAAGAGTTTTTGTTTTGTTTTCTGAGATTTTATTATTTTATTATCATGTGTGTATGTGCTGTGGCACATATGTGGAGGTCAGAGGACATCTTGTGGGAGTTGGTTTTCTCCCTTCTCCATGTGGGTTCTGGAGATGGATTTCAGATCATGAGGCTTGGTGGCAAGCACCTTTACCCACTGTACCGTCTCACCAGTCATCTCACTGGATGCGTGGAAGAAGATCCAGTCGCAAAGGTTTTCTGCAAGCAAGCCAGGTAACTTTAGAACTCTGTAAAGGAGAAATGAAGCAGAAGCTGAGGACTTGGCCCCATGGCAGTACATGCACTAGTACGCTCATGGTTGTCTACTGGGAGTCACACAACTGATAGGGACAGGGGTTGGGAGATGTTTGCGGGGTAGTAATCAAAGCACATCTGACTCAGCCAGGAGTGGTGGCTCGTGACTTTAATCCCAGCACTTGAGAGACAGAGGCAGGTAGATCTCTGTGAGTTCAAAGCCAGCCTGGTCTACATAGCAAGTTCCAGGCCAGCCAGGGCTACCTATTTTATATACATAAATGAACACCTTCTTCACCACGAGGGACTGTACCCCAAACTGTTAACCAAAGTAAACACTTCCTCCCTTTAAAAAAATACATTTGGGGGCTGGAGAGATGGCTCAGTGGTTAAGAATGTGTACTATTCTTGCAAAGAAGCCTAGTTTGCTTCCAAGCACCCACATCAGGAGGATCACAACTGCTTGTAACTCCAGCTCCAAGGAATCTACCACTGTCTTCTGGCCTCCACAGGCACCTCCACTCATGTGTACAAACCCACACTCACACACACACACACACACACACACACACGCACACATGCAATTTAAAATTAAAAGTAAATCTTTTTTTAGAGTGTGTCTGCTTTGAGAGCGGTTATCTAGTTTGTAACATGGGGAGCTGTACGCCCCAGAGGATGAGGGACCTACCATGGGTGGAGGTCGCCAACACAGAGACATCAGAGGCAGGGACAGATGACTGTCAGTATCAGTAGGGTCCTCACCTGCTTCTCAAAATGGCTCTTTTGTCTCCACCACCGACAAGTCATCAGCTGGGTCCTTGCGTCTTATGGAGCTCTTTGAGGTTTGCAAGTTCTTTAAAAAGGAAAGTTTGTGCTTGTACATCCTCCAAAACCTCCCTAAACCCAAAAGCATAAGCTCCAAGGAAGTGAACAAGAGACAGGTCCCACTGATTCCAAACATGGTATTGAGGAGAATGGTCTTCTCAGAGGGGTGGGACTGGAAACAGGTCGTGCTACCGATGCAAGGATCCTCACGACATATAAAAGTGCTGGGCATCTTGAAGCCATACAGGTGGTACTGAACTCCCAAGGCTGCTCCCTCAAGGACCAGCCTCGCCCCAAGCTGTGCCACATAGGCCCAGAGAAGCTTGAGGCTTCCAGCCCCTGAGACATCCTTGCTATGGTCCCCCTTGCAAATCCGTGTCTCTTGTCCCTTATTTTCTTTTTCTGGTTCCTCCCAGTATCCAATCACATGATACAGAGTGAAACCCATGTAAAGGACACTGGGTACAGCCATCAGGATGACTTGGAAGGCCCAGAAGCGCAATGGAGAAAGGGGGCGGAAGATGTCATAGCAAGTGGTCTTGCAGCCTGGCTGCCCTAAATGACACATGAATTCGTTCTCTTCATCACCGAAGACACCAGGTCCACTGGAAACCAGAAGCAGGAGGCGGAATCCCATGAGCACCGGAAGTAGGAAGCGCCCCACGGGGGTGGAATGCCGGCTCTCCTTAGCCAACAGCTGCCTCAGGAACTTGCCACACATTCTGCCACTGAGCAGAGAACAATTATCAGTGAAGGTGTCCCACTCACTGCCCTTTAGAGGAGGCTTCAGCCTGTTTTATTCACCTGCTAACCCAAGGATCTGCAAAGCAAGATATGCTCCTCTCCAAGGTTGATCAAACACCATATAGTCTGTTTTGCATGCCTATAAGACAATACCTGAGGTAAGCGCTTTTATAAACATAAAAAATGTTAGTTAGCTCACAGTTGTGGAGGTTTGAACTCCAAATAGCATAGCACAGATTGGTGAAGGTCACTCACTGAAAGAATGTGTCATGTCTTGGATGGCAATGAGGAGAAGGGCATGTTGGAGCAAAAAGTTTCAATGTAAGGAGAGGGGAAGATGGACAGAATCCCATGATCCCTTTCAAGAGTACATTTTCATGGATTGGGGGCAGGGGGCTCAATCAGTAAAGTGTCGCACAAGCATGAAAACCTGAGCTTAATCCTCAGAACCCATGTAAAAATTCGGAGTGTGGTGGTGGACACTTGAAACCCCACTGCTGGGGAGGCAGAGACAGGAGGATCCTAGCCAACTGGAGAGCCTCCAACCAGCAAGAGATCCTATCTCAAACACAAGGTGGATGACTTCCAGAGAATGACACGTCACTGAGCTCCAGTACACACACACACACACACACACACACACACACACACGCTGAGGGACGTGGGAGTATACAGCAGGTGACAACTGATGTTTGACAAGTCGACCCACCAGACATATAACTCCCTGATGGGGAGCCCCACCTGGCAAAGCCGTGGGGTCACTGGCTGTGGAAACCGGTTGTTTTCTGTCTGTAACTTTTTCAGGTGCCACCATCAGACCTCCCTGTAAGAACAGCTGTGGGGTGCTTTCCACGGCCCTTTGGCAGTGTGTTTTACATCTCTGGGCACCCATTTAGCTGTGGATTTCTGTTTAAGCTGTATATACATTTTGCAAAGACCTTAGAACAAGTCCAATACAGACTAGCTGCCCCTACAGAATATACACAAAGACTAATTCCTAGTGTTGTCTATTGCTAAATCAAGGCCAGGCTGTTTACATCAAGACACAGTCCTTGCAGTAGCTCCCTTTCTGTAGGTACCCTGACCATTCAAGATTCAGTCAATTGTTTATTAGCTGTGTAGAGCTGTGTGAGAGCTTGTGGCTGCATCCCTGCTGAGCTACTCCTGGCCTGGCTCCAGAGAGTAGTACCTAACCCTAATCCATCTTTCCTTTAACTGATACCTTTCGTTTGTCCTATGTGAACCTTGTTTCAGAGTCTCCCAAGGATACAAAGGCCTCTGCAAAACTTGGTTCAGGAAACCAGGCAAATTGCGATACCTGATAAATTGTAGAATTTGCACTTGGCATTGTATTTTTGGGAGCTCCTTTCAGGTTGTTTTGAGCATATGGAAATCAATTGGCTAAACTGTAAATATTGAGAATAATAAAAATGCCCTGGGTGAAGGGAAAGGGGTCAGTCCCTAGAGTCTTGAGTCCAGATAGGCTGGATCCCCCTGCAGCCTCAAAGGCTAAATTCATTCTTAAGATGCCCCTGAGTCTTCTTTCCATAGAACCCACACACCCGTGCTGTGACACTTCTTGACAAGAGCTGCTGCAGAATGTGAGTGAAGTGTCTGTACGTGTGTGTGTGTGTGTGTGTGTGTGTGTGTGTGTGCTGGGTGAGAGATGAAGAAGAACCATGAGAGAAGTGTGAGGAAATGAATGAGTGAAAGAATGAATAAGTGTGATAGACAGACTAAAACTTGTTCCTAATTACCCTCAGATAAAAAAGTTTCCTACCCCTCACTACTCTGAGGCATTTCTTTCATTACCCTGAGAGGATCGTGGGGGCAGGTCTCTCATGGTCCACCACACACACACACACACCACTCACAGGCCAACCTGAACCAAACAATCCCTCATTGAGACTCCCTTCCTAGTTTGTGTCAGGTTGACAGACTTATCAACACAGATGGATGGAAGGAAGCTCAGTGGTTAAGAGTATTGTTGCTTACCAAAAAAAAAAAAAAAAAAAAAGAAGTAGCCAGGCAGTGGTGGCGCACGCCTTTAATCCCAGCACTCGGGAGGCAGAGCCAGGAGGATCTCTGTGAGTTCGAGGCCAGCCTGGACTACCAAGTGAGTTCCAGGAAAGGTGCAAAGCTACACAGAGAAAACCTGTCTTGAAAAACCAAAAAAAAAAAAAAAAAAAAAAAAAAAGAGTATTGTTGCTCTTGCAGAAGACCCTGGATCAGTTCCCAGCACCCACAATGGTGGCTCTCAACCATCTGTAACTACAGTTCCAGAAGATCCAGTGTCTTCTTCTGGCCTCCATGGTTACATGCATGGGGTACACATACATACATGCATGCCAAACACTCATACACATAAAATAAATCATTTTTTAATTTAAAATAACCACAACATGTTGGATTAAGGAGCTAGAAAGCAATGTGATGAAGTAAACAGAGTTAATGTCAAGATTTACTCTAATCTAACATTCTTTATACCTTACCATCTTGGGAACAAGAATTTGCCATAATTAAATGCTATAGGGTTTGGGGCAAAGCCAAAATGAGGATAAAAATTCAAATTCCTAATCTCTGTTCTTTAAACGTTTATCTCCCCATGATGAGGGGTAACCATTTTTGAGGATAAATTTCAGAAGTTTCTCAGTTCTCTGTCCATAATACCAAGTTTGCCGTCTTTATCTCTGCCCTAATAGGAACCTTCTTCAGTGCCCAGAAGCTGCTTCCAACCATTGCCATTCCCAACCATCTTCCCTTTCTCATTCTCTAATGATCATGATGGTCATGTGCTATGATCTAACTGTTGCCACCCTCCCCAAGTCAGATGCTGAAGCCTGGTGAGGAGTCAATGGTAGAGCAGCACCTAGAATCCCCCAGTGAGGGGCTGGGGTGTGGCTCAGTGGTAGAGCACCTGCCTAGAATCCCCCAGTGAGGAGCTGGGGTGTGGCTCGATGGTAGAGCACCTGCCTAGAATCCCCCAGTGAGGGACTGGGGTATTGCTCAGTGGTAGAGCACCAGCCTAGAATTCCCCCAGTGAGGGGCTGGGGTATTGCTCAGTGGTAGAGCACCTGCCTAGAATCATCCAGTGGGATACTGGAGGTACACACCCAGCATGCAAAAAGCCCTAGATTCAACCTCAGAACCTAAAAAAGAAAAGAAAAGAAAAAGAAGCAAGGCCTTTAAGTCATGAATGGGGTTATAAAGGAGATCTGAGGGAGCCCTTCAGCCCCTTCTGTCAATTGATGACACAGAGACAGCACCATCCATGAGGAAAAGGCCTACACACCAGACACTTTATCTGCTAGTGCCTGCCTCTTGGACTTCCAGCCTCCAGAACTGGGAAAAAAATAAAATTCTGTGGATTATAAATTACTCCTTTGAAGATATTTTATAGCAGTTTTATTATACTAAGATGTTATGCAGACCCCTAGAAAGCTCCACAGATGGTACTTTATCTTTTTTCCCTTGTTTAAGAATTTTATAGATGAGTACTGTATTTACATCACTTCCTCCAACTCCTTCCTACTTTACCCACATCCCTCAACTCCTTCTCAAAGTCATGGTCTCTTTTTCGTTAATTGCTATTGCTACACACACACACACACACACACACACACACACACACACACACACACACACACACACACAACCTGTTGAGTCCCTGTATTATTACTTTTATGTATGTATGTCTAGAGATGGCCATTTGGGATTAGATAGCCTATAAGCACTTGCCCCTGGAGAAGACTAATTCTCCTTCTTTTAGAAGCCATTAATTGCCTGTAACTCTATCCAGGAATGGGGCCTCGTGGGATTTCCCCCTTCCACAGTGGCATATAGCCTGGTGTTGTCACATTTCAGGTCTAGTTCAGGCAACCATATTGTTGGCCTTTCATGGGTGCATTAGATGTCCTGGTCCTCTGACTCTTCTAATCTTTCTGTCCCTGTCTTGTGAAGTGTTCCCTGAGCCTTAGGTGTAGGGTTGTATTGTGGATGTATCAACTGGACCCGGGCACCCTACTGTCAGTGGCTCTCTGCATTTTGACCAGTTGTAGCTTTCCATACAATCTCCATCTGCCACAAACAGGAGTTTCTTTGGTGAAAGGCGAGAGCTACGCTTAGTTGTAGGTATGGAGATAAATATTTCGTTTTCTTTCTTTCCTTTTTTTTTTTTTTTTTTTTTTTTTTTTAGTTTTTCGAGACTGGGTTTCTCGGTGTAGCTTTGCGCCTTTCCTGGAACTCACTCTGTAGCCCAGGTTGGCCTTGAACTCACAGAAATCCGCCTGCCTCCTGAGTGATGGGATTAAAGGTGTGCGCCACCACCGCCAGGCTCAAGGTAAGTATTTAGAACGAAGTTAGAGTAAAGAGAACCCACTGCTGTGACTTCCCTAAACCAGTGTGATCACTAGCCACAACTGTCTCTATTGTGCGCACGCGCACTCGTGCACTCGCACATGGATGTGGGGCATACATACCATAGCATGCCTGTGGAGGTCAGAGGGCACGTTTGTGGAATCGGTTCTTTCCTTCCACCTTCCTGTGGCTTCAAGGGATCAAACTCAGGTTGCCACGCTTGTGCAACCAGTGTCTTTACCAGTGAGCTACCTCAACACCCTTCCTTTTTCTATCTTAATCTTCCTTCTCCTATCTTCAAGAAAGATGCTTCTACCCCTTCGAATACCACCATCCTTTCCAGAGCTAGCACTTCAGGCCTCTCCTTTCCCACTGCTGCGAGGATTTGATCCCCAGAGGACCTTCCCTGGAATTCAAAACCCACTCCCTAGTTTTGAAATGGCACAGTAGGTAAAGTGCCCCTCATGAAGCATTTGGGTCTCAGTGTGGGTCGCCAGCACCGACATAAAAGCCAGGCATGGCAGCACTCTTCTGTAACCAACCCTAGGGCTGCTGCGGGACAGAGCAGGCGGGAGAAGTGAGCAGAAACAAGCAAATTCCTGAAGTTCATTGGCCAGCCAGCCTAACCAATCAGTGAGCTCCAAGTTCAGCAAGCACTTCTGTCTCAAAAAGTAAAATGGAGACCAATCAACAAAGAGACAAAAGTTCGTATCTGACATCCATACTCATGGACACACACCCACGGGAAGAGTTAAAACACCAGACACACACAAAATGAAGGAAGGAACGAACGAGGGAGAGAGGGAGGGAGGGAGGGAGGGAGGGAGGGAGGGAGGGAGGGAGGGAGGGAGGGAGGGAGGGAGGGAGAGAGGGAGAGGAGGGTAGAAGGAGGCCAGGAGGCCTTTGGCACGAAAAAGGGAATCAGTAGGAATGCAAGGGGGCAAGAGATTGTAATGGACGGTGAATATAAGAAAAATACATGATAAATGTGTATGAAAATGTCATGATGAAATTAATTATTATCCATTATTAATGTAAGCTAATAAAACATTTTAAAAATCCACCTTGAAGACAATGGGACAGATTCCGGGTAAAATCAAATTGAGATATTATATAAATTCAATACCTTGAAAAATAAAATTTAAAGGATGGAATTAATAAAGTAACAAAAAGGAATCAAATCTAAAACAAATGTGGGGTGTTTTTTTCTTTTGAAAATCAAGACAATAATAATTAAATGTCCACTACAGTTTGAATATCCTGAATCCAAATATCTAAAATCTCAAATTCTACAAAATCTGAAACTTTCTGACTTTCATGTGTGTGTGTGTGTGTGTGTGTGTGTGTGTGTGTGTGTGTGAGAGAGAGAGAGAGAGAGAGAGAGAGAGAGAGAGAGAGAGAGAGAGAGAGAGGACCTTCTCAAACTCAAGGAGAAAGGTCTTACAGAATGAGTAAGGAAAGGGGAAGAGAGTAGATCTCACATATGGAAACGTAATGAGGGGACAAAGGGACTAACCTAGCAGAGAGGGCAAGCGTGGAGGAGGGGAATGAGGGGAGAAATAGCAATGAATCAAAGTATGCATGAAAATACCATAATGAAGCACATTGCTTTGTATGCTAATTTTCAAAACACAAATAAGACCAAGGGTGTAGCCGGTTTGGTAGAATGCTTGCCTTGTATACACAAGCCCCTGGGTTTTATCCACAGCACTGCATAAACCGGGTGTTGTGGTGCACACCTGTAATTCCAGCACTGGGGAGATGAAGGCAGGAGGATCAGAAAAGTTCAAGCTCACCCTCAGTTATATAGTGAGATTAGGGCTTGTCTAGGGTGCATGAGACTGTGCCTCAATAAATAAATAAAGTGCAAGTGAAGCAACAATCACAGACTCAAAATTGGTAAAGGAAAGGAAATCCCGGAATTCGAGCAGATTTTCAAGTACCTAAAGAGATTATTTTAAAATTCCATTTTAAATGAGAATTTTTCAAAGCATCTCACCTAATTTTGGTGATGGAGGGATGGGGTGGGGTTGTCAGTGACTGAATCCATCCCAGAAAGTTAAGGAGCCACAGAGAAGGGAGGAACCTGGCGGTGCAAGCCTTAACTCACTGCTCCCGCTTTACTCCACCCGGCCTGGAATGCATTCTAGATGCTTCTCTTCGAAGTGTGGCCCTGCAAAACCAGCATGAGCAGAGACGCAGAATCTTGGGCAATATCCCTGCCTTCCAGATCGTAGGTGAATTCAGAGCTATCACTAAGCAATCATGACTGCATCCACTCACAGACACCTCTCTAGAGCCCAGAATAATCTCAGCCAGAAAAGCTACTCTCTGCCGGTGAACTTACCAGTGCTTGCCAGGCAACTCCAAGCAGAAGCAGCGACCAGAGAGGAAAGAAGCCAAAAGGAATCCTCACACTGGAGCCCTCAGGGTCCAGGCTCTTGGGATGGCCCTGCCTCCTGCAGCCTCCCACTCTTTCGCCTTCTCTTGTTCATTCCCAGCAGGCTCCCCGCTCCAGCATAAAAGAATTTCAATTTAAGGATCCGGCCCTAGAGGCATGAGCCCTGGAGAATGACTCTGGTGTTCATGGTACGGATGTATTCTCTAAGTGAATGGGGATGGGGATCTTTGAGGTCATCTGAAACAAGAGTGAAGGTTTATTATGTGCATTATATTGGTTAATTGTCTTGGGATGTTTGAGCTCACTGAGAAGCTGGCTCCGGAAGTGGAGCTGTCCTCTCCAGTCTCAGACCCAAGTGTGTTTGTCTCCCTGTCCTCCAAAGCCCTTTGTCTAGAGACGGGCTGCCTCCCAGACTCTGTGACAGGGAGGGAAGGGAACAACAGACAGCCAAAGAATAAAAGCATTATATCCTTGAGAACAGCTAGATGGAAAACGAACTGTTGGGAAATACTGCAGAAGTTACCACCGTGTATCCCATAATACAAAACTACCTAGAATCGGAGGAGAGCTGAACGTTCAGACACGGGGAGCTCAGCCATTGGAGAGAAAGCAAAATGAAGAACTCCAAATGCCTGCCTCGACTTCCCCAGTCAGTTTTTCCTGGATCTTGTGAGCGCCCAATCTGATGATGCTACTTCTGTCTATTATTTATTCTTTCTTTTTTCTTTTTTCTTCTATTTTTTCTTTTTGAGATTTTATTTTAGTTGCAACATTTCTCCCTTCTCTTCTCCCTCCAAACCCTCCCACATGCCCCTCCCCATCTCCTTCAAATTCATGGCCTTTTTTCTTCATCAACTGCTATTGCATGCACGTCTGTTTTTGTGCATACATATATATTGCTAAATATAACCTGTTGAGTCACATAATTATGGGCTAGTATTATGATTTTTAGGGCTGACCACAATTTGGCACTGAATAATGGGAATGCTCTTCCCTGGGAATGACCACCTCTCTCAGCTTCACCCAGCTGCCTGTAGTTCTTTGTGTAGGGTTGTTCTTTTACTTAGAATCTTTGCCAGAGGGGCACCTTGCTCTTCCCAGGAATCTCTCTGTGGGAAACCCCAGCTGACTGCCACCCCCCAGTCATTTCCTGCTGGGTGTTTGTAAGCCCCAATTTGATGGTGTTCATCTCTGTCACCCTATCACTTTCCATTTATTCTATTACATTGTTTTTCTATGGGCTTAATAAACTCACTCAAAACCGAAAGTGTGTCCAAAGCACCCGAAGAATAAGTTTACCCGTATAAGAGTGTTCAAAAGTCTATGCATGGGGAGGTCGTAGGCCCTAGAAGGAAACCTACTAGTGATGTTTTGCTAACCAGACATGCTGTCAGTCTGTTTAATAATTGTTTATGTCTATGACATGGATCTGCACCAGGTCCTCCGCATATATATTACAGCTTTCAGCTTTGTATTTTTATGGGACTTCTGTGTGAGCTAATGGGTCTCTAATTCTTGTGCCTGCTCTTGGGGTGCTTTCCCTTCTGTTGGATTGCCTTGCCCAGCTTCAGTGGGATGAGTTTTGCTTCATCTTATTGTATTTTGTCATTTTGGTTGTTATCTCTTAGAAGCCTGATCTTTTTTAATGAGACAGAAAGGGAGTGAATCAGAGGAGGGAGGTGGGGAGGAGCGCAGGGAGGGAAACTATAATCAGGATGCATGGTATGAGAAAAGAATCTATTTTCTTTTTTGCTTGACTGTTTGGTTTTTTTGTTTTGTTTTGTTTCTTTGTTTTTTCAAGACAGGGTTTCTCTGTGTAGCCTGGCTGTCCTGGAACTCACTCTGTAGCCCAGGCTGGCTTCAAACTCACAGAGATCTGCCTGCCTCTGTCTCCCAAGTGCTGGGATTAAAGGCATGCATCACTACTGCCTGGCAAGCATCTATTTTCAATAAAAGGAAAAAAATAGTTACTTATGTTTATACCCACAGAGTAGTGCTACCCTAGGTCAGAGAAGTTTCTTTTTGCTGTGAAAGATGATTACACAGAGACTATTCAAAGTGCCCAGAGAAGTGAGTTTTGAGTGCTCAGCCCTAAGTAGACCATCTATATTGTCTCCTCCAAACCCCAGGGAACTCCTCAGAAGAGGGGAAGAAAGATTGTAGGAGTCAGAGGATAGAAAGGAACACTAAGAAATGCTGTCTGCCGGACATGACATGGCAATCATGAACTCATGGTTACCTGCTCAAGGATTACACATACACACACACACACACACACACACACACACACACACACACACACACGAGAGAGAGAGAGAGAGAGAGAGAGAGAGAGAGAGAGAGAGAGAGAGAGAGAGAGAGAGAGGTGAAAGTACCAAAGGGACTAACTAGGAAGAGGAAGGTAGAAGAAGGAAATGGGGAGGGCCAGATAATACAGAATAAATACAGTCATAACTCAATGTGTGCAAGTATTCGATGGTCAAAAAAATTAGAAAGGGAGGCTGGAGACAAGGCTCAGGGTTGTTGAGACAAGGTTCACTGGCTGTGAGCCGGGTGGTGGTGGTGCACGCCTTTAATCCCAGCACTCGGGAGGCAGAGGCAGGCGGATCTCTGTGAGTTCGAGGCCAGCCTGATCTACAGAGTGAGCTCCAGTACAGGCACCAAAACTACACAGAAAAACCCTGTCTCGAAGAAGAAAGAGAAAAAAAGAGCACTGACTGCTCTTGCTGCAGACCCAGGTTCAGTTCCCTACACCTATATGGCAGCTCACAACCATCCACATAACTCCAGTTCCAGGGGATCCAATGCCCTTTCAGACTGCCCCACACACTAGACATGCATATGGTGCACATACATACATGCAGGCAAAACACTCACCCACATAAAATAAATAAATCTTAAAAAAAAAAATTAAAGAGTGTTTTGTGTGGTGTGTGTGTGTGTGTGTGTGTGTGTGTGTGTGTGTGTGTACACGCGTGCACAATTTGCTTTATGTCCTCAGGTAGTTCTCATCCTAGAATTCATGTGACTTCTCAATGTCCTCTTGGCTAGAAGAAATATTGCAACTCTTAAAGCACCATGGGAATCCACTCCGTGTCCTCTCAGCAGCTCAGAAAGCCCCAGGGAGAGCTTTCTGCTCCACACCCATTCCTTCCTGCATCACTGCAGCCAGGGTCCCTGCAGAGATGCAGCTGAGAAAGGCGAAGAGCAACACTGGGCATGCAGAGAGGCTTAATCCTGAACTTATTTTGTGGGAAAGAGAATAAACACATCTGGTTTTATGCCATTAAAATGTCTGCTGGTTATTAGTAGTCTAAGGCAATTCTTAACCAACCTACTACCTCTACAAACCACAAATATTGGGGAGGCATGGACTCGAATGTTCATGGATGCATAGATGCATGTGTGTGCTTGCACATAGAGGTTAGAGGTCAACTTCAGCTGTCATTCCTCAGGAGTTATCCATCTTGTTTTTTGAGATAGGCTCTCTTTCTGGCCTGTAATTCACCACGTAGGCTAGCCTGGCTGGCCTACAAGCCCTAAGAATCTGCACATCTCTGTCCCCCCAACTCTGGGATCACAAACACACCCCACCATGTCCAGGGTATTTTTTAATATTTATTTATTTTAGTTGGGCAGTGGTGGCACACGTCTTTAATCCCAGCACTCAGGAGGCAGAAGCAGATGGATCTCTCTGAGTTCAAGGCCAGCCTGGTCTACAGAGCAAGTTCTAGGACAGCCGGGCTACACAGAGAAACCCTGTCTTGAAATACCAAAAAAAAAAATAAAAAATAATTCTTTATTTTTTAATTGAAAGAAATTCATAAAATATATCTTGATTACACATTTTTCCTCTCCCCAACTCCTCTCAGAGACTCCCTACCCACCCAACTCCATGCCCTTTCTCTCTCTTTATTTTTTTTAGATACATTGGTGTTTGACCTGCATGTCTTCGTGAGAGAGTCGGATCCACTGGGACTTGAGTTATAGACACTTGTGAGATGCCATGTGGGTGCTGGGAATTGAACCTATATACTGTCTGGAAGAGCAACCAGTGCTCTTAACTGCTGAACCGTCTCTCCAGCCTCTCCTTTCCCTCTCTTTAAAAAACAAACAAAAACAAAAAATAAAAAACACACACAACACACATACAATAATAATAATAATAATCACGTAAACCAAAATTCACAAGCAAAAGACCAAGGGGACAAAAAAAATGCCCAAACAAAACAATATGAGACAAAGTCTACAAAAATACCATTGAGTTCATTTTATGCTGGCCGTCTACTTCTGTGTATGGGGCCTGCTCTGAACTGGGGTTAACATGCTCAGTGAGACACCATTGAAGAAAACTAATTTTTCCTTTGCCAGTGAGTATCAGTTGCAGATAGTTAAGGGTTGGGAGCCCTTGTTCACTTTCCCCTCTCAGGACTGGGACCCCAGCTGGCTTGAACCTGGGCAGGCTCCACACCCAGGTTGGGGGGGGGGTGCTTGTTTGTTTGTTTGTTTGTTTGTTTGATGTGAGTTCTGGAGCTCAAATCCTAGTACTCACGCTTGCAAGGCAAGCCTTCTACTGATTGAAACCCCTTCCCAGACCCTTTTTGTTTTGTTTGCTTGTTTGTCTTTGTACAGTTCTAGCCAAAAAAACTGATTCTCCTGCCTCCACCTCCCAAGTACTGGGATTACGGCCCTGTGCCACCACACCTGGCTCAAAAATATTTTTAAATCATAAATATTTTCCTAAATCTAGTGAGACTATATTGTAACATACATGCAAAATAAATAAGTAGATACAGTCAATTTTTAATGCAAATTGGTCTGGTCCTTTGATGAACACTTGAGAACTATCTACCAATCATTAGCTTTAATTATGCTCATCTTGCTAAGCCAGCCATTGAGAGATAGATGCCCTGAGAAGTAATGTGATTGCACTACATTCTCTCTATGGTACGTGCATACATGTGCGTATATGTGAATGAGCAGCAGGTGTGTGAGCTTGGCATTGGCATTTCATGTCATTTTTTTATCTTCTATCACTCATTCTTTTCTTTGAATGTCCACAGACAGAGAAGTGTAAATTGTAGTCTGATTTTGTGACTGTGTTCCTATTCATTTCTCCATCTCCTATGGGTTTTTTTTTCTATAATGAGATATTAGTGAATTTGGTGTAGACATAAATCTTGATGACTGTAAATTGCACAACATTATGGAAGTAGAGAACTGACTGCTGAAGGTTGTTCTCTGACCTCCACACGCATGCCACAGCACCTGTGTACCCACATACATACACACACAAAGATGAACAAATGAATGAATGAATGAATGAATGAATGAATGAATAGAAGAAAGCTTAAGTCAAATGCGTTCTTTCTCATGATCCCAGAATTTGGGAAGTAGAGGTAGGAGAAGATCAAAAACAGAAGGAGAAGGAGAAGGGGAAGGGAGGGGAGAGGAGGAGAGGGAAGGAGGAAAGGAAAAAGAAAGTACAAGGAAGGGAGAGAGGGAGAAAGGAAGGAGGGGTCAGAGGAGCAGGCTGGCTAAGGTGTACTTACCAGCTACCTTCCTAAATGGTCACAAATATGACCTCATTTGACCCTCATTCCAAGCCTAGGAAGTGGACTTTAATACCACCCTTGGGTTATAGGAAACTAAGATATGAAGGGGTTAAAACTGACCTGGAGAGGTCACTGAAACAGCGACTGGAAGAGGCCAAATGGAAAGAAATGAAGGGTCAAGAATCCTATTTTCCCCATTTGCTAAACCACTTCTTAGGAAGGATCCACTGAGTCAAGTACACCTCATCTCTGCTCATGGTAAGCAAGCACTTGGAAACTAAGAGGGGTGACCCCGCCATTTGGGGTTACACAGATAGTCCAGCCAGAGAGTTAAAAATGTCTGCCCTGGGGGTGGGAAGTGGGGAGATGACCAGGACCCAGGCAATAAGAACATTTCTCAAGGGTGCAGGAATTTCCCCCTGATTCCTCAATGGCTCTATTTATAAATGCCCACTGCCCAGGTCAGTGTGGGTCTCAGGAGAGGAGGCTGCAGTTGGCCCCGAAGGCTGGAGGGAGAGATGTTCCGCCTGTTTATTCCTAAGCTGCTGTCGAGACGTTAAAACACCAAGACAAACTTCTCTTTCATAATAACTTTCTTAGGCTCGGTGCCAGGAAGCTCTCACTGCACTGCTTTATGCCACCAACAATGTCCCTGCTGTCCCCTCTCTTCCCACCAGATGAGACCAGCCTCCACCCACAGCCAGATGTTAGTGATGTGTGCCAAGACCTGGAGTAGCTGGGTGCTCAGGGAGCAGGCATCACCCAAGGGTAAGCAGTAGAAAGAAGCATACAGCCTAGGATGGTGATTCTCAACCCATGGGTCACGACCCCTTTAGGGTACACCATCCCTTTCACAGGAGTTGCCTAAGACTATAAAAAAAAAAAAAACACAGAGATTTACATTCCGGTTCATAATAGTAGAAAGCAAGATTACAGTTATGGAGTGGCAACAAAAATAATTGTATAGTTGGGGGGGGCACCGCATTGTAAGGAACTGTATTAGAGGGTCACAGCATTAGGAATGTTGAGAACTACTGGCCTAGAACCTCTACACACACACACACACACACACACACACACACACACACACACACACACACATACACACAATAGAAGGAGGGACCTTTCCTCTCTCTGTCCCTTTCTTTTTCACACCAGGTCTTAGGAAGAGTGATAGATACTTGGAGGAAGAGGTGTTCAGGGCCAGTCAGCAAAAGCTAAGTGGCAGAACACGCAGAACTAGATACAACTTAACAAGCCTAGCCCTAGAAAACATTCTGGCTAGGCCTGGTCCTATCATCACACAGAAATCTGGAAATTATTAGATTAAACAAAATAGCCTGAATTCACAAAGACAAACATGGTGTGTTCTCTCCAATATTCGGATCTTTGTATATGTGTGTATTTATGTGGATGTTAGTGTTGGTATAGTTCATGAAACTAGAAAGGAAACCACAAGAGTGAAAAATGAAGTTTTGAGAAGAGAAGAGGGAGGTGAAATAATGCACGTGACCTGAAAGGGCAAAGGGAACCACAGGGCGTGGGAGGGGTCAAGGAGTGGAGAGACAGAGTGGAGAGGGAGAAGGATCGACGGAAGCAAATTATGTGATAAAATATCATAATGAACCATATTGCTTTATATGCTTATATCAAAAAATTAAGAAGCTAGGGAAATGCCTCCGTTGGTAAAGTGCTTGCCATGCAAGTTTGAGGACCTGAGTTCAGATCCCCCACCCCTCCACAGAAAGCTAAGCATGGCAGTGAACACCTATAGTCCCAGCACCAAGGAGGAAAACACAGGAGGATTCCTGGGGTTCACTCACCAGTCAGACTAGCCATGAAGTGGGGTCAGTGAGAGAGACCTTGTCTCAAAAAATAAGATGGAAAGGGACTGTTATCAACCTCTGACCTACAAATACACACACACACATACACACACACACACACACACACACACACACACACACACTAAGTAAGCAGGACTGAGGCTGAGGAGATGGCTCAGAGGTTAAGAGTGTTTATTGTGTGAGCATGGGGACTAGAGTCTGAATCCCCAGCACCCACAGGAAAAACTAAGAGTGGTTATGCATTCTTGTCGCCTCAACACTGTCTGTAGCTTCAACACCCACTGGGTGGGTGGAAAGAAAAAGAAAGATCTGGGCTTGCTGAGCTGGCTTCAGGTTCAGTGAGAAACCCTGTCTCAGGGAAATGTGGCAGGGAGTGATAAGGCAGGGCACCCAACAGCCTCCTCTGACCTCTGCACACATACACAGGCATGAGCACCTGCACATGTGTGCACCTACGCAACACACACACACACATACACACACACACACACACACACACACACACACACACACACACACACACACACACTCCTGCCTCTACTTCCCCAACGTGCACAACCATACCCAGTTCTGTACAGTACAGGTATGGGAGACGGTACCCAGGGCCAAGCACTCTACCAACTGAGCCATATCCCCAGCTCCAGCAATTTTACAAATGTTTAAGGGGAAAAGCCATAATTTTTAAAGGCTGCCGGATTTCAAACTCTGCTGCAACTGGAGTCGGGGAGAACTGGGCTAGAAAGCAGAGAAGGGATGTCAGACGGTTCCTTCCCCGCCTCAGTTCCAACCGAATCCCTTGGAGGCTAAAAGGTGGGTTTAAGGGTGGATGCCGCAGGGATAGTAAAGTTCGGCTAATAAAGTCGCACCAGAAATCCAAGAGGAATCCAGGGTTCAGGCTCTGCTCTTCCCACACTGAGCAGAGCCCAGTGTGGAAGCCTTGGAACCCCAGGACCAAACACCTCTATGACACGTTTTTGGACAGACAACTGGGGATCCAGCAAAGCCTGGTGGTATAGGCCTCTAACCCAGCTGCTGGGGCAGGGGGGCGGGGGGAGTGCAAGCTGGAGCTACATAAGTCTCAAAATAAAAAGGAGACGAGGAGGAAAAGGAAAAGAAAGTACAAGAGGAAGGTAGTGGGGAAGGGGGGGAGAGGAGAAGTCAAAGAAAGAGGAGGGGAGAAGAGGGGAGGGAGGGGAGAGAGGAACAGAGGCGATCAAGAGGAGGAAGGGAGGGGAAGAGAAAGAGGTTAGGGGTGTAACTCAGTGGCAGAGGGCGCCTGCCTTGATTGTTCCATCCAAATGGCCGGGCTTGGCAAAGTTCTGCAATCATCTAAGGTTATTCTCCAAAATGTAAAGTCAGGAAGCATAAATCCGGACAAAAGTACGTCCCTGCACCACCCACACGTCCCCATAGAGGCCTTTGCCTGCTGGCGGGTGCATCCTGAGAGCATCAGTTGAGGTAAATTACACCGCAGTGTTCTTACTCTCGGGCCTTGAGAGTTGTCCAGGTCCGAGCCAGGATATGGCGCCACCTAGCGACCACTTGGAGCAGTTACAGTGGAATTTAATTTTGTGCTCCTTCCCTAGCGGTTATAGCAAGCCCACAGCCAAGGCCACGTTGTCTTTAATTATTTCTGAAATTTCTCCCTTCACTTAAATGTGCGGGGTTGGGGGGTTGGGGGGGGGCTGACCAACCCTAATCCCACCCCTCCATCACAGGTGAGTTGGTTGACTCAAGTCAAAGCTTTTTCCGCCCGCAAGAACCCCAATGCCTGCAGAAGGTGAGCAATGTGGGGCATAGGATCGTCCCCTAGTGTGGGTGCTTCTCAGGGTCCGGAATTACGAACCAGTAAATTAACCTGCTGCTGTTTGCAGAACGCCTCAAAGACAGGAGACAGGGTGAGAAAGAAAGACCTACAGACTGAGACATCTACTGCAACACGTGTGTCTTTCTTGGCCAAAGTTCCCTTAGGCCGGTAAAGTTCTAAGAATGTCTCTCTGAGGCCAGATGAACACTGGAAAGATTTATGTTGTAGTCTAGAAATATTGGTCTTGGTGAAATCATATGCTTTCAGACAGCAGTAAGGACACCGGCTCTTTTTGCAAAGGGAGTCAGCATCTTGTCCCCTGGGAAAACTCCACTGCAAACCATTCTCTGGGAAATGACGTGGATGAACAACAGACAGGGTCTTGCATTCATGTGTGGGTGTGAATGTGTGGGTGTGGTGTTATGAGTGTATACGCTCATGTGTGCAGGTGTGCTCACCCATGCAGGCATTTGTGGAAGCCTGAGGTCAACTTCAGACTGTCTCCCTCAGTCACTGCTCCACCTTATAGCCTGTTTGGTTGGGAGCAACAGGGTCTTACTGTGCAGCCCTGGCTGGCCTATCACTTGCTATGTAGGGTAGGCTGGCCTCAAACTCAGAGATCTGCCTGCCTCTACCTCCCAGTGCCAGCTTAAAGGTATGTGCCACCAAGCCTGGCTCCTTGCTTGTTTTTAAGCCAAGGCCTGTCATTGAACCAGGAGCTGGCCAGCTAACTTGGCTGCCTACAAAGCCTCCAACAGCCCCTACCCACCCATTCCCATGGTGGTCCTGACTCTGACCCCTAGTGCTGGATCACAGGTGTGCACAGCCACACCCAACTTTATATGGGTGCTGGGAATCTGAACTCAGGTTCCCAAGTACTACCCACTGAGCCATCCCTCCAGCCCCAGTTGCTGCATTCTTGACACAGTCAGCAAAAACATTCAGGGAGCATATGACTACGGCAAAATGCCTCCTCCCCCTCTTGAGCTGGATGGATCCATTATCTACATGGGTGGAGGAGGGAATGGCAAGTCGATTGTTCCCGTTGACTGAAGCAGGATTGCTTCAGAATGTTACCAAAGCTTTGATGACTCTTTTCAGTGGTCCACAGTTAAGTTCTGCAGGGGACACACTCGCCAACACCAACCTCCAACTCTGTTCCCATGTACGAGGTGTGGTAGAAGGCTTCTGAGCTGAGATTTACAGAGGAGATCTCAGTGTGATCTCCAAGGAACAGGATGAAGTGTGCTCCTTACTGACCCCGGAGAGCTTCGGGTGGCCCATTAGGTGATTAAGTCTAGGCAGTGTGGTTTGTTCTGCTTCTGAAGTGCCTTAGCCAAGGTTGGAGAGTAGGAAGGATGGGTTCTCTCCCAGCTTAGTTGCAGAGCGGGTGGGCATGTGGGCCCGGAAAGATGCATAAAAGCATAGACTGTCATCTGGGGAGACAACTGTCACTAAAGTGCTTGCTATGTAGATATTAGGACCCAAATTCAAGCAAGCAGCACATATTTGTAATCCCAGGACTGGGGAGGCTGAGACAGGGGGATACCTGGGCTTGCTGGCTAGCCAGTCAAGACAAACCTGTGAGGTTCAGGCTCAGTGAGAGATCCTGTCTCAATATAAAGTGGGGGGTAACTGAGGCAGACACAAGACATCAGCTCTGGCCCCCACACAAATGCATATGCACATGCACAAAACACACACACACACACACACACACACACACACACACACACACACACACACACAGAGCATGCAGTCCCCAGCAGCCCAGACGTGTTAACCCAGACATCCTCCTGAAATAAACAGTCATGCAGGCAAGCTAGTGAAAGCAAACAGTAAAGGAACAACGCTTGCAACATCCATAAAGGTCAATAGCAAAAAAAAAAAAAAAAAAAAAAGCAAGTTTCATGGTGCTTGTGGTATCCACTGGTGGGGAGGAAATAGAGTTCACTTGTCTTCAGCCTCAGCCCTGGATTCCAGAAGAAATCCTGACTCGTGCTTAAAGGATAACTAAGGCACGCAGCACCAAAGTTTGCTTTATTGGTGATAGGTCATGGATAAGGAAAAAAGAAAATTTCTCAAAAGGAAAAAAAAATAAATGGTGGAGGCCACTGCTGGCAAAGACCACCTTGGAAAAAAAAAACAGACCACCCTGAAAAGAGCTGCAGGTGTGAGGCTTTTAAAGGGATTTGTCGGGAGGCATTTAGACAGGAGGGTGGCAAGGTAGTTACGAATTCCAGGATAGTTAGGAACTCCCTCCCTCCCTCCCTCTCTTCCTCCCTCCCTTGTGACAGCATTCCTGCTGGCTGCACCAGGCTGGCTCCAGAGAGTAGCCTCTAGCCCTAATCCGTCTTTTGTTTAGCAGACACCTTTTGTTTCCCTTGTTTCCCTCTCTGTGAATCTTGTCTCTGTGTAAACAAGGGTACAAAGGATATTTGGTGGCTTTCTCGCCTTCATAGCAAAGGTAGTGGGAGACTATATTGTTCAACCATATGACTTACAAAAATTAGTGGTCTTTAAAGTCAACGAAGGGGCTGGGATGTAGTTCAGTTGGCAGAGTGTTTGCCTAGCATGCGCAAAGCTTCCATCCCCAGCACCACATAAAGCAAGTGTAGTGTCTCACGCCTGTAATCCCAGGACTTGGAATGTAGAAGCATTAGAATCATTGTCAACCACATAGGAAGTTGAAGGTCAGCTCAGGATACATGAGATCCTGTCTAGATCAGTCAGTCAATGAAGTCTACTTGAAGCAAGGGAACCTGGAGGGTGTGTTTAGGTTTTCCCTTGAATTCATGAGATGTAATCTCCCAGAGTACATCTTGCCCACACTTTGGACATATTCAGAACTTTTGTAGAAGGAAGAATTCATTCTTACAACATGGTCTTAGCAACACCCAAATCCCCCTGCTGACACCAGGGTAGGGGATGTCGCCGTATATATACTGTAAGAATGGCACACCTTCAAGCTATCTACCACCTGCTGTACACACCTCCACCCCACTGCCGTTCTTTCATCTGAGGGACACACAAGGTCTCCGTCCTTAGGCTGGCTTTCTCAGCTCTCAGCAGTTCCTGTGTGTGAAGCCTGTGACCACACCTCTGCCCAGCCGGTTTGTGTGTCTGTTTTCAACACTGTCTGAGGAGAAATTCCTCTAAGCTCTCTCATTGGCTGTGGAATCACCTCCCCTGGGCAGGATGCCAGGCCTCACGGAAAGAGCCATGTTCGCTGTGTAGACTTTCCTCCCGGGCACTATAGTAGCAATGGTGCCTGTCCTGCTGTCCCTGCCTCTCCTTCTGGGTCCTGCAGTCCTTCAGGAGACTGGTGAGTGGGCAAAACAGAGGAAAACTGGGGGAGAAATAAGGGGAAGGCAGAGAACAGAATGCTAGGCCATAAGAAGGATCCCTCGTGCACCTGGGATTCCCATATGTGCAGAGGTAAACCAGTTTTAAACCAGTTTGCAAAGTTACCAGTTAACCTAGATCACCCTTGTAGAAGCATTCTGGAAGTCACTGGACTTGTGTTAAATAAGACCTTAAGGAACATGAATCTGAGGGCTAGCAGTGTAGCTCAGTTGATAGGGTGCCTGCTGCGTATGCATGAAGCCTGGGGTTCACTACCCCAGCACCACACAAACCATGTATCTCATTCCTGTCATCCCAGCACACGGGAGCTGGAAGCAGGGGCATCAAGGCTGGGGGGGGGGGGGGGGGTTCAGTATGATCTTGAGGACTCAAGTTCAGATCCCTAGGACCCACGGAAATCCAGATGTGGTCACATCTGTCTACAGCTTTCCTATGACAAGACAGGAGGCAGGGCAGAAGAATCCCCCAGAAGCCCATAGGCCAGCTAACACAGCTTGCGCAGCAACAGACAAAGTGGAAGGTAGGATTGACATCCAAGCGTGTCCTCTGACCCACCTGCACGCTGTGACATACCCATGAGCACACCCACCCACATAGACACACAAAAGACTTTTTTTTTTCACATGGGAAAAGTATACCCAGAGAGGCAAAGTGACCTGCCAAGAGTCAGACAGTGGAACTGAATACGGACCTCACGAGTTTCCTCTACTCTCTCTCCTCCCCGCCTTCCGCTTGTCTGACTCTGAGGGAAAAAGGAAAAGATCCCAGGAGAAAAATACAGAGGCAGGCTAGAAGCGAGGAAACCAGGACCTTCCTCTGCAGTGAGATGAGGCAACGGGGACCAGTGAGATCCACAGTCAGTTCCAGGACAGGAAATGAGGCTATTCACTGCACACAAAATTTTGGATGAAGATTTCAAACTGCACCAGTTTAAAAACTTAGTGCATTCCCAGAATGTTGCATCGATATTTATGTCTGTTTTATAATAAGGCACTGTGTTTAGAATGTTAAGTATGTTCTAAAGGGGCTGTAGAGAGGGCTCAGCGCTTACGAGTACTTGTTGCTCTTGCAGAGGACCTGTGGTTTAGTTCCCAGAATCCACCTGGTAGTTTATTACTGCCTGTAATGCTAGCCCCAAAAGATCTAATACCCTTTTCTGGCCTCTTTGCATACTGCACACATGTACAGTGTATATAATTTTTTAAATAAATATTTTTTAATGTTAAGTATATTCTATACCAAAAATATGAATTAGTAAGGGGCCTCTAGAGAACAGAACTAATGGGATAGATATACAGGATGGATGGATGGATGGATGCATGGATGGATGGATGCAAAGATATAAACAGGGATAAGTAGATAGATGATGGCTGAATGAATAGATAGACAGGAAGATATAGACAGGTAATGGGTAGATGAATGAATATATGATAGATAGATAGATAGATAGATAGATAGATAGATAGATAGATAGATGATAGGTAGATAGACTGACAGGTAGAGGCAGATCCCTAGAGTTCATTTATGGCCCAACCTGCCTGAACTGATGAACTCCAGGTCCAGTGAGAAACCCCATCTCAAAAAAATAAGATGTCAGACCAGAGACATGGCTCAGAAGTAATAGTACTTACCACCAAGCCAGATAACTAAATTTGATCCCTAGGACCCACATGATAGAGAGAACCAACTCCTGCAAGCTGTCCTCTGACTGCTACACACACAGTGGCATGTGCATGCTTATGCACGCACAAGTCACACACACACACACACACACACACACACACACACACACACACACAAATAGACACAATTTTTTAAAAAGATGGAAAGCTATAAAGGAAGACATCCCAACTTGACCTCTGACCTCTACATCATGCACATGTGCTCACACCCACAAGAACACATACATATCACACACACACACACACACACACACACACACACACACACACACAAATAATTTTATATGCAAACTAGAGGATACAGTATAGAGACAACACAGAACAGTTTCTGACATGGCATCCCCAGGAGAAACAGCGTCCCTTCACATGAGTGAACCTCCCACAGTGTGAGGCGGCAGTAAAAGCAGAGGAAGAAGCTCCATGGCCGGGTCCTCCCCAGTGGGTCTCCTGGGCATGAACCCCACCCCTCAGAATCTTCCCCTCTTCCACAGGGCCTTATTCGCTGATCTTCCTCTACACCGGCTTGTCCAGGCCCAGCAAAGGCATCCCCAGGTTTCAAGCCACCGCATTTCTCAATGACCAGGCCTTCTTCCACTATGACAGCAACAGCAGGAAGGCGGAGCCCGTGGGGCCTTGGAGCCAGGTAGAAGGAATGGAGGACTGGGAGAAGGAGAGCCAGCTTCAGAGGGCCAGGGAGGAGATCTTCCTCGTGACCCTGAAAGACATCATGGACTATTACAAGGACAGCGCAGGTCAGTGAGATATTACAGACCAATGAGGTGGAGTGCTTTACCTGAGCAGCCCCATGAATATGACTGGAAAAGATTCCCCAGGCTGGAACTAGACACACACACACACACACACACACACACACACACACACACACACACACAGGAGGAGCAGTAAGCACAGATAGCCGTGCACAGGTTCACCCACAACACCTCCCATCCTCCGTACTCACATTGACCTCCTCCTTTCCCATGGCTTCTTTTATTTTCACTCCAGACCTCAGCCCCTAAAGGAAGTGGTATCAGAGTCACTTCTTACCCAGGGACCACTGACCTTTCAACTCCATGTTCCTGTCCACTTGAGAAGGTATCATTCAACACTATCCAGGTGGAGAACAATAGAGGAACATCCCAGCACTCTGTGGGCTCTGAGTGTGCATGCACACTTACATGCACTTACACCAAACACACACACACACACACACACACACACACCACAATTATCTAATTATTAAGAAAGAAGGTAACAGTAACTTACATTTACTGAGTACTTGCTCTGTGCTAGCCTCAGGTATGATCACATTTAATGCTCAAAATAACATCTTCAAAGATTATTATTACTGTTGTCATTTCAAAGATTTTTTTAAGTGTTTCACTTAAGCTTAATTATATTTCATAGTTCACTTAACAAGGCAGGTGGGTAGACCAGGGGAAGATCTGGAATTTAAACCCAGACAGCTTAAGAGCTTTTTTTGAGCCTGTGCCAACAGCACCACTCAGGACTGGGTAAACATCCACTGTTGTAATCAGACTGACCTGTGCTAGGCAGGTCACTTTGTGTTCATGGGCAAGGGAGGTTTGGAGTAAACACCAGGAACGGTGGCTTATCAGTAATCTCAGCATCCGGAAAGCAAAGACAGGGGGATTGCCAAGAGTTTGTGGCAGCCTGGGCTACATAATGAGATCCAAGCCAGCCTGGGCTACAAAGTGAGACCCTGTCCCAAAAATAAACAAACAATAAATAAGATACTAACCACTGAAAAGAGGGAAGTGATCCAATTATGTAAAGAGTAATGATTTGAATGCAAAATAGAAAGTAGCAAGTAGAAATTCCTATAATCTATAAGAAACCACAAATAATTCCTATTTAACGTGGAAATGCAGTTCATTGTGACTATGTTTAATTCTGAAGAATTCACCATCCACTAAAACACATAAGTTTGTTAGATGAGACGATGAAAAAGACTTGAAATCTGAGTGCTTGCCTAGCACACCAGAGGTCCTAGTCTCAATCCCCAGCACCACATAAAACTGGGTATGGTGTCACACACCTGTAAACCCAGCACTAGTGAAATGAAGACAAGAGAGTCAGGAGTTCAAAGTCACCCAGAGTATCTGACACTGTTAGAAAGAAATAGACTTGGAATCTGTCCATAATCATGAAATTCTCCAACTATAAAGAATGCATTTCCTCTCAGAGAGGCCTGAAACACCCAGCCAAATACAGTTTCTTCCTCTGCTGTGTGCCTGGCTAGTAACCTGTGAACGGACATTTCTCTCCCACCTGCCAATTCCCAAATAACCACTCAGAGGCTTATACTAATTACAGAATGCTTGGCCATTAGCTCAGGCTTATTATTAACTAGCTCTTTTTACATTTGAATTAACCCATTTCTATTCATTTATGTATTGCCATATGGTCTGTGGCATTACTGGTCCTCTGGCATCTTGTTTCTTGGGTGGTTCACTGGCATCTCTCTTGCTCCATCCTTCTTCATTCCCTCCTTAGTTTGGTTTTTCTGCCTAACTTTATCCTGCCTGGCTACTGGCCAAACAGATTCTTTATTAACCAATGAGAATAATACATATTCACAGCATACAGAAGGATCATCCCACAGCAGTAACCTGTTTGCCAAGATAAAGAATTGAGTGTATAGATTCCCAAGTATGTAGGAATGAGAGTCGCTCAGCCGGAGTTGGCACCCATCTGACTGACTCCCTGTGGGGTCGGGGAGGCTTCAGGGTCTCATACCTTCCAGGGAATGTTCGGTTGTGAGCTATTGAATAACAGAAGCAATGGAGCATTCTGGAGGTATGCCTACGATGGACAGGATTTCATCGAATTCAACAAAGAAATCCCAGCCTGGATCCCCTTAGTCCCAGCAGCTGAGAACACCAAGCTGAAGTGGGAGGCAGAAAAAGTCTACACACAGCGAGCCAAGGCATACCTAGAGGAGGAGTGCCCCAAAATGCTGAAGAGGTACCTGAACTACAGCAGATCTCACCTGGATCAAAAAGGTATGCACTGCTTTTATGATCTGCTCCAAGTACTAAACTGAAAACCAAAGTGATCTCAGGCTCAGGGGACCATGGCAGGTTGTCCCATCAATCCCTATTAGTCCCTTAATCCCCCCGCTTTCATCTACTAGGATTCGTTCCTTCTGAAGACATGATGTGAGAGCCAAAAGGAATGTTCATCAAAAAAGTGGAAAGAACTAGGGGTTACAGCTCAGTTTTAGAGCACCTGCTTAGACTCCCCCAATGAGAGGCTGGGGTGTGACTCAGTGGTAGAGCACCTGCCTAGAATCCCCCAGTGAGGGGCTGGGGTGTGGCTTAGTGGTAGAGCACCTACCTAGCATGTACAAGAGTCTGGATTCAATCTTAAATACACACACACACACACACACACACACACACACACACACACACACACACAAGTCAGGAACAAAACTGGCTTAATAGCAAGGTTCCCTAAATAATCCTTGCTTTGCAGCACATGCTGTAATCCCAGCACTCAGAAGGTTAAGGGTAGAGAGCATTGCCATGAGTTCAGGGCCTGCCTACATGACAAGTACCAGGAAAGCTATACCCTGTCTCTGAAAGGGGTGGGAGAGATGGAGAAAGAAAGAACTGGGATTCAGCTTCAGTTGGCACTCAAATTCCACATTTCGGATTCCAAACTCCATAGCAGTTCCTTGATACAGTGATGCCTCTCATCTTGTTTGTAGTGAGGAGGTAGGTGTGTTAAACGTCTGGCTAGGAAGGAAGAACAAACAGTAGCAGAATCAAGTGCCACACACTGAGACATCACTGGAGAAAAGGGAAAATGACTATTTAGAATATGAAACAGCTTAATGGAGAGAGATGTGGACAGAAGGAAGGAGCTGGGCTGAGATGGGGGTGGGGCTATAAAGCACACTTAAGACACTCAGAATCTGGGCATGGTAGTACATGCCAGTAATCCTAGCACTTGGGGCAGGAATGTCGCAAGTTCAAGACCAGTCTGAGCTACATAGGGAGGTCCTGTCTCTATGTTTTGTTCTCTCTCTGTGTGTATGATGTATTATATATGTATGTATGCATAAATGTATGTATGAGGGTGCATGTGTGGAGATTGGAAGAGAGCCTCAGCTGTTGGTCCCCACCTTCTACCTTGTTTGAGACACCAGGCTAGCCTGCCAACCAGCTTCCAGGTATTTCCCTGTCTCTGTTACCCATCACCATATATGAGTTCTAGGGACAGAGACATGCATGACTGCATCCAACTTTTACATGTGCTCTGGAGATCCAAGCTCAGATCATCATGTTTATGCAGCCAGCCCTTTACCCACTGAGCTATCTCCCCAACCCTGTCTCAACTGACGTCTGTTGCCAACTGAAGTCAATACACCACAACATGAGGCAGGGAGTGAGAAAGTAGCTGTGGACATGTTACATAACCCATCAGGGAAGGCTTGGGGGAAGCCTCAGACCTTCCTGAGCTTCACAAAGGTCTCTTGGGGGAGTCAGATCAGATGGTCATCCAGGGAGTTGGGAATGAAAGCATGGAAGGAAAAAGTCCACCTTAAAACTCTCAACATCCACACTTGATCCCTCCACAGATCCTCCCACTGTGACAATCACCAGCCGTGCAGCCCCAGGAAGAAAAAGGACATTCAAATGCCTGGCCTATGACTTCTACCCACAAGGAATAAGTCTGCACTGGAACCGGGCCGGCAAGATGCTGACATCCAAATCAGGAGGTGTTTTTCCCAATGGAAATGGCACTTACCTGTCCTGGGTGGAGGTGGAAGTCCCTCCTCAGGACAGAGACCCCTACTTCTGCCACATAGAGCATAGTGGACTGTCCCAGTCACTCTCGGTGCAGTGGGATGATACAAAGAAAGCAAAAGCCGAAAGCAACCCAGCAACTCAGCCTCAGTAAGTTACTCTCTCTGTGTGACATGAGAGAGTTGAGCTTCAGAAGTCAATGTCACCCACAAGGTCTTCCATGGGCAGCTGTGCGACAGCTAACTAGAATCCAAGGAACAGGAGTGGGGACAGAAGACTTGAACACCAAGCACTGAGTACACACTCAATGTCAAATCACCTGGCCTTGTAAAACTCCTCACCGATTAATCTGTAAGTCCTCACAACCCCTCATGCCTAGTACTGCATAGAAAGGCATTTTAACCTTGGAGATGCTATAAAAGTGTGAGTTGATTTTACCATGTGTCCTGTATAGTTGTTTTGTTTTTTGTTTTTGTTTTTTTTTTAAACTCTTTGGGGACCCACCACCCAGCTCCCAAACAAATACATGGAGACTTATTCTTACTTATGAATGCCTGGTCTTAGCTTGGTTTGTTTCTAGCCAGCTTTTCTGACTTAATGTGTTTCTCTTCTACATTTTGCCTCTGGGCTTTTTACTTTTCTTTATTCTATACTGAATCATGAATATAATTAATCTTATCAATAAAAACCTGAGACGAGAGCAGGAGAGCAGCCACAGTCGTTTCCTTCCTCTTCCGTTTCTCCAGTCCAAAAGGGCCATTATCCTGTCTCTGCCCCACCTTTTCACTTCCTGTTCCTCTCTGTGCAGACCTCCAGACCTCTATGGTTAACTAGTAGCTAGCTCCAGCCTCTGACTGTCCAAGCAAGCTTTATTTGTCAGAACACAAAGTATCACATAACAGTGTGTCTTTCTTCCCTTCTTACTCCATGGCTGGTTGTGTGGCAGGGTGCCTGGCATCCTCCTCTCCTTCTCCTTTTCTTGCCCCTCCCTATTCTCCTTCTTCTTTTCTAACCTAGATTTCTCCTTCTATTTATTCTCTATGCCTAGCAGCCCCGCATATCCCTCTCCTGTCTAGGCATATCCCTCTGTTGGCCATTCAGTGCTTTATTAAACCAATCAGGTGTTTTAGTCAGACAGAGTAACACAGCTTTACAAAGTTAAACAAATGCAACATAAAAGAATGCAACATCTCTTGGCATCATTAAACAAATATTCCATAAACAAATGTAACACATCTTAAGCTAATATTCCACAATAGTCCTGCCCCCACACATTTGATTCATGGGAATGTTCTCATATTCACTCAAAGATGTCTTGGCTTCATTTCTGTTGTTGTGAAAGGATAACCTGACAAAAACTATTTTAAGAGAGAAAAGGGCTGTCTGGCTTATCCTTGCAGGTCTCTGTTGTATGATGCTATTCCTGGGGAGACGTGAACAAACATTTACTAACCCCAGTTAGGGAACCAATTACAGATCGAAGAAATGTCCCACCTGGTGAACCAATTAGTTGGGATTATTTACAAGAATGTGAGTAAGGGATTACTTACAGGAGCAGAAATAACTCAAAGACAGTTTCATTACCAAAGTCCACTGAAGCACGGGTGATAGCTCATGAAAACTGGAAACCTTGAGCCCACTATACAACCTGCAGGCAGCTCAAGAGTTTGGAGATTGTTCTTTGCAGTTAGCTCAGCTAGTCTGAGCCTCTCCCAGGCAACAAGGCTGGTCTATGCTTCTTCCAGGAAACTCATCTTGTCTGTGACTATCTCATGGTAGTCTTTATTGCTCATATAGGCTTGGAGAGGGCGGGGCCTAGTAAATCTAATCAGTTTCAGTGACTTCCTGAAGCTAGTGAATCCCCTGAAGAATGAAATATTTCACATTCCCTTAGCCCATCCTGTTCCTTCACCTCCCTTTTAACATTCTATGTCTAAACAAACTTTCCTCCAAGATGAAAGTATGTAATCTTGAAAGAAATTACTAAACAGCAGTTGTAGTCCATCACTGTGGAGAAGCCAATGCAGGAACTTGAAGTAACTAGTCACATCCACAGTCAAGAGCAGAGAGAAAAATGAATTCATGCATGCCTTCAACTGCTCAGTACCGTCTCTACATACAGTCCAGGATCTCCTGCCTAGGGAATGGTGCCACCCATAGTGGGTAGAGAACTTCTCACCTCAATTAACATAATCAAGATAATCTGAACAGATATACTCATAGGCCAATCCAATATGGGCAGTCCCTCATTGAGACTTTTTCTGGGTGACTCTAGGTTGTATCAAATTGGCAATTAAAATTAATCATAAGGGCTGTCAAGGTGGCTCAGCAGGTAAAGGTATTTGCTGCCAAGCTTATGACCTGAGTTCAATCTCTAGGACTGACATGGTAGAAGGAGAAAACCAACTCCTGGGGCTGGAGAAATAGCTCAATGGTTAAGAGCACTGACTGCTCTTCTGGAGGACCTGGGTTTAATTCCCAGCACCCATATAGCAGCTCAAAACTATAACTCCAGGTCCAGGGGACTCAACACCCTCACACAGACATACAAGCAGGCAAAACACCAATGCACATAAAATAAAAATAAATTATTTTTTAAAAAAAGAAAACCAACTCCTGTAACCTGCACATACATATTCTTTCTCTCTCCCTCCTTCCCTCCCTCCCTCTATGCTCTCTCTTGTGCTACCTCTCAATTTTAATTTCTTTAAATTAAAAGAACTTTTTTAGATTTATTCATTTTTATTTTTATTTTATTTTGCATACATACTTATGCTGCCTGCATCTTTGTCTGAGCACCATGTGCATTCCTGGTGCCCACAGAGGTCAAGAGAAGGAATTGGATCTCATGAAACTAGAGTTATAGATGGTTGTGAATCACTCTGTTGGTGCTGGGAACTGAACTCAGGCCCTCTCTGAGGGCAACAAGTGCTCTTTTTTTTTTTTTAACAAGAAGTTTATTTAAACAACAAGATGCTTGACTTGAAAGGAAAACTATCTAGGATCATTTTGTTCAAGAGTAATTTATCCCTACTTAAAAAGAGATTGCCCTACATCTAACAAAAAAGTTATAAAATTGTCCTTGGTTTTACAATGACAAATGAAAAACATTAAAATTCTCCAATCAAACAAGGTATGCAAGGATTTTGTTGTTGGGTTCTTTTGTTAAAACGTTGAGAGCAAAATAACTTACTGGAATATAAAGGTAAGAGCTGAATGAGCATGCCACTAATGGAGAAAGGGGGATATTTTCACAGAACCAGTACTTTCCCCCAGACCATCTCCATCTGATGTCAATCAAAACAGAACATTGGCTATTTAGTTTAAAAAAGAAAAAAGCACAAATGCTTGTGCACGTACACCAGTTACTTTATGTATGGGGGGTGCTGGAGAGATGGCTCAGAGGTTAAGAGCACTGCTTGTTCTTCCCAAGGTCCTGAGTTCAATTCCCAGCAACCACATGGTGGCTTACAACCATCTGTAATAAGATCTGGTGCCCTCTTCTGGCCTGCAGGGATATGTGCAGACAGAACACTGCATACATAACAAATAAATCTAAAAAAAAAAAAAAAAAAGGTCACAAAAAAAAGAAATGGGGACAGGGAAATGAAAGAATAGAGAAAACTATACTGCAGTAGTCAGGATGTGGTGGAACCAAATTGCAGCTTTCTTTTTTTTTTTTTAAGATTTATTTATTTATTATGTATACAGTGTTCTGTCTGCATGTATCCCTGTGGTCCAGAAGAGGGCACCAGACCTCATTACAGATGGTTGTGAGCCACCATGTGGGTGCTGGAAATTGAACTCAGGACCTCTGGAAGAACAGCCAGTGATCTTAACCTCTGAGCCATCTCTCCAGCCCCAAATTGCAGCTTTCTAATTGCGAATGTATTCTTGGTCTATAACAAAATTCTGGAGTAAAGTAACATGTTCCCTTTGTAGTAGACATCTGCTGTCTGCTGCTGGAACACGTCAATCATATCTTCATCCTCCATGTCCAACTGTGCAGGTGTATCTGTTTCATTGACTGGTTGCCCATCAAACTGGAATCTGATCTGCCTCATTGACAAACCCTGTCATTCACAATAGGCTTTCATTAGTTTACTAAGTGGTGTATGCCTCTTAATCTTAAACTGCACCCCAGAACGATCCTGCCCCGCCACCTTTAAATTAATAATGATCGTTGTTCTCAGTCTTGACTCCTTCTTTGGGTTTCTCGTCCGCCATGGCTAGCACTGGAGTCTCCTCATCCACCCCATCACAAAAGAGGCACCAGGTGCGCAATGCTGCAAGTGCTCTTAACCACATCTCCAGTCCCCTAAAGAGATTTACTGTCGGCAGCAGTAAGTTTGATGCCTTAATTTTAAATGCCCTTTTTTGTCCTGTCCCAGTTAAGTTGTTTGTGTAAAAAATGTGCAGTTGGGTTCTGGAGATCAGTTCCCCCCTATGGTTTTTCCTGTTTGGAAAACAGTGTCGGGCTTGCCTATGGACACAGAGTAACCATTCCTTGACTCCTGCGTTAGAGGTGTATATAAACCCATGTTGGTACAAATAAAGAGAGCTGCTTCCCTGACGAACTGAAACTGGGTGTCTAGAGTGCTGCTTAACCTCGGCATCCCTCGCCAGATTTCGTGCTCCAGCTGTGCGGCCGCTGCAAGTGGAGGTCACCACTGAGACCTGGAAAGAGGGGTAAGCGAACGAGGCTCACCCTAAAAGGAGGGGTGGAGGATTGAAACATTGGTATGTATCATGGGTAATTATACTGCAAAAGCTCAGTTGGCCACTGAGGAACAGGAATTGAGTTAAGTAAGCAAGGAACAGGAATTAAGTAAGCAAGGAACAGGAATTAAGTCTAGCACCGCACTCACATTTGTGGACCCCATAGCTGAGGCAAGTCCTTGGTTTCTGACAGGAGGAGGTCTGAATATTCCAGATTGGGAAAGATGCTCTTCTGACTGATAAAGTGAAAGTGAAAGAGCAACTTTCAGAGTGTGAGCAAGCATTTGCTAACGCTCAGGAGGCAGAGATGAATGAATCTTTGAAAGGGGAAAAGGAAGAGGTCGAGGTCCCCTGTAAAGAGTGTATAAGGATATTTGTGAAAGATTTAATGGATGAGGAAGAAGACGATGATCTTGCCTCTGTCTCAGATTTAGTAGAAGAGGAAGAGCAGCTAGAAAAAGAGACAGAGGAACTACAACGGAAGTTGTGCCATGCAAAAGTGAAAGCACAGTCAGCACCTTCTGCTCCTCTATTGTCTCGACCCCCCGTCAAGAAATCCTCATTGGATAAGGGAGGAAAAAGAATCAGAGGACAGATATCGGCATAAAAGGGGGTGGTGTGGCATGAAACATATCCAGTAATTGAAACTCAGAATCAAGCTGGACAGGTGGTCCAGGAGCATGTTCCTTTAACTTTAAAAGATGATGCCTCAGGGAGAAGCTGAGTCGTTATGGAGTTTAGTAAGAAATCCACCTGTGTTACTGCCTGTGAGTATTGATAGCCCTGTTTTTCCTGCTGTATTTTCTTCTAATTGGACAATTGGTACTGCTGCCAGCAATGTAAAACTCCAAGAAGGTTTTGTAAATATTACTTTGCAGTTAAAAAAATGCTCTTTGTTTTGAGAAAAATAGTACAGCTGGCAAGAATAATACCAATGATATCTCCTTGAATCTGAAAGGCAGCTTTCATGATTGCCTAGTCCTGAGTAATACTTCTTTGGCAGACTTTGTAGGTAGTTCCAGCATGTTTCCTGTTGTGGGTCTCCAAGTGCTACTTTCCCTTTTGTTGTTTGGAATGGTGATGTGGGAGGGGAGGGACTACTAAACGGTTCAGTTCTAAATTGTAGCTTGAATAATTGCTGGAGTGCAAATTGGTCCCATACAGTGATTGTGAGAATACCCGCATTTGCAGTGATGCCTCTGGAGAGTCCTTCTGATCAGTTTCCGCTGCAACTGAAGAGGACAAGAAGAGACTTTGGCATTACTGTCACAACTGTTGCAGCTGTGGCTGCATCTGCTGTTGCTGCTACAGCTGCTGGGCTTGCATTATCTCAGACTGTTAAACAGGCTGTCGTTATCAACACATTATCTGAGAGGGTGGCTGGTGTCTTGGACATTCAGCAAACATTGAATGGACAATTACACTTTGGAGTTCTGATGCTTAATCAGCAAGCAGCACTGTTACAAGAACAAATAGATATGTTGTGGATACGCCAACATATGTTATGTGCTTATGGAATGTAAGAAGTTTGTATAATGGAACATTTTTGAACTATACAATTCAGTTAGCACATGCTATTGTAAGGATTAATGAAACTAGAGTTGTTCCTGTTTGTTCCTGTAAATGAGCAGACCTGGTGGTCATTAATGTCTAAAGCTGTTGGGTGGATTACTAGATGGGTAGGGTCTGTTTCCCTCTTATTAATCTGTGCAGGCGGTATGGGAATTGGGTTATTTCTGCTATGCCGATGGCGACGCCAGTTCACTTGACACCGACAGGTAACCATGCAAGCCCTTCTGGCCATGTCACCCTCTGAATCTGCACAAGTGTGGTTACAGATAGTACCCAGAGACAGGCAACTCCTGTGGTCCTCATGCGACCTAAGGCAGGGGGCATAAGGGCAGCCCCCTATGACGGGTAAGTTTGGGGATTGCAACAGGTGACCTAAGGCAGGGGCTATCTGATCTTCCACAGGCTGTTCTAGCTGATGTGTTCCTTTTGAAAATAAAAAGGGAGGACATGTCGGCAGCAGTAAGTTTGCTGCCTTAATTTTAAATGCCCTTTTTTGTCCTGTCCCAGTTAAGTTGTTTGTGTAAAAAAATGTGCAGTTGGGTTCTGGAGGGTGCTGGGGATCAGTTCCACCCTGTGGTTTTTCCTGTTTGGAAAACAGTGTCCCCCTTGCCTCGGGACGCAGAGTAACCATTCCTTGACTCCTGCTGTTAGAGGGGTATATAAACCCATGTTGGTACGAATAAAGAGAGCTGCTTCCCTGACAAACTGAAACTGTTAACCTCGGGGTCCCTCGCCAGATTTTGTGTTCCAGCTGCGCGGGTCAAGGCAATTTACTAAAAAAAAACAAAAACAAAAACAAAAAACATCCACCACTACAACTATATTTTAAAAACCTTTGAGCATCTTTACCTTGGGGTATCACATGACCTGGATACTGGGCACCATTCAGGCAACCACTGCTGGTAGCCACAGATATAGTCATAGCCCTGATAACTGTGGCAGTCAAAAAATCTGCACACTCGAGGCAAACAGATCTCTATGAGTTTGGGGACAGATTGGTCTACACAATGAGTTCCAGGCCAGCCAAGGCTACATAGTAAGACCCTCCCTCAAAAAAGAAAAGAAAAGGAATCTGCACAAACAGACTTAGAGGCTGGATCCCCTTGCAGCCAAGAAAGGCTAGATTCATTCTTAAGGTGCCCCTCAGTCTTCTTTCCACGGATCCGAGTGAAGCCACACACCGGTGCCGCCGACACACTGCGACAACATTTTATTATTTAAAATTATTTTAAATTTAAATATAATTTATCATATTCTCCCCATTCCCCCAAGTCCTTCCAGATATTTACCCCTCCTTACCCACCCAACTTCGAGTTCTTTCACAAAAAAAAAACAAACAAAACCCTATAAAACAAAGCCCCCCAAACAAAGAAAATAAAATAAAACACCACCCCAAAGCAAAACAGAAACAAAAAAACAAAACCCACCAAACTATGACCAAACAAAAGCATACAAAAAATTGTGGAGTACATTATATGTTGGTCAACTGCTCCTGAACATGAGACTTGGCCTGGAGTGGTTGGTGTACCCATTGTCACTCTATTGAAGAAAACTGATTTCCCTCTCTTAGCGGATATAAATGACACTTCAGTTGTTAACCTTTCACTCTAGTGGCCAGGTTTTATTCATTCATTCATCATTCATCCATTTTTGTACACATTTTTAAAAATAGAACATAATAAAATATAATGATCAAACAAAAACTATCACATCGAAGTTGGACAGGACAAACCAACAGAAGAAAAAGAGCCCAAGAGAAGGCACAAGAATCAGAGACCATACATTAGCACCCTGAGGAATCCATAAAAATACTATAAACTAGGAGCACAGAGGAACTGGTGCAGACCTGTGCAGGCTCTGTGCATGCTGCTTCCATCTCTGTGAGTTCATATGAGCTTTGTTCATGTTGATTTAAAAGGTCTTACTTTCTTGGTGTCCTCCATCCCTCTAGCTCTTCTTCCACAGGATTACCTGAGCTCTGATGGGAGGGATTTAATGGAGACATTCTGTTTTAGGTTGTATGTTCCAGGTCTCTTACTCTTTGCATAATGTCTGGCTATGGATTTCTATATTTGTAACCATCTGCTGCAGAAGGAGTATTCTCTGATGATGGCTGAGCAAGGCACTGATCTATAAGTATAGTAGAATACCATCATGAGTCATTTTATCATTATGTAATTTTTTTCTGTTTTAGGCCAGTAGTTATTTGGTTTTACCCTAAGTCACTGGACTATCTGTCTTTGGTCACCCAAGCAGTGATGGGTAAGGGTTCCATCTTGTGGGGTTGGCCTTAAGTCAAATCAGGCATTAGTTGGTTACTCCCACAAGCTTTGAGCCACCATTGACCTAGCATATCTTGCGGGTAGTACACCATTGCAGATAAAGGGTTTGTTGGCTGGCTTCCTGATGGTGTTTCTCTTATGATAGTGTGTGCAGAGTGCCTTCCTGTACCAAAGATCCTGGAACATAGGGATCAAAGGTCCTACCTTTCTTAACACCTTTGGAGTCAGTGTTCACCACATGAACTGCAAGGACCAACATCCACATCAGGTCCTGAGCAAGCTGATTATTTGCTTTCCTAAGGATTCAGTGAGAATCAATATCCATGTTGTTGTATCATTGTTTCTAACTTCCCAGTACCTCTTACCTACAGAAGTGTATACTGTGCCGTATATTTGTTATTTTTTTGCAGGGAAATTTTGGTCTCATAGAAATATTGAGCAAATGTACAGAAAAATGACCTCAAGTTCCTTCTCCCCTAAAGCACTTTTTCTTAGTAGAAACATGCATCAGTTGGCACTTTTGTTGTAACGGATGAGTTGTTAATGATACATTAAATGATACCAAGGCTGTTTTGAATATAAATTAAACAGTTCTACTTTGAACTATTTATGTGGTTCAAACTTCCAAATGTAAAGAATGGAAGGTAGTGAAAAGCAGTCCACCCTTTGCCGTGGAGGTCATCCTCATGTGCTGTTCACGTGTAACAAGCACACAACACACAAGTGTTCTTTCTTACTGAAATGGTGTCACTCTATGGCCAATTATTGTCTTCCTTTCAAACAAAACTGCTTCACCTTAGGATTATGCTGAACAGTTTCTCTGCCTTCTCCACCATGTTGTATCCTTTTTTCCAGGACACCAATCTTGAACTTCCTCACTGAGAAGAAGGGAGGACAGTGAAGGCAGGGTCGGTTTTTCTGTCACATTGTATGTGAGGTTGCATCTGGCCATCCTTGTCTTCCACATGATTCTGCTCCTTTCCAGGCAGCCTTGTGCTTTGGGCTTTTAATAACTAAAACTAATGAAATGCTGGAATTACGGGGCAATTTAAATATTATTCATCATCAAAAGTAAGAATCATTTGTCCTGTTCTGTGTTTACAGTTCTGTTTTGTTTTTTTATTTTATTAGTGTGATAAGGGTCTGAGGACCCAAGAAAATGACCACCCAATCTGCAGTATTTGAGCCAGGCTATAAGTCTGGCTGAGAATTTATTCAAATGCAAATGGTTTCTATGCCTTACTCTGAGTGGTCAGAGCTTGGCCTCATATTACTTACTACATAGCTGGTTATTTCAAAGTGATCCATTTTATATGCAGAATGCACTTGTGAATACTGAGTGTAACATTGCATGCATATTTGTATTTCAGTGTGTGTGTGTGCGTGTGCGTGTGCGTGTGCGTGTGCGTGTGCGTGTGCGTGTGCGTGTGTGTGTGTGTGTGTGTTAGCATTTGAAGGATACTGTCTCAGATATAGTGGTTGTGAAAAATTGTTTTCAGAATACAGAAAATGAAACTGTGCCCCTTATCTTCTGCCATACATAGCCTCTGCACCAAATGGGTCATGGATGTCAAAATGAGACCTGATACTCTGAAAATGCCAAAGGACACGGTAGAGAAAATACTCCCACTTCTAAGCATGGGTAAGGGTTTTCTGAATAGGACTCTCATCTAATAGGAAATGAGACCAAAAATTAACACAAAGGATCTCATGAAATTAAGACTTTTCATTAAAGGAAAAGAAAGTACCATTTAAATGGTAGCCCACAGAATATGAGAAAATCACTGGTGCAGCAGTGACATGGAGTTAGTGTTTAATTCATTTCCTTCTGATCCGCACTATAGGAAGGAATTAGTACAGTACACAGTACTAGTAACTGCTTTGTAAGTATTTCTGTTTCTACAATTAGATCTCTTCAGCTGTCAGTCTTGGTCAGAGGTTCTTCTTTCTGTAGTAGGCAGCAGTAAGTGCACACAGCCTCGAAACTTCAAAATGCTGAAGTGACCATGAACGCTTAAGTCCTAAACGGGGCACGAAGGTCAGCCACTCGCCATGGACTTAGGGAGCATTATGGAAATGGATCCTGAATATCATGACTGAGGATGAGGGGACCTGCTGTGAAATGCTGTCTTTTGGACATGACATAGCCATAGCTCACTCACAAGAGCTATGATCACCTGCAGCTTCAGGTAAACATCTTCAGGACTAACCTTGAACGTATCTGTCTAGCCTGAACATACCTATCTAGCCTGAACCAGATATCTGGAAGTGGGAGCCTGCTGGTGGAAGAAAAAGCCCACTATGGCTTTGTCTCTGGATGGAAAAGTCAAAAGGAAGCTAGAAATTGACCATTGGTATTATTTATTAGTTCCCCCTTTCTTTACCTGTCTGTCTCCCAGGGAACACCATGTAATTCCTACTCCCACAAATTAATGAGTTTATTGAAGTTAATTGACAGGAGTATAGGTAAGGGATTACTTACAGGAATATGAATAACTCAAATGCAGTAGCATCACAAAGGCTCATATTAAAATGGGTGACTCATGAAAACTAGAAGCCTGAATATCTCTGTATGACTCATCTCTTCAGCTGTCCTACTCAACACCTATATAACCTTGGGAGGGGAAGGGCCTTATTAATCTTGTAAGTTTCAGCTTTCCCAGCCATGGTTTAATGCCTGAGTCTTATGAACCTCCTCCATCTTTCCATAGAACTTTCTGAGCCTTAAAGCAATAGTTTTAGCCAGGGAAGAGCACACAATTTGAATATCCAGTATCATACATGCTAGCAATACAGAATGATCAGTTTACAGTTAGCAATATACAACTGCATGTGTATACACATGCATGCAACAACAATTAATAAAAAGAGATGTCATAAATTAGAAAAAGAGCAAGGAAGACTGTAGGGAGAGTCTGAAAGGATGAAAGGGAAGAGAAAATAATGTAATTCTAATCTCAAAACCAACAGAAAAAAATTCATGTCAAAAAAGGGAAAATTGTTACACAACACTCCACCCCTGCTTTCAAATGTTAGTTGTTTCCACGAGATTACATTCTACCATGGAGCTCTGCAAAGGCACTGAAGTGGCACACCAGTTCTGATGTCCCTGGTGAAGCAAACTTTTTATTTCTCACCTCTTCTGTAAGCACAGCTCCATCATGCCCAGTGAAGTGGCCCTAAAGCTCTGCATCTCTGTCCTTCCTTCATCAACTTCCAGTACATGATACTTTTGAGACCTCTGCTTGTGATAACCAAGCGTCCCAATGCTTCCTTTGAGCCAGTTCATTAGGAAGTGATTTCTCTAGATTTTCTTAGATTATGTAGCCTTTATTTTGGGAGATCTGAGTAAGTACATGACTCACTTTCCCACTTCTCTAGCACTCAGATTGATCCCATCTGTTCTCATAGCCTACAATCTCATGAGCCAAGCTGTGGCAGGATGTTTCCTTGATCATTTGAAAGTCTTTCCAATTCAAGCAGCTGAGAGATAGAGGACTCCCCGACTAAGACAGTATCCTTTCCTTTTGCAGGCCATTTTAGGGCTTTCAAATGCAAATTCAAACCTGGATTTTCCTTTTCTCTATATAAAATGTTTAACCTAAGTGGTACCTTCTGCCTTCTATCACCTTTATTCCAAACAGAGAATTAAAATTGTGTGCCAGTGTACAGATTTTAGGACTAAGGAATTTTAACAAACACTGCATTTTCATACATGGTCTTGATTCTTTATCTTCTGCAAACATTCTGTTTTATGATTAAATCTATTTTCTGCCTTTCTCCACATATTTCCATTTCCATTTAGAAAACTTTACAAATTTTACCTCACAACAAACATTTATTTAGTCAGAAAAGGTTTTGAAAAGATCATGACAGAGAACTAATAAAACAGAATGTACCAACCCACTGTAATTATTAAATCTAAATTACATTTGTCACACAAAGAAACAAAGATGATGAGAGTTTTTTTGACTGTTTATTTTGTTTGTTTGTTCATTTTTTTGCATCTCTCATGTTTCAAGAGGAGTCAGGGACAAATTGTTGATGGCAACCTGTGTTTCTCATACTTCAAATTTTTCCAAGTATTTTAATGACTTAAAAAAATACGCCTGTGGAATTTTTTAAATGTGTTGCTCTGAATAACATCTGAAACGTGGTGAAGTGTTTCTTATCACATTACATACAACAGAAAAACTGAAAGCCCACCCTGCACCGATTAGGAACAGAACCTTCATCCAGTGACTGAAGGAAGCAGACGCAGGGCAGTGGAATGCTCTCCTCACCTTGATTTTCCAGTCCCGGAGGATGCCGCAGCCACCCCATCTTGAAGAGGACCATGCAAAACAAATCGTCACATAAGTTCAACCAAAAGAGCTTGTGACAAGGAAGAGCCCCTTCAGGATCAAGAACCAGGGACCTTCAGCCTGGCACGTGCCAGCACCGGGCTCTAAGCTGAGCACTGAGCGCAGCAGCTGGCACTGAGCCACGGAGGCGGGGACAGCGTGCTGGCCGTGCCCTCCACCTCCTTGAGTGATGCAGACTAGCTGGGCAGAGCGACACCACTGTTACCTCCAATGTCATAGTGACCCCAGGACACCGCTGCCATGCAGGAGTCCTGCCTGCTCCACCTCTGAGGCCTCCTGTGTGAGGGTCTCTGGCCCTGGCCTGCAGCACCAGGAGCCCCACAACACTGCCCTGGGTGGAGTGAGAGGTTTGACCACAGATGTTCCTTGATCAGTTTGTTTACTATTGAGAGCCGCTGGTAGTGAAAGTCCATGAGAGTATACAGCAGTGACAACTAGAGTTCAGAAGGTCAACCTATCAGAACCAAGAGTTCTGTTAGAGGAAACCAGCACACAAGGCGTTACGGGATTACTGCCTTTTAAATGAACTGGCTGTCTCTTGTTGTAAACTTCTTGTGCAATAACAGCTGTGATTCTCCCCATTTACCGGCATCTCCATGTTACGGGTACATGTACTCTCACGATTGCATCTCAATCTTGGGCACAACGTTCCCTATACATTTGGGGTAATTGGACAACTGCCTCAGTTGTGTTTATCTTTCATTAACATATATCTGGCCAGGGCCATTCTCCAGACAAAAGTATTTCAGCAAAGATACATTTTTCCAAGGACAAAACTGTACATAGCTAAACATTAGCTCATCTCACTCACAGATAGAGAAAAGAACCATTAACAATTAATACCTCAACCCCTTACCTTCACCCCGGGCTATTTACACAAGACCCTAATTTAAGAGATTTACTGCTCACATTCCCGGGATAAAGTTTTAGCCATTTGCTAGATACTGAGTTAAGGCAGTTACTTCCCACTGACCCAAGGAGATTGCCTCCAGGTCAGGCAGGTGATAGGTGCCAAGCTTCTTTCTTGTGCAAATTAAGTTTTTATTCCTCCTCGGCCAGATGCTATTCCTAGATTTTCTCCTCAGTAATTACTCTGAGTGAAAGTGCTTTTACTAACCGAATACTACACGCTCTGACAGAGGTTGCTTAGCCACCTAAACATATGTCCCCCTCCCTGTCAGAAAGCAGCTGCAGCGGGGATGAGTGGGAAAAGTGGCGCCAAAGACAGTTGACTTTCTTGTGACTTACTGACGCCTAACATTCTACCTAGCCATTTCTAGATTATAGTTTGAGCACATAAATTCCCCAATTGGTCTTAGCCTTTAGTTGACCCTACCAGAGAACTCCCCTTTAGTCACTCCCCTTTTGGGTTGTAATTGGAAGCTGATAATTAATTGCTTTATGTGCGGGTCCTTATCACCTCTCTCTGAGACCCTGAAAACTTCAAGCCTCACATTGCTTTACCAGAGAATTACTGTGTGGGTGTATATACTGGTTCTCTGAGAGCACGTGGAGGATTGATGGAAAAGAACAAAGATGAGGACGGAGATGGAAAGAACTAGGGAGAATGATGAGAAAACAGCAAAAGGGACTGAGAGCAGGAGGGACTGAGAGGAGCTAATAAGAGAACAGAAAAGAAACTGTGCAGATAGAATCACCATAGAAGAATAAAGTGAATGGACTAAAAAACTCAGAGTGCTTAGATTCATTGAATATCCCTCAGATTAGAATCCTCAGCTGGTTGGTAGACTCTTCCGCGGACCCTGGGAGCAAGCAATATAGGCTGGACCAAATATTGCTTGCGTTAGTTTACTAATTTTTTAAGATGTTGTTTGTAAGTTTGAGTATCCCAACTAGTGGGCATATGTGGAACAAATAGTTCCTAGGTGATGTAATTCTGTCAGATGTACAAAATTTGTTGCGTCGTGAATAGTAATTGGGAATATATATCTGGATCCATTAGTTTATCAGAGTTGCAAAATGCTGGCATGTTGACTCTGTCCTTCTAAAAATTAATTAATTGGCTGAGATAATTCTTGTACTTCTTAAGATTGTTAATTTGAAAGGCTCTGGAATCATGTAGGAGACCAGCCTTTAGGTTTGTCCGTGAGATTTCTCTAGATTAAATTAATTGAGATGGGGAAACCCACGGTAAATGTGGGTGGCATTATTCCATGGATTGGAGGACATGTCTGCATGAAAAGGAGAAAGCAAATTGCACACCAGGATTCATCTGAAAGGATTCATCAAGGTCACCGTGTTGGAAGTCATGAGTGACTGGTGTCTATAGGCTCCCTTCAGTGTGGTCCCTAAGGAGAGAGGGCAGGATACAGGGATCTAAGAGTTCTGCCAGAGAGTACAGCAGCCTTCCCTTTCCTAGTGGTTGCTCACAAGGGGATGAAAGGAAGAAAAGAGGAAACTATCAGAGGACTCTCTGGAGAGGAAGGCAAAGAAGAGATGGAAGATATTCTGCTGTGGGATGGTCTGTATGTCAAATGTGTTGCTGATTGATCAATAAATAAATCACTGATTGGTCAGTGGCCAGGCAGGAAGTATAGGCGGGACAAGGAGGAGAATAGAGCTGGGAAGTGGAAGGCTGAGTCAGAGAGACACTGCCAGCCGCCATGATGACAAGCCGCATGTGAAGATGCCGGTAAGCCACGAGCCACGTGGCAAGGTATAGATTAATGGAAATGGATTAATTTAAGCTGTAAGAACAGTTAGCAAGAAGCCTGCCACGGCCATACAGTTTGTAACAAATATAAGTCTCTGTGTGTTTACTTGGTCGGGTTTGAGTGGCTGTGGGACTGGCAGGTGTCAGAGATTTGTCCTGACTGTGGGCCAGTCAGGAAAACTCTAGCTACAATATTCCAATATAGATGTTTGTTGTTGCCTCATAGAGTGGTAACAGGTAACGCCTAGACTGACCAAGGCCTTAAAAAAAAAAAAAAAAAAAAAAAAAAAAAAAAAAGGCCTGATATTTTTGTATAGTTAATCCTGGCCCAAACATAAACTGCAAGATGGAATAAGGAGTATGAATCATAGTGCTGTTTGTTTGTAGGTGAAAAGGCATTTATTTATTCCTCCAGTTTTTCAGGCTGTCTTCTCCCAGGTGTAGACACACACTAATTGCAGGTACAGGCCTTCAAGCAGTTTGGCCCTCACCCCAAGTATAGCCAGAGAGTATCTCAAGTTACCCAGGGGTAAAGGCAGATATTTTTGTTGGGTTGATCCTCTTTGATCGTGGCTTCTGGAAGCTGTGTGGCATGATCTTACAAAATATGAAGATATCGGACGTTTACAATTCAGACTCAAGTTTTGTCCCTGATAATCCTCTGTTGGGGCAAAAATCCTTACCTCCTTTTTCTCCTCATTCTCAATACACAGCACAGCAAGCAACTGGATTCCTTCTCTCTCGCTTCTCTGCTTCTTCAGTTTTACAGTGGAATGAATGTCTTTTGTTAGGAAACTGTCCTGTGCTCTGTAAACTCACTGAAGCTGGCTCCAGAGGTGAGATTTTCCCACAGACCCAAGCACGTATGTCTCACAGTGTCCTCCAAACTCCCTGTTTTCCATCCCTCTTCTCTCCACTTTGTAGCAGGAGAGAGGAGAAGAGCAAAGCAGCACTGGGATGAAAAGCACTCTGCCCTTGGAAACAGCTGAAAAGGCACTGTTTCCAAAAGAGGATACTGTTGTTTAACCCAGGATATAAAATGGCTGTGGTACCCAGAGCTAGAACTGACCTGCATTTCTGTTCCCTTTGGATTAGATTTCCTGGTACCAGAAAACACCATGCAAGATTCCAGACATGGGAGACAACCCACAGTCCTTCCCAGCTCTGACACCTGTGAACCGCATCAACCAGCATGGCATGACAACCCGGGTGCAGTTGTGGCATGTGTACCTTGGACTAAATTGGACTCATTGGACTTAAGACCTGCTCAACAAGAGGGCAACCATGCTTGATACAGGAAACAAACCTAACTATTCAGTGCTAGTGAGGTCATGGTTATTGGTGGAGAATTTACAGCCACTAATTTGCTAAATCAGCATCATCCCTAACAACAATCTGTAAACATTTGTCCTTATGCCCACAGATAAGTGTGGTCTTCACCGCTCATCAAGACAACTTCTCTTTGCAACATATGGAGACCACTACAGAAAAACACAATCAATCAATATGCAGAGTTGTAGAGCTCAGTCCCAATGGATACATGTATACAACACTTCCACATCTAAGGCTCAGGGGTAATTTAGTAAGAGGGGATGGGAAGATTGTAAGAGGCCGAGCATCAGGAAGTTTGTTGTGAGGTTGTGTCTCCTAGTGTGGTCAGAAACTATGCCCATAAAGTCTCACTAACATGACTGCTCAAGAATGAACAATGAGGACACCAATGGCCAGACCAACATGGGCAGAGAAGAGCCCATGAGGCCTCAACCCCACATAAAAAACTACAGGCAACTGAGGGAAGCTGGGAATGGAGAGAGCACACCAGTCACTTGTCCAGTACCAAATAGTCAGCCCTGAAAACATCCATACAAGTAACAGGGACTGAAGTAGCTATATTTAGAAATATACATGTGTATATGTATGTACATATTTGCATGCAATAATAGTTAATGAAAAAAGAAGCCATGAATTTGGTGGAGAGCAGGGATTGTTATATTGGAAGGGTTCTGAGGGAGAAAAGGAAAGGAGAAATGTTATATTGTTTACCTTCCCTGGCCAGGGAGGCTAAATCTCTTCACAATAAAAGGTCTGTGAAAAGATCTATAAGGGATTACCAGTGGAATCCAGACTTAAGAGTGATGTGAACAAAGCACTTCCACATTTATTCTTAAAGCAAGAGAAATGTGAGGTGACTTTTACAGTTAACCTAAGCAAATAGAAGGGCACTGAGGGAATTCAGCTGGTGGTATGTCTTATCATCTTTGGTCATATGAACAGAGCCAAAAGTATCCCACCCAGGCCTTTTCCTTTTCCGTAGAGGTAATGTGTACATGCCATGCCGTTCCCTCATGTCCTTGCTTTCAAGTGCATTCACTTATGGTTTATACATTTTTTTTTTCTAGAAAGCTACCTGGGGAAAAGAACATTCTGCACTCCATCCATATTTTACTGTTAAGTTTAAAGCTATTTTAAACATAGGCTCCTGATATTATAATCTCAGAAAGAATTACAAATGGCTAGTAAACTCTCTCTCTCTCTTTTTTTTTTTTTTCTTTTTTTTTTTTTTGAGAAACAGTCTCTCTACGAACTTCTTGACTGTCCTAGCACTCACCATGTGCAGACCAGCCTTGGCCTGCAACTCACAGATAGCCACTTTCCCCTGGCTTCCATGTGCAGGGATTAAAGTTGTGCATCCCAATCAGCTAATAAACAGTTTGAAAAATATTCAATGTCCTTGGCTATGAAGGAAACACAGATTAAAACTACTTCAGGATTCCATCTCACTCCAGGCAGAATGGCTATGATCAGGAATACAAGTGACAAGCAATAGTGATGTGGATTTACGGAAAAGAACACTCTTATGCGCTGTGGGTGGAGGCATAAACTAGTACAGACACTATGAAATCAGGCTGGACTCACGAATGTCCCCCACAGGCTCCCATAGTTGAACACTTGGTCCCCATTTGGTGACACTGCTTAGGGAAACTGTAAAAGGTAGAACCTTGTTGAAGGATGTACATAACAAAGGATGAACTTTGAGCACGAATGGCCTTGCTTCACTTCCAGCTCATCCTCTCTGCTTTTGAAGATAAAACTGTAAATCAATATAAATTCTTTCATAAGCTGTTATTAGTCAGAGTAGCTTCCCAGAGCTAGTGAGGTCATGGACCTTAGAAAAGAATCTACCAGCACAACTTTTCTAGACTAGCATAATTCCTTACTACACTTGAAATCTTATCATTATATCCACAGATAAGTGAAGCTACTATCCCTCATCTCAGACTCTTCCCTTTACAAAAAATGTGGAGATTATCAAAGGAAACCACAACTGGACACAATGCAGAAATAAACCAGTGGGTCATGGGGAGACCAGTACCAACGGATACATCTACATCACAGCTGTGTCTGAACAGGTACCAATATGGAAGCGAGGTTGTGAAAGCTAAAATACCAGGAAGTTTGCTCTGCAACAGTTTCTCCTAAAAATGACTATATAAACAAGACCGGGACAATGGCAGTATCAATGGACATGTTGATGTAGAACACCCCTAGACAAAGGACCCAGGCACCTAATGACTGCTGAGAGGAGAATTAGTTTCTCCCAGGGTTGAACCCCTTATTCAATGTCTAATGCAGAGTGGTCAGCCCTGAAACTGTATACACACAAACAACAAAAACGTATTCCACAAGTTGTGTGTACATATATATTACATATTGTCTTAGAGTTTTTATTGCTGTGAAGAAACACCATGACCATGATGACTCTTATAAAGGAAAACATTTAACTGGGTGGCTTACAGTTTCAGAGTTTATCATCATGGGGAGATTGGTGGCATGTAGGCAGACATGGTGTTGGAGAGGTAGCTGATAGTTCAGCATCTTGTGCAGGCAACAGGAAGTGGTCTGTCTCACTTGCATGGATTGAGCATATAAGAGACCTCAAAGCCCAACTCCACATTGACACACTTCCTCCAACAAGGCCATACCTATTCCACCAAAGCCACACTTCCTAGTAGTGACACTCCCTAGGAGCTAATGGGGGCCAGTTACATTCAAACTACTGAGTTCCACTCCCTGCCCCCAAAAGCTTGTAAAAATATCATAATACAAAATGCATTTAGTCCAACTTCAAAAGTTCCCATAGTCTATCACAGTATCAACAATGTTTCCAAGTCTAAGATTCACCCTTCTGACGTTCATGCAATCTCCTAACAGTAATCCCCTATAAAATCAACATTAAAGAATAGATTACTTACTTAAAATACATAATGACATAAATATACATTAGCATTCCAAAATGTAGGGAAGGGAGTAGAGTGACGAAACACCGGACAAAAGCAAGACCAAAAACCAGCTGAGCAAACTCCACATTCTCCATCTCTATGTCTGATGGCAAAATGCTCTTCAGATCTCTTAACTGCTTTTAGCTTTGATTACTGCAACATACTTCTTTCTCGTGGACTGGTTCCACTCCATTTGCAGCTTTCCTCAGCAGGTATCCCATGGTTGGGTGTGGCATCTGTATTCCACAGTTTAACTGCTGTGAACAGTGCAGCAGTGTGGGTGCACTGAAGGTGGGTGTGGACGTATGCATTGTGACAATGTGACTTAGATTCATTTTGTATAGACCCTGGAGTGGATCCGCTGGACAGTATGACAGCTTTAGTGTTTTGTTGTTGTTAACCTCCTGTGATGGTTGATCTTCCTCTCAGACTGGATACATTTGGAATCACCTGAGAGCCACACCTCTGGGTGTGTATGTGTGAGGCTGTCTCCAGAGAGGGTAAACTGAGCAGGGGAGACCCACCCTGAGTCTGGGCAGCACCTTCTCATGAGATGGGGTTCCTGACTGCTTCAAAATTGAAGTGGATGCTGAGCACCAGGATTCATCTGCTTTCTGACCAAAGAGACAATGTGATCAACCACTTCAGACACCTGCACCACTCCTTCCCCACCAGGATGGACTAAACCCTTAAACAGGAGCCCACATAAATATACCATCCTCACTCAAGTTCCTTTCTCAGATATTTGGTCAAAGAATTGAGGAAAGTTACCAACAGCCCTCCATATTGATTCCCATGGCAGCTGCACCAGTTCCCATTCTGACCAGCAGAGTATAAGAGCTCACTTCCACCTCCTCCCTGGAGATTTTGTTTCCTTAATATGACAGTTCTGACTATGTTGAGATAGTATCACCATACAATTTTAATTTGTATTTTCGAGTGGATTGTCGTATTCACCCTTTTTTCAAATGTTTTTGGAGTTTTTGTAAATTATAGTTGTATTTCCTCAATTCACTTGTCCATTTATTAATTAGAAGATTTTTTTCATATTCAAGTTTTGAAATTCATTACAGAGCCTAGATACTAATCTGTGGACTGATCTTCTCCCATTTGCCAGGCTGTCTCTTTATACTGGGGATTCCTTCCTTGCTATTGGAGCAAGGTTTTCAATTTTTGGAGGCCTATTTGTTGAGTTCTTGGAGTATATTGTGCACTGGATTTCTTCTCAGAATGTTCTTGCATATGCCCATATATTGAGCTGTTTTCTGTAGCTTTTTCTCTAGTGGTTTCAGGTCTCCCCTTAGGATCTTTGTCTAATTTGAACTGCACTTTTGGTTGGAGGAGAGATGAGAATCTAATTTCATCCTCTATGTGTGAATATCCAGAACTACTTACTCAAAAAATATCATTTTCCCCAATGTATGTTTTTGGCATCTTTGTCAAAAGTATGTTGGGGCCTGGAAGGATGGCTCAATGGTTAGGAGAACTTTCTGCACTGACATAGGATACAGGTTTGCTTCCCAGTATCCAATCTGTCAACTTACAACGACCAGTAAGTAGCTCCAGCTCCAGGGGATCCAAAGTCCTCTTCTGTCCTCCAAGGGCACTCCCATTCACTGCCATACACCTGGACACAGACATATAAATAAAAAACAAAAATCTTGTTAAAGACCAGGGTGGTTCTAGCTGTGTGGCTTCAATTCTGTGTCCTCTGTCTATTCCACTGGTCTACTCTTCTGTTTTCTGACAGTGCCATGCTGTTCCTGCCACTTAGAACCAAGTCTTGAGATCAAATATTCTGATAACCTGCAGTGTTCTTTCCTCCTTTGGATTATTTTTTAGGGTCTTTTTACCATCATATGAATTGTAGTTTTTTTCTCTCTTTTTGTGTGAGCAATATCAATGGAATTTTCACAAGAATTACCAAGATCAATAGATAGATTTTGACAGTATAGACAGTTTCATCTTTTAATCATGTCAATCCAAAAGTATGAGAAATTTTCTGTTTTCTAAAACTTTAATTTCTTTTTACTTTTTTGTAACTATCATGTGCCTTCATAGGTAGTTATTATTTTTTAAAAAAAACTTTTAAAAGTGGATGGGGTCCCCACCTCCTGATTTCGACAGTATCCACAGAGTTTGATTTCCAAATAGAATCAGGAAGAATTCAAATTTCAGGCAATTGAAGTAAGTTGTGAAAACCTAGGAGAAAGATATCCAGACATGGTGGCCCTTAAGGCCAGCACTCAGGAGGTAGAGACAGGCAGATCTCTGGATTGAGGCCATGCTGGTCTGCAGAGAAGCCCTGTCTCAAGAGCAAACAATCAAAAAGTTAGGAGAGAGGCTGAGAGATGGCTCAGCAGTTCAGAGCACTGCCTGCCCTCCTTGAGGACCTGGATTCCACTCCCAGCACCTACATGATGGCTCATAACTACCTCTAACTGTAGTCCTGGGCATCCAGTGCCTTCTGTCCTCCCTGGGCACCAATCATGCATGTGGTGCACAGACTTACCTGTAGACAAAGCACCCGTACACTTAAAATAATAATATCAGGGGATGAAGCTCACTGTTTCCCTGTTTAAGTGAGTTCTGTGTGTGGCTCTGGTGGGAACACTCACTGATACCTCACTGTCTTCATAGCTTCTATGGGTTTACCTCTCTCCTGAGATGAAAGGGGCTCTTGGTTCTGTAAGGCCTGTTGAGTATCCACTGAGAGAGAATCTATGGTGCCAAGAACCAGAGTTTCAACGAAAGCTGCCTTGGGTCTGGATGTTTCTCTTTGTGGCCTTTGCTTTGGAATGGCAGATGCTGAATGCTGCTTTCCTAGAGTGCCAGAGGAATTTTCATCTGCTTTCAATTCAGCCCTGTACATATTCCACTTGCACTTCTCTTGCTGTGACTGAAAACAGAAAAAGAAAATCTGCAAACCTCTGACCAAAAGCATCTTAAGGGGGGAAAGCATCTATTCATCTTAGGACTGAAGGTTACAGTCCAACACTGAGTGTAGTCAAAGCAGGATCTGAAGGTGCATCTGCTTGCTGGCACACATAGCATTACTTCCATTAAAGGATCACATTTCACAAGCAAAAATTAGAGCAAGGCTCATATAGAAAGCTGCTTACTCTCGACTTGCCGGCTGGCTTATACCCAGCTAGGTTTCTTATACAGCTGATTTCCACATGCCTAGGAATGGTACCTCCCCCAGTGGGCTGAGCCCTCCTACATCAACCTACAACCAAAGAGTCCCTCACAGACATATCCAGAGGGCCATCTGATCTAGGCCAATCCTACATTGGAGGGTCTCCCCTCAGATGACTCTAGCTGTGACAAGTTGACACTTTATGCTACCCAGGTCAATACACTGTATTGTGTTGTGAGACACCATTTTAGAGAACTGTTTGCTGTCAGGAATGGTGTTTCTTTCTCTATAAACTGTGAGAACTGTCATTGATCTCTTAAACAGAGCCTGTAAATGTCCAGAAAAGGGATCAGAAATGGCTTGGAAATTTGCTGGGCTTTCAATCCTCCATTTCCTGGGTCCCCAAACCTAATATTATTTGCAGGTAGCCAGCTAGGTCAGGGTCACCTCCCCCACCAGGTGTTTACACTTCTGTAACCTTGGGTGGGGTGAAGGGAAGGAGTCTTCTTCTGGCTTTAAGCTGCACTTTTACCTAAGAGGTCTCACAAGACAGAGGAGTAAAACCTCACATACATCTCAGCAACCCACTTGACGTTTTGATTATCACTGCCACTTGATCTTTGGAGCCTGGTCTTGGGTCCCATCATCTCTTCATTAACCCTTTCTTGCTCTCAGACCTTCTGTTCTCATTGGCTGTGTGGAGCCCATGGCCTCTGTCTAGTCTTTTAACCCGAGTGTCCACAGCCTTATGCAGGGGCAAGTCACTAATGGCAGAAGCAGCTCTCATGATGGAGAACATTCCACCAGAAGAATAAATGGTTTTTTCTAGGTATGGTGGTGCACACCTGTAATCCTACCATGTAAAGCAGTGGTTCTCCACCTTCCTGATGCTGTGACCCTTTAGTTCAGTTCCTCATGCTGTGGTAAACCTGGCCATAATAGTATTTTTGTTGGTACTTCATAACTCTAATTTTGTTATTGTTGTGGATCTTAATGTAAATATATGTGTTTTCTGATGGTCTTAAGTGACCCTTGTGAAAGGACCATCCAACCTGGAGATCTGGAGATGAAGACCAGCACACACTTCAAGGTGAACGCCAAGTGAGCCGATACTACACAGTGAGACCCTGTGTCAACACTGCACCCCAGGACCATTCTCTCAGTTTCTGGACTCTTGCTTCAGCTCCATTGATCCTTTTGGCTGTCTTCTTGACAGTTGATCCCACTTAGCTGGTAATAGCTGCTTGAGGTGGGATTGAAATTGGCCATGATCTAGTTGTTTTGTTTTCTCTCTGTGTGTATGTGTGTGTGTGGCGGGGGGGGGGGGGGTATGTTTGTATCCATACACGTGTTTTGGTGTGTGTGTGTGTGCGTACACACACATGTAAGTATGTGTATGTGTGGTCTATGTGTGTGTATGTGTCCATTCACAGGTGTGGAGTGAGTGTGTGTAGCCTTGTGTATGTGTGGTGTATCCTTGTGTATGTGTGAACATATGTGTTTGTGTTCATGTGGTGTCCATGTGGGTGGAAGCAGGAGTTTGAGTCTTCCTTATTCCTTCTACTCCTAGTTTTCATTGAACCACATTTTCTCACTGAATGCAGTGCTCACCAATTGACAAGACTGCTGACCAGTGAGCTCTGGAGACCTGCTGTCACCTAGGGTGTCTTAGTTTTCTTTTCTCTTGCTGTGATAGAACAGTGAACAAAAACAACTTTGGGAAAGCATGCATTTATTTCTTCACAGGTTACAGTCCATCATGAAGGGAAGTCAGGACAGAAATGCAGACAGGAACCTGGAGGTAGGAACTGAAGCAGAGGCCATGAGGGAAGACTGTTGACTGCCTTGCTCCCCATGGCTTGCCCAACTTGCTTTCTTATAGCACCCCAAAACACCAGTGCATGAGTGGCACTGTGAGCTGAACCTTCTCATATAAAGCATTCAGTAATAAAGAAAATGCTCCACAGACTTACCTCCAGGCCAATCTGATAGAGACATTTTCTCAACTAATATTTCCTCTAACAATTGACCCTACCTGTATCAAGTTGAAAACAACAATAATCACCACAAAAGGCAACACAGCACATTGGGCATCATCTGCACATGACCATAGCATTTTTTATGTAAATACTGGAGATCCAGACTCTGGGCCCTGTGTTTTCTTAGCAGGCAGCATACTGACAGAATCTCCCTATCCCCGATCTGGATTGTCCTGTGGGTACTTTGAAACCGCCTAGGGACATTGACATAAGCATTCCCACTGTTGTCTACCACAGTAATCATGTGGAGTGTGCAGAATGATTCCCATGTCACCAACTTAAAAAGTTATGGTCCTTTAACTCATGAACTGCCATTTCTGCATCTCTTGGCTTTCTTGGTTTTTAAGCTGCATGTTCAATTTCTTACTCATTGTTTACATTTCTTTGAAGTCTTCTGGAGGGAACGTTAGGTACACTGTGGAGAGCAGGGGACAAGGCAGTAACAGCATGGAAGGCTGTTTGAATGGCTGCATCTACTTACTCTCCTGTGATGTGCTTTTGAGTCGATGCTCTTATAGGGTGTCTTCCCTGGGCATGGCTGGTGTGCAGTTAAATGGTGAGTTCATTTCTTGTGATGTGTGCTGGTGTGTCCTTTGTGATTTTCTTGAACTAACTTACTAGCTCTGATTATGTTCTGTAGATTCTTTTTGCACATATTACTAATGAACTAGTTCACTTTCTCCATGAGTAGGGATGACAGCTAGACCACTGCTGCCATCATTTCTGGCTACTGCCCCTCTCTGTTCTCTGTGCTGGATAGGCCACCATAGTTCAACAGGAAAGCCTGTCCCCATCCTGCAAAATGGATGAGTTTTCTCTCAACCTGTCTAATGCAGCCCTGGATCTCTCGTTCCCAGAGTCATTGTACACCCTAGCTCTGGAGACTAGATGACATGAACAGCTAGCTTTTTGTTGTTGTTGTTCTTTGAGCTAGGATTTCTCTGTGTTGCCTTGGCTGACCTGAAACTCGCTCTGTAGACCAGGCTGGCATCAAACTCAAAGGATCCACTTGCCTCTGCCTCCCGAGTGCTGGGATTAAAGGTTTGAGCCACCATCACTGAGCTAACAGCTCACTTTTTGATTAGACATGGACTAGCCTGATGTATATAACCTCTTCAAAGTCAAATGCCTAGGTGGACAGTGATGTGGTGTGTGGGGGGGGGTTTCCCATATATCATAGCTGAAATGAGCTGCCCACTGATACCACTCAGTGTCCTCTAAATGGTAGGTGGCATCGCATATGCTCAGGATGAGGACTACACTGAGCCATTTTTGATGGTGACCTCTAGTTTTGTCCTTTGGAGGGTTTCCTGGACATAGTGAACATAAGACGGCATGCAATCCATTCCCCACAGACAAATGTGAAAATTTTCCATGGACTCAACTCTGTCATGTGTTGATCACCCCCAGAATTCTGGGAAAACCTGGCACTTCTTTATGATAACCATCTGTTTAAACATATTCATTGGGGTGTGACAAGTGTCACAACATACACTGAGTGTGTATACACAGCTCTGGGCTCAGGGTTGGTGAGAACGGGGAGCACCATTATAGTTAAGTTGACATCATTTTTCTCTGCATGGCCCTGCAGACCATTTTGACAGAGCAGAAGCCCATGGAGAAAGTGAAGACCTCTGAGCTTGAGCCCTGCTCTATCTGAACTCAGAATCTATGTCCCTAAGTATTAGGGAGACCTGAGCAGAAGACTGCCAGTTCACAATCATATATTCCTCACCATTGTTGGTATTTGCCCTTTTTCTGCCACATGAGCTGCTTGCTTTTCCCTGCTTCTAAGATGGCCTTCAAGGGTTCTCCTTCCATGATCCACATGTTTGCCTCAGAGTTGCCATACACAGGTAGACATGAGTAGATTGTAGCACATGGGGAATAGACACGATGCCCCTGAACCATAAAATGAGTAAACAAATTTTTATTAATATTAAAGTCTAGATAACAACCCACATTGAGAACACCGTAAAAAGGAGTTAAACAGCTCTTTTATGTGGCACCTCCTAGGCGGTTGGCTGTGTCAAGATGAAGCTGAATATCTCCTTCCCTGCCACCAGCTGTCAGAAACTCATTGAAGTGGATGATGAACACAAGCTTCGTATGTTCTGTGAGAAGTCCATGGCCACAGAAGTAGCTGCTGATGCTCTGGGTGAAGAGTGGAAGGGGTATGAGGTCCGAATCATTGGCAGGAATGAAAAAGTTTTCCCATGAAGCAAGGCATTTTGACCCATGGCAGAGTGCACCTGCTGTTGAGTAAGGGCCGTTCTTGTTATAGACCAAGGAGAACAGAGAGAGGAAGCACAAGTCTGTTTGAGGATTCATCATGGAAGCCAATTTCAGTGTTCCTAATTTGGTTATTGGAAGAAAAAAAAAAAAGGAGAGGAGGGTATTCCTGGATGGACAGATACTACTGTGCCTCGTCACTTGGGACCTTAAAGATCTAGCAGAATCTGAAAGCTTTTTAATCTCTTTAAGGAAGATGATGTCCGCCAAAAATACATGGTCAGAAAGCCATTAAACAAAGAAAAAGCCCAGGACCAAAGCACTCAAGATTCAACATCCTGTCACTCCTCATGTCCTGCAACACAAAGGCTGTCATATTGCTGCTCTAAAGAAACAACAGACAAAGGAAAACAAGGAGAAGGCTGCAGAATGTGATGAACTTTTGGCAAGAGAATGAAGGACGCCCAAGTAAAGCGCCAGGACCAGGTCGCCAAGAGACGTAGGCTGTCCTCTCAGAGCTTCTACTTGTGAGTCTGAGTCCAGTCAGAAATAAGTCTTTAAGGGTAACAAATAAATGATCACACCCTAAAAAATGTTAAACAAAATTCAGGGAGATACTAAAAATGAAAACAACAATAAAAAAAGAATTAGACAAAATTTAAAGAGATAGTGACAATGAAGAGAATAATAAAAAGAATTAAACAAAATGAAAGGCAATATTAACAATGAACACAACAATAAAAAGAATTAAGCATAATTAAAGGCAATATTAACATTGAAAACAATGAAAAAAGTACTAAAGAAAATTAAAGGAAATATTAACAATGAAACCATTAATAAAAAAGAAATAAACAAAATTAAAGGTGATATTAACATGAAAACAATGAAAAGAATTAGGCATACTTAATGCTTATTAATAAATATTAATATTGAAAAAACAAGGAAAATAATTAAATATAACTAAAGGCAATATTAATATTAACTTTGAAAACAAGAATAAAAAGTTTTAAACAAAACGAAAGGAGATACTTTCTCTAAAGACGGGAAGGACAGCTGGTCCTGGGTGGATCTCGGCAGGTGATAAACAATCTCAATCTATGTCAACATCAGGCAGAGGGAAAAAGGGCTCTGGTGCACCCAGCTGCACAACAGAAACTAGAAAGAGCCTCTCAGTATGTGGAACATCTGTAGCCACTTCTAGAGGTGGCTGTGCATCAGTGGGCAGAGGCTGATCTGGAGTTTGAAGTGGCACTGGTCCAGCTTCTGGCACGGTTGGTTCCCCAAGGGCCAGGTCTGTGTCATCTTGGGTTTTCAGAAATTCCTGGGGCCCTGCCACAGAAGTTGGTCCCAGATGTGGAGTCTCCACCATCTCTAATGCATCCTGCACGGGTGCCTCTGGAATTATTTCCCTGAGGAGTCCATCATCTAAGGCAGAAAGAGATGGACCATTAGTGGAAGTGCCCTAGAAGTTTCCATGATGGGGTGAGCTTCCCAGAGATGGCCTTGCTGGTTACACAAGGTCTGTTCATGTCAGAAAATCCCCAGTCCCCTCTCCCCACAACAGGACATCTCGCCCGACAGGTGTCCAGCTCTGGTTCCAGGCGGGATATCTGGACAATTCCCTGGTATAACCCATCCTCGAAATTACCTCAGCCTTCCTAGGCACCTACCCCAGGCCTCCTCACCCATTTTACAGTCCTGCTCCTCCAGCGCCTCCCCTTGGAGAGTGAAGTCTTTTGCAGGCTCATCGGGCCACAGATATTTCACGAGCCTCTTGGCCACGGCAAGGTTTGGAGACCGACTGAAGTCCCGGGGTTCTTTTATTCTCCATATGGACAGGAAGGATAACAAGGCACTGCAGGGAGGACCAGGTTGGAGGGAAGTAGAGTCAGAAGCCTGGCCTCACTTCACCAGCACAGCAGTGTCCCTTAGATGAGGAAAAGGCTGCCCAGCCCTCGTGCTGCTGGGCATGGTGGTCAGGAGTGTAGAGCTGTATGGACAGGGCTCGAGACACTTTCTGTCCTTGAAGGAGGGACTGGGCAGACTGGGCTGGGCTGTAGTGGGGATGGTTTCCCCTAGGGCCCTTTAGCTTCCGCCAATCCCTGTGCTCCTCAGGACCAAGGAGACCAATGGAGATTTCTGTTTTTCTCCACCTGCACGTGAAGTCTCTGCACGTGATTCCCACTACCATCCCTCTAGTGGGAATCCCAAGAGCAGGGTGACTGGTAACAGCTCAGTCCTCAACCCTAGCCACCCCAGACATCCCACTGTGTAGAGGGGCTCTTACCTCCCTCGTCACCCAAGCCAACTCACCTCTTTTTTTCCTGATCCTCCATACAGTCTGGCTGCAAAGGTCCATACCTGTGGCATTTCATGAGGGTGTCACCACTAAGGCCATGTGTCCCCAACCCACCAAGGGATCTAGAAGGAGCTACTTGAATCAGGTAGAGAAATAGAAGCCAGGAAGGGGATGAGAGTCCTCAGGGCTCCTTGCAATGTTCTGACTTCCATGGTTAGGGTCTGGGAATGAGCCTCTGGTCACAGCTCTCAAGGATCGTCACACAATGGGTAACCTAAGCTTCTCCTTCTTGGTTTTTTTTTTGTTGTTGTTGTTGTTGTTGTTACAGGATTTCTTGGGTGGTCCCAGGTACCCTTATCTGCTTCTGTTAGTCCCATCAAACCTAGATAGTGTCTAGAACCTTTTATACAAATGGGAAAAAGGCTCTGCTCAAAGAATAAGAAAGGATAGTGTTTGACACTTCTTAGGAAAAGTGAATGACAATCTAGTGTTGTCTCCCCTACCCCTATCTCTGGCCATGTCATCTTGAAGGTCCAGGCCCAGGACCAATGATGCCAGGGTACAATAATACTTGTTCTGTGAGAGCATACAGTCCCAGAGAAGGGTAGAGACATTCTAAAACCAAACAGGGGGCTTGAGAGCCTGACTTGTGTGTAGCCACTCACGTGTCCATAATTAAGTCCAGCATCTCCCAGGTGGTCACAAACTTAGGGTAGACAGCCAATACTATAAATATAAATAGGTAATTCCCATCCTTAACGGCTTTTGGTATATGATTGATAAGGTCTTTCATATAGGTTGGGCTCCGTGGATGAAATATGGGGTCATCTTCCTGATTCCTGATATCCTGAGGAAAGACCAAGGAAGGAAGGAGGGTTTAAATGTGAAATCTCAGAGACAATAACAACCCATTACCACACACTGAAGTGAAAAGCGAGCATAAAAGATGTTTCTCAGTGTTCTCACAGGAACACAGACCCATTCAGGAACTGCAGTGGATCAGGGGGACCAAAAAGTCTCCTGGCTGCAGGCTGACCTGTGTTACCTCATTTTCCCTACGGGAAAATGGACAGAGGTGTCCACAAATCCTTCGCAGCACACGTCGGAACCGGCCAGGAAGCTTTGGTTTTCGGTGGCCTGAGCAACCACAACACCTGAAGCAAGAGAACATCTTTACTGTTCTAGTGCCTCCAGACAAGTGAGTCAGTTGAGGCTGCTGTTGATGGCTGGTTACCTGGTAACCAGGAGCCTGGTTATCTGTAATAATACTAAGGAAGTGAGGTCACTTCCTGGGGCCCTCCAGCCAGCACTTCCTCCACATAGGCTTTCTCTAGGGCTGACCAGGGCTGCCATCTTCTCTCCTGCCTTTCCATGTGTACAATGGGACACAGTGGTGTGTAGATGTAACCAACGGTCTTATTAAATAAGAAACACAGAGCGGATTCAGAGAAGAAAGCCAAGAGGTCAGAGCTAAGAGCCTCACCCTTCCTCATTCAGGGATCCTCTTCAGCCAAGAGAGCTCTCCGAAAAAGGGGACCTACTTCCTGTGTGTGTCTTTATACAGTCTAGCTGTTCTGCCTTCTCATTGGTTGTAAACCCAAACATGTGACTGCCTCGTCACTGCCTGAATGTACCGCCATCCAGGTCCTTAAAGGTGTGCGCCACCGCCGCCATGCACTTGTTATGGCTCTATTAGCTCTGACCCCCAGACAACTTTATTTATTAACATACAATTAAAATCACATTTCAGTACAAGTAAACTACCACCACAGTGGTGTCCATATGCCCATGCCACACCCTGACCTGGGAAGCCTGGCTCCAGCCAGACCCTCAACTTCAAGAAGGCAGAAGAGGTTTCCCAACCATTACCTCTATACCACATGCATTCCAGGAAAAAAGTCATTTTCTCTTAGGGTCTTCCCACTGTTCAAAACCTCCTCCCTGTAGATCATTCTGGTGTTGATTTCCTAGTGTGTCATCTTTTGTATATGATCACAGATTCCCTATACCTGAGAAACCCCATACCTCTGTCACCAGAGGTGAAGGAACAAAAAGGCCCTGTGCCCATGTCCTCATACCCACACAAGGGCACACAGAGGACCCACTTACAAGTGCCTAGGTACATGTCAGTATAGAGAAGGCCATGCTTAGGTGGCCTTAGGGATATTTAGGTTGAGGTTAGTGTTAGGGTAACAGACAGTAGCAAGCTGTATGCGTTCATGTTGAATCGTGCCTTTCACTTACAGGTAGTTATGAGTCATCATGTAGGTGCTGGGAGTGGAACCCAGGTCCTCCAGGAGGGCAGGCAGTGCTCTGAACTGCTGAGCCATCCCTCAGCCTCTCTCCTAACTTTTTGATTGTTTGCTTTTGAGACAGGGCTTCTCTGCAGACCAGCATGGCCTCAACTCAGAGATCTGCCTGTCTCTACCTCCTGAGTTTTGGCCTTAAAAGCTACCATGTCTAGATTCCTTTCTCCTAAATTTTCACAACTTACTTCAATTACCTGAAATTTGAATCCTTCCTGATTCTATTTGAAAATCAAATGTCGGCAGCAGTAAGTTTGCTGCCTTAATTTTAAATGCCCTTTTTTGTCCTGTCCCAGTTAAGTCGTTTGTGTGAAAATTGTACGGTTGGGTTCCGGGGGTGCTGGGGATCAGTTCCCCTGTAGTTTTTCCTGTTTGGAAAACAGTGTCCGGCTTGCCTCCATTCCTTGACCCCTGCTGTTAGAGGTGTATATAAGCCCATGTTGGTATGAATAAAGAGAGCTGCTTCCCTGATGAACTGAAACTGGGTGTCTAGAGTGCTGTTTAACCTTGGTGTCCTTCCCCAGATTTCGTGCTCCAGCTGTGAGGATCGCGGTAATCAAACTCTGGATACTGTCGAAATCAGGAGGTGGGGACCCCATCCACTTTTAAAAGTTTTTTTTTTAAATAATCCCTACCATTGAAGGTACATGATCTCTACAACCAAAAATATAAGAAAAAATTAAGGTTTTAGAAAACAGAAAATTTCGCATGCTTTTGGATTGACATGAATAAAAGAAACTGTCTGTTTTGTCAAAATCTATCTAGTGATCATGGTAATACCTATGAAAATTCCAATGATATTCTTCACAAAGCAAGAGAAAAAAATCTACAATGCATATGATGGCTAAAAAGACCCTAGGGAAAAAAATAATCCAAAGCAGGAAAAAAAACACTGCGGGATATCAGAATATTTGATCTCAAGACTTGGTTCTAAGTGGCAGGAACAGCATGGTACTATCAGAAAACAGAAGAGTAGACCAGTAGAATAGACAGAGGACACAGAATTGAAGCCAAACAGCTTGCAGCCACCTTGGTCTGTAACAAGATTTTTGTTTTTTATTTATATGTCTGTGTCCAGGTGTATGGCAGTGAATGGGAGTGCCCTTGGAGGACAGAAGAGGACTTTGGATCCCCTGGAGCTGGAGCTACTTACTGGTGGCTGTGAGCTGACAGATTGGATACTGGGAAGCAAACCTGTATCCTATGTCAGTGCAGAAAGTTCTCCTAACCATTGAGCCATCCTTCCAGGCCCCAACATACTTTTGACAAAGATGCCAAAAACATACATTGGGGAAAATGATATTTTTTGAGTAAGTAGTTCTGGATATTCACACATAGAGGATGAAATTAGATTCTCATCTCTTCTCCAACCAAAAGTGCAGTTCAAATTGGACAAAGACCCTAAGGGGAGACCTGAAACCACTAGAGAAAAAGCTACAGAAAACAGCTCAATATATGGGCATATGCAAGAACTTTCTGAGAAGAAATCCAGTACACAATATATTCCAAGAACTCAACAAATAGGCCTCCAAAAATTAAGAATCATGCTCCAATAGCAAGGAAGCAATCCCCAGCATAATGAGACAGCCTGGCAAATGGGAGAAGATCAGTCCATAGATTAATATCTAGGCTCTGTAATGAATTTCAAAACTTGAATATGAAAAAAATCTTCCAATTAATAAATGGACAAGTAAATTAAAGAAATACAACTATAATTTACAAAAACTCCATAAACATTTGAAAAAAAGGGTGAATACCACAATCCACTCGAAAATACAAATTAAAATTGTGTGGTGATACTATCTCATCATAGTCAGAACTGTCATATTAAGGAAACAAAAGCTTCCAGGGAGGAGGTGGAAGTGAGCTCTTATACTCTGCTGGTCAGAATGGGAACTGGTGCAGCTGCCATGGGAATCAATATGGAGGGCTGTTGGTGACTTTCCTCAATTCTTTGACCAAATATCTGAGAAAGGAACTTGAGTGAGGATGGTATATTTATGTGGGCTCCTGTTTAAGGGTTTAGTCCATCCTGGTGGGGAAGGAGTGGTGCAGGTGTCTCAAGTGGTTGATCACATTGTCTCTTTGGTCAGAAAGCAGATGAATCCTGGTGCTCAGCATCCACTTCAATTTTGAAGCAGTCAGGAACCCCATCTCATGAGAAGGTGCTGCCCAGACTCAGGGTGGGTCTCCCCTGCTCAGTTTACCCTCTCTGGAGACAGCCTCACACATACACACCCAGAGGTGTGGCTCTCAGGTGATTCCAAATGTATCCAGTCTGAGAGGAAGATCAATCATCATAGGAGGTTAACAATAACAAAGCACTAAACCTGTCATACTGTCCAGCAGAGCCACTCCAGGGTCTATACAAAATGAATCTAAGTCACATTGTCACAATGCGTACGTCCACACCACCCAATCCAGTGTACCCACACTGCTGCACTGTTCACAGCAGTTAAACTGTGGAACACAGATGTCACACCCAACCGTGGGATACCTGCTGAGGAAAGCTGCAAACGGAGTGGAACCAGTCCATGAGAAAGAAGTATGTTGCAGTCAACAAAGCTAAAAGCAGTTAAGAGATCTGAAGAGCATTTTGCCATCAGACATAGAGATGGAGAGTGTGGAGTTTGCTCAGCTGGTTTTTGGTCTTGCTTTTGTCTGGTGTTTCCTCACTCTACTCCCTTCCCTACATTTTGGAATGCTAATGTATATTTATGTCATTATGTATTTTAAGTAAGTAATCTATTCTTTGATGTTGATTTTATAGGGGATTACTGTTAGGAGATTGCATGAACGTCAGAAGGGTGAATCTTGGACTTGGAAACTTTGTTGATACTGTGATAGACTATGGGAACTTTTGAAGTTGGACTAAATGCATTTTGTATTATGATATTTTTACAAGCTTTTGGGGGGCAGGGAGTGGAACTCAGTAGTTTGAATGTAACTGGCCCCCATTAGTTCCTAGGGAGTGTCACTACTAGGAAGTGTGGCTTTGGTGGAATAGGTATGGCCTTGTTGGAGGAAGTGTGTCACTGTGGAGTTGGGCTTTGAGGTCTCTTATATGCTCAATCCATGAAAGTGAGACAGACCACTTCCTGTTGCCTGCACAAGATGCTGAACTATCAGCTACCTCTCCAACACCATGTCTGCCTACATGCCACCAATCTCCCCATGATGATAAACTCTGAAACTGTAAGCCACCCAGTTAAATGTTTTCCTTTATAAGAGTCATCATGGTCATGGTGTTTCTTCACAGCAATAAAAACTCTAAGACAATATGTAATATATATGTACACACAACTTGTAGAATATATTTTTGCTATTTGTGTGTATACAGTTTCAGGGCTGACCACTCTACATTAGACATTGAATAAGGGGTTCAACCCTGGGAGAAACTAATTCTCCTCTCAGCAGTCATGAGGTGCCTGGAGTCCTTTGTCTAGGGGTGTTCTACATCAACATGTCCATTGATACTGCCATTGTCCCGGTCTTGTTTATACAGTCATTTTTAGGAGAAACTGTTGCAGAGCAAACTTCCTGGTATTTTAGCTTTCACAACCTCGCTTCCATATTGGTACCTGTTCAGAGACACAGCTGTGATGTAGATGTATCCGTTGGTACTGGTCTCCCCATGACCCACTGGTTTATTTCCGCATTGTGTCCAGTTGTGGTTTCCTGTGATGGTCTCCACATTTTTTGTAAAGAGAAGAGTCTGAGATGAGGGATAGTAGCTTCACTTATCTGTGGATATAAGGATAAGATTTCAAGTGTAGTAAGGAATTATGCTAGTCTAGAAAAGTTGTGCTGGTAGATTCTTTTCTAAGGTCCATGACCTCACTAGCTCTGGGAAACTATTCTGACTAATAACAGCTTATGAAAGAATTTATATTGACTTACAGTTTTATCTTCAAAAGCAAAAATAAAGCAGAGAGGATGAGCTGGAAGTGAAGCAAGGCCATTCGTGCTCAAAGTTCATCCTTTGTTACGTACATCCACCAACAAGGTTCTACCTTTTACAGTTTCCCTACACAGTGTCACCAAATGGGGACCAAGAATTCAACTATGGGAGCCTGTGGGGGACGTTTGTGAGTCCAGCCTGATTTCATAGTGTCTGTACTAGTTTATGCCTCCACCCACAGCGCATAAGAGTGTTTTTTTCCGTAAATCCACATCACTATTGCTTGTCACTTGTATTCCTGATCATAGCCATTCTGCCTGGAGTGAGATGGAATCCTGAAGTAGTTTTAATCTGTGTTTCTTTCATAGCCAAGGACATTGAATATTTTTCAAACTGTTTATTAGCTGATTAGGATGCACAACTTTAATCCCTGCACTTGGAAGCCAGGGGAAAGTGGCTATCTGTGAGTTGCAGGCCAAGCCTGGTCTGCACATGGTGAGTGCTAGGACAGTCAAGAAGTTCGTAGAGAGACTGTTTCTCAAAAAAAAAAAAAAGAAAAAAAAAAAAAAAGAGAGAGAGAGTTTACTAGCCATTTGTAATTCTTTCTGAGATTATAATATCAGGAGCCTATGTTTAAAAAAAGCTTTAAACTTAACAGTAAAATATGGATGGAGTGCAGAATGTTCTTTTCCCCAGGTAGCTTTCTAGAAAAAAAAATGTATAAACCATAAGTGAATGCACTTGATAGCAAGGACATGAGGGAACGGCATGGCATGTACACATTACCTCTACGGAAAAGGAAAAGGCCTGGGTGGGATACTTTTGGCTCTGTTCATATGACCAAAGATGATAAGACATACCACCAGCTGAATTCCCTCAGTGCCCTTCTATTTGCTTAGGTTAACTGTAAAAGTCACCTCACATTTCTCTTGCTTTAAGAATAAAAGTGGAAGTGCTTTGTTCACATCACTCTTAAGTCTGAATTCCACTGGTAATCCCTTATAGATCTTTTCACAGACCTTTTATTGTGAAGAGATTTAGCCTCCCTGGCCAGGGAAGGTAAACAATATAACATTTCTCCTTTCCTTTTCTCCCTCAGAACCCTTCCAATATATCAATCCCTGCTCTCCACCGATTCATGGCTTCTTTTTTCGTTAACTATTATTGCATGCAAATATGTACATACATATACACATGTATACTTCTAAATATAACTTCTTCAGTCCCTGTTACTTGTATGGATGTTTTCAGGGCTGACTATTTGATACTGGACAAGCGACTGGTGTGCTCTCTCCATTCCCAGCTTCCCTCAGTTGCCTGTAGTTTTTTATGTGGGGTTGAGGCCTCATGGGCTCTTCTCTGCCCATGTTGGTCTGGCCATTGGTGTCCTCATTGTTCATTCTTGAGCAGTCATGTTAGTGAGACTTTATGGGCATAGCTTCTGACCACACTAGGAGACACAACCTCACAACAAACTTCCTGATGCTCGGCCTCTTACAATCTTCCCATCCCCTCTTACTAAATTCCCCCTGAGCCTTAGATGTGGAAGTGTTGTATACATGTATCCATTGGGACTGAGCTCTACAACTCTGCATATTGATTGATTGTGTTTTTCTGTAGTGGTCTCCGTATGTTGCAAAGAGAAGTTGCCTTGATGAGCAGTGAGGACCACACTTATCTGTGGGCATAAGGACAAATGTTTACAGATTGTTGTTAGGGATGATGCTGGTTTAGCAAATTAGTGGCTATAAATTCTCCACCAATCACAATGACCTCACTAGCACTGAATAGTTAAGTTTGTTTCCTATATCAAGCATGGTTGCCCTCTTGTTGAGCAGGTCTTAAGTCCAATGAGTCCAATTTAGTCCAAGGTACACATGTCACAACTGCACCCGGGTTGTCATGCCATGCTGGTTGATGCAGTTCACAGGTGTCAGAACTGGGAAGGACTGTGGGTTGTCTCCCATCTCTGGAATCTCGCATGGTGCTTTCTGGTACCAGGAAATCTAATCCAAAGGGAACAGAAATGCAGGTCAGTTCTAGCTCTGGGTACCACAGCCATTTTATATCCTGGGTTAAACAACAGTATCCTCTTTTGGAAACAGTGCCTTTTCAGCTGTTTCCAAGGGCAGAGTGCTTTTCATCCCAGTGCTGCTTTGCTGTTCTCCTCTCTCCTGCTACAAAGTGGAGAGAAGAGGGATGGAAAACAGGGAGTTTGGAGGACAGTGTGAGACATACGTGCTTGGGTCTGTGGGAAAATCTCACCTCTGGAGCCAGCTTCAGTGAGTTGACAGAGCACATGACAGTTTCCTCACACAAGGCGTTCATTCCACTGTAAAACTGAAGAAGCAGAGAAGCGAGAGAGAAGGGATCCAGTTGCTTGCTGTGCTGTGTATTGAGACTGAGGAGAAAAAGGAGGTAAGGATTTTTGCCCCACCAGAGGATTATCAGGGACAAAACTTGACTCTGAATTGTAAACCTCCGATATCTTCATATTTTGTAAGATCATGCCACACAGCTTCCAGAAGCCACGATCAAAGAGGATCAAGCCAACAAAAATATCTGCCTTTACCCCTGGGTAACTTGAGATACTCTCTGGCTATACTTGGGGTGAGGGCCAAACTGCTTGAAGGCCTGTACCTGCAATTAGTGAGTGTCTACACCTGGGAGAAGACAGCCTGAAAAACTGGAGGAATAAATAAATGCCTTTTCACCTACAAACAAACAGCACTATGATTCATACTCCTTATTCCATCTTCCAGTTTATGTTTGGGCCAGGATTAACTATACAAAAATATCAGGCCTTTTTTTTTTTTTTTTTTTTTTTTTTTTTTTAAGTCCTTGGTCAGTCTAGGCGTTACCTGTTACCACTCTATGAGGCAACAACAAACATCTATATTGGAATATTGTAGCTAGAGTTTTCCTGACTGGCCCACAGTCAGGACAAATCTCTGACACCCGCCAGTCCCACAGCCACTCAAACCCGACCAAGTAAACACACAGAGACTTATATTGGTTACAAACTGTATGGCCGTGGCAGGCTTCTTGCTAACTGTTCTTACAGCTTAAATTAATCCATTTCCATTAATCTATACCTTGCCACGTGGCTCGTGGCTTACCGGCATCTTCACATGCGGCTTGTCATCATGGCGGCTGGCAGTGTCTCTCTGACTCAGCCTTCCACTTCCCAGCTCTATTCTCCTCCTTGTCCCGCCTATACTTCCTGCCTGGCCACTGACCAATCAGTGATTTATTTATTGATCAATCAGCAACACATTTGACATACAGACCATCCCACAGCAGAATATCTTCCATCTCTTCTTTGCCTTCCTCTCCAGAGAGTCCTCTGATAGTTTCCTCTTTTCTTCCTTTCATCCCCTTGTGAGCAACCACTAGGAAAGGGAAGGCTGCTGTACTCTCTGGCAGAACTCTTAGATCCCTGTATCCTGCCCTCTCTCCTTAGGGACCACACTGAAGGGAGCCTATAGACACCAGTCACTCATGACTTCCCACACTGTGACCTTGATGAATCCTTTCAGATGAATCCTGGTGTGCAATTTGCTCTCTCCTTTTCATGCAGACATTTCCTCCAATCCATGGAATAATGCCACCCACATTTACCGTGGGTTTCCCCACCTCAATTAATTTAATCTAGAGAAATCTCACGGACAAACCTAAAGGCTGGTCTCCTACATGATTCCAGAGCCTTTCAAATTAACAATCTTAAGAAGCACAAGAATTATCTCAGCCAATTAATTAATTTTTAGAAGGACAGAGTCAACATGCCAGCATTTTGCAACTCTGATAAACTAATGGATCCAGATATATATTCCCAATTACTATTCACGACGCAACAAATTTTGTACATCTGACAGAATTACATCACCTAGGAACTATTTGTTCCACATATGCCCACTAGTTGGGATACTCAAACTTACAAACAACATCTTAAAAAATTAGTAAACTAACGCAAGCAATATTTGGTCCAGCCTATATTGCTTGCTCCCAGGGTCCGCGGAAGAGTCTACCAACCAGCTGAGGATTCTAATCTGAGGGATATTCAATGAATCTAAGCACTCTGAGTTTTTTAGTCCATTCACTTTATTCTTCTATGGTGATTCTATCTGCACAGTTTCTTTTCTGTTCTCTTATTAGCTCCTCTCAGTCCCTCCTGCTCTCAGTCCCTTCTGCTGTCCTCTCATCATTCTACCTAGTTCTTTCCCTCTCTATCCCCATCTTTGTTCTATTCCATCAATCCTCCACGTGCTCTCAGAGAACCAGTATATACACCCACACAGTAATTCTCTGGTAAAGCAATGTGAGGCTTGAAGTTTTCAGGGTCTCAGAGAGAGGTGATAAGGACCCGCACATAAAGCAATTAATTATCAGCTTCCAATTACAACCCAAAAGGGGAGTGACTAAAGGGGAGTTCTCTGGTAGGGTCAACTAAAGGCTAAGACCAATTGGGGAATTTATGTGCTCAAACTATAATCTAGAAATGGCTAGGTAGAATGTTAGGCGTCAGTAAGTCACAAGAAAGTCAACTGTCTTTGGCGCCACTTTTCCCACTCATCCCCGCTGCAGCTGCTTTCTGACAGGGAGGGGGACATATGTTTAGGTGGCTAAGCAACCTCTGTCAGAGCGTGTAGTATTCGGTTAGTAAAAGCACTTTCACTCAGAGTAATTACTGAGGAGAAAATCTAGGAATAGCATCTGGCCGAGGAGGAATAAAAACTTAATTTGCACAAGAAAGAAGCTTGGCACCTATCACCTGCCTGACCTGGAGGCAATCTCCTTGGGTCAGTGGGAAGTAACTGCCTTAACTCAGTATCTAGCAAATGGCTAAAACTTTATCCCGGGAATGTGAGCAGTAAATCTCTTAAATTAGGGTCTTGTGTAAATAGCCCGGGGTGAAGGTAAGGGGTTGAGGTATTAATTGTTAATGGTTCTTTTCTCTATCTGTGAGTGAGATGAGCTAATGTTTAGCTATGTACAGTTTTGTCCTTGGAAAAATGTATCTTTGCTGAAATACTTTTGTCTGGAGAATGGCCCTGGCCAGATATATGTTAATGAAAGATAAACACAACTGAGGCAGTTGTCCAATTACTCCAAATGTATAGGGAAAGTTGTGCCCAAGATTGAGATGCAATCGTGAGAGTACATGTACCCGTAACATGGAGATGCACGATAAGTGGGGAGAATCACAGCTGTTATTGCACAAGAAGTTTACAACAAGAGACAGACAGTTCATTTAAAAGGCAGTAATCGCATAACGCCTTGTGTGCTGGTTTCCTCTAACAGAACTCTTGGTTCTGATAGGTTGACCTTCTGAACACTAGTTGTCACTGCTGTATACTCTCATGGACTTTCACTACCAGCGGCTCTCAATAGTAAACAAACTGATCAAGGAACATCTGTGGACAAACCTCTCACTCCACCCATCCACAAAACCCTTGACCTACAATCTGTCCTGCCTGCAAGATGTGCTGGAGCAATGGTGGTGCAGAACTTGTGGCAGTGGCCAACCAATATTTGGTTTAACTTGAGGCCCAGTCCATGAGAGGGAGTGGGTGCCCTATACTATCTGGATGGCCAGGAACTGGAGACTGGATAGTCCAGAGACCTAGGGTCGAATCAAACACTACAGGCAAAAAACAAACCAACAAAAAACAATGAAATGATTCCTAATGATATTCTGCAATACTCACAGATCAGTGCTTTGTCCAGTCATCATCAGAGAGGCTTCCTCTAGCAGCACATGGGAGCAGGTGCAGAGACCCACAGCCAGACGTTATGCAGACAGAAAGTTTCAAGTGGAGGTAAACATCCAAATATTATTTTATCCACATTATCCTGTCATATGAACTATGCCTTCTGCAGTTGTGAATACAAAAAAACTCTGACCTCCCAATTTGATACTTTTATACTACTCCATTTCATTGTTTCATTTCTTCATATGAGCAGCTCCAGATTCAGGGTTTTTATCAAGGCCAGGTAAATTTACTCTATAGTCTAGATAAGAAAATTTTGTGTTTGAAAGATTATTTTCAATTCTGAGAAATAACATAAATGAACTCAAGGCAAAGATCACATGATGATCTTAAAAGATGTAGAAAAAGCCTTTGATAAAATCCAACATGCTTTTTTGATAAAAGTCCTATGGTACCTCAATAGAATGGAGGTTTCTACGACAAACCCACAGGCCGTGTCAGGTTCAGTGGAGAAGAACTTGAATCAATCCCAATCAAATCTGAAAATAATCAGTGCCCAGTCCTTTTCATTATTGTATTTGATGCATTAGCTGGAACCAGGAAGCCTTAAAAGGAAATTAAAGACATACCAATAGGAAAAGAAAAAAAAATTAAAGTATCCCTACTTGTCAAGGATATGATATCATACATAACATTTTCCAAATATCCTGCCAGAAAACTTACAGAGATGATCAACAGTCTCAGCAAAGTGGCAGGTCACAGAATCACCTTACAAACTCAATAGCTATTCTACACACCACCAACAAACAGGCAGAGAAAGATCATGGAGACACTGCCATGCAGAGTAGTCTAAAGAAGACAGAATACCTGTGCAGAAGCTTCTAAGTGTTATGTTGGCTTATACATCAAATCTTGTTTATTTCCCAAGCGACTGCATTCTTGTTCAGAAGGTCCTTCTCTGTAATTATAGTTTGAAATTCACTCCTTACGTTTTCATCTAGCAATCTCCAGAGTATTCAGATATTCTGCTGCTGATCTGTTTGTATTCAAAAGAGAAGGATTGAGTCATATGCTTGTATATTTTTATTTACTATCAAAAAGATATTTTTCATGCAAAAATATTTTTTATTGGATGAGATGTATTAGTTCTTCACCTTTTGTTACTCTCCCTTAAAGTTATTTGGTATTACTTTTAAACTTTTAAATATTTTATTGTTTATTATTTTATATATGTTATTATTCATTTTTGAAATGAATACATTTACAGTTGACTAGGGAGGCATTACAATATGTGCTAATGATATGCAGAGAGTGATTTGGGAATACTTTGAAAGCATATATTACAACTGGAAAATCAAGAAAAAAACCAGTATAATTTCAAGACACCTGTGAGATTTCAAAATTAATTCAGGAGGGGAGGTGCCATAGACTCCCAAATATAAGGATATTGTTCTTTGCTACTATTCAGAACTTGATATAAGAACCTATTGCTGATGGTATTGGCGTCAAAACAGACAGGTGGATCAATGGAATCTAATCAAAGACCCAGACATAAATCCACACACCTATGAACACTTGATTATCGACGAAGAAGCCAAAACTATACAATGGAGAAAAGAAAGCATCTTCAACAAACGGTGCTGGCGTAACTGGATCCGCATGAACCCAACACTCAGTACAAAACCTTATCAAAGAAAAGGGGGCTAAGAGTAACAGCACCTTCCACCCAGCTTCATTTTTGATACATTCAGGGGTTAGGAGCCTTCAGAGGCTGGGTTTAAACGCATGGAGAGATTTTTATGACAGAGCCACTCAAAGAAATATAAACTTGTACCTTGTGCAAAACAAACAGTGATTGAAGCTCAGACACACTGCCACCACAAGAGACTCTTTTTGTTTGTTTTGGTTTTTAACATTCTTTTCTAGTCACTTCTTGGGGCGAAGGATAGAACTCAAAAAGCCAGGGAAACTTATCATACTTGGAAATAGAACTAGGACCGTCTGGAGTGTGTGTGTGTGTGTGGGGGAGCGGGTCCTTTAAAAAACACAGACTCGTGGTGGAGCCTCCTGCCTCAGCCTCCAGAGCCTGTGCCACCACAGGCCCTGCTTGCATTGCTTTTGTTTAGAGTTCGGGTTCCAGGGCCTGCTGTATGCTCAGGGCCACCTCTACTAACTACCAAGTCCAGCACCAGGATTTGGTTATTGATATCATTCATTCTAATAGCAGCACAAGTCACTCAGTAGCCTCCAGTCAGGGGACTCGGGCTCCACTTTACCCTGAAGCAACAGGACAAGGCTGGGGGAGGCGAGGCGTGGTGATAAAGCTGATGATGCATTTCCTTAGAGTTCCAGGCTTCCTTTCTTCTGTTTCCTGGGGGAGAGGTTTGCAATTAATATTTCGGTGATCTTTCAAAAGAAATTCTGTAACCACTCTTGAACATTCTGATTTTATTTCAAATTTCACTGCAGAAAAGGAGTTCCGTTTACTTTTTGTTGTTGCTGTTCCATGATTCTGGGGGGTTGTGGTTGTTGTTACATGTTTCTGGGATTTTTGTTCTTGCCTGCTGTTCCTGCCCTTCTGATTGTATATTACTTTTAAAATAAAAAAAAACTAAGAAATTCAAAAGATACAAGAAACTAGATGTAATGTCAACACTTGGAAAGCTGAGGCAGGAGGATTGTGAGTTCCAGTCTGGCCTATGCTCCTTAACAAGGCTCTGTGTGGGGAGAAAATAAAAAAGCAGTTCAAAAACAGGAGTGTCCTGTCATATCAGTATAATCATGAAAATATGGCACTGGGTCTGTCATGGTGGCTCATGTTCTGATCTACATTTAGGGGATGAGCACAGTGAAGATCAATCCAGTGTCGTCTTTGACTCTGGATAGAGTTCTGAGAGCTGCCTAGCCTACAGGAGCCCAGTGGAAAGAGAGAGAAGAAGCACCTGGGGCAGGACAAGTGGCTCACACCTTTAACCCCACCACTCAGGAGGCTGAGCCCCGAGAATCACTGAAAGCTGAGGCCACTCTGGTCTACACAGGAGGCTCTAGGCTGTCAGGACTACTGAGCAAGATCCTGTCTCCAAATAAAGAAATACAAGAAACAAATAAACTTGGGACTAGGAGATTGGAATAGAGCACTTTTCTGGCCTGGGGAAAGCTCTCTGGGTTCTATTCCCAAAGTTGGAAAAACAGACAGACAACCCAACAGTCAGCACATGGCCAGGATCCAGGTCCTTGCTCCTCTAAGGTTCCACCCTCCTGAGAAGGTGGCACCTGGCAGGCAAGCCGCAGCAGCAAAGGGCTGCTTTTCTCCTCTGGTCATTTTCTGAAGTTCCTGAAGCCACACTGAAATGTCTCCAGGGTTTTTTCAGCATTCTCCTCTGTAGGCACACAGACCTCTTCCTGACCCCTGTGACAAGCTCAGAGCCTTTCAGGTCAGAACTCATTTCAGCCAGGCTAAATGTCACCGTGGCAACCCAAGGATCCAGAGGGAAACTCCAAAGAAGTAAACATCAACACCCAATTAAAACCAGAAACTGAAAGAAAACTATGTCAGGGTTGAGATCTACTCTGTAGTATAAAACATGAAACAAACATCATCTCCAGTCCCCCTGCTATCACTACAGAGTCCAAGATAGCCTGAAATTGTGGCAGTCCTCCTGCCTCTACCTCTTGAATGCTGGGATTACAGGTATGAAACACACACACACACACACACACACACACACACACACACACACACACACACACACTTTAAAAGAGAGTTTCTTGCATGTGTAGATATGCACTACATTCATGCAGTACTCATGTAGGTCAGAAGGTGGCTTTGGATCCCCTGGACTTGGAGTTACAGGTTTTAGTTCTGACCACTGTGTGGGTGCTGGGATTTGAACCTGGGTCCTCTGCAAAAGCAGCAAGCTCTCTTAAAAGCCATCCCTCTAGAAGAGAAAGTAGGAAGTACCCTTGAACGCATTGGCACAGGAGATGACTTCCTAAATATAACACCAGTAGCACAGACACTGAGAACAACAATTAATAATAATAAATAATAATAAACAAATAAATAATAAATTAATAAATGGGACCTCTTGAAAATGTATGAGAATTCAGTGGAGTTTCAACCCTAGTTCATCTGCACATCTTCAGGTTCCCATGTGTGCCTTTAATACCTATGGAGTACCCAGGGTTCCCGGGGGTTAGCTACATCTGGCGTGGGATATCAGGGAAAAAAATCTACGTACACTATGTTCTTATGTGTATTAACTTTATTCCTCTAAGACAAAATTCTATCAATTCAGCTATAGCTCCGCCAGGCATTCAAGGCAGGAGGAATAACTCTAGACATATCTATATCCATCTACTTTATTTCTCTGGGAATGAAATCCTGTCTCCATAACTGCAGTTCCGTCCAGGTCCCTAGCTCATAGTCCTGCTAATGACTAATGTCAATTCTTTCAGCCTCATCTTCGTCCTCTGTACCCTCTTTCTCCATTTCTGCTACTCTCTATGTTGGTTATGCCGCCGAGCTGCCCCTCGTGGCTGGTCACCGCCCGCGGTGGCCATGCCCGCGGAGGAGCGTGCCCACGGAGGAGCGTGCTGATTAAAAGAATCTTAGCCATGGTTACCTTTTTAGAGCTTTATTGCGGGGGGGGGGGGGGGGGGAGGGGACAAAGAAAGACAGAGAGAGAGAGAGAGACAAGGGGGGGAAGGGAGAGAGGGGGACCGACGGGGGGGGGGAAGGAGCGCAAAGGAGAGGGGACAGAGAGAGCCCACAGAGGGCTCAACTGCTTTTTAGGCTGGGAAGCCGGCGAAGGCTGATGACGTAATTAAAGGACGTAAATAAGGACCAAAACCTTACATCCCAGACTTTCCCTTATTATAAAAAAAAGCAGGTAGATGGGACTAGGGGCGTCGTTCCTCTCAAAAACTGCTTCCAGCTGACTTTTGGACGTTGGTTGGCTCTGGGGGGAATGGAGAAGGGGAGTCTTCCGAGGTAGACAGGCGTTGTGGGATGCTGTCTGTCATCCGTTTGCTCTGGAGACATGTATCCCTCTTGGCTGTGGCTGGGAACTTTCTGTTTGACAAGATGCTGGTGACACAGAAAAAACTTAGAGAGAGAAAAGAATCATTATTATTTTATGTTGACATTTATCTGAGGTAGAACCGGCCTGTCCCTATGGATTTTGAAACATGTTAAGCTTTATCAGAGACAGATTATTTTAAAGTACCTGTTTCCTTTATTGGTTCAGCATCTAGGAGACAGGTGATCAATTGTTAAAAGCATCTCATAGTAATAGATGTTTACATTAAAGTCTTTTTGTAGCGCCCAGACGCTTTTGGGTCTGGGGGTGTAAATACCTTTTAGCTGTTACAGTTTCTTATTTGATGATCTCTGGTCTCCGGTTCTGTGGTGGTCCTGTACCATTAGCTGAACAGTGAGTTAGAACAGGAAACTGGGAAGAGAAAAGCTTGTGGTACATGAGAAATTTTTTTTTTTTTTTTTGGAATTAGGGACAAGGCAAAGATCAGGGCCCTGTCTGTATGCACATGAGAAACACAGGCACTGGATCTGGAATGAAGCAATGAGCTCTTATTTTAGGGTGGAAATCTTTTTTCATTAAGTAACTCTGAAAGTGCAATTAAATCAGGTGAGGTGGTAAGGCTGTCCTCTGTACCCGACAATAAAGGAGAGGTGACATTCCAAAACTCCCAGGACTGAGTCAGTGGCTCTGGTGTCCAGAAGGAAAGAATCGGATCGCTTCCCTGCTGCATTCTGGGTTCCCTGCCATGTCTGTAGCCAAGCCTAGGTCTGCTGAAGGTCTTAGCTTGATGTACCCATGCATCTTGGTGCCTGGGGGCAGTCAGCTGACTCTGTCTTTCTAGGTGGCACTTTTAACAAGGCTGTCGATGGCCTGGCAGGGCATTCTCTAGCCCATGGCCTTTTCCTCACTTAAAACAGGGACCCAACAGCTTTTGGGAGTCAGCGAGTGCCAGCACTTGGCAATTTTGTTTTCGGGCTTTTATTTCTTCCCTGGCACACCTTAAATGCCACAGATGACTCTTTTGCCTGTGGGGTCAGGAGCCTTGCTCTCCAGATGCTTAAGTTTTAGTCGGGGAGGTCTGGGGAACAAGAGACGAATTTTACTCTCCGAGTCACGGCACCATTGTTGGTTATGCCGCCCAGCTGCCCCTCGTGGCTGGTCACCGCCCGCGGCGGCCATGCCCGGGGAGGAGCGTGCCCGCGGAGGAGCGTGCTGATTGAAAGAATCTTAGCCATGGTTACCTTTTTAGAGCTTTATTGGGGGGGAGGGAGACAAAAAGACAGAGAGAGAGAGAGAGAAAGAGAGAGAGAGAGAGAGAGAGAGAAGGGGGGGAAGGGAGAGAGGGGGACGGACGGGGGGAGAGGGAGAGAGGGGACAGAGAGAGCCCACAGAGGGCTCAACTGCTTTTTAGGCTGGGAAGCCGGCGAAGGCTGATGACGTAATTAAAGGACGTAAATAAGGACCAAAACCTTACACTCTACTCCTGGCACTCAGAGAACTCTACCTGAGATCTGCTTACCCTCTATGGAACCTCTGTCTTCCTCTCTTCTCTCTAGCCATGCGGTTCTGTCCCTGTCTACAGAATATGCCTGCCTTTTCTTTCCCTGGGCACCTCATTGCCTACCACCTCAGGAATGTTGTTTTATCTCCCACCTTGATATGTAAAAAGCTCTTTTGTTCTCATTTAAAGTGCTCTGGAGAACCAGTAGGCCTCCTCAAGGCCAGGGGATGGCCTGAGCTTCATTAGCACAGGAAACAAAGCTATGCTTCTCTGCCAGCTTGTCAGCAGGGCAGTTAGTAACTTAGGTTCAGCAGGTCAGGGGAGCTGAACTGTTTACCAATAGGTCTGGGCACACAAGGATTTCACAGCAGAAGACAGCTGAAATATTAAAGGCTGGGTAACACCAAATATTCATAATAAATGGCTTTGCCTTTTGACAGACCCTTGGCTGGTCAAAGTTCAGCTTTAATACACAGCTGAATCTCTATGATATATTCTTGTGGCCCGCAAGACTTTTCATAAGGAAATTAGACACAGTCGAAGAAGCTTCCTAACTCTGTCTACTCTATTTTACCTCATGAGGCAATAACACATCTTCATCTTGGTGGCAGATGCATGCTGCTTTGGAAGCAGGCCATTAGGGTCATGTCCAGTCTTGTGTGCTTTCCAGGTGTAATGCTGGCCAAGGGTCGGCTCCTTCCCTAGAGCTACTCAAGACCTTTCCTACAGGGTATTTAAGGTCCGGCACATAGACTTGTCTGGTAGTTTCCCCTCTTCCCCTGAGACCACCCGAGAATGCTTTGCTCATTTTAAAACCTGGACTTTAATTCGGTTTGATTAGGCTTAGTGCATGGGCGGAGTTACTCACTACCTGGGCATATTTTACTTATCAGTACCTCTTTCTCAGGCTCTTTCCACCCTCTTTGTGAAGCTCTCTTTGGCAGATATCCCATAGCTCTGATACCTCCAATATCTTTCACTTCACACGATGGCCTCTTAGGACTTCCTGACATTTCAGGGCCATCATGTGGGGACTCCCCTGCCACATGCTGTCTGGCCTCTGTTCTCTGAAACCACAGAGCAATAATCTATGACCCCATTACTCCTACATCCTTCATGCTGATGCCAGCGCCAAGGAGGTGGCACTGCCAAGTTCTGCAGCCAGCTTGGGTTGGACCCTCATCTCCCTGAACCACACTGGCAGCAGCTTTCGTTTGTAGTTGCTTTCTAGGAGCAGAAAATGCTTTAGGCCTTTTCCTTTTACAAATCAGAAGTGCTGTGTGGGGTCTTGGCCTGGGAGAACTCTTTCGTTTGTTCCGGTCAGATCATTGAAGTCACTAATCTTAACAATCACAGCCTCTGTTCCAGCACATACCTGGGATGGAATGCTAAGTTTGCAATATTTTTTTTCTTTTTAAATTTAGCCATAAGTAGGTTCTCAGGTCACAGGCAGAAGGCAGTCAGATTCTTTGCCAAAGTATCCCATGAATGGCCTCTAGTCTGTTTGCTGACATCATTCCCCTCTGAAACCCCTTGAGCTGGGCCTCTCTAGTCCACATGGCTCTCAGCACTACTTACTGCCTTTAGGATCCTATTAGAATGACCCTTTAATCTCTACTTACAGTGTCCAACCACTTTTCTAGTCCAAAGTCCTAAAGTCTTCACATTCCTCTAAAACACAAACAAAAACAACATGGCCAGTCTTTTCAACAGCAATACTTCATCCCTGATATTAACTTCTGTATTAGTTACTTTCCTATTCCCATGATGTTAAAACATTGTGACCAAGGCAGTTTATGAAAGGAGGATTTTACTTGGGCTTATGTTTCCACACAGATAAGAATGCATGCAACAGGAAGACATGGCAGCCAATACAGGAAGCAGAGAGCTCACAATCACAAGAGAGCAAGGAAGTGGTGTGAGGCACAGGGCTTGGGGATTAAACCAGTAGCTTCCAAAAAAGGTAATCTGACACCTGTGGAACATTTTGCAATGTCTGGAGACAGCTTCTGCAGTCAGAAGAGGGAAGGTGAGGTTGGCACCTAGCAGACAGGAAACAGTCCCGAACTGGAAAGAAACCAAGTGTCTGTCACAGTTGGAAGAACAGACAATCTGTGGCATAGGGCTGTGCCCAGTGCTGCTGCTGGTCTACAATCCCAGCTCTTCAGGAAGCAGAGGTAAGGGAATCAATAGCTCAAGTCGCTCTCTCTGCTTTCAGCTTGTGCTGTGAGGTGTGAACCCTCAGCTCCAGCTCTAGCCTCTGTGCCTGTCATCTGTCACTCAGCTCCATCATCATGGGTGTTTATTTCTCTAGAACCATAAACTTAAATCAACCCTTCATTCTATGTCTTTCCCTGGTCATGCTGTTTTATCACAGCCACAGAAAAGTGACCAAGACAACAACAGTGTGAATTCAAGGATAGCCTGGGAACTTAGTGAGACCTTGTCTTAAATACAAGATAAAAAGAGGGCAGAGCATACAGCTCAAGAGTACAATGCTTGTAGAACTTGCTCAAAGCCCTGGGTTCTACCTCTAGTACCATTTTTTAAAAATGTGGGCCGAGGAGATGGTTTAGTGGGTAAAGTACTTGGCACACAAGCATGAGGACCTGAGTTCAGATCCCCAGAACCTGTGTAAAGCTGGATGTGGTAGCACTCTGTTGTCAGGATGGGAAACAGAGGCAGGGGAATCCCATGAAGCTAGCCTGGCATCTGCAGCTGTAAACAACAGGAGACTCTTGACAAGACTGGGGAGAGGAAACCTCAACTGAAGAGTTGCCTCCATCTGATTGGCCTGTGGGCATGTCTGTAGGGCATTTGCTTGATTGCTAATTGATGGAGGAGGGCCTTGCCAACACTGTGGGTGGTACTAACCTTAGGCAGGTGGCATGGGCTGTATAAGAAAGGAAACTGAATATGAGCCCAGCCTACTCTCCAAAACATACATCCAGAGGTGTGTGTCTCCTAGGTGATTTTAAATCCAGTCGAATTTGGCATGAAGATTAACTATCTATTCTAGTTCCTTTTCTGACCAAGAGCAACATGGGAAATAAAAGTTTTATTTTATCTTGCACTTCCAGGTCAGTCTATCATTGAGGGAAGTCAGGGTAAAACTTGTGCGGAACCTGGAAGCAGAGACCATGGAGAAGTAATGCTTGCTCTCAAGCTCACATTCTAGATTTCATGTTAGGTAATGAAAAAAAAAAAAAAAAGCAAAACAAAACACTGTAATATCAAACCTAGTACCTGTGCACCTTGCTTTACTTTCTGTAGTAGCATCACTTGCTTCTTGGCAAACGTGATGAGATCTTCTCTGGGCAACGTTTCCAGCTGAAGTAGTTGTCATATGATCGACTTTTGTAACCCATGCATCCATTGTGTCCCCCAAAAGAAACACAACGTCTGCCTAAAACAAAAACACGCTCAACATTCAAGGCAACCATACTTCTAAAATTAACAAGTATAACTTCAACAACTTTAAGTAATCAGAAGAATCAAAAAGCAAACAAAAACCCCAGCATAAAACTCTTACAGATACCATGAAGTTCTCTAAGTGTACGAGTGGGTGTTGGACCTAGAGATTTGTAGAGCTGTAAAATTCATTCTGTTGGAAGCTGAAAAGTCATCCATGTGCACATGATAACAAACATAACTACATTCGCACATGAATGGAGGGCCATTTAGGCTTTATCTAAAATCTTAGGCTTTACTAACTCTGAAGACTACTTAATCCTTGTGCCTTCCGTTTCCTCATCTGTAGAATAAGATAATAAAGGAACTTAGCTCACGAAGCGTAAGTGACAGAATCGGGAGCTTAGGCAAATGCCTGGAACCCAGTAAGCAAATGAAACATTTTGGTAATAAACAACTACCTTTCAGAATCATTGAGCATTAAACATTTCACAGGGCTGTAAGAAGGACCTTATTCAACCCTCCTTTGACTATGAAGCTGAGTCAACACGATATAACTCCTTGACTCTTCCCTTTATCTAGTCCTCTTCATCGCGTCACTGTGTAAACTTTCATAAAACAGAGCCGGGCGGTGGTGGCGCACGCCTTTAATCCCAGCACTCGGGAGGCAGAGACAGGCGGATCTCTGTGAGTTCGAGGCCAGCCTGGTCTACAGCGCGAGATCCAGGAAAGGCGCAAAGCTGCACAGAGAAACCCTGTCTCAAAAAACCAAAAAAAAAAAAAACAAAAAACAAAAAAAACAGACTAGTTAAATGTCTGAAATACAGCAGGATCTCTCGGGATAGCACTAACAAGGAGCAGGAAAGAAACAAACTGCTTGCACATCAGGAAATTAAAAAAACAAAACAAAACAGGAAATCAATGGGTGATTATAAATTGAAATGGAAATCCCTGAGGAAAGGAAGGGTGCTTCTTTTAAAGAAGAAATCCTTCTCCCCATGCCCGAATTTTCCAATTCATTACCCTTCCGTGCTACAGGGAACCTGGCAGTGGAATGCTCTCCTCACCTTGGATTTTCTGGTCCCGGAGGGTGCATCCCGCAGCCACCCCATCTTGAAGAGGGCCCTGCAAAACCAAATCGTCACAAGAGTTCAGCCAAAAGAGCTTGTGACAAGGAAGAGCCCCTTCAGGATCAAGAACCAGGGACCTTCGCCCTGGCACGTGCCAGCACCGGGCTCTACGCTGAGCGCAGCGGCTGGCACTGAGCCGCGGAAGCGGGGACAGCCTGCTGGCCGTTCCCTCCCCCTCCTTGAGTGATGCAGACCAAAGGGGCAGAGCGACACCACCGTTAGCTCCCTGCCCCACCACCGTTACCTCCATCGTCAAAATGACCCCGGGTCACCGCTGCTATGTAGGAGTCCGGGGTGCTCCGCCTCTGAGGCTGCCAGAGCAGATTAAGGGTGGTGCTAAGGGAAAGCCTCCCGAGAATGCCTCCCCAGGTTTCCAAGGTTACATGGAAGAGGCACTTCCTCTTCCTCCTCAGCCTCCAGGAGGAAGTTAGTTTCCTGTGTGCGGGTCTCTGGCCTTTGCCTGCAGCTCCAGGAGCCTCAGAGCGCTGCCCTGTGTGGAGTGAGGCGTTTGAACACAGGTGTTCGTTGATCAGTTTGTTTCCTAATTTTTTAAGATGTCCCAACTAGCGGGCATATGTGGAACAAATAGTTCCTAGGTGATGTAATTCTGTCAGATGTACAAAATTTGTTGCGTCGTGAATAGTAATTGGGAATGTATATCTGGATCCATTAGTTTATCAGAGTTGCAAAATGCTGGCATGTTGACTCTGTCCTTCTAAAAATTAATTAATTGGCTGAGATAATTCTTGTGCTTCTTAAGATTGTTAATTTGAAAGGCTCTGGAATCATGTAGGAGACCAGCCTTTAGGTTTGTCCGTGAGATTTCTCTAGATTAAATTAATTGAGGTGGGGAAACCCACGGTAAATGTGGGTGGCATTATTCCATGGATTGGAGGACATGTCTGCATGAAAAGGAGAGAGCAAATTGCACACCAGGATTCATCTGAAAGGATTCATCAAGGTCACAGTGTGGGAAGTCATGAGTGACTGGTGTCTATAGGCTCCCTTCAGTGTGGTCCCTAAGGAGAGAGGGCAGGATACAGGGATCTAAGAGTTCTGCCAGAGAGTACAGCAGCCTTCCCTTTCCTAGTGGTTGCTCACAAGGGGATGAAAGGAAGAAAAGAGGAAACTATCAGAGGACTCTCTGGAGAGGAAGGCAAAGAAGAGATGGAAGATATTCCAATATAGATGTTTGTTGTTGCCTCACAGAGTGGCAATAGGTAACCCCTAGACTGTCCTAAGCCATAAAAAAAAAAAGGCCTGATATTTTTCTATAGTTAATTCTGGCCCAAACATAAACTGGAAGATGGAATAAGGAGTATGAATCATAGTGCTGTTTGTTTGTAGGTGAAAAGGCATTTATTTATTCCTCCAGTTTTTCAGGCTGTCTTCTCCCAGGTGTAGACACACACTAATTGCAGGTACAGGCCTTCAAGCAGTTTGGCCCTCACCCCAAGTATAGCCAGAGAGTATCTCAAGTTACCCAGGGGTAAAGGCAGATATTTTTGTTGGCTTGATCCTCTTTGATCGTGGCTTCTGGAAGCTGTGTGGCATGATCTTACAAAATATGAAGATATCGGACGTTTACAATTCAGAGTCAAGTTTTGTCCCTGATAATCCTCTGGTGGGGCAAAAATCCTTACCTCCTTTGTCTCCTCAGTCTCAATACACAGCACAGCAAGCAACTGGATTCCTTCTCTCTCGCTTCTCTGCTTCTTCAGTTTTACAGTGGAATGAATGCCTTGTGTTAGGAAACTGTCCTGTGCTCTGTCAACTCACTGAAGCTGGCTCCAGAGGTGAGATTTTCCCACAGACCCAAGCACGTATGTCTCACAGTGTCCTCCAAACTCCCTGTTTTCCATCCCTCTTCTCTCTACTTTGTAGCAGGAGAGAGGAGAAGAGCAAAGCAGCACTGGGATGAAAAGCACTCTGCCCTTGGAAACAGCTGAAAAGGCACTGTTTCCAAAAGAGGATACTGTTGTTTAACCCAGGATATAAAATGGCTGTGGTACCCAGAGCTAGAACTGACCTGCATTTCTGTTCCCTTTGGATTAGATTTCCTGGTACCAGAAAGCACCATGCGAGATTCCAGAGATGGGAGACAACCCACAGTCCTTCCCAGCTCTGACACCTGTGAACTGCATCAACCAGCATGGCATGACAACCCGGGTGCAGTTGTGACATGTGTACCTTGGACTAAATTGGATTCATTGGACTTAAGACCTGCTCAACAAGAGGGCAACCATGCTTGATATAGGAAACAAACCTAACTATTCAGTGCTAGTGAGGTCATGGTTATTGGTGGAGAATTTACAGACACTAATTTGCTAAACCAGCATCATCCCTAACAACAATCTGTAAACATTTGTCCTTATGCCCACAGATAAGTGTGGTCCTCACTGCTCATCAAGGCAACTTCTCTTTGCAACATATGGAGACCACTACAGAAAAACACAATCAATCAATATGCAGAGTTGTAGAGCTCAGTCCCAATGGATACATGTATACAACACTTCCATATCTAAGGCTCAGGGGTAATTTAGTAAGAGGGGATGGGAAGATTGTAAGAGGCCGAGCATCAGGAAGTTTGTTGTGAGGTTGTGTCTCCTAGTGTGGTCAGAAGCTATGCCCATAAAGTCTCACTAACATGACTGCTTAAGAATGAACAATGAGGACACCAATGGCCAGACCAACATGGGCGGAGAAGAGCCCATGAGGCCTCAACCCCACATAAAAAACTACAGGCAACTGAGGGAAGCTGGGAATGGAGAGAGCACACCAGTCGCTTGTCCAGTACCAAATAGTCAGCCCTGAAAACATCCATACAAGTAACAGGGACTGAAGTAGCTATATTTAGAAATATACATGTGTATATGTATGTACATATTTGCATGCAATAATAGTTAATGAAAAAAGAAGCCATGAATCGGTGGAGAGCAGGGATTGATATATTGGAAGGGTTCTGAGGGAGAAAAGGAAAGGAGAAATGTTATATTGTTTACCTTCCCTGGCCAGGGAGGCTAAATCTCTTCACAATATAGGTCTGTGAAAAGATCTATAAGGGATTACCAGGGGACTCCAGACTTAAGAGTGATGTGAACAAAGCACTTCCCACTTTTATTCTTTTTTTTTTTAAAGATTTTTATTTATTTATTATGTATACAATGTTCTGCCCACATGTATGTCTGCAGGCCAGAAGAGGGCACCAGATCTCATTACAGATAGTTGTGAGCCACCATGTGGTTGCTGGGAATTGAACTCAGGACCTCTGGAAGAACAGCCAGTGCTCTTAACCTCTGAGCCATCTCTCCAGCCCCACACTTTTATTCTTAAAGCAAGAGAAATGTGAGGTGACTTTTACAGTTAACCTAAGCAAATAGAAGGGCACTGAGGGAATTCAGCTGGTGGTATGTCTTATCATCTTTGGTCATATGAACGGAGCCAAGAGTATCCCACCCAGGCCTTTTCCTTTTCCGTAGAGGTAATGTGTACATGCCATGCCGTTCCCTCATGTCCTTGCTTTCAAGTGCATTCACTTATGGTTTATACATTTTTTTTTCTAGAAAGCTACCTGGGGAAAAGAACATTCTGCACTCCATCCATATTTTACTATTAAGTTTACAGATTTTTTTTTAAACATAGGCTCCTGATATTATAATCTCAGAAAGAATTACAAATGGCTAGTAAACTCTCTCTTTTTTTTTTTTTTTTTTTTTTTTGAGATACAGTCTCTCTACGAACTTCTTGACTGTCCTAGCACTCACCATGTGCAGACCAGCCGTGGCCTGCAACTCACAGATAGCCACTTTCCCCTGGCTTCCATGTGCAGGGATTAAAGTTGTGCATCCCAATCAGCTAATAAACAGTTTGAAAAATATTCAATGTCCTTGGCTATGAAGGAAACACAGATTAAAACTACTTCAGGATTCCATCTCACTCCAGGCAGAATGGCTATGATCAGGAATACAAGTGACAAGCAATAGTGATGTGGATTTACGGAAAAGAACACTCTTATGCGCTGTGGGTGGAGGCATAAACTAGTACAGACACTATGAAATCAGGCTGGACTCACGAACGTCCCCCACAGGCTCCCATAGTTGAACACTTGGTCCCCATTTGGTGACACTGTGTAGGGAAACTGTAAAAGGTAGAACCTTGTTGGTGGATGTACGTAACAAAGGATGAACTTTGAGCACGAATGGCCTTGCTTCACTTCCAGCTCATCCTCTCTGCTTTATTTTTGCTTTTGAAGATAAAACTGTAAGTCAATATAAATTCTTTCATAAGCTGTTATTAGTCAGAGTAGCTTCCCAGAGCTAGTGAGGTCATGGACCTTAGAAAAGAATCTACCAGCACAACTTTTCTAGACTAGCATAATTCCTTTCTACACTTGAAATCTTATCCTTATATCCACAGATAAGTGAAGCTACTATCCCTCATCTCAGACTCTTCCCTTTACAAAAAATGTGGAGACCATCACAGGAAACCACAACTGGACACAATGCGGAAATAAACCAGTGGGTCATGGGGAGACCAGTACCAACGGATACATCTACATCACAGCTGTGTCTCTGAACAGGTACCAATATGGAAGCGAGGTTGTGAAAGCTAAAATACCAGGAAGTTTGCTCTGCAACAGTTTCTCCTAAAAATGACTATATAAACAAGACCGGGACAATGGCAGTATCAATGGACATGTTGATGTAGAACACCCCTAGACAAAGGACCCAGGCACCTAATGACTGCTGAGAGGAGAATTAGTTTCTCCCAGGGTTGAACCCCTTATTCAATGTCTAATGCAGAGTGGTCAGCCCTGAAACTGTATACACACAAATAGCAAAAATGTATTCTACAAGTTGTGTCTTAGAGTTTTTATTGCTGTGAAGAAACACCATGACCATGATGACTCTTATAAAGGAAAACATTTAACTGGGTGGCTTACAGTTTCAGAGTTTATCATCATGAGGAGATTGGTGGCCTGTAGGCAGACATGGTGTTGGAGAGGTAGCTGATAGTTCAGCATCTTGTGCAGGCAACAGGAAGTGGTCTGTCTCACTTTCATGGATTGAGCATATATGAGACCTCAAAGCCCAACTCCACAGTGACACACTTCCTCCAACAAGGCCATACCTATTCCACCAAAGCCACACTTCCTAGTAGTGCCACTCCCTAGGAGCTAATGGGGGCCAGTTACATTCAAACTACGGAGTTCCACTCCCTGCCCCCCAAAAGCTTGTAAAAATATCATAATACAAAATGCATTTAGTCCAACTTCAAAAGTTCCCATAGTCTATCACAGTATCAACAATGTTTCCAAGTCCAAGACTCACCCTTCTGAGGTTCATGCAATCTCCTAACAGTAATCCCCTATAAAATCAACATCAAAGAATAGATTACTTACTTAAAATACATAATGACATAAATATACATTAGCATTCCAAAATGTAGGGAAGGGAGTAGAGTGAGGAAACACTGGACAAAAGCAAGACCAATAACCAGATGGGCAAACTCCACACTCTCTATCTCCGTGTCCGATGTCAAAATGCTCTTCAGATCTCTTAACTGCTTTTAGCTTTGTTGACGGCAACATACTTCTTTCTCTTGGGCTGGTTCCACTCCCTGTTTGCAGCTTTCCTCAGCAGGTATCCCATTGTTAGGTGTGACATCTTTTGTTCCACAGTGCTGTGAACAGTGCAGCAGTGTGGGTGCACTGAACGGGGGTGTGGATGTATGCATTGTGACAATGTGACTTAGATTCATTTTGTATAGACCCTGGAGTGGCTCCGCTGGACAGTATGACAGCTTTAGTGCTTTGTTATTGTTAACCTCCTGTGATGATTGATCTTCCTCTCAGACTGGATACATTTGGAATCACCTGAGAGCCACACCTCTGGGTGTGTATGTGTGAGGCTGTCTCCAGAGAGGGTAAACTGAGCAGGGGAGACCCACCCTGAGTCTGGGCAGCACCTTCTCATGAGATGGGGTTCCTGACTGCTTCAAAATTGAAGTGGATGCTGAGCACCAGGATTCATCTGCTTTCTGACCAAAGAGACAATGTGATCAACCACTTGAGACACCTGCACCACTCCTTCCCCATCAGGATGGACTGAACTCTTAAACAGGAGCCCAAATAAATATACCATCCTCACTCAAGTTCCTTTCTCAGATATTTGGTCAAAGAATTGAGGAAAGTCACCAACAGCCCTCCATATTGATTCCCATGGCAGCTGCACCAGTTCCCATTCTGACCAGCAGAGTATAAGAGCTCTCTTCCACCTCCTCCCTGGAAGCTTTTGTTTCCTTAATATGACAGTTCTGACTATGATGAGATAGTATCACCACACAATTTTAATTTGTATTTTCGAGTGGATTGTGGTATTCACCCTTTTTTCAAATGTTTATGGAGTTTCTGTAAATTATAGTTGTATTTCTTCAATTCACTTGTCCATTTATTAATTGGAAGATTTTTTTGATATTCAAGTTTTGAAATTCATTACAGAGCCTAGATATTAATCTATGGACTGATCTTCTCCCATTTGCCAGGCTGTCTCTTTATGCTGGGGATTGCTTCCTTGCTATTGGAGCATGATTCTTAATTTTTGGAGGCCTATTTGTTGAGTTCTTGGAATATATTGTGTACTGGATTTCTTCTCAGAATGTTCTTGCATATGCCCATATATTGAGCTGTTTTCTGTAGCTTTTTCTCTAGTGGTTTCAGGTCTCACCTTAGGGTCTTTGTCTAATTTGAACTGCACTTTTGGTTGGAGGAGAGATGAGAATCTAATTTCATCCTCTATGTGTGAATATCCAGAACTACTTACTCAAAAAATATCATTTTCCCCAATGTATGTTTTTGGCATCTTTGTCAAAAGTATGTTTTGGCCTGGAAGGATGGCTCAATGGTTAGGAGAACTTTCTGCACTGACATAGGATACAGGTTTGCTTCCCAGTATCCAATCTGTCAACTCACAACCACCAGTAAGTAGCTCTAGCTCCAGGGGATCCAAAGTCCTCTTCTGTCCTCCAAGGGCACTCCCATTCACTGCCATACACCTGGACACAGACATATAAATAAAAAACAAAAATCTTGTTACAGACCAAGGTGGCTACAAGCTGTGTGGCTTCAATTCTGTGTCCTCTGTCTATTCCACTGGTCTACTCTTCTGTTTTCTGACAGTGCCATGCTGTTCCTGCCACTTAGAACCAAGTCTTGAGATCAAATATTCTGATAACCCGCAGTGTTTTTTTTCCTGCTTTGGATTATTTTTTAGGGTCTTTTTACCATTATATGAATTATAGTTTTTTTCTCTCTTTTTGTGTGAGCAATATCAATGGAATTTTCACAAGAATTACCAAGATCAATAGATAGATTTTGACAGTATAGACAGTTTCATCTTTTAATCATGTCAATCCAAAAGTATGAGAAATTTTCTGTTTTCTAAAACTTTAATTTCTTTTTACTTTTTTATAACTATCATGTGCCTTCATAGGTAGCTATTATTTTTTAAAAAAAAACTTTTAAAAGTGGATGGGGTCCCCACCTCCTGATTTCGACAGTATCCACAGAGTTTGATTTCCAAATAGAATCAGGAAGAATTCAAATTTCAGGCAATTGAAGTAAGTTGTGAAAACCTAGGAGAAAGATATCCAGACATGGTGGCCCTTAAGGCCAGCACTCAGGAGGTAGAGACAGGCAGATCTCTGGATTGAGGCCATGCTGGTCTGCAGAGAAGCCCTGTCTCAAGAGCAAACAATCAAAAAGTTAGGAGAGAGGCTGAGAGATGGCTCAGCAGTTCAGAGCACTGCCTGCCCTCCTTGAGGACCTGGATTCCACTCCCAGCACCTACATGATGGCTCATAACTACCTCTAACTGTAGTCCTGGGCATCCAGTGCCTTCTGTCCTCCCTGGGCACCAATCATGCATGTGGTGCACAGACTTACCTGTAGACAAAGCACCCGTACACTTAAAATAATAATATCAGGGGATGAAGCTCACTGTTTCCCTGTTTAAGTGAGTTCTGTGTGTGGCTCTGGTGGGAACACTCACTGATACCTCACTGTCTTCATAGCTTCTATGGGTTTACCTCTCTCCTGAGATGAAAGGGGCTCTTTTTTCTGTAAGGCCTGTTGAGTATCCACTGAGAGAGAATCTATGGTGCCAAGAACCAGAGTTTCAACGAAAGCTGCCTTGGGTCTGGATGTTTCTCTTTGTGACCTTTGCTTTGGAATGGCAGATGCTGAATGCTGCTTTCCTAGAGTGCCAGAGGAATTTTCATCTGCTTTCAATTCAGCCCTGTACATATTCCACTTGCACTTCTCTTGCTGTGACTGAAAACAGAAAAAGAAAATCTGCAAACCTCTGACCAAAAGCATCTTAAGGGGGGAAAGCATCTATTCATCTTAGGACTGAAGGTTACAGTCCAACACTGAGTGTAGTCAAAGCAGGATCTGAAGGTGCATCTGCTTGCTGGCACACATAGCATTACTTCCATTAAAGGATCACATTTCACAAGCAAAAATTAGAGCAAGGCTCATATAGAAAGCTGCTTACTCTCGACTTGCCGGCTGGCTTATACCCAGCTAGGTTTCTTATACAGCTGATTTCCACATGCCTAGGAATGGTACCTCCCCCAGTGGGCTGAGCCCTCCTACATCAACCTACAACCAAAGAGTCCCTCACAGACATATCCAGAGGCCCATCTGATCTAGGCCAATCCTACATTGGAGGGTCTCCCCTCAGATGACTCTAGCTGTGACAAGTTGACACTTTATGCTACCCAGGTCAATACACTCTATTGTGTTGTGAGACACCATTTTAGAGAACTGTTTGCTGTCAGGAATGGTGTTTCTTTCTTTATAAACTGTGAGAACTGTCATTGATCTCTTAAACAGAGCCTGTAAATGTCCAGAAAAGGGATCAGAAATGGCTTGGAAATTTGCTGGGCTTCCAATCCTCCATTTCCTGGGTCCCCAAACCTAATATTATTTGCAGGTAGCCAGCTAGGTCAGGGTCACCTCCCCCACCAGGTGTTTACACTTCTGTAACCTTGGGTGGGGTGAAGGGAAGGAGTCTTCTTCTGGCTTTAAGTTGCACTTTTACCTGAGAGGTCTCACAAGACAGAGAAGTAAAACCTCACATACATCTCAGCAACCCACTTGACGTTTTGATTATCACTGCCACTTGATCTTTGGAGCCTGGTCTTGGGTCCCATCATCTCTTCATTAACCCTTTCTTGCTCTCAGACCTTCTGTTCTCATTGGCTGTGTGGAGCCCATGGCCTCTGTCTAGTCTTTTAACCCAAGTGTCCACAGCTTTATGCAGGGCCAAGTCACTAATGGTAGAAGCAGCTCTCATGATGGAGAACATTCCACCAGAAGAATAAATGGATTTTTCTAGGTATGGTGGTGCACACCTGTAATCCTACCATGTAAAGCAGTGGTTCTCCACCTTCCTGATGCTGTGACCCTTTAGTTTAGTTCCTCATGCTGTGGTAAACCTGGCCATAATAGTATTTTCATTGGTACTTCATAACCCTAAATTTGTTATTGTTGTGGATCTTAATGTAAATATATGTGTTTTCTGATGGTCTTAAGTGACCCTTGTGAAAGGACCATCCAACCTGGAGATCTGGAGATGAAGACCAGCACAGACTTCAAGGTGAACACCAAGTGAGCCGGTACTACACAGTGAGACCCTGTGTCAACACTGCACCCCAGGACCATTCTCTCAGTTTCTGCACTCTTGCTTCAGCTCCATTGATCCTTTTGGCTGTCTTCTTGACAGTTGATCCCACTTAGCTGGTAATAGCTGCTTGAGGTGGGATTGAAATTGGCCATGATCTAGTTGTTTTGTTTTCTCTCTGTGTGTATGTGTGTGTGTGAGGGGGGGGGGTATGTTTGTATCCATACACGTGTTTTGGTGTGTGTGTGTGTGTGCGTACACACACATGTAAGTATGTGTATGTGTGGTCTATGTGTGTGTATGTGTCCATTCACAGGTGTGGAGTGAGTGTGTGTAGCCTTGTGTATGTGTGGTGTATCCTTGTGTATGTGTGAACATGTGTGTTTGTGTTCATGTGGTGTCCATGTGGGTGGAAGCAGGAGTTTGAGTCTTCCTTATTCCCTCTACTCCTAGTTTTCATTGAACCACATTTTCTCACTGAATGCAGTGCTCACCAATTGACAAGACTGCTGACCAGTGAGCTCTGGAGACCTGCTGTCACCTAGGGTGTCTTAGTTTTCTTTTCTCTTGCTGTGATAGAACAGTGAACAAAAACAACTTTGGGAAAGCATGCATTTATTTCTTTACAGGTTACAGTCCATCATGAAGGGAAGTCAGGACAGAAATGCAGACAGGAACCTGGAGGTAGGAACTGAAGCAGAGGCCATGAGGGAAGACTGTTGACTGCCTTGCTCCCCATGGCTTGCCCAACTTGCTTTCTTATAGCACCCCAAAACACCAGTGCATGAGTGGCACTGCCCACAGTGAGCTGAACCTTCTCATATAAAGCATTCAGTAATAAAGAAAATGCTCCACAGACTTACCTCCAGGCCAATCTGATAGAGACATTTTCTCAACTATTATTTCCTCTAACAATTGACCCTACCTGTATCAAGTTGAAAACAACAATAATCACCATAAAAGGCAACACAGCACATTGGGCATCATCTGCACATGACCATAGCATTTTTTATGTAAATACTGGAGATCCAGACTCTGGTCCCTGTGTTTTCTTAGCAGGCAGCATACTGACAGAATCTCCCTATCCCCGATCTGGATTGTCCTGTGGGTACTTTGAAACCGCCTAGGGACATTGACATAAGCATTCCCACTGTTGTCTACCACAGTAATCATGTGGAGTGTGCAGAATGATTCCCATGTCACCAACTTAAAAAGTTATGGTCCTTTAACTCATGAACTGCCATTTCTGCATCTCTTGGCTTTCTTGGTTTTTAAGCTGCATGTTCAATTTCTTACCCATTGTTTACATTTCTTTGAAGTCTTCTGGAGGGAACGTTAGGTACACTGTGGAGAGCAGGGGACAAGGCAGTAACAGCATTGATGGCTGTTTGAATGGCTGCATCTACTTACTCTCCTGTGATGTGCTTTTGAGTCGATGCTCTTATCTGATGTCCTCCCTGGACATGGCTGGTGTGCAGTTAAATGGTGAGTTCATTTCTTGTGATGTGTGCTGGTGTGTCCTTTGTGATTTTCTTGAACTAACTTACTAGCTCTGATTATGTTCTGTAGATTCTTTTTGCACATATTACTAATGAACTAGTTCACTTTCTCCATGAGTAGGGATGACAGCTAGACCACTGCTGCCATCATTTCTGGCTACTGCCCCTCTCTGTTCTCTGTGCTGGATAGGCCACCATAGTTCAACAGGAAAGCCTGTCCCCATCCTGCAAAATGGATGAGTTTTCTCTCAACCTGTCTAATGCAGCCCTGGATCTCTCGTTCCCAGAGTCATTGTACACCCTAGCTCTGGAGACTAGATGACATGAACAGCTAGCTTTTTGTTGTTGTTGTTCTATGAGCTAGGATTTCTCTGTGTTGCCTTGGCTGACCTGAAACTCGCTCTGTAGACCAGGCTGGCATCAAACTCAAAGGATCCACTTGCCTCTGCCTCCCGAGTGCTGGGATTAAAGGTTTGAGCCACCATCACTGAGCTAACAGCTCACTTTTTGATTAGACATGGACTAGCCTGATGTATATAACCTCTTCAAAGTCAAATGCCTAGGTGGACAGTGATGTGGTGTGTGGGGGGGGGTTTCCCATATATCATAGCTGAAATGAGCTGCCCACTGATACCACTCAGTGTCCTCTAAATGGTAGGTGGCATCGCATATGCTCAGGATGAGGACTACACTGAGCCATTTTTGATGGTGACCTCTAGTTTTGTCCTTTGGAGGGTTTCCTGGACATAGTGAACATAAGATGGCATGCAATCCATTCCCCACAGACAAATGTGAAAATTTTCCATGGACTCAACTCTGTCATGTGTTGATGACCCCCAGAATTCTGGGAAAACCTGGCACTTCTTTATGATAACCATCTGTTTAAACATATTCATTGGGGTGTGACAAGTGTCACAACATACACTGAGTGTGTATACACAGCTCTGGGCTCAGGGTTGGTGAGAACGGGGAGCACCATTATAGTTAAGTTGACATCATTTTTCTCTGCATGGCCCTGCAGACCATTTTGACAGAGCAGAAGCCCATGGAGAAAGTGAAGACCTCTGAGCTTGAGCCCTGCTCTATCTGAACTCAGAATCTATGTCCCTAAGTATTAGGGAGATCTGAGCAGAAGACTGCCAGTTCACAATCATATATTCCTCACCATTGTTGGTATTTGCCCTTTTTCTGCCACATGAGCTGCTTGCTTTTCCCTGCTTCTAAGATGGCCTTCAAGGGTTCTCCTTCCATGATCCACATGTTTGCCTCAGAGTTGCCATACACAGGTAGACATGAGTAGATTGTAGCACATGGGGAATAGACACGATGCCCCTGAACCATAAAATGAGTAAACAAATTTTTATTAATATTAAAGTCTAGATAACAACCCACATTGAGAACACCGTAAAAAGGAGTTAAACAGCTCTTTTATGTGGCACCTCCTAGGCGGTTGGCTGTGTCAAGATGAAGCTGAATATCTCCTTCCCTGCCACCAGCTGTCAGAAACTCATTGAAGTGGATGATGAACACAAGCTTCGTATGTTCTGTGAGAAGTCCATGGCCACAGAAGTAGCTGCTGATGCTCTGGGTGAAGAGTGGAAGGGGTATGAGGTCCGAATCATTGGCAGGAATGAAAAAGTTTTCCCATGAAGCAAGGCATTTTGACCCATGGCAGAGTGCACCTGCTGTTGAGTAAGGGCCGTTCTTGTTATAGACCAAGGAGAACAGAGAGAGGAAGCACAAGTCTGTTTGAGGATTCATCATGGAAGCCAATTTCAGTGTTCCTAATTTGGTTATTGGAAGAAAAAAAAAAAAGGAGAGGAGGGTATTCCTGGATGGACAGATACTACTGTGCCTCGTCATTTGGGACCTTAAAGAGCTAGCAGAATCTGAAAGCTTTTTAATCTCTTTAAGGAAGATGATGTCCGCCAAAAATACATGGTCAGAAAGCCATTAAACAAAGAAAAAGCCCAGGACCAAAGCACTCAAGATTCAACATCCTGTCACTCCTCATGTCCTGCAACACAAAGGCTGTCATATTGCTGCTCTAAAGAAACAACAGACAAAGGAAAACAAGGAGAAGGCTGCAGAATGTGATGAACTTTTGGCAAGAGAATGAAGGACGCCCAAGTAAAGCGCCAGGACCAGGTCGCCAAGAGACGTAGGCTGTCCTCTCAGAGCTTCTACTTGTGAGTCTGAGTCCAGTCAGAAATAAGTCTTTAAGGGTAACAAATAAATGATCACACCCTAAAAAATGTTAAACAAAATTCAGGGAGATACTAAAAATGAAAACAACAATAAAAAAAGAATTAGACAAAATTTAAAGAGATAGTGACAATGAAGAGAATAATAAAAAGAATTAAACAAAATGAAAGGCAATATTAACAATGAACACAACAATAAAAAGAATTAAGCATAATTAAGGCAATATTAACATTGAAAACAATGAAAAAAGTACTAAAGAAAATTAAAGGAAATATTAACAATGAAACCATTAATAAAAAAGAAATAAACAAAATTAAAGGTGATATTAACATGAAAACAATGAAAAGAATTAGGCATACTTAATGCTTATTAATAAATATTAATATTGAAAAAACAAGGAAAATAATTAAATATAACTAAAGGCAATATTAATATTAACTTTGAAAACAAGAATAAAAAGTTTTAAACAAAACGAAAGGAGATACTTTCTCTAAAGACGGGAAGGACAGCTGGTCCTGGGTGGATCTCGGCAGGTGATAAACAATCTCAATCTATGTCAACATCAGGCAGAGGGAAAAAGGGCTCTGGTGCACCCAGCTGCACAACAGAAACTAGAAAGAGCCGCTCAGTATGTGGAACACCTGCAGCCACTTCTAGAGGTGGCTGTGCATCAGTGGGCAGAGGCTGATCTGGAGTTTGAAGTGGCACTGGTCCAGCTTCTGGCACGGTTGGTTCCCCAAGGGCCAGGTCTGTGTCATCTTGGGTTTTCAGAAATTCCTGGGGCCCTGCCACAGAAGTTGGTCCCAGATGTGGAGTCTCCACCATCTCTAATGCATCCTGCACGGGTGCCTCTGGAATTATTTCCCTGAGGAGTCCATCATCTAAGGCAGAAAGAGATGGACCATTAGTGGAAGTGCCCTAGAAGTTTCCATGATGGGGTGAGCTTCCCAGAGATGGCCTTGCTGGTTACACAAGGTCTGTTCATGTCAGAAAATCCCCAGTCCCCTCTCCCCACAACAGGACATCTCGCCCGACAGGTGTCCAGCTCTGGTTCCAGGCGGGATATCTGGACAATTCCCTGGTATAACCCATCCTCGAAATTACCTCAGCCTTCCTAGGCACCTACCCCAGGCCTCCTCACCCATTTTACAGTCCTGCTCCTCCAGCGCCTCCCCTTGGAGAGTGAAGTCTTTTGCAGGCTCATCGGGCCACAGATATTTCACGAGCCTCTTGGCCACGGCAAGGTTTGGAGACCGACTGAAGTCCCGGGGGTGTTTTATTCTCCATATGGACAGGAAGGATAATAAGGCACTGCAGGGAGGACCAGGTTGGAGGGAAGTAGAGTCAGAAGCCTGGCCTCACTTCACCAGCACAGCAGTGTCCCTTAGATGAGGAAAAGGCTGCCCAGTCCACGTGCTGCTGGGCATGGTGGTCAGGAGTGTAGAGCTGTATGGACAGGGCTCGAGACACTTTCTGTCCTTGGAGGAGGGACTGGGCAGACTGGGCTGGGCTGTAGTGGGGATGGTTTCCCCTAGGGCCCTTTAGCTTCCGCCAATCCCTGTGCTCCTCAGGACCAAGGAGACCAATGGAGATTTCTGTTTTTCTCCACCTGCACGTGAAGTCTCTGCACATGATTCCCACTACCATCCCTCTAGTGGGAATCCCAAGAGCAGGGTGACTGGTAACAGCTCAGTCCTCAACCCTAGCCACCCCAGACATCCCACTGTGTAGAGGGGCTCTTACCTCCCTCGTCACCCAAGCCAACTCACCTCTTTTTTTCCTGATCCTCCATACAGTCTGGCTGCAAAGGTCCATACCTGTGGCATTTCATGAGGGTGTCACCACTAAGGCCATGTGTCCCCAACCCACCAAGGGATCTAGAAGGAGCTACTTGAATCAGGTAGAGAAATAGAAGCCAGGAAGGGGATGAGAGTCCTCAGGGCTCCTTGCAATGTTCTGACTTCCATGGTTAGGGTCTGGGAATGAGCCTCTGGTCACAGCTCTCAAGGATCGTCACACAATGGGTAACCTAAGCTTCTCCTTCTTGGTTTTTTTTTTGTTGTTGTTGTTACAGGATTTCTTGGGTGGTCCCAGGGACCCTTATCTGCTTCTGTTAGTCCCATCAAACCTAGATAGTGTCTAGAACCTTTTATACAAATGGGAAAAAGGCTCTGCTCAAAGGATAAGAAAGGATAGTGTTTGACACTTCTTGGGAAAAGTGAATGACAATCTAGTGTTGTCTCCCCTACCCCTATCTCTGGCCATGTCATCTTGAAGGTCCAGGCCCAGGACCAATGATGCCAGGGTACAATAATACTTGTTCTGTGAGAGCATACAGTCCCAGAGAAGGGTAGAGACATTCTAAAATCAAACAGGGGGCTTGAGAGCCTGACTTGTGTGTAGCCACTCACGTGTCCATAATTAAGTCCAGCATCTCCCAGGTGGTCACAAACTTAGGGTAGACAGCCAATACTATAAATATAAATAGGTAATTCCCATCCTTAACGGCTTTTGGTATATGATTGATAAGGTCTTTCATATAGGTTGGGCTCCGTGGATGAAATATGGGGTCATCTTCCTGATTCCTGATATCCTGAGGAAAGACCAAGGAAGGAAGGAGGGTTTAAATGTGAAATCTCAGAGACAATAACAACCCATTACCACACACTGAAGTGAAAAGCGAGCATAAAAGATGTTTCTCAGTGTTCTCACAGGAACACAGACCCATTCAGGAACTGCAGTGGATCAGGGGGACCAAAAAGTCTCCTGGCTGCAGGCTGACCTGTGTTACCTCATTTTCCCTACGGGAAAATGGACAGAGGTGTCCACAAATCCTTCGCAGCACACGTCGGAACCGGCCAGGAAGCTTTGGTTTTCGGTGGCCTGAGCAACCACAACGCCTGAAGCAAGAGAACATCTTTACTGTTCTAGTGCCTCCAGACAAGTGAGTCAGTTGAGGCTGCTGTTGATGGCTGGTTACCTGGTAACCAGGAGCCTGAGTTCCATCTGTAATAATACTAAGGAAGTGAGGTCACTTCCTGGGGCCCTCCAGCCAGCACTTCCTCCACATAGGCTTTCTCTAGGGCTGACCAGGGCTGCCATCTTCTCTCCTGCCTTTCCATGTGTACAATGGGACACAGTGGTGTGTAGATGTAACCAACGGTCTTATTAAATAAGAAACACAGAGCGGATTCAGAGAAGAAAGCCAAGAGGTCAGAGCTAAGAGCCTCACCCTTCCTCATTCAGGGATCCTCTTCAGCCAAGAGAGCTCTCCGAAAAAGGGGACCTACTTCCTGTGTGTGTCTTTATACAGTCTAGCTGTTCTGCCTTCTCATTGGTTGTAAACCCAAACATGTGACTGCCTCGTCACTGCCTGAATGTACCGCCATCCAGGTCCTTAAAGGTGTGCGCCACCGCCGCCATGCACTTGTTATGGCTCTAATAGCTCTGACCCCCAGACAACTTTATTTATTAACATACAATTAAAATCACATTTCAGTACAAGTAAAATACCACCACAGTGGTGTCCATATGCCCATGCCACACCCTGACCTGGGAAGCCTGGCTCCAGCCAGACCCTCAACTTCAAGAAGGCAGAAGAGGTTTCCCAACCATTACCTCTATACCACATGCATTCCAGGAAAAAAGTCATTTTCTCTTAGGGTCTTCCCACTGTTCAAAACCTCCTCCCTGTAGATCATTCTGGTGTTGATTTCCTAGTGTGTCATCTTTTGTATATGATCACAGATTCCCTATACCTGAGAAACCCCATACCTCTGTCACCAGAGGTGAAGGAACAAAAAGGCCCTGTGCCCATGTCCTCATACCCACACAAGGGCACACAGAGGACCCACTTACAAGTGCCTAGGTACATGTCAGTATAGAAAAGGCCATGCTTAGGTGGCCTTAGGGATATTTAGGTTGAGGTTAGTGTTAGGGTAACAGACAGTAGCAAGCTGTATGCGTTCATGTTGAATCGTGCCTTTCACTTATAGGTAGTTATGAGTCATCATGTAGGTGCTGGGAGTGGAACCCAGGTCCTCCAGGAGGGCAGGCAGTGCTCTGAACTGCTGAGCCATCCCTCAGCCTCTCTCCTAACTTTTTGATTGTTTGCTTTTGAGACAGGACTTCTCTGCTGTCCAGCATGGCCTCAACTCAGAGATCTGCCTGTCTCTACCTCCTGAGTTTTGGCCTTAAAAGCTACCATGTCTAGATTCCTTTCTCCTAAATTTTCACAACTTACTTCAATTACCTGAAATTTGAATCCTTCCTGATTCTATTTGAAAATCAAATGTCGGCAGCAGTAAGTTTGCTGCCTTAATTTTAAATGCCCTTTTTTGTCCTGTCCCAGTTAAGTCGTTTGTGTGAAAAATGTACGGTTGGGTTCCGGAGGGTGCTGGGGATCAGTTCCCCTGTAGTTTTTCCTGTTTGGAAAACAGTGTCTGGCTTGCCTCCATTCCTTGACCCCTGCTGTTAGAGGTGTATATAAGCCCATGTTGGTATGAATAAAGAGAGCTGCTTCCCTGATGAACTGAAACTGGGTGTCTAGAGTGCTGTTTAACCTTGGTGTCCTTCCCCAGATTTCGTGCTCCAGCTGTGAGGGTCGCGGTAATCAAACTCTGGATACTGTCGAAATCAGGAGGTGGGGACCCCATCCGCTTTTAAAAGTTTGTTTTTTTTTTTAAATAATCCCTACCATTGAAGGTACATGATCTCTACAACCAAAAATATAAGAAAAAATTAAGGTTTTAGAAAACAGAAAATTTCGCATGCTTTTGGATTGACATGAATAAAAGAAACTGTTTTGTCAAAATCTATCTAGTGATCTTGGTAATACCTATGAAAATTCAATAATATTCTTCACAAAGCAAGAGAAAAAAATCTACAATGCATATGATGGCTAAAAAGACCCTAGGGAAAAAAATAATCCAAAGCAGGAAAAAACACTGCGGGTTATCAGAATATTTGATCTCAAGACTTGGTTCTAAGTGGCAGGAACAGCATGGTACTATCAGAAAACAGAAAAGTAGACCAATGGAATAGACAGAGGACACAGAATTGAAGCCACACAGCTTGCAGCCACCTTGATCTGTAACAAGATTTTTGTTTTTTATTTATATGTCTGTGTCCAGGTGTATGGCAGTGAATGGGAGTGCCCTTGGAGGACAGAAGAGGACTTTGGATCCCCTGGAGCTAGAGCTACTTACTGGTGGTTGTGAGTTGACAGATTGGATACTGGGAAGCAAACCTGTATCCTATGTCAGTGCAGAAAGTTCTCCTAACCATTGAGCCATCCTTCCAGGCCCCAACATACTTTTGACAAAGATGCCAAAAACATACATTGGGGAAAATGATATTTTTTGAGTAAGTGGTTCTGGATATTCACACATAGAGGATGAAATTAGATTCTCATCTCTCCTCCAACCAAAAGTGCAGTTCAAATTAGACAAAGACCCTAAGGGGAGACCTGAAACCACTAGAGAAAAAGCTACAGAAAACAGCTCAATATATGGGCATATGCAAGAACATTCTGAGAAGAAATCCAGTACACAATATATTCCAAGAACTCAACAAATAGGCCTCCAAAAATTAAAAATCATGCTCCAATAGCAAGGAAGTAATCCCCAGCATAAAGAGACAGCCTGGCAAATGGGAGAAGATCAGTCCGCAGATTAATATCTAGGCTCTGTAATGAACTTCAAAACTTGAATATCAAAAAAATCTTCCAATTAATAAATGGACAAGTGAATTGAAGAAATACAACTATAATTTACAAAAACTCCATAAACATTTGGAAAAAAAGGGCAAATACCACAATCCACTGGAAATATAAATAAAAATTGTATGGTGATACTATCTCATCATAGTCAGAACTGTCATATTAAGGAAACAAAATCTTCAGGGAGGAGGTGGAAGTGAGTTCTTCCTCTGCTGATCAGAATGGGAACTGGTGCAGCTGCCATGGGAATCAATATGGAGGGCTGTTGGTGACTTTCCTCAATTCTTTGACCAAATATCTGAGAAAGGAACTTGAGTGAGGATGGTATATTTGGGCTTCTGTTTAATGGTTTAGTCCATCCTGGTGGGGAAGGAGTGGTGCAGGTGTCTGAAGTGGCTGATCACATTGTCTCTTTGGTCAGAAAGCAGATGAATCCTGGTGCTCAGCATCCACTTCACTTCACTTTTGAAGCAGTCTGAAAACCTAGCTCATGAGATGGTGCTGAGCAGATTCAGGGTGGGTCTCCCCTGCTCAGTTTACCCTCTCTGGAGACAGCCTCACAGACACACCCAGAGGTGTGGCTCCCAGGTGATTCCAAATGTAGCCAGTGGGAGAGGAAGATCAACCATCACAGGAGGTTAACAACAACAAAACACTAAAGCTGTCATACTGTCCAGCAGAGCCACTCCAGGGTCTATACAAAATGAATCTAAGTCACATTGTCACAATGCATATGTCCACACCCCTGTTCAGTGCACCCACACTGCTGCACTGTGCATAGCAATGTGGAACAAAAGATGTCACACCTAACAATGGGATACCTGCTGAGGAAAGCTGCAAACAGGCAGTGAAACCAGCCCAAGAAAAAGAAGTATGTTGCCGTCAACAAAGCTAAAAGCAGTTAAGAGATCTGAAGAGCATTTTGACATCGGACACGGAGATAGAGAGTTTGGAAGTTTGCCCATCTGGTTTTGGTCTTGCTTTTGTCCGGTGTTTCCTCACTCTACCACCTTCCCTACATTTTGGAATGCTAATGTATATCCTATGGCATTATATGTTTTAATTATGTAATCTATTCTTTGATGTTGATTTTATAGGGGATTACTGTTAGGAGATTGCATGAACGTCAGAAGGGTGAATCTTGGACTTGGAAACATTGTTGATGCTGTGATAGACTATGGGAACTTTTGAAGTTGGTCTAAATGCATTTTGTATTATGATATTTTTACAAGCTTTTGGGAGGCAGGGAGTGGAACTCCGTAGTTTGAATGTAACTGGCCCCCATAAGCTCCTAGGGAGTGGCACTATTAGGAGGTGTAGTTTTGTTGGAATAAGTAGGACCTTGTTGGAGGAAGTGTGTCACTGTGGAGTTGGACTTTGAGGTCTCATATATGCTCAATCCATGCAAGTGAGACAGACCACTTCCTGTTGCCTACACAAGATGCTGAACTATCAGCTACCTCTCCAACACTATGTCTGCCTACATGCCACCAATCTCCTCATGATGATAAACTCTGAAACTGTAAGCCACCCAGTTAAATGTTTTCCTTTATAAGAGTCATCATGGTCATGGTGTTTCTTCACAGCAATAAAAACTCTAAGACACAACTTGTAGAATATATTTTTGCTATTTGTGTGTATACAGTTTCAGGGCTGACCACTCTGCATTAGACATTGAATAAGGGGTTCAACCCTGGGAGAAACTAATTCTCCTCTCAGCAGTCATTAGGTGCCTGGAGTCCTTTGTCTAGGGGTGTTCTACATCAACATGTCCATTGATACTGCCATTGTCCCGGTCTTGTTTATATAGTCATTTTTAGGAGAAACTGTTGCAGAGCAAACTTCCTGGTATTTTAGCTTTCACAACCTCGCTTCCATATTGGTACCTGTTCAGAGACACAGCTGTGATGTAGATGTATCCGTTGGTACTGGTCTCCCCATGACCCACTGGTTTATTTCCGCATTGTGTCCAGTTGTGGTTTCCTGTGATGGTCTCCACATTTTTTGTAAAGAGAAGAGTCTGAGATGAGGGATAGTAGCTTCACTTATCTGTGGATATAAGGATAAGATTTCAAGTGTAGTAAGGAATTATGCTAATCTAGAAAAGTTGTGCTGGTAGATTCTTTTCTAAGGTCCATGACCTCACTAGCTCTGGGAAGCTACTCTGACTAATAACAGCTTATGAAAGAATTTATATTGACTTACAGTTTTATCTTCAAAAGCAAAAATAAAGCAGAGAGGATGAGCTGGAAGTGAAGCAAGGCCATTCATGCTCAAAGTTCATCCTTTGTTACGTACATCCTCCAACAAGGTTCTACCTTTTACAGTTTCCCTAAACAGTGTCTGTCACCAAATGGGGACCAAGTGTTCAACTATGGGAGCCTGTGGGGGACGTTTGTGAGTCCAGCCTGATTTCATAGTGTCTGTACTAGTTTATGCCTCCACCCACAGTGCATAAGAGTGTTCTTTTCCGTAAATCCACATCACTATTGCTTGTCACTTGTATTCCTGATCATAGCCATTCTGCCTGGAGTGAGATGGAATCCTGAAGTAGTTTTAATCTGTGTTTCCTTCATAGCCAAGGACATTGAATATTTTTCAAACTGTTTATTAGCTGATTGGGATGCACAACTTTAATCCCTGCACATGGAAGTCAGGGGAAAATGGCTATCTGTGAGTTGCAGGCCAAGCCTGGTCTGCACATGGTGAGTGCTAGGACAGTCAAGAAATACGTAGAGAGTTGTATCTCAAAAAAAAAAAAAAAAAAGAGTTTACTAGCCATTTGTAATTCTTTCTGAGATTATAATATCAGGAGCCTATGTTAAAAAAAAAAAGCTGTAAACTTAACAGTAAAATATGGATGGAGTGCAGAATGTTCTTTTCCCCAGGTAGCTTCTAGGGAAAAAAATGTATAAACCATAAGTGAATGCACTTGAAAGCAAGGACATGGAGGGAACGGCATGGCATGTACACATTACCTCTACGGAAAAGGAAAAGGCCTGGGTGGGATACTTTTGGCTCTGTTCATATAACCAAAGATGATAAGACATACCACCAGCTGAATTCCCTCAGTGCCCTTCTATTTGCTTAGGTTAACTGTAAAAGTCACCTCACGTTTCTCTTCCTTTAAGAATAAAAGTGGGAAGTGCTTTGTTCACATCACTCTTAAGTCTGGAGTCCACTGGTAATCCCTTATAGATCTTTTCACAGACCTTTTATTGTGAAGAGATTTAGCCTCCCTGGCCAGGGAAGGTAAACAATATAACATTTCTCCTTTCCTTTTCTCCCTCAGAACCCTTCCAATATATCAATCCCTGCTCTCCACCGATTCATGGCTTCTTTTTTCGTTAACTATTATTGCATGCAAATATGTACATACATATACACATGTATACTTCTAAATATAACTTCTTCAGTCCCTGTTACTTGTATGGATGTTTTCAGGGCTGACTATTTGATACTGGACAAGCGACTGGTGTGCTCTCTCCATTCCCAGCTTCCCTCAGTTGCCTGTAGTTTTTTATGTGGGGTTGAGGCCTCATGGGCTCTTCTCTGCCCATGTTGGTCTGGCCATTGGTGTCCTCATTGTTCATTCTTGAGCAGTCATGTTAGTGAGACTTTATGGGCATAGCTTCTGACCACACTAGGAGACACAACCTCACAACAAACTTCCTGATGCTCGGCCTCTTACAATCTTCCCATCCCCTCTTACTAAATTCCCCCTGAGCCTTAGATGTGGAAGTGTTGTATACATGTATCCATTGGGACTGAGCTCTACAACTCTGCATATTGATTGATTGTGTTTTTCTGTAGTGGTCTCCGTATGTTGCAAAGAGAAGTTGCCTTGATGAGCAGTGAGGACCACACTTATCTGTGGGCATAAGGACAAATGTTTACAGATTGTTGTTAGGGATGATGCTGGTTTAGCAAATTAGTGGCTATAAATTCTCCACCAATCACAATGACCTCACTAGCACTGAATAGTTAAGTTTGTTTCCTATATCAAGCATGGTTGCCCTCTTGTTGAGCAGGTCTTAAGTCCAATGAGTCCAATTTAGTCCAAGGTACACATGTCACAACTGCACCCGGGTTGTCATGCCATGCTGGTTGATGCAGTTCACAGGTGTCAGAACTGGGAAGGACTGTGGGTTGTCTCCCATCTCTGGAATCTCGCATGGTGCTTTCTGGTACCAGGAAATCTAATCCAAAGGGAACAGAAATGCAGGTCAGTTCTAGCTCTGGGTACCACAGCCATTTTATATCCTGGGTTAAACAACAGTATCCTCTTTTGGAAACAGTGCCTTTTCAGCTGTTTCCAAGGGCAGAGTGCTTTTCATCCCAGTGCTGCTTTGCTGTTCTCCTCTCTCCTGCTACAAAGTGGAGAGAAGAGGGATAGAAAACAGGGAGTTTGGAGGACAGTGTGAGACATACGTGCTTGGGTCTGTGGGAAAATCTCACCTCTGGAGCCAGCTTCAGTGAGTTGACAGAGCACATGACAGTTTCCTCACACAAGGCATTCATTCCACTGTAAAACTGAAGAAGCAGAGAAGCGAGAGAGAAGGGATCCAGTTGCTTGCTGTGCTGTGTATTGAGACTGAGGAGAAAAAGGAGGTAAGGATTTTTGCCCCACCAGAGGATTATCAGGGACAAAACTTGACTCTGAATTGTAAACCTCCGATATCTTCATATTTTGTAAGATCATGCCACACAGCTTCCAGAAGCCACGATCAAAGAGGATCAAGCCAACAAAAATATCTGCCTTTACCCCTGGGTAACTTGAGATACTCTCTGGCTATACTTGGGGTGAGGGCCAAACTGCTTGAAGGCCTGTACCTGCAATTAGTGAGTGTCTACACCTGGGAGAAGACAGCCTGAAAAACTGGAGGAATAAATAAATGCCTTTTCACCTACAAACAAACAGCACTATGATTCATACTCCTTATTCCATCTTCCAGTTTATGTTTGGGCCAGGATTAACTATACAAAAATATCAGGCCTTTTTTTTTTTATGGCTTAGGACAGTCTAGGGGTTACCTATTGCCACTCTATGAGGCAACAACAAACATCTATATTGGAATATCTTCCATCTCTTCTTTGCCTTCCTCTCCAGAGAGTCCTCTGATAGTTTTCTCTTTTCTTCCTTTCATCCCCTTGTGAGCAACCACTAGGAAAGGGAAGGCTGCTGTACTCTCTGGCAGAACTCTTAGATCCCTGTATCCTGCCCTCTCTCCTTAGGGACCACACTGAAGGGAGCCTATAGACACCAGTCACTCATGACTTCCCACACTGTGACCTTGATGAATCCTTTCAGATGAATCCTGGTGTGCAATTTGCTCTCTCCTTTTCATGCAGACATGTCCTCCAATCCATGGAATAATGCCACCCACATTTACCGTGGGTTTCCCCACCTCAATTAATTTAATCTAGAGAAATCTCACGGACAAACCTAAAGGCTGGTCTCCTACATGATTCCAGAGCCTTTCAAATTAACAATCTTAAGAAGCACAAGAATTATCTCAGCCAATTAATTAATTTTTAGAAGGACAGAGTCAACATGCCAGCATTTTGCAACTCTGATAAACTAATGGATCCAGATATACATTCCCAATTACTATTCACGACGCAACAAATTTTGTACATCTGATAGAATTACATCACCTAGGAACTATTTGTTCCACATATGCCCGCTAGGTGGGATACTTAAACTTACAAACAACATCTTAAAAAATTAGGAAACAAACTGATCAACGAACACCTGTGTTCAAACGCCTCACTCCACACAGGGCAGCGCTCTGAGGCTCCTGGAGCTGCAGGCAAAGGCCAGAGACCCGCACACAGGAAACTAACTTCCTCCTGGAGGCTGAGGAGGAAGAGGAAGTGCCTCTTCCATGTAACCTTGGAAACCTGGGGAGGCATTCTCGGGAGGCTTTCCCTTAGCACCACCCTTAATCTGCTCTGGCAGCCTCAGAGGCGGAGCACCCCGGACTCCTACATAGCAGCGGTGACCCGGGGTCATTTTGACGATGGAGGTAACGGTGGTGGGGCAGGGAGCTAACGGTGGTGTCGCTCTGCCCCTTTGGTCTGCATCACTCAAGGAGGGGGAGGGAACGGCCAGCAGGCTGTCCCCGCTTCCGCGGCTCAGTGCCAGCCGCTGCGCTCAGGGTAGAGCCCGGTGCTGGCACGTGCCAGGGCGAAGGTCCCTGGTTCTTGATCCTGAAGGGGCTCTTCCTTGTCACAAGCTCTTTTGGCTGAACTCTTGTGACGATTTGGTTTTGCAGGGCCCTCTTCAAGATGGGGTGGCTGCGGGATGCACCCTCCGGGACCAGAAAATCCAAGGTGAGGAGAGCATTCCACTGCCAGGTTCCCTGTAGCACGGAAGGGTAATGAATTGGAAAATTCGGGCATGGGGAGAAGGATTTCTTCTTTAAAAGAAGCACCCTTCCTTTCCTCAGGGATTTCCATTTCAATTTATAATCACCCATTGATTTCCTGTTTTGTTTTGTTTTTTTAATTTCCTGATGTGCAAGCAGTTTGTTTCTTTCCTGCTCCTTGTTAGCGCTATCCCGAGAGATCCTGCTGTATTTCAGACATTTAACTAGTCTGTTTTATGAAAGTTTACACAGTGACGCGATGAAGAGGACTAGATAAAGGGAAGAGTCAAGGAGTTATATCGTGTTGACTCAGCTCCATAGTCAAAGGAGGGTTGAATAAGGTCCTTCTTACAGCCCTGTGAAATGTTTAATGCTCAATGATTCTGAAAGGTAGTTGTTTATTACCAAAATGTTTCATTTGCTTACTGGGTTCCAGGCATTTGCCTAAGCTCCCGATTCTGTCACTTAAGCTTCGTGAGCTAAGTTCCTTTATTGTCTTATTCTACAGATGAGGAAACGGAAGGCACAAGGATTAAGTAGTCTTCAGAGTTAGTAAAGCCTAAGATTTTAGATAAAGCCTAAATGGCCCTCCATTCATGTGCGAATGTAGTTATGTTTGTTATCATGTGCACATGGATGACTTTTCAGCTTCCAACAGAATGAATTTTACAGCTCTACAAATCTCTAGGTCCAACACCCACTCGTACACTTAGAGAACTTCATGGTATCTGTAAGAGTTTTATGCTGGGGTTTTTGTTTGCTTTTTGATTCTTCTGATTACTTAAAGTTGTTGAAGTTATACTTGTTAATTTTAGAAGTATGGTTGCCTTGAATGTTGAGCGTGTTTTTGTTTTAGGCAGACGTTGTGTTTCTTTTGGGGGACACACTGGATGCATGGGTTACAAAAGTCGATCATATGACAACTACTTCAGCTGGAAACGTTGCCCGGAGAAGATCTCATCACGTTTGCCAAGAAGCAAGTGATGCTACTACAGAAAGTAAAACAAGGTGCACAGGTACTAGGTTTGATATTACAGTGTTTTGTTTTGCTTTTTTTTTTTTTTTCATTACCTAACATGAAATCTAGAATGTGAGCTTGAGAGCAAGCATTACTTCTCCATGGTCTCTGCTTCCAGGTTCCGCACAAGTTTTACCCTGACTTCCCTCAATGATAGACTGACCTGGAAGTGCAAGATAAAATAAAACTTTTATTTCCCATGTTGCTCTTGGTCAGAAAAGGAACTAGAATAGATAGTTAATCTTCATGCCAAATTCGACTGGATTTAAAATCACCTAGGAGACACACACCTCTGGATGTATGTTTTGGAGAGTAGGCTGGGCTCATATTCAGTTTCCTTTCTTATACAGCCCATGCCACCTGCCTAAGGTTAGTACCACCCACAGTGGTGGCAAGGCCCTCCTCCATCAATTAGCAATCAAGCAAATGCCCTACAGACATGCCCACAGGCCAATCAGATGGAGGCAACTCTTCAGTTGAGGTTTCCTCTCCCCAGTCTTGTCAAGAGTCTCCTGTTGTTTACAGCTGCAGATGCCAGGCTAGCTTCATGGGATTCCCCTGCCTCTGTTTCCCATCCTGACAACAGAGTGCTACCACATCCAGCTTTACACAGGTTCTGAGGATCTGAACTCAGGTCCTCATGCTTGTGTGCCAAGTACTTTACCCACTAAACCATCTCCTCGGCCCACATTTTTAAAAAATGGTACTAGAGGTAGAACCCAGGGCTTTGAGCAAGTTCTACAAGCATTGTACTCTTGAGCTGTATGCTCTGCCCTCTTTTTATCTTGTATTTAAGACAAGGTCTCACTAAGTTCCCAGGCTATCCTTGAATTCACACTGTTGTTGTCTTGGTCACTTTTCTGTGGCTGTGATAAAACAGCATGACCAGGGAAAGACATAGAATGAAGGGTTGATTTAAGTTTATGGTTCTAGAGAAATAAACACCCATGATGATGGAGCTGAGTGACAGATGACAGGCACAGAGGCTAGAGCTGGAGCTGAGGGTTCACACCTCACAGCACAAGCTGAAAGCAGAGAGAGCGACTTGAGCTATTGATTCCCTTACCTCTGCTTCCTGAAGAGCTGGGATTGTAGACCAGCAGCAGCACTGGGCACAGCCCTATGCCACAGATTGTCTGTTCTTCCAACTGTGACAGACACTTGGTTTCTTTCCAGTCCGGGACTGTTTCCTGTCTGCTAGGTGCCAACCTCACCTTCCCTCTTCTGACTGCAGAAGCTGTCTCCAGACATTGCAAAATGTTCCACAGGTGTCAGATTACCTTTTTTGGAAGCTACTGGTTTAATCCCCAAGCCCTGTGCCTCACACCACTTCCTTGCTCTCTTGTGATTGTGAGCTCTCTGCTTCCTGTATTGGCTGCCATGTCTTCTTGTTGCATGCATTCTTATCTGTGTGGAAACATAAAAGTAAAATCCTCCTTTCATAAACTGCCTTGGTCACAAGGTTTTAACATCATGGGAATAGGAAAGTAACTAATACAGAAGTTAATATCAGGGATGAAGTATTGCTGTTGGAAAGACTGGCCATGTTGTTTTTGTTTGTGTTTTAGAGGAATGTGAAGACTTTAGGACTTTGGACTAGAAAAGTGGTTGGACACTGTAAGTAGAGAATAAAGGGTCATTCTAATAGGATCCTAAAGGCAGTAGTGCTGAGAGCCATGTGGACTAGAGAGGCACAGCTCAAGGGGTTTCAGAGGGGAATGATGTCAGCAAACAGACTAGAGGCCATTCATGGGATACTTTGGCAAAGAATCTGACTGCCTTCTGCCCGTGACCTGAGAACCTACTTATGGCTAAATTTAAAAAGAAAAAAAATATTGCAAACTTAGCATTCCATCCCAGGTATGTGCTGGAACAGAGGTTGTGATTGTTAAGATTAGTGACTTCAATGATCTGACCGGAACAAACGAAAGAGTTCTCCCAGGCCAAGGCCCCACACAGCACTTCTGATTTGTAAAAGGAAAAGGCCTAAAGCATTTTCTGCTCCTAGAAAGCAACTACAAACGAAAGCTGCTGCCAGTGTGGTTCAGGGAGATGAGGGTCCAACCCAAGCTGGCTGCAGAACTTGGCAGTGCCACCTCCTTGGCTCTGGCATCAGCATGAAGGATGTAGGAGTAATGGGGTCATAGATTCTTGCTCTGTGGTTTCAGAGAACAGAGGCCAGACAGCATGTGGCAGGGGAGTCCCCACATGATGGCCCTGAAATGTCAGGAAGTCCTAAGAGGCCATCGTGTGAAGTGAAAGATATTGGAGGTATCAGAGCTATGGGATATCTGCCAAAGAGAGCTTCACAAAGAGGGTGGAAAGAGCCTGAGAAAGAGGTACTGATAAGTAAAATATGCCCAGGTAGTGAGTAACTCCACCCATGCACTAAGCCTAATCAAACCGAATTAAAGTCCAGGTTTTAAAATGAGCAAAGCATTCTCGGGTGGTCTCGGGAAGAGGGGAAACCACCAGACAAGTCTATGGGCCGGACCTTAAATACCCTGTAGGAAAGGTCTTGAGTAGCTCTAGGAAAGGAGCCGACCCTTGGCCAGCATTACACCTGGAAAGCACACAAGACTGGACATGACCCTAATGGCCTGCTTCCAAAGCAGCATGCATCTGCCACCAAGATGAAGATGTGTTATTGCCTCATGAGGTAAAATAGAGTAGACAGAGTTAGGAAGCTTCTTCGACTGTGTCTAATTTCCTTATGAAAAGTCTTGCGGGCCACAAGAATATATCATAGAGATTCAGCTGTGTATTAAAGCTGAACTTTGACCAGCCAAGGGTCTGTCAAAAGGCAAAGCCATTTATTATGAATATTTGGTGTTACCCAGCCTTTAATATTTCAGCTGTCTTCTGCTGTGAAATCCTTGTGTGCCCAGACCTATTGGTAAACAGTTCAATTCCCCAGACCTGCTGAACCTAAGTTACTAACTGCCCTGCTGACAAGCTGGCAGAGAAGCATAGCTTTGTTTCCTGTGCTAATGAAGCTCAGGCCATCCCCTGGCCTTGAGGAGGCCTACTGGTTCTCCAGAGCACTTTGAATGAGAACAAAAGAGCTTTTTACATATCAAGGTGGGAGATAAAACAACATTCCTGAGGAGGTAGGCAATGAGGTGCCCAGGGAAAGAAAAGGCAGGCATATTCTGTAGACAGGGACAGAACCGCATGGCTTGAGAGAAGAGAGGAAGACAGAGGTTCCATAGAGGGTAAGCAGATCTCAGGTAGAGTTCTCTGAGTGCCAGGAGTAGAGAGTAGCAGAAATGGAGAAAGAGGGTACAGAGGACGAAGATGAGGCTGAAAGAATTGACATTAGTCATTAGCAGGACTATGAGCTAGGGACCTGGACGGAACTGCAGTTATGGAGACAGGATTTCATTCCCAGAGAAATGAAGTAGATGGATATAGATATGTCTAGAGTTATTCCTCCTGCCTTGAATGCCTGGCGGAGCTATAGCTGAATTGATAGAATTTTGTCTTAGAGGAATAAAGTTAATACACATAAGAACATAGTGTACGTAGATTTTTTCCCTGATATCCCACGCCAGATGTAGCTAACCCCCGGGAACCCTGGGTACTCCATAGGTATTAAAGGCACACATGGGAACCTGAAGATGTGCAGATGAACTAGGGTTGAAACTCCACTGAATTCTCATACATTTTCAAGAGGTCCCATTTATTAATTTATTATTTATTTGTTTATTATTATTTATTATTATTAATTGTTGTTCTCAGTGTCTGTGCTACGGGTGTTATATTTAGGAAGTCATCTCCTGTGCCAATGCGTTCAAGGGTACTTCCTACTTTCTCTTCTAGAGGGATGGCTTTTAAGAGAGCTTGCTGCTCTTGCAGAGGACCCAGGTTCAAATCCCAGCACCCACACAGTGATCAGAACTATAACCTGTAACTCCAAGTCCAGGGGATCCAAAGCCTTCTTCTGACCTACATGAGTACTGCATGAATGTAGTGCATATCTATACATGCAAGAAACTCTCTTTTAAAGGGGTGTGTGTGTGTGTGTGTTCCATACCTGTAATCCCAGTATTCAAGAGGTAGAGGCAGGAGGACTGCCACAGATGCAGGCTATCTTGGTCTCTGTAGTGATAGCAGGGGGACTGGAGATGATGTTTGTTTCATGTTTTATACTACAGAGTAGATCTCAGGCCTGACATAGTTTTCTTTCAGTTTCTGGTTTTAATTGGGTGTTGATGTTTACTTCTTTGGAGTTTCCCTCTGGATCCTTGGGTTGCCACGGTGACATTTAGCCTGGCTGAAATGAGTTCTGACCTGAAAGGCTCTGAGCTTGTCACAGGGGTCAGGAAGAGGTCTGTGTGCCTACAGAGGAGAATGCTGAAAAAACCCTGGAGACATTTCAGTGTGGCTTCAGGAACTTCAGAAAATGACCAGAGGAGAAAAGCAGCCCTTTGCTGCTGTGGCTTGCCTGCCAGGTGCCACCTTCTCAGGAGGGTGGAACCTTAGAGGAGCAAGGACCTGGATCCTGGCCATGTGCTGACTGTTGGGTTGTCTGTCTGTTTTTCCAACTCTGGGAATAGAACCCAGAGAGCTTTCCCCAGGCCAGAAAAGTGCTCTATTCCAATCTCCTAGTCCCAAGTTTATTTGTTTCTTGTATTTCTTTATTTGGAGACAGGATCTTGCTCAGTAGTCCTGACAGCCTAGAGCCTCCTGTGTAGACCAGAGTGGCCTCAGCTTTCAGTGATTCTCGGGGCTCAGCCTCCTGAGTGGTGGGGTTAAAGGTGTGAGCCACTTGTCCTGCCCCAGGTGCTTCTTCTCTCTCTTTCCACTGGGCTCCTGTAGGCTAGGCAGCTCTCAGAACTCTATCCAGAGTCAAAGACGACACTGGATTGATCTTCACTGTGCTCATCCCCTAATTGTGGATCACAACATGAGCCACCATGACAGACCCAGTGCCATATTTTCATGATTATACTGATATGACAGGACACTCCTGTTTTTGAACTGCTTTTTTTTTTTCTCCCCACACAGAGCCTTGTTAAGGAGCATAGGCCAGACTGGAACTCACAATCCTCCTGCCTCAGCTTTCCAAGTGTTGACATTACATCTAGTTTCTTGTATCTTTTGAATTTCTTAGTTTTTTTTTTTATTTTAAAAGTAATATACAATCAGAAGGGCAGGAACAGCAGGCAAGAACAAAAATCCCAGAAACATGTAACAACAACCACAACCCCCCAGAATCATGGAACAGCAACAACAAAAAGTAAACGGAACTCCTTTTCTGCAGTGAAGTTTGAAATAAAATCAGAATGTTCAAGAGTGGTTACAGAATTTCTTTTGAAAGATCACCGAAATATTAATTGCAAACCTCTCCCCCAGGAAACAGAAGAAAGGAAGCCTGGAACTCTAAGGAAATGCATCATCAGCTTTATCACCACGCCTCGCCTCCCCCAGCCTTGTCCTGTTGCTTCAGGGTAAAGTGGAGCCTGAGTCCCCTGACTGGAGGCTACTGAGTGACTTGTGCTGCTATTAGAATGAATGATATTAATAACCAAATCCTGGTGCTGGACTTGGTAGTTAGTAGAGGTGGCCCTGAGCATACAGCAGGCCCTGGAACCCGAACTCTAAACAAAAGCAATGCAAGCAGGGCCTGTGGTGGCACAGGCTCTGGAGGCTGAGGCAGGAGGCTCCACCACGAGTCTGTGTTTTTTAAAGGACCCGCTCCCCCCCCCCACACACACACACACTCCAGACGGTCCTAGTTCTATTTCCAAGTATGATAAGTTTCCCTGGCTTTTTGAGTTCTATCCTTCGCCCCAAGAAGTGACTAGAAAAGAATGTTAAAAACCAAAACAAACAAAAAGAGTCTCTTGTGGTGGCAGTGTGTCTGAGCTTCAATCACTGTTTGTTTTGCACAAGGTACAAGTTTATATTTCTTTGAGTGGCTCTGTCATAAAAATCTCTCCATGCGTTTAAACCCAGCCTCTGAAGGCTCCTAACCCCTGAATGTATCAAAAATGAAGCTGGGTGGAAGCTGCTGTTACTCTTAGCCCCCTTTTCTTTGATAAGGTTTTGTACTGAGTGTTGGGTTCATGCGGATCCAGTTATGCCAGCACCGTTTGTTGAAGATGCTTTCTTTTCTCCATTGTATAGTTTTGGCTTCTTCGTCGATAATCAAGTGTTCATAGGTGTGTGGATTTATGTCTGGGTCTTTGATTAGATTCCATTGATCCACCTGTCTGTTTTGACGCCAATACCATCAGCAATAGGTTCTTATATCAAGTTCTGAATAGTAGCAAAGAACAATATCCTTATATTTGGGAGTCTATGGCACCTCCCCTCCTGAATTAATTTTGAAATCTCACAGGTGTCTTGAAATTATACTGGTTTTTTTCTTGATTTTCCAGTTGTAATATATGCTTTCAAAGTATTCCCAAATCACTCTCTGCATATCATTAGCACATATTGTAATGCCTCCCTAGTCAACTGTAAATGTATTCATTTCAAAAATGAATAATAACATATATAAAATAATAAACAATAAAATATTTAAAAGTTTAAAAGTAATACCAAATAACTTTAAGGGAGAGTAACATAAGGTGAAGAACTAATACATCTCATCCAATAAAAAATATTTTTGCATGAAATCTTTTTGATAGTAAATAAAAAGATACAAGCATATGACTCAATCCTTCTCTTTTGAATACAAACAGATCAGCAGCAGAATATCTGAATACTCTGGAGATTGCTAGATGAAAATGTAAGGAGTGAATTTCAAACTATAATTACAGAGAAGGACCTTCTGAACAAGAATGCAGTCGCTTGGGAAATAAACAAGATTTGATGCATAAGCCAACATAACACTTAGAAGCTTCTGCACAGGTATTCTGTCTTCTTTAGACTACTCTGCATGGCAGTGTCTCCATGATCTTTCTCTGCCTGTTTGTTGGTGGTGTGTAGAATAGCTATTGAGTTTGTAAGGTGATTCTGTGACCTGCCACTTTGCTGAGACTGTTGATCATCTCTGTAAGTTTTCTGGCAGGATATTTGGAAAATGTTATGTATGATATCATATCCTTGACAAGTAGGGATACTTTAATTTTTTTTCTTTTCCTATTGGTATGTCTTTAATTTCCTTTTAAGGCTTCCTGGTTCCAGCTAATGCATCAAATACAATAATGAAAAGGACTGGGCATAGTGGACAGCACTGATTATTTTCAGATTTGATTGGGATTGATTCAAGTTCTTCTCCACTGAACCTGACACGGCCTGTGGGTTTGTCGTAGAAACCTCCATTCTATTGAGGTACCATAGGACTTTTATCAAAAAAGCATGTTGGATTTTATCAAAGGCTTTTTCTACATCTTTTAAGATCATCATGTGATCTTTGCCTTGAGTTCATTTATGTTATTTCTCAGAATTGAAAATAATCTTTCAAACACAAAATTTTCTTATCTAGACTATAGAGTAAATTTACCTGGCCTTGATAAAAACCCTGAATCTGGAGCTGCTCATATGAAGAAATGAAACAATGAAATGGAGTAGTATAAAAGTATCAAATTGGGAGGTCAAATTTTTTTGTATTCACAACTGCAGAAGGCATAGTTCATATGACAGGATAATGTGGATAAAATAATATTTGGATGTTTACCTCCACTTGAAACTTTCTGTCTGCATAACGTCTGGCTGTGGGTCTCTGCACCTGCTCCCATGTGCTGCCAGAGGAAGCCTCTCTGATGATGACTGGACAAAGCACTGATCTGTGAGTATTGCAGAATATCATTAGGAATCATTTCATTGTTTTTTGTTGGTTTGTTTTTTGCCTGTAGTGTTTGATTCGACCCTAGGTCTCTGGACTATCCAGTCTCCAGTTCCTGGCCATCCAGATAGTATAGGGCACCCACTCCCTCTCATGGACTGGGCCTCAAGTTAAACCAAATATTGGTTGGCCACTGCCACAAGTTCTGTACCACCATTGCCCCAGCACATCTTGCAGGCAGGACAGATTGTAGGTCGAGGGTTTTGTGGATGGGTTGAAGTCCAGGTTTCTCTTTCTGTAGCCTGCAGAGTACCTTCTCATGCCAAAGAGACTAGTGGAGACTCCATGCGGGTACCAGCTCAACCTCTGTGCATTCAGTGAGCTGTGTGGATGTTGTCTTCGGCAACAGGGTCCTGCTGTCCATTTTCCTGTAGAGACCCTCTGTCCTCACATCAGCTTGGCCCCACCACCACCCACCCAGGCCAACAATTCAACCGAATGCAAACCAGCCCCACCTCTGGAAGCATGGCTACAAAAGATGTCCATGTCCTCCATTACTAGGAGCCCTCACTAGGATCACCCTCATAAATTCCAGGAAGTTCGCACTGCCCTAGATTTCCAAATGCCCTCAATTCCATCTGTCTCTCCCTGCATTCTTTCCTTCCACCTCCCTCCAAACCGATCCCGTCTACTACTGTCTTCACATGCCTCAAGACCACCTGCAAAATCTATTCTGTTTCTGTTCCCAGGGAGATCCATGCTTCCTCCCTAGAGCCTGGCTCTTTATCTAACCTCTCTGGGCTTGTGTATTGTAGCTTGATTATCATTTACTTGAATCCATACCAGGTTTGGCTTTCTGGGTCTGGGTTACCTAACTCAGAATGATTTTTTTTGAGTACATCCATATGATATTTTCTTGTATTCACACATATATATTTCACAAAGAAAATAATACTATATTTGTGTTTTTGTTTTCCAATCACCCAAAGTATCTATTTTGTCTTATCACTTGTGTATGCAATTGAATGTGCTAGATTCATTTTGATATCTTTGTAATACTATTTAAAATCATATGTTATAGCACTTCCTACATTATACTGTCTAAGTAAGATTTGTTTGTCTTTTTGACAAGTATCCATTTGACTATATCCTGTCATTTGTGACTATAAAAAAAATGGAGGGGTTCATTTTATATATAGATATATTCATTATATATACATGCACACACACATACACACACATATATGTAATTTGTAGGAATACTATCAAATCTCAGTATTACTTTTGGATATAGAGTCATTTTTACAATGTTAACACTATTAATCTTGTAACACAGGAGTTATTTCTATATTTTAGCATCTTATTCCATTTCTTTCTATGTTAAAGTTAAGTGAACTTTTAGAGGTTTTAACCACCTGGATTCCATTATTTATATTTCCTATGTATTTTAGAAGCAAATAAAATGGTATTATTTTGCTGAATTTCTTCCATCACAACTTTCATCTGGACATAGAAAAGGTAATATTTGAATGTTTGTGCCCTGTTATCATGTTTAAAGTACTTATCATAGCTAAGTGTATTATGCCTTAGGCTCATTTAAATATGGGAGCTTATTATAGGCAAATGGGAGTGGTAGGACTTCTGCCTGCACTATTTCTATCCTTTTTTTCTTCAGCTCATTTGGCTTCCTTCTCTAGGTAAGGTTCTTTCTTTACATCACTCCTCACAGTTAAATAGCACCTGAAAGGAAGCAACTGATTTGTGGAAGGTTTTAATTTGGCTTCCAGATTGAGTAGGTCATGTCCATCGTGGCAGAGATGGCATGGTGGTAATGAAGAATGAGGCTACTTAATTCCGTCTATGTAGACCAGAATGCAGGGAGTTTAACTTGACCTTCAGCTATCTTAATTTTCCCTACATTTCACCCAAGACTGCATATTATGGGTGAAAAAAAGCCAGTATTCAGAGGTCTTTTCAACTATCATTTCATCGTCTGTGGAAATGGCTTCACAAACACTCAAATATGTATTGTTAGTGCCTGGGTGTAATGTAATCCAATAAAGTGGGAAAATGATATTATCCACTGTTCTGGCTAGTCAACTTGGCACAGACTAAAGTCATCCAAGAAATGAAACTTCAGTTGAGAAAAAACCTCCACTAGTTTAGCCTATGAACCGGTCAGTGGGGACATCTTCTTGACTGATGATTGATGGAGAAGGAAAAAGTCAATGTGGGCAGTGCTATGTCTGGTTGGGTGGTCCTCAGTGCTATAAGAAGCAGGATGAGCAAACCATGAGTAGCAAGCCAGAGCAAAGCACTCCTGCATTGCCTCTGCATAAGTTCCTGCCTCTGCATAAGTTCCTGCCTCCACGTTCCTGCCTTGAGTTCCTATCCTGACTTCCCAAGATGATAGACTACAAGCTTTACTATGAAATATATCCTTTCCTCCCTAAGTCTAAAAGTGTTCTTTTTACTAAGTATTGTTTGGTTGTTTAGGGTCTTTTGTGCTTCTATGTAATCTTTAGGATTTCTTTTTCCATTTCTTTGAATAATATCTTGGGGATTTTGATTAGGATTGGCTAGAATCTATAAAATGATTTTGGTAGGATGGTCATTCTCACAGTATTAATCCTACCAACCTGTGGGTCTGGAAGATTTTTCTGTCTTCTGATGTTTACATCACTCTTATCTTCACAGACTTAAACTATTTATGGCAGGAATTATTGCTCCCTTGGTTAGTTATTCTCATTGATTTTGAAGCTATTGTGAAAGGTAGTGTTTCTGTGATCTACTTCCCAACATGCTAGCTATTATTACGTTCTGTGTGAAGATTATGGATTTTCATTAGTTAATTTTGTATCTTACCACTTAGGTGAAAGTGATATTTCTAGATGTTTTTTTTTTTTTTTTTTTTTTTTTTTTTTGGTTTTTCGAGACAGGGTTTCTCTGTGTAGCTTTGCGCCTTTCCTGGGACTCACTTGGTAGCCCAGGCTGGCCTCGAACTCACAGAGATCCGCCTGCCTCTGCCTCCCGAGTGCTGGGATTAAAGGCGTGCGCCACCACCGCCCGGCTAGATGTTTTTTGGTAGTTTTGTGGATGTCTAATATACTTTTCCAAATAGAGAAAAATCAAATTATTTTCCATTTTGTAGTTCTTTTATGCAGAGTATTGGAAAGGAATGGGAGATAGTGGAAACCTCTGTCCTGTTCATAATTTTAATGGATCTCTTAGAATTTCTCTCCATGGAGGATGCTGCTGCTTGTGTGTTTGTAACATACAGCCTTTATCATGGTGAGTTATATTATCTCCAGTAGTGTACTTTCCAAGACTTTTGTCATGAACGAATGTCGGATAAATGTCAAAGGCCTTTTTTTAACAACCATTAAAATGATCATGTGACTTTTCTCTCCCTGTACATGTGTATAGTTCATTACATCTGTTGAATTACATATATTGAGTAACCCCTGAATCTCTGGGATAAAGCCAATTTGATTCTGATGGATGATGTATCTCTTCAATATCTGTTTATCAGAGAAGACATTTATTTTGCCTTCTTTTTTTAAAAAAAAATGAGATTTTATTTAAAATGTAATCACATCCCTTACCCCTTTTCCTTTCCACTCACAATTAAATTCTATACCCCCATCTCTCTTATCAATAACCTCTTTTTCTTTTATTATTACTGTGACATGTACATTGAGAAAGAGAAAAGAGTGAAATTTGTACAAATGTAAATAAACCTGCTGAGTCAGTTTTTGTTGTGTATGAGTATATGACAAGATAATTTATACTGGATAACCTTTTAGGAGGCTTATCCCTGCAAGAGGCTAATTCTCTCAGCAGTTTTTTGTCTAGGACAATGGTTCTCAACCTTCCTAATGCCACGGCCCTTTAATACAGTACCTCACGTTGTGGTGACCCACAACCATAAAATTATTTTCATTGTTACTCCATGAATGACTGTAATTTTGGTACTGTTATGAATCATAATGTAAATATCTGATATGTATGATATCTATTATGAGACCCCTGTGAAAGGAGCATTTGACCCCTCCAAAGGGTTACAACCCACAGGTTGAGAACCTCAGGTCTAGGGGTTACAGATGTAAGACTTTCCCTTTGCTTTGGCATATCTATTGATATTGCAATTGTTAAGATCTTATTTAACATATATTTCTAGGAGAAACAGTGTGAGAGCAGACTTACTGGTCCTCTGGCTCTTACTATCTTTCTGCTCCTTTGGCAATTTTTTTCCAGAGATTTAGGTGCCAGAGTTATATTGCAGGTGTATTCCATGTGGATGCACAAGCCAACATCTTCACAGGCATGACCACTGGATAAGACTAATTAATGACTGTTTCTCCAACTTGTCAGCTTGCATAGTTTTTTTATGGTACTATGGCAGCTAGATGATATTTCTGCTATGTTCCTGTGTTTTTTTTGCTAGTATTTTATTTAGAATTTTTGCATCTATGCTTCTCAATAATATCAGCCTATAGCATTCTCTTTTTGTATTTGTCTTTACCTGGTTTGGGCATTCAGATTAATCCTAGCTTTGGAGAATGCATAGGGAAGTGCACCTCCCTATGCATTTATTTATATATATATATATATTTATTATATATCTAATAAAAATTTATTCTATTTTTATTAGAATAAATTAAGAAGTATTTGTTGTAGTGCTCTAAAAGTCTGGTAGAATTCTCTTGTGAATCCTAGATGGATATCTTGTACTGAACATCTTGTACTCTGGAAAGTTTTCAGTATCATTTCAAAATCTTTGTTTGTATTGGGCCTGTTTAACTTACTGATCTCTTCTTGACTTAGTATTAGTTATGGGTGAAGTTAGGAATTTTCATTTGCTTTACATTTCCTAACTTAATGATACAATAGTATATGATTCTTAAGTATTTCCTTATAATGCTCCAATTTTCTTTAACATCTGTTGTAATATTTCCCTGTTCACCTCTGACTTGGTTAATTTGTCTTCCTTTCTTTCTTTCTGGCTTAATGTGCTAAAGTGTGTGTCAACTTGGTTTATCCTTTCAAAGAACAAACTCACAGCTTTGTTGGTATTCACATCCTGCAAGACAGAGAGGTTTAGGAAAGTACTTTCTGATTAACACTACGTTAACTCAGGAATTACATTCACCAGTTGAGAACTGGAACTTCATAAAACTAAAATGCTCTGGATAATAGGATTAACAAGTCTAGTGAAGGAGAATCACACGGAATGGGAGACAGTGTTGGTCAGGTTTATATCTGATAGAGGACTTATTTTCTGAATATATAAAGAACTCAAAAATCAGAGTTAAGAGAAAAATAATTAAATGCTCTACAGAGCTGAACAGAGAGCACACCAAAGAATAGCTATAAATAGCATAACAAGTGTTCAACAACCTGAGCAATTAGAGAAATGCAATTTAAAACAACTCTGAGATTTCATTTTTCATTAATTAGAATGAAGAAGATTGGGAAAATATGTAGCAATAAAAGCTGGTAAAGAGGGGGAGAATGAAGAATTCTTTTTTTTTTTTTTTTTTTTTTTTTTTTTTGGTTTTTCGAGACAGGGTTTCTCTGTGTAGCTTTGCGCCTTTCCTGGTACTCGCTTTGGAGACCAGGCTGGCCTCGAACTCACAGAGATCCGCCTGCCTCTGCCTCCCGAGTGCTGGGATTAAAGGCGTGCGCCACCACCGCCCGGCAAAGAATTCTTAATCACTGTTGGTGATTATAAAATGATACAGCCACTATAGAAATCAGTGTGAAGTATTCTAGAGAGTGTGATAATAGTAGTTCTCTGATATGAAAGGGGTAGCAGGAATAATGGATAATAAAGGAATAATAAAGAAATGAACTGATCAATTCCCAGCACCCACATGGTGGCTCACTACCATCTGTAATGAGATCTGGCTCCCTCTTCTGGCCTGTGGGGATACATGAAAACAGAATATTGTATACATAATAAATAAATAAATCTTTAAAAAAAAAAAAGAAAAAGAAATGAACTGAGAAGGGGATAGGAAGGATAATTCAAGAGGTTAGTGAAGGAGTGATAAATAACATGATGAATGTTTGAAAAGCCAAGTGAAAAATATTATTATATAGTATTATGATAAATTAATGTTTGAAGTTATTTTAAAATGTCTGTAGAGAATGTACTTATAATTTATATTTGTATTTGTATGAATCTAAGTTACGTTCTTATTTTTATGATAAGACACCAAGACCAAGGCAACATGTAGAAGACAGAGTATTTTGTGGGGCTTACAGTTTCAGAGAGTGAGTCCATTACCATCATATCAGGGAGCATGGCAGCAGGCAGGCAGGCATGGCACTGGAGCAGCGGCTGAGAGCTTCACCCAATCTGTGAAGAACTGTCTTGGAATTTTGATGCTTTGGACTGAATCTGTAGACTGTTTTTGGTCATTTTCACAATATTGATTGTACCAAAACATGAGCATGGAAGAGCTTCCAATCTTCTGTAGTCTTCTTCAATTTCTATCTACAGTATCTTAAAGTTTTATTATACAACTCTTTCACTTGCTCGGTTAGACTTATCCCAAGATTTTTATGTGGATATTGTAAAAAGGACTGTTCCTCTGATTTTTTCCTCAGTGTTTTGTCATTTGTTTATAGGAAGGTTACTGATTTTGTGTTAATATTGTATCTTATTAATTTACTGATAGTGTTTACCAGCTGGAGAAGTTTCCTGGTGGAGTCTTTAGGGTCTTGTACACATAAAATCATATCATTGTCAAATAAAGATACTTTTACTTCTTCCTTTCTGATTTCCATCCCCCTGATTTCAGCTGTTTCATTGTTCTAGCTAAGACTTCAAGAACTATTAGAATAAGTGTGGAGAGAGTAGATGTTAGGATCCTGTAAATGTGCAGCTTGGGGTCTTGCATCTTACGTCATCGGGGGCGTTGACGACTACGTACCTGCCATGGTCACGCAGTCTGTGCCTTCTCTCTCTGCTCTCTACTCTCTCTGTGTTCCCTCTCTGCTCCCTGCTCTCTGCTCTGCTCCCGCCATCTCCCCCTCCCCCCCAGACCTAGCTCCCCCCCCCTCCCTCACCTTTCCCTTCTAATAAAGCTCTCTGTAACTCTAGTAATCATGGCCGTGGCTTCTGACTTTTCCACCAGTAACCATCGCCACCAAACAGTGCTGTTTATCTTTCAGAAGACACTGGTTTTTATTTCTGATTTTAGAGGAGATTCTTTGAGATTCTCTCAGTTTAGATTGATGTTGGCTGTGGGCTTGCTACACACTGTCTTTATTATATGAAGGTATGTGTTAGTTTTATGCGGCGCTGTTTACCCTGTGAGAAAAAGTCATGGGGCACAACAAAACCCACTATAAGAGTTTATTAGGAGAAGGGAGGGACAGGAGAGGATGTGATCAGGCCTGTTTGAAAGACATGTGTGGAAGAGGGAAGAGAGGGTAATGGGATCCACCTTTCATGGACTCCCCCCACGCATGCACATATGGGCCTACACTACACCACGCATGTGCATAGATTACGTGATCATGCTGCACACAAATTACATGACCACACAGCACACAGATTACACAGGTACGGCCCAGGAAATGACTAAGCATCTTGCCAACACATGCGAGGTCATGGGGGCATGGCTAGAAATCAGTATGTCCCTATTTTAAGCTTTTGTCATGTGTGTTACAACCTGAATAATCACAGAGGTTAGGTACCTAGAAAGGCACCAGAAGGAGAAGAGAATCTTCCAAGGAAGTGAAAATTGGACACTGAGTTACCAAGTATAGTCACTGTCTTATAGTGACAGGATAGGAAAAGGGATTCCAAGGAAATGGAACCAGGAAACAAGGAAAAGTTGAACTGTCCTTTCCCCCATATCCCCCATGATGGTTAATATCGATTGTCAGCTTGACAGGATCTAAAAGTCCCTTAAGAGACTCTGGACTCCTCTGTGAAAGATCATCCACATTAGGTTAGCTGAGGTGGAAAGGATCACCCTAAATGTGGGCAACACCAGACTGAACAAAACAGACAAAGTAAGCTGAGCACCCCCCTCCCTTCCCCTCTCCCTATTCCTCTCCCTCTCTCCCTGCCCCTTCCCCATCCTCTGCTTCTTGATTGTGGATGCAAGATGACCAGCTGCTTCAAGCTCCGGCTGCCATGCCTTCCCACCACGATAAACTACACCTTACAAACTGAACCAAAACCAACCCTTCTTCCTGAAGTTTCTTTTGCCAGGCATTTTCACAACAACGAAAGAGTAACTAGTACATTCCATTGGGAAACAAGTCCTTGTACCTCTGGATGCTCTCTAATAACGGATACCTCCAGGCAGCCTCCTCAGACACCTCTTCAAGCCTGCTTCAGGAAAGACTTAGAGGTAGATTCTGTTGCAGTTTCAGATTATTGCCACTAGGTGGCAATATGGATCCTGCTGTGGGGTCCTAAAAATTAGGTTTCTAGCAGCCTGTGAAGTAAACATTTAAAATGTCTCTCAACGATTTCTTTTCTTTTTCGTTCTTTCTTTCAGCAAGTGTTTCTTTTAATTTATGACTCGCTGAATTTAACTAGGGTTGATTGGGTGAGCATGAGTGTGGGCTTGGGTGACAAAACTTTTCCTGAGGGGACAGGGTGAAAGGACCAAGCAGATGCCATAACAGGCTGCTCAGTCTTCTCTCAGAGATCAGGCCTCAATTTCAGTTTCCTGAGGCTTGAGCAAGCAGTTTCTGGAAGGGCCATGAACAAAAGACTGCTCAAAGTTTAGCCAGATGTTTACTTTCTGGGGCCCCTCACCAACTTAGAGTTATGTGCAGTACGTGCTTGACCAGCCAGCCCCCATGGTGGCTCAAGGACAAAGCCTGGGACTTGTGCTGGACTGCCCCCAAAGTAATAAATTGTAACCACCAACCAGTAAATTCAAAGGTTACATACCCTCACCCAATTAAAAGAGAACAGAGATAAAGATAAACCAATCCGAGTTGCACCCGTGCAAAACTCCCCCAACCCCCCTGAAGGGCTTGTGGATTTTGCCTTTAAAAAGCCAGCCACACAAAGAAAAAGCAAGTTCCTCCTGGCCTCACGACTGCGAGTGAGTGCTTTGGATGAGCTTCCCTGTCCGCGGCTTGTAAACAAACAGAAATAAACCATGCTAATTGCATTCTGAACCTAAGGTCTGTGGTGGTTTGTCTTTGGGGTCCCAATCTGGGCATAACAAGGGAACCCACAACACACCAAAGTACGGATACTACCAAAGTCCAACCTGGTGAACCGATGAGTTGTATTGGGGTTGCTAACAAGAATATGGGGTGAGGGGTCACTTACTGGAACAGAAATGACTCAAAGACAGCTGCATCACATGAGGAACTGTGTATTAAAAGGTCTCAGCATTAGGAAGGTTGATTTTAGGAGGTCAGAAAAAGTAAAGGACAAAAGGGGATAGGGAGAAAGGAGATAGGGAGGCAGGCTTCCTCAGCAATTTTCTCCTTTTTCTTTTCTTTCTTTTTTTCTTTTTGTTCTTGTTTTGGTATGATTTGGGTTCGGTTTTGCTTTGTTGTTTTTCAGATTTTTGTTGAAGGGGACTTTTTTGGTCTTGTTTTGGGGGTTGTTTACCGTTGGTTTTTAGGTGTTTTTTTTTGATGGGGTGGGGATTGTTTTTGAGACGGGGTCTCATAGAGCCCAGGCTGGCCTCTGACCCACAATATAGCCAAGGAAGACCTTGAACTTGAGATCCTTACCACCTCTTCCTCCCACCTCCTGAGACTATGGGTGGTCAGTCATCAATACAAGTACTCAAGACATGACTATGAACTACATTCACAATGCTGTACAACAGATCTTCAGCGTTTACCCATCGTGTCTAGCACTTCACACTTTTGGAGCAACATCTTCCCATGCTCAACAACTCATCATGAATAGTTGAGACTTGGGAGAGCCTGTGTGGGACACATTGCTTGTCTGTTGGAATGAGATTAAACTCAAATTTATTAACCACATGAAGTATGTGGAAATGTCTTTTTCTGAAAATCCTTCTTGCCTTCAGAAACTGAACTTTTGCTGGACCTTGCATCCAAGTTAATAACGTGCCTGGGAATCATTCAAAACTATGTACCTATCCTGCTGCCTTACTGTGTACTCAGCCTGTTTAACTTGCCTTTAAGGGAACAATGTAACCGACCTCACCATGCCTTGCAATTCCCATGTAATCAGCATTTACAACCTAAGCTAAAGGCATAGCTTCAATATTAAATTATGTACTCTCCCATGTCCCTGACCCAGAATGATGGGGGTGCAGGTTGTAATCATTTGCTGAAAGCAACCTTAAACAAAATAAATACCCCATAAATGTTCAAAGCAACATGTGGGTATAAAGACTGATAACAACTGTTTGTAGTTTCCATGCTATTCTGGGCCAACTGGGATCTATACAGTAACTTCTTACCTTGTAGAACTTGGTTAAAGATTTCTAGAGAAAGGAATCCCTCATGCTTTCTCATGCTGTGTAGCAAAGCTCTTCGTTAGGGACAGACTTCAGACACACACAACAAACAGGCCACAGACAGATGGAAGGCACAGAGATAAAAGTAGAGAATTCAAATTTGGGCTTGCTCTTAGTCTACATGACTCAAAGAGGAAGTCTTTCTATTCTTAATGCAATACTAATGCAGATGTACACATCTGTAACCCTAGACCTAAGGAGGCTGAAGGAGGAAGATTATAAACTGGACCAGCTTAAGCTACATACTGAATTCCAAGCTACCCTGGCCTACATAGTGAAAATTTATTTAAAAAAACAACAGAAAAGATCAAATCTGCCAGATAGTGGTGACATGCTTTTAATCCCAGCACTCAGGAGACAGAGGCAGGTGGATCTCTGTGAGTTCAAGACCAGCCTGGTCTCCAGAGTGAGTTCCAGGACAGCCAGAGCTATATAGTGGAACTCCCTGTCTCAAAGCCACCCTCCCACCAAAAAAAGAAAGAAAAGAAAAGATCAAACCTGTGTAACACTGATATGGGTTGTTGCTGTAGTTCATGGGAGCTTTTCATTGATTCTTCCCCATTAATGAACAATGTCTGACTACTGCCAGACAAGGATCTGTGTCTACTTGCCAAAATAGTAAGATTTTAAAATCCTCTTTAATATTCTTTGGTAGGAATCAGTTATGGGGCTGGAGGGCATGTCTCAGTGGTAGATCACCTGCCTAGAATCCCCCAGTGAGGGGCTGGGGTGTGGCTCAGTGGTAGAGTACCTGCTAGCATATGTGAAGTCCAGGTCCTGGGTTCCATCCCCAATACCTCAAACACACACACACACACACACACACACACACACACACACACACACACACACACACACACCTCAATTCAGATTCCACATTTTAAGTGCTCAGCATATACATGTGACTGACAGCTGCCCTGTTGGAAAGAACAGGATTGGAATCTTAAACAAAGAAAGAATCTCTGGGCATAGCTTCCTCATGTCCAAATCCTGATCTCTAGAATGAGTCCTGCATTTCAATAACTACAGATCATGAGCACTACTGTCTACTGTTAATTACTTTTAAATGATCAAGACTGAGTTGCCAGGTCGGAAGTCACATCTGAGTCTTTACTTAGCATGAATTCCCTCCTAGAAAAGGCCACTGTCTTGACTATGACGTTAACATTGCATTCTTCTCTCTCTCCATCTTCTCTCCCTGCATGCGTCTACTCTATGTGCATAGATAAATGGAATCAAACAGTCTTTGTCCTCTTGTGAGTGGCTTATTTCATTTGGCACAGTTGTCCTAAATTTGAACTACGTTGTGTGATGTATCAGAATGTCCTTCCTTTAAATTTTTTTTATTTTATTTTTAAGTGTGTGTGTGTGTGTGTGTGTGTGTGTGTGTGTGTGTGTGTGTATGCACACGCGCATATGAATGCAGATATTCAAAGAGTCCAGAAGAGAATGTCAGATGCCCAGGACCTGGAGTTTAAGGCTGTTGTGAGCCACCCAGTATGATACTAGAAACCGAACTCAGATTTCTACCAGTGAGTGCTTTAACCACTGGCCATCTCCCCAGCCCCGTGCCCTTCCTTTCTAACGGCCGAGTGCACATGTGTCACATTCTGTTTAGTCATCCGTCAGGTGGTGGACACTTCATTTGGTGTCCTAATTTGTTGTTGTGCTAAAACACTGACCAGCAACTTAAGGAGAAACGGGGTTTTTTGGCTCACATAGCCCAAGGACAGCCCACCCTTGAGGGAAGTCAGGGCAGGAACTCAAACAGGAACCATGGAGGAGAGCTACTTACTGTCTTGATTCTGCTAGGTTACTTAGCTACCTTCCTTACACAACCCAGGGCCACTTGCCCAGGGATGGCAGCGCCCACAGTGGACTGGGCTCCTCCATACCGATTGCCAATCAAGAGAATGCTCCCACAGGCCAGTCTGATGAAGATGATTCCTCCATTGAGGTTCCTGGTGAGTCTGGTTTGTGACATGTTGACAAAGACCAATCGGTACCCTGAGGCAGTTCCATCACCATCTTTTGGCTACGATGACTCTGCTGCTGTGAACAGGGATGTACAAATATCTTTTCACATCCTTGCTTTCAGTTTTCTAGCATTTATGCCCAGAAATGGAATTTGTGTCTCATATGGCAATTCTGTTTTTAAATGTTTAAAGGTTAGCACCATATTGCTTTCCAAGGGGTCTTCACCAGCAAGACACAAGAATTCTAATTTCTCCACATCCTTGTCTACACCCCCTTTTTTGAGGTAGGGGTAGTTTCAATAGTTGCCACTGAAAGGAAAAGTATCCACTCAGGACCGCCAGCCAATACCAAGTTCTCAGCACAAAGGAGATTTATTTGCCCCAGAGGGACAGAGGGCAGAGAATAAGAGACAAAGTCAGGAGAGGGAGGACAAGGGAGAAGGGGAAGGGGACAAGGGACAGGGGGAGGGGGATTTGTCCCAGAGGACAAAGGACTGCCTGCCTCTGGATAGAGGGGAGACAGAGGTGGCCCATAGGAAAATGGCGGTTTATAAAGGTAAAGGTGAGGGCTGGAGAGATGGCTCAGAGGTTAAGAGCACTGCTTATTCTTCCAAAGGTCCTGAGTTCAATTCCCAGCAACCACATGGTGGCTCGCAACCATCTGTAATGAGATCTGGTGCTCTCTTCTGGCCTGCAGGGATATGTGCAGACAGAATACTGTATACATAATAAATAAATCTTAAAAAAAAAAAATAAAGGTAAAGGTGAAAATCCCATGTTAGGATGAGGTGTTTACTTTTAATTGGGCATGTTAATTAAGTGAACCAAAGGGGGCTTCTGATTGCTGGACTTCAATACTTGGATAGCTAGACCTTGATAGTCAGCCTCAGGAGGAGGAAGTGGTCAAATAAGGGAATGGACCTTGGGGGCTAGCCTTAGGAATGCAATCTAACGGATTTTAGCAAGGCAGAGAGAATGGGGGAGAAGGGCAAGGACCGCCAGGGCCATGTTTGCCAGGACCAGGCTGACTAGAGCCCCTTCAGCCACCCCAACAGGTATGAGGCAGTAGTCTCTGAATTCTAGCACAATCCATTTTGTCACAGTTCCTGGAAGCATGAGTTCCTCCTTTCTCCTCTTCCTCCTCCCCTCCTCCCCTCCTTCCTTCCCCCTCCTCCCCTCCTTCCTTCCTCCTCTTCCCCTCCTTCCTTCTCTCTCCCCTCATGTTCTTCCCCTCCCTCCTCCCCTCCTTCCCTCCTTCCTTCTCGTCCTCCTTCTCCTCCCTAGCATGGTTCTGCAAGCCTGCCTGACCTGGCTTCTCCTTTCTTTCTACCCCCACCCCACCCCCACCCCTTTTTAAAATACAGCATCCAGTGTAACCCAAACTGGCCTCAAACTCACTATGTATCAAAGGATGACCTTGAATTACTGATCCTTCCCCCTCCACCTCCCAAGTTCTGGGATTACAGCCATGCAATGCCACACCTGGTTTCTGTGGTTCTGGGGGTGGAAGGCAGGATTTCATGCATGCTGCACAGGCATTCGAGCATATAAAAGTTATGGTCCCCGCTCACAAAATGACGTTTAATCACCTTTCTATGTGATTTTTAAATTTATATGTTTTATATATTTATATATTTTATAAATTTATATATACTCGAGACTCATGTGAGCTAAAACTCTACCTACAGAAAATATTCAGAGTCACTGAGACCATCAGAGTTGTCTCTGTTTATAGAACGTCTGCCTTGGGCTGGGGAGATGGCTTAGGCGGCAAAATGCTTGCCGTGCATGCAAGAGGACCTGAGTTCAGTTCCCCGGCACTGCACAGTTGTGCAACCTTGGCACCGAATAATGGGAGCGCAGATTGTGAGTTCAAGGACAACCTGGGCTACATAGTGAGACTCCAGGCAAAAAAGTTTCTTCTCAAAGGCCTCTGGGCCTTGTTTTTCCCTTCCAGCCATACCTCCCAGCACGACTTCTTCTCTATAAATGGAAAAAGGCTGACTCTTCCTCCCTCCCCCACGCAGCCTCCACCGTGCGCCACGGAAATGTAGACGTTTATGAGTTGCCTTGCCTGGAAAAGGTAGTGACAGCAATTCTAGGGTCCCTGCCAAGTTCCACCCTGAGCAGAAACTGTTGTCTTTTTTCCTCCAAAAATCTTCTCCAAGGTGACAAATGGGTCCTGTGGGAGGAGATAACTGGGAAAAGTGGAGGGTCTGACCACCTTGAGAGAGGTCCTTACAAAGAAAAAAAAAAAAAAAGCCAGACTCCGTAGTGCAGGCTTATAATTCCAGCTCCTCAGGAGGTTGAACTGAAGAACCACAAGTTAAAGTCTAGCCTGGGCTACAGAGGGAGTTCAGTGCTTGCCTGAACAAATTAATGAGACCATTTATCAAAAAAAAAAAAAGTTAAAGTAAAAATAGGGCTGAGGATGTCACTCAATGATGGAGTGTTTACTAAGTATGTGTAAAGCGCTAGGTTCAACCCCTAATACTGAAATAGATAGGGTATTGAGAAATAGACAATAGATGTATCCATAGGTGAGTGGTGGGTGTAAGGAAGGAGGGAAGGATAGATAATAGATAGATGTCAAAGTAGATCCATAGATAGAAAGCTAATAATCGATAAATATGTAGATAGAGGATAGATTTAGATTTAGATTATAAACTGATAGATGATGATAGATCATCTATGATAGATAGATGATAGAGAGATAGCTGATAGATACTTGATAATAGAAAGATAGAAGATGAAAAGATAGATAATAGATGATAGGTAGATAGGTAGATAGATAGATAGATACATAGATACATAGATACATAGATGATATCATTTTCAATGGACTAGTCCCATGGTCCAGGAAAGAAATGGCCTTCTGTTGTACCCAGAGTCCCCCAAAGACCACCAAGAGACCGATCCAAATGCAAAAGCAAAGAGTCTTTTTATTTTAAACCTGGGTCTCTCCATCCATCTGACGCAGCAGCTGAGCAGAGAGACCCTGAGTAGCAATGGGGCAGGGTTTTTATAATGGTTAGGGGAGGGGATTGGGGGAATTCCAACTCTATATAGTTACAAGCTCAGGATCGGTGCTTACTTTTTTCTTACCCATTTTCTCTGACAATTAGACATCCCATTTCTTATCTGTAGGAAACTTGCTCCCTCTAACAGCTATGGTATGTAGTCTATCATCTCCTTTAGGTGATAGCAGGAAATGTCTGGAACTCATTTCTTATGTAGCTCTTAATTGTCTGAGTCTAGGAGCAGCACATCCCTGGTGGGTTCCCAGGGCCTAAGGGTGGCGGGGCAGGACATCCCTGGTGGGTTCCCAGGGCCTAAGGGTGGCGGGGCAGCACATCCCTGGTGGGTTCCCAGGGCCTAAGGGTGGCGGGGCAGCACATCCCTGGTGGGTTCCCAGGGCCTGCTGGCCCCTAGTATGACCCTTCTCAAAGATGGCTGCAACCTTGTCATCTTCTCAGTTCTTAGTCACAGGGGTTTGAATTAGAAAACCATTGCTTACGCCATTTGCATTTGAGAACAAGTCAGTCTCCCGCCTAAGCCTCAGTGTCTTTGTCTATGAAAGGGAGGACAATAGTCTACTGACCTGTGCAAATGTCAGAGTTAAGAACCCTTGCAGAGGACCCAAGTTCAGTTCCCAGCACTTACTAAAGTGTGGCTCACAGCTGCCTCTAACTCCAGCTTCGTGAAATGTTGACTCCTGGTTTTTGGATTCCACAGGCTCTCGCGCTCGCTCTCTCTCTCTCTCTCTCTCTCTCTCTCTCTCTCTCTCTCTCTCTCTCACACACACACACACACACACACACACACACACACACACACACACACACGGGGGGGGGGGGAGATAATGAGAATAAATCTTGTTTTTAATTAAGCAACTATGTGAATTAATAATACAACACAAAATGCAAATGGACTGGCACGATAACTCAGCTACTAAAATGTTTGCCTTGCAAGCATGAGTTCAATACCCAAACCCACATTAAGAAAAGAAAAGGGTCTGGGCAGTGGTAGTGCAGGCCTTTAAGAGGCAGAAGCAAGCAGACCTCTGAGTATGCGGCCAGCCTGGTCTACATAGGGAGTGCCAGGATAGCCAGGGCTATTCAGAGAAACTCTGCCTCGAAAAACAAAAGACGGACCACATCTGAGGAACGACACCAGGAACTGTGCCCTGGCCTCCATACATATACATGCACACATGTGCAAAAACACCTGCACACACATGAACTCTCTCTCTCTCTCTCTCTCTCACACACACACACACACACACACACACACACACAGAGCCAGGCCTGGTGAATGCACACCAGCACTCACAACTCCAAGGCAGGAAAATTGTGAGTTCAAGGTCAGCCTGGCCTAGAGAGAGGGGGAGGGAGGGAGAGAGGGACAGAAGGTGAGGGGAGAGAAGAAAAGATTAATATGCGCATGCTTAGGTATAGAAAAGGTGCAGGCTGTGGACTATTAGGGCACAAAGGTCCCCAGTCCCTAGCACCCATTCCTTCTCACTCCCACAGCAGACAAAACTCTGCTCTCAACTCAGACCCAAGGCTCAACTGACCCTTCTGAAGCTAAAGAACCTGAAGGGACTGGCAGACTCCACCCCATGTTGTCATACCTCTCCTCCTCGCCCATCACCCAGGAGTCCCCACCTCGCCCTCTCCCAGTGCGGCTCTCTGCCCAGGCCGAGCTGCTCTGCCAGACAGTTAAAGAGCTTCTGTGTAACGCTTTGTAACGTTTGGAAGAGGAAGAGGGAGAGCCTGGGCCTGGCTGTTACTGAACCTTGTGGGCCCCTCTAGCTCTGTTTACACGGGAGAAAGGGAGCCAAGACAGATGACCTTGTTGCCAGGGACCCAAGATTAAATAAGTCACCAAAGCCGAGGTCCCTGTGCCTCACCCTCCTTGTTTGCAGGTCCCAATGTCCCAATGACAAACAGAAGTGGGGCAGAGGAGCCTCCGGTCCGGAGAGGCCTGTTTACTTTTCAGGGTGAGGGATGTTTGCACAGGGAGGGAGCTGGCAGCTGCCATCTGGCTGTTCTCTGCTTGAGCACAAAGCATTTGCAGGCCTGGCACCCTCTGTTCTCCTGAGGCCCTGGAGAGGCAACACTCCCACACACCCCCACCCCACCCCCAGCAATGTTCCCCTCTTCCTTGGCAGTTTTTAAGAAAACATTATAACGTAGCTGTTGCTAAAATTCCTTCCCTGGGTGGGGCTGGGGTGAACAATGTCTACCCTGTCCTCCTCCAAGGTCCCAATGACAAACTGAAGTTCCATTCACCCCAGGGTTAACTTTGAGTTTATTTGGCTTACTTACAGAATGTGGGTGAGGGTTTACTGGCAAGGGCATGGGTGACCCCAAAACAACCAGTCTTTACCCTGCATGAATAATGGCTTCTCCTTGGCAGAATAAACGGAGCCCCACTTCCTCTAGACTATCCCAGCCTATATATTGTAGCCCTTCCCAGAGACATCCCCTGCTTCCCACAGTCCAGTCCATGTACTATTTGGGCAAATTTCCATAAAAATGGCTAGGAGGAATGGCTGGATAGCCAGATGAGGGTTCAGTCACACATATGTGCGCGCGCGCGCGCGCGCGCGCGCGCGCGCGCACGCACACACACACACACACACACACACTCGCACTCATTCTCTGAGTGCCCATCTGTGCCGATCATGTGCAAGCGCAGACACAGCTGGTCTTGGGGAAGCCCAGTAGTTTGGCTCCGAGAACAGTGCTATACAACATAGCTGCTTTGACGTTTTTCCTCTCTAGTTCATACTAAGAGGTATAGATATTTAAGATATATTATAGATATAGATGTGTAGCACGTCTCACTCACTTTTTTTGTGCTTGCAGATGACTACTCTGGAGATGGTTCAGTTGGCCAAGCACTTGCCTTGCAAATACAAGAACCTGAATTGGAATCCCCAGGACCCACATAAGATGTCTAGAACCCCCAAAAGTCCAAAGGTCATATAGCCTGTGTATATACAGCAGCAATGAGATCCTATCTCAAACAAGGGCGTGGGAGGATTGACACCCAGGCCTGTCCTCTGACCTTGACACACATACCCACACTCACACATACTTTGGTGACGTGATGCCGGGGCATGGTGGCACATGCCTATAATCCTAGCACTTGGGAGGTAGAGGCAGGTGGATCCGAAGTTCAAAGGCATCCTTAGCTGAATAGCAAATCTGATGCCAGTCTGGGCTTCTTGAGACCCTTTCTCAAAGAAGAAGAGTAGGAGGTGAAGGACGAGGAAGATGGATGTTGGCCGTGTATGATAACATATCCATGTAATCCCAGCCCTTGAAAAAAATGGAGGAAAGAGGATCAGAAGTTCAAGGGCATCCTTGGCTACATAAAGAGTTCAGGATGAGACTGTGCTACCTGGGACCCTGTCACAAAAAGAGAAAGAATGGTGATACAGGCTGAGCACAGTGACACATGCCTGTGATCCCAGAACCCTGGAAATGAAGGCAGGAGGCTCATGCTTGGCCTTCATAGTGAGTTCAAGGTCAGGCTGAACTACACAGCTAGACCCTACCTCCAAACTACAAATAAAATACAACATAAAATGAAATAGGTGATGTGGGCTGGAATGGAGGTGAAGCTCAGTGGTAGAGCACTTGCCTTGCTTAGCATGCCCAAGACCCTGGTTTGGTGCCCCAGCCTGGTAAAACAAGATAAGAGGAGAGCAGGTGTGGGGGAGCATGTCTTTAATCCCAGCACTCGGAAGACAAAGGCAGGTGAGCCTCTGTGAGTGTGAGGCCAGCCTGGTCTACATAGAGAGTTTCAGGCCAGGCAGGTATATAAAGTGAGACCCTTTCTCAAAAATAAAAATAATAAAGGGAGGAGGAGGGGAGAAAAAGAAGATGAAGAGAAAGAAAAAAGAAAGGAGGAGAAGGGGAAAAGACAAAAAGGGATACTCCTATAAAGAAGCACTTTGCAGGTACTAATCAATTGCCACATCTGCAACTTCAGGTGATCCTCACTGGGTCACTGTCATCCAAATCATGCCTTTCTGTAGATAAGGACTTCAGGAGGCACAGCCACTCGCTTAAAACCACACACTCAACAGGCAGCAAAGGCCAGGGGATGACTCCACATTTGACGTTCTTTTCCACTCTGTCCCCTTTCCTCTCCCTTAGGTGACAAAGCAAGGGGAGCAGAGAGCCCATTCTACTCTATAACTGGGGGACAGCCTTGTATTTCAGGGACATAGTGAAAGCCAAGGTGTTCGTCTATATGGGGAATGCAGACCATCCATGGGTACCACAGTGGACTGTTCTCTGAAGGCCAAAGGAGCCCTGAGACCCAACCACCAAATAGAACTTAATACCGGGAGCACCCATCACCAGCTGGAATCACAGAGATAAGAAACAGCAGCTTGTTGCAGAATCACAGTGTACTAGTTACTGTTGCAATGCTGTGACAAGCTTTATTTTGGTTCCTGGTTTCAGAGGAGCAGGGGTCTTTGTGGAACAAATCTGTAACAGGGCCAAGTGCTTCCTGAAACATCTCAGGTTCATTACCAGTTTGACTTTGAATTCATCTTTGGCCACTGCACATGCAGGAAGCCTTTACTGCTATCCTATTTCTGTGACCCTCACATTCGGTTACTAACCTCTGCAACGGAGTCATGACCCCCCAGGTGAATAAGCTACTACTACTCCAATGCTTAGAAATGTTCCAGCTGCTCTCCAGACTCTAGCCCAGCTCCAACATGTGTCCCTATGCCATGGGCTCCCTCTCCTCAGCCATTTAGTGTTCGCCACAGGCAAAACTGAGGAGGCGCTGCTGTATGTGGTTAACCTGTGATTGAAGACTCAAAGAACAGAGAAGTATAATGATCACAATCAGCCATGGAGTAAGGATTCCAGTCCCTGAATGAAGAACAGTAGGACCATGCCAACCTTAAACTCCTAAATGAGGAGGAAAGGTAGAATTCCATAGTAACTCTGTGAAGGGAAGCATGGTCTTCCTTTTTAATTTTTTTTTTTTGTATTTATATGTGCTTGTATGTCTCAGCACAAGTGTTTGCTTGTGTGTGTGTGTGTGTGTGTGTGTGTGTGTGTGTGTGTGTGTGTGTGTGTGTGGTGAGTTTGAGGCCAGCCTGGACAACATGAGCCCTGCATTAAAAAAAACAAAAAAACGTAAAAGGTAACAACAGTTCATGCCTCTATGATCATGGTAGAATTAAACACAGATTTTTTTTTCTGTATAACTTATCATAAATCCAAAATTCGACTAGCCCTATGGAGAGACCCCCATGGAACTCATGAAGGAAAAGTGACTGGATGCCTGGGGAAACATAACCCAGAAGCCTCTAATATGCAGTGTTGGCCACACAAGCCAGGAACACTTCCCTTTGGCAGTGCCTCCACCAGCTTTCGCAACACTGGTGGAAGTTGGAGGCTCCCTTTGCCAAGGGCCCTTTAGGAACTCGGGCTTGTTTGGGCACCAGCCAAACTTTAATTGCTATCGCTGGGTAATTGTAAACCATTATGGTTCATGATTCTACACTTTCACCTTGAGTTCTTTCAAAACTCTTGGGTGGAAGTCTCGTGATATCACTAGTTGAGCCCTTTTACCAACAGCTCTAGAACCTCAGGGCTGCGAACACTATTTCCTGCAGGACCATGAGTAATGTCTTCTGAGGAAACAGAAATGACTTCAAGGATCATGTACCAACATATTCTTACATGCTTTTCTCAAAACATCAGTATGAAAATATCTCCCTTGGTTTTATATATACGATCGTTGTCTCTTTTTAAAACTTTGCTTATATTTACTATTTTATGAAGGGGTGCAGTGACGCCATAGCATAAGTGTGGAAGTCAGAGGATAGCTTGAAAGAGTTGGTCTTTCCTTCCACGATGGGTTCCTGCCATCACTCGGGCCATCAGACTTAGCATCAAGTGCCCTTACTGATGAAGCCATCTTGATGGCCCAGGATCATTGTCCTTTTCCCCCCATATGACTATAGGCTCCATTGTTTTCTTAAGAAACTAAGATGAGTAAGTGAAAATAAATTATGATAAAGAATAGTTATAATATTAATTAATTGTTATGGTTAATTAACAATAAAACAAACTGTTGGTTGATGATTATCTACCAGTGCTTTACCCATTAATTAAGTCAGAGCTCTCTTGGTCTAATGGAAATGTCCTCACAGACACCCAGAAGTGGATTGGAGGTAGTGGTGGTATTTGTTACTGGGATTGAACCTTGGTGTTTGTCTTAGTTACAGTTTCTATTGCTGTGAAGAGACACCATGGCCACAGAAACTCTTATAAAGGAAAATATTTAGTTGCATGGCTTACAGTTTCAGAGGTTTAGTTCATTATCATCATGGTGGGAAACATGGTGGCATGCAGGCAGGCATGGTGCTGGTGATGGAGCTAAGAGACCTACGTCTTGACTTGCAGGCAATGGAAGTGGTCTGAGACACTGGGTGTAGCTTGAGATATATATATATATATATATATATATATATATATATATATATATATATATATCCTCAAATCCCTCCCCCACAGTGACACACTTCCTCCAACAAGGCCATACCTCCTCCAACAAAGCCACACCTCCTATTAGTGCCACTCCCTATGAGCTTATGGGGGAGCAATTACATTCAAGCTACGCCAGTGTTCAACAACTGAGCTATATCTCCAGCTGCCCTAATGAACTTCTCTGTTGTTGTGATAAAATAGTGACCAAAAACAACTTGGAGAGGAAAGGGCTTATTTTAACTTATATACATAAGGGAATAAAAAGGAACTAACTCAAGGCAGGAGCTTGAAGCAGGAACTAACAGAACAATGCTGCTTACTGGCTTGCCCAGCTAACTTTCTTTTTAGTTGTGAGTCTCTCCTTTGAGCCATCCCTCCAGCTCTCAGTTACCTTCTTTACGCAGCCCAGGCCCATCTTCCCAGAGATTGCACCACCCACAGTGGGCTGGGTCCTCCTATATCAATAAAAATAATGTTCCAACCCACAGAGACAGCTGACTTGAGCTTGTGGGAGCTTACAGACTCAAAACCAACAGCCAGGGAGCCTGCATGGGACCGACCCAGGCCCTCTGCATGTGGGTGACAGTTGTGTAGCTTCGTCTGTTTGTGGGACCCCTAGCAATGGGACCAGGATCTGCCCCTGGTGCATGAGCTGGCTTTTTGGAACCAACTCCCTATGGTGGGATGCCTCGTCCAACCTTGATGCAGGGGAGAGGAGCTTCCTTCAGTGATGAACACCAACGTGGAAGTGTAAGGCAGATAAACCCTTTCCTCCCCAACTTGCTTTTTGGTCTCGGTGTTTCATCACAGCAATAGAAACCCTAACTAAGCACCCTAGAGGAAAGGAGACTGCAATGTCATTCTACTCATTTTCTAGTGGCCGCAGCTGAGGGAGATGAGTGCTGACTTAAGGTTATATGGTCAGGTAGCATCCTTAGGGCAAGGAGTGCTCTTAAGTTACTGAAAAAAAAAAAAACACATTAGTACTTGGTTTATTCTTGGTTTCTGAATAAATGTGAAAGATTATAACAGAATTGGGACAACATCAAGGTGAAATTGAGTTTCAGGCCAGCCTAGATTACATAGTAAAACCTTAAAAAATTTCAGTGTATTGGGGTGGAGGGATGGTTCCACGGTTAAGAGCACTGGTTACTCTTGCAGATGACCCTAGTTCAGTTCCCAGCACCCATATGAAAGCTTACAACCATCTGTAACTCCAGTTCCAGGGGATCCAGATGTCGTCTTCTGATCTCCATGGGTACCAGGTATGCAAATAGTACACACGCATATTTGCATACAGGCAAAACACTCCTACACATAAAATAAACTAAATCTAAAATGATTTCCAGTTCACCGTAGTTGTATTACATTGGACAGATTGTGGGTTGTTATTTTTCTGTTTTGCTATTTCCTTTATGATACTGATAGGGAGTAATATGCACCCAGCAGTATGCTTTGAGAGCTGAATAAAAACTTTAGCTTAAAAGCTGTAAGTGAACTAAAGTTTTACTTAGAAATTCTGTTTGCTTGTTAAAAAAAGAAAAAAGAAAGAAAAGAAAAAGCAGCCCCTATTTCTTATCTGGGAAAAACAAACACTTGCCAGAAACTGCCTGAAAGGAAGTTTGTCCCAGCACACAAAGGTCATGCTGCAGATAACATTTCTAAGAGAAATGTTTGCTAAGAGAAAAATACTTTTACCAGCCAAGCTGTGTTATTTGCCAATGCCTATATATTTGATTGCTACCTGCCAAGTGTTTGTACGTTATTATCTACCTACGTAACTATCTGTCCCTATAAACATGCCTAACTAAATTCCCTTTACTGATTAAGGGACTTGGAGGCCACTCTCAAATGGTTCACGGAGATGGGGATGACAACCTTGATGCCTAACCTGCAAAAAGCTGTAAGAAAATGTACGGGGTGGGGGCTGCACCCTTCAACTCACAAGCCTGGTTTCTAGTCCATGGGTGAATAAAGATTTCTCCTACTTCTCCCAGGGCTGGCTGGCTTCCTGTTGGGTGAAACTTACCCTAAACAATACTGAAATTGCTTTTAAGTTTTGGAGTATTTTTTTATATATAAAGTTCTCTCTCCAAGCAGTAGCATTCAAGCTCCTGGGTATGGTCTCTCTCTTATAGACTTGTCTCGGAATGTAATCATATATAAGGAGGAGCCTTATTTCTGCGTGGCCCACAAGGCAAAGAGATGAAGGCGGTAATTGTTGAGGTTAGGAAAACACCTTGAAGGTAAGAGTGTCTGTGATTCCTCTGAAAAAATCCTTGTAAACTGCTATAATAGCATACTCTACATGAGCAAAACTCCGAACCCTTGTAAGTAGCTTGTTTACCTGAAAGCCTTTTTGTCCACGGGCCAAATATTTGAAAACACCACTCACTCAATTGGCACACCTCACCAGGGCTGATTTGTGAAACCAGCCATCTTCCTCTGTCTACACCCTTGTTTCAGCTCCTCTGCCACAGACATACAATTACTATTATTATTGCTTGATAATAACTGTAATTACTGCCTAAGACGGAAAAGACGGGGAGAAAGTAACAAATACAGAGCTGAAGACACTGCAACAGAGAAGAAAACAAAAACTGAACACCCTGAACAGAATCACTCCATCACCTCCATCTGTCGCCTCTGGAACTGAAGACAATCAGGGCTTGGGGATGGGGGTGGGGAGGGCGGGCGACTCCAGGGCAAGCGCTTCGGAAACCGAGATGCCAAGTCCTCCCGCGTTCCTAGAGAGGACCCGGAAGCGTGGAGCGGTCCCGGAAGGTGAGGTGCTGACTTACTTCCGGTCTTTGTGAGTCATTGTGTCTGTGGCGAGGCGTTTGGGAGGGCCTAGGTTGGTGTGCGGTGCCCTTCGGCCGGGTTGAGCCCGGGAGTCAGCCGTGCTTGGTTGCTCGGTGTCCCCAGGCCACTCCGGAGACTCACGGTGAGTCTCATGGCGGACTCTCGCGAGGACGGGCGGGCCGCGAGGGTGGGCCGTGTGACCACCCGGGGGGCTTGGAAAGGAACCCTGCCGGATTCCGGGGGTGCTCGAAACCCTGGGGTCAGTGGGGCACCCTTTCGTGTCATCATCTTCGTATGACGTTTCTGAGGACGAGATCACGAGTGGACGTGATCCCTGTGTCTAGATTCTTCTCCCCCTCCCTCCGTCGCCATTTGCTGTGATTGCAGGGAAAAGTGTGTGTGGTTTTCGTTTTATTGCTGTCCTTCACTCCCCAGTCCCGGGTCCTTGAGAATAGTGAGACAGATGAACGCTGCGGAAGACCTTGAGCTCTGCACACGTTCTGAGGTTCCGCCGACGTTTCCAGATCACCTGCTTTTCTGTCTCTCCACCTCCCAACACTGAGCGAAAGCGCTGGAAGCTTGACAGTGGTTAAAGACGTAGTACAAATTAACCACCGGCTCTCGGCTTTATGGGATGCTTCAAAAGCCCTTGCTGGTTTAAGCTTTTTAAATGTGCTGTCTAGAAAATAGTTTTTAGTTCACTTTGCTTGGTTGGAGTGAGTGAGATGTGAAGGGTATCTGGGAACCACACTGGGGCAGTAGGAGATTGATCAGCTTAATGACCTTGAATAAGACAATTGTCAACTGTCAGTTTTATTATCCGTAAAATTAACTACCTCTGCTCAGAAAGGCTCTTCCAAATTAAAATGAGTGAAGTTGGTCAAATGTAACTGAAAACAACAAATCATTTAACCTGACACTCCCCTTCCTTACACACACACACACACACACACACCACACACACACACTTTGATTATAGAGAGTGGCTGTTCCATGGCCCGGAACCAAAGAAAGCATTTATTGTACGGGCAGTGCTAGGCAGACTGGAGGCAGTCCATAAATCCTTGTTGAAGTATGAATTCATTGTAACCACATCAACAAGTGAAGTTGCCAGGAAAGCCGGACAAATGTGGGAAAATAGCTTTTTTACAAGGGATCTATAGTGAAGATTTATCCAGATGGTTTCTTCGGGTTTGTGTCCTCTTTGAATTACTACACAAGATCCTCACTCATTTTATTCAGTTTCACCATTTTTAAATTACAGAGATGCCTGCTAATAAATACTGTTATCTTTTGTTAATTCTCTACTTACTCTCTCAAAAATTTTTCAAGTGGTTTATACTGTATTTAAATTCAACCAGGCCAGTCCAGTGTACTAAATTATAAATCTTAGCTTTTCATTCTGCAGTGGTATTGACATTCTTTAAGTATCCTTAAAAAAAAAAAAAAGGGTCTCTCTAGCCCTGGTTGACCTTGGAATTCCAGCTACTGCCTCCGGAGTGCTGGGGTTACAGGCACTTGTCACCACACTAGGCTACCAGCTATCTTTTAAGAATAAAAGCTACACAGAGAAACCCTGTCTCGAAAAACCAAAAAAAAGGAGTAACTCTTTCATATTCAAAAACAGAGGATCATTTATTTAAACTTGCAAGACTCTGCCATAGAAGAAACACTGGATTTTGAGAAAACAACTTTTGAAATAAAATGGAGTGTGGAGCCCCGAGTCTTTTCTTGTCAGAGAGTCATTTGTTTTCCTTTGGTGAGGTCTGGTTGCTGGGCTATGATCTTTTCTGAAGGAGATGACAATGTCAGAATGTTTCTCAGAGGAACCTCGTAGGTGGTTCTGCCTCTCCCCTCTGTTCCTACCCCATTGCTAGTAAGAATACCGGAAACCAGACTGGTTAAGTAACTCACCCAACAGATGTGTGACTTCTTATTTGCAGGGGATATAATTCATTTGTTCAGCACACAGTGCCTTCACTGTTACAGTATTTCTTCCATGCTAATCTTCTAGGCAGGCTGAAAAATTGTAATCTGCGATTAAATCTCTTGAATTTACTTCTTTAATGTTTTTTGTTTTGTTTTCTAACCAGTTCTCAAATAGCCCTGTGCAGCCTCGAATTCACTATGTAGGCCAGGCTGGCCTTGCCTCCACCTCTAAAGTGCAGGGAATATAGGCATGCTCCACTACGCCTGGCTCGTTCCTGTTTTCTGTCTTGCTGTACTGAGGTTGAACCCAGGGCCGTATGTATTCTAGGCAAGTGCACTGCCGTGGAGCTGTGTCATCCAGCCCTTACATCCAGTTCATTTTTAAATAGTGAGACTTCCCCAGTGCCTGCTAAGTGCCAGAAACTTTTCTCAGAGTTTCTAAGTTAATTTGTTTAATTTAAAGAAACGTGGAATGGAAAATGAACACGCAAAAAAGTCGTAACATGGTAAATTCAATCAAATACTGTTCGACTCAAGCCAGGGCCTTAAAACTTCATGGGCTATGCCACTACAGCCCTACTTTTTTTGTACTTTGTATTTGTTTTATTCATGTTTTGTGTTTTTGATATCATTTTTTTGGCTTTTAAGATGTCTTATGTAGCCCAAGATGTCAGTGAGCTCCTGACATCTTCCCAAAGTGCTGTGATTACGTTTGTGCCGCCACACCTGGGTCTGATTTTCATTTAAGACAGGGTCTCACTAAGTTGTCCAGGCTGTCCTTGAACTCATTTTGTAATACAAATGGATCTTGGACTTTTGACCCTCCCGTCATGCATTTTCCTAAAAGAATGTTTGGGCAGGGGTTTTAGCATGCACCAGGCCTGCATTTGACCCCCAGCACTGCAAAAGTAAGAGCAATATTAATACGTGGGACTGGGGAGATGGCTCAGTTGGTAAAGTGTTTGCTGTCCAAGCATGAGGGTCTGAGGTTGGATCCCCAGCACCCATGTAAAAAGCCAGGTGAGCCGGGCGGGGGTGGCACACGCCTTTAATCCCAGCACTTGGGAGGCAGAGGCAGGCAAATCTCTGAGTTCAAGGCCAGCCTGGTATACAAAGTGAGTTCCAGGACAGGCTCCAAAGCTACACAGAGAAACCCTGTCTCGAAAAAAAACGGATGTGTGTGTGTGTGTGTGTGTGTGTGTCATGAACCTATAATCACGCCCTTGAGAAAGTGGAAACAGGATCCCCAAAAGCAAGCTGGCCAGCTAGCCTTGATGAATCAGCAAGCTCTGGGTTCAAGTGAGAGATCTTGCCTCAGGAAGGTGGAGAACAATTGAGGGATACATCCACTGTCCACCTCTGGCTTCTACACACAGGCACATCACACTCATACTGGAAAAAGAAAAACATAAATTAAAAATAGAACTTGTCCTGAGTTGTGACAGGTTTAGTTTCAGGGCCTGTTCTAGTATTTACTTGCGCTGAGAGCTTAGGTGAGTCATGTACTGTGTGTAAACTGCAGTTTTCACATTACAGAGCAAGCTGATAATCGTAGCTGTCTCATAAGACTGTTGGTATGTGGTCCAGGGAGTGCTCCGTGTATTATTTGGTACCTGCAAATGTTAGCTGTTACTCTCTCTCCTTTTGTAGTGTTGGTGAGCATCAGTGATGGACAAGATCAGTGGGCAGAGTCGTTCTGCTGAGTGGGGAAGGGTTTGTGAAGTGGGAAGGTTGATGGGAGGGGAAGCAGAAACAAAATGGAGCCCACCAACTGGGGCTGTGGAGTTTTAGGAAAAATCATCAGTAAATCAAGTAAATTATGGGTGGGTAGGGAGAAAATAGAAGTGGAGAGCCAAAGAAGCCAGAATTGAGCTTGGGCTAAACAATCAATACGAACAAAGAGTTACTTCACTCAGAGTTGTGGATGTGTCATGGATGTAGCAGGCGTGAAGCCCTGGGTTCCATCCCCAGCACTGCGTAAAACAGATATGATGACTCACACCTGTAATCCTAGCACTCAAGAAGTGGAGGCAGGAGGATTGGAAGTTAAAGGTCATCCTCAGCTACATAATGAGTTGGAGGCCAGCCAGAGCTATGTAGTATGACCCTTTCTCAAAAAATAATTCACTCAGCCGGGTGGTGGTGGCCTGTGCCTTTAATTTCAGCACTTGGGAGGCAGAGGCAGGCTGATCTCTGAGTTCCAGGACAGCCAGAGCTGTTACACAGAGAAACCCTGTCTCAAAAAACCAAAACAACAACAATTCATTCTGGTTCTGGGAGAGTCAGTGCGTTGGAAGAGGGGGAGTCAGAGGAGGTAAGGTTAGTTTTAAGGCCCCGCAGGTGAGGGCTGCTCACTGTTGAAGAGGAGGGTGGAAGGGGAACTGAAATAGCAGGGATGGTTCTCCCCACCTGTACAGCCCAACTCCCCATCTCCTTGTTTAAGCTAGACAATCAGAAGGCAGTGTGCATCTTGAAGGGTGAGTGAAACATTGACAGAGTGAAGACACTGATTGTGGCCCATGCTTGGTCCACATAACTAGAAATAAAGGGGTATACTGCTAACAGGAAGAGTGCAGTCGGGCTGGATTAACTAGAAATAAAGGGGTGTACTGCTAACAGGAAGAGTGCAGTCGGGCTGGAACAGAGGAGTAGAGTGTGTCCTAACCGTGGAGACCCTTGAAAGCTGAAATGATGTAATCAGAGACTCACAGACGGTAATTGAAGGAAGTAAGTGTCCTCAGGCAATACTACACTGACCTTTGTATGTTGTGTGTATTGGGATGGGAAGAAAACATTGCTGAACCAAAACAGCCACTGCAAGCTAGTGTGATGGCTTAGCTCAATCCTCTGGACTCACATGGTAGGTAGAAGGAGACTCTCGAAAGTTGTCCTCTGACCTCCCGTAGCTCGCTGTGGGATGTGCATGTATGAGTACACACAAATAAAATTTAAGGTTTTTTAAACCCAGTTACCTACAAAAAGTTGCATGCCTGTTCTGTTCTCGATATTTAGTATGTTATATTATTTATTTATTTATTTTAGTGGTGGGGTAGGTCTCTATTTGTGGGGTCCCAGCAGGCCCAGCCATGTTGCCCATGGTGGGGATGGACAGCCCCATACAGGGGAGCAGGTGGTGGCCCCCTCCACCAAGAAGTCAGCTTGCCCTGGCCTCTCCTTCATGGCCAAGGACAAGACCCCACTCCCCCACTTCACAGGGTTGTAGTGACACACTTTAAAAAGGGAAGGGAAAAAAAATCAAACAACAGAAACCCCTAAGGAACGGATTCTCTGCATAGAAACCTTGTTTAGTTTAAACTAGAAACAGGTGCTGTGGGCAGCTTGCTTCTTCCAAGTGGGCTTTCTGCAAGGTGAGGTTCTGTCTTCACCCGGGTTGGGATAGGAGGTCCGGGGGTGGGGGGTGGGGGGGTAGGCTCAGGTAGGGACAGTTGGGACAGGGAGTGGAGGTAGACGCTGGGTTGGGATCAAATTTTGTCCTTGTCCTTGGTGTGATGCTCGGCGCCCTTCAGTGGGGCAGCACCAGGGTCATCCTCGTCCAGGATCTGGTCGGGCTTCCGTCGCTTCTCATAAGTGAAGATGATAGTGATCAACACCAGGACCTCAGCTACAATGCCCAGGAAGGGCCAGAGGGCAGCCAGGCGGCTTCGCACACGCAGTGTGATCCTCTCCTGGACAGTGCCCTGGGGGTTGGTGGCGTTACACATGTAGGTGCCAGGGTCGCTATTCATGTCCAGGTTGCTGATGGTCAGCTCAGATCTCTCCGCTGTGGATATCACGACGTACTTGCTCTCAGAGCCATTGGTGATCAGCTGGTCTCCAGAGTCAGAGGTCTTAAACCAGGTCCACTGAGTGATAGGAGGGTGGGATGAGTCAGACTTGCAGACCAGTTTCACATTCTCTCCCTCACTGGCATGCTCCGACTTCTTTCCCACCTTGATCCGGGGTGGTCCTTCCACAAGGATGTCACCCCTGCCGGCGGGCTCGGGAAGGAAGATGCAGGAATATTCCCCAGAGCTGTCGTCTGTGTCCACCGTGTACTGCATCTGCAGGTCAGGTAGCGTGTCCTCCTGAAGTACCTTGCCACCTCTCACCCAGCGGTGGCCAACAATGTCGACGCCACTGCTGTTCAGAGAGCACGTAAGGTATGTCTTGGAGCCGTCGTCGTTGATGGAGGTTAAGATGGTGCCCGCCGCAGCGCAGGCGCCTTGGCCGCCCAGGAGCGCGAAGCCCAAAGCCAACAGCAGCGCCGCCGCCATGTTGTCTTGTCGGAGCGCGGCCCCGCGGCGGCTCTATAAGGACCAGTATGTTATATTATCACTGAAAGATAATTTTTATGTTAGTACATGTACACGATCCCATTTCTACCAAATCTAATCAGAGTATTTTTTTAAGTAAAAACCATGTAATTATAAATGCTCTCCTAGTTTAAAAGTATTGGCTCAGTATTAAGAGCGTTTCCCTAGCATGTTTTTGGGTGTTTTTTTTTTTAATAACCCCCTCCCCCCCTGCCACACACACACACACACAACACAGGGTTTCTCTGTGTAGCCCTGGCTGTCCTGGAACCGAAGAGATCCACCTACCTCTACCTCCTGATGATGAGATTAAAGGTGTGTGCCACCACTGCCCGCTCTTTTTTTTTTTTTTTTTTTAGTTACATTTATTTATTTATTTGGGTACAGACAAATCAAGTATGGGGAGGTTGAGGTCAGAGAACACCTTTCAGGAGCTCAGGTCACCAGGCTTAATGGCAACTGCCTGTACCTACTGAGCCATCCTGCTGGCCCCGGGATCCTTTAGTTTTGATGGATATGTAGAAGTGAAAACAATACTTCCAAAGACCAGTAGGTTCAGATAGAATTGCAGTCATCATACTCAGCAAGTCTGTTTTCATTTTCCATGATTGTTTAAAAACTAATCCAACTAGTGTTTATTGACTATTTCTGATAGTGTGTTACAGCAAACACTGTGGGCTTGCAAATCCTATTTTTAATAGTAGAAGAGACAAACGCAGTCGAAGTACCCTTAACCAAGTCTGATTCCTTTTTTATTTTACATTTATTGAGCAAGTGTGCGGGGTTGGGGGGTTGTTTGTGGAGTATGTGCTTGTGGAGGTCAGGACAGCTTGCAGGAATTGGTTTTCTCCTTCTATCATGTCGATACCGGGGAGGGAACTTGTGTCCTCGGGCTTGGCAATTAGGACTTTACCACAGAGCCATCTCCCCAGCCCCTCCAGTGTAAGATTGAAAGTGCTGGGGAGCATTTAAGGTTTCCAAAAGTCGCAATCAGGTCTTGCAGACTCACCAGAAAGTTGGGGCTTATTATTACTAAAGACTTCAATTCCAAGCTGGGGAGATACCTGGCTCAGCAGGTAAGTGTACTTGCCGCCAGGCCTGACCAGCTGAGCAGTCCCTAGGACAGGTGAGACAAATTCCCATTGAAATTCTTCATTGAAAGAACTAGAAAGTAGTTCCAGGTTATTCTTAAAGGTTTATTTATTTGTGTGTGCTGTTGCTCGTGTGTATGCCAGGTACGTAGACTCACCTTGTGATGTGATGCTAAAATCTAAACCCAACCCTCATGATCACACAAGGGCTCTTAACTACAGGGATATCTCTCCAGCCCTGTAGTTGCAGGTTTTTCAAGAGTGCACGCACTGAGATTCCAAATTTTAGTGCTTACTTGTTCAAATCTTAGATGGTCTTTTAATTAAAAAAAAAAACAAAAAAACCCAGAGCCTGATATCAAGGTAAAAGCTGAAAGATCAGAGACGCAGAACAGCCAGCCACTAACTAGTTCTTACCTCTATGAAATCCTCAGCCTAAAAAGAGTGAGTTCCTATTTGTTCATGCCTTATATACCTTTCTCCGCCCTGCCATCACTTCCCGGGATTAAAGGCGTGTGCCACCACTGCCTGGCTCTGTTTCCAGTGTGGCCTAGAACTCACAGAGATCCAGACAGATCTCTGCCTCCCGAGTGACAGGATTAAGGGTGTGTGCCACCACTGCCTGACCTCCATGTCTAATCTAGTGGCTGGCTCTATCCTTTGATCCTCAGGCGAGTTTATTAGGGTACACAATATATCACCACATTTACTGCTTTCACCAAGGACTCAGGTCCCATTCCCAACACCCATCTGCATCCAGTACTCTCTTCTGTCCTCCTCAGGCACCTGCACATATGTCATGCACATAAATTCATGAGGGCACACATACACACAGATAATTTTTTTCAAAAAGGATGTACATATTAAAGATGGTTTCCAGAGCTGGGCAGTGGTGGGTGCACACTTTTAATCCCAGCACTGGAGAGGCAGAGGCAGGCAGATCTCTGTGAATTCAAGGCAAGCTCCAGGACTGTTACACAGAGAAACCCAGTCTCAAAAAAAAAAAAAAAAAAAAAAAGATGATTTTTCAGGGTAATTGATAATTGGTTTTTTGGCAGTTGGGATTTCTTAACAATAGGACCCTTAATCATACTAACTAAACACTGATAATAAGATATATCCACAGCCCTGCTCACACATTTTTAAAAGCTGCCTGCTTTCCCAGTCATTGATGCTTCTTAATTTGGTGTAGGTCGGCATTGGGTGTTGCCTCTTGTGTGGCTGAGACCTTGCTCTCTTCATCGGAGCTTCAGCTGTACCATTCTTTTGTTTTTACCTCATGGATCCTCTGATTACAGTCTCCTCGTATCCTTAAAGTTGCCAGTCTCTCTTATGAAGAGAAGAGGTGAAGCCAGATAGAATAATCTGTTATTTTGCGTAACATAGCTCAGATATGCAAGGGAATGTCACGGGATCCAAAACTGAAGAAGCAAGTTGAGAGGAGAAGGTCTTCCCTTGGGATGTAAGGTACCTAATGTGACATGTTACAGCTCACCATTTAGACCAAGTGACCTCTTTGTAGGTTAAAATATGACTTAATTTATCTCACTTTTGCGGGGTGGGGGTGGGAGCTGGTTTTGGTTTTCTGAGATAGAGTTTTTCTGTATAGCCTTGGCAGTCCTGGAACTTGCTCTGTAGACCAGGCTGACCTTGAACTCAGAGATCTGCCTGTCTCTGCCTCCTGAGTGCTGGGATTAAAGGTGTACACCACCATGCCCAGTGTTTGGTTTTTGTTTTTAAGATAGCTTCCTGCTGCCCAGGCTGGTCTGGAGCTGTTCTAAGGTTGAATTCATGATTCTTGCCTCTGCCTCTCAAGTTCTCAGATTATAGGCTTCTACACCTGCCTATTCCTACAAGCCCTGTCTCCTCCTCCCCTCCCCTCCCCCTCCTTTTCCCTTTCTCCCCCTCTCCTCCTCTATCCCTTTCCTTCTGTTCTTCCTCTCCTCCCATGACCCTTTCTCTTTCTCTTTCAAAGGGGTCTTGGGTATCCTACACTGGCTCTGAACGTGCCTAAGGATGACCTTGAACTCCTGATGGTGCTAAATGCTAGGATTACAAATGTGTATGCCATACCTGGTTTATGCAGAGCTGTAGAGTGATTCCATGGCCTCATGTGTGCATGCTAGGCATGTGCTGCCACCTGTGCCAATCCCCAGCCCTCACTTTGGACATACGGATACTGTGATACTTGCTTTCTGTAGTCTGTGTGGAAGCTGCAGCCTTCGGCCCACCACAGCACTCAGAAAGTATTAAAAGGATCTAAATGGTACATCAGCAAGTCCTGTGTCTTCAAGTTTGGCTTCAGTGTCAGGGACATATCTGCTCCTGAGAATATTAAGCGTTCTAAACTCAGTTACGTGTCTATACAGATACTAATATTTTTTTGTCGGCTAGGATTGGGGGGGGTGTAGATGTACAGACTTGTTCTGTGCTTAGTCTAGCCCTTGGCACTCGGTGGCCTAGGCATTGAGAATGTCTCCATTTTGTAACCTGCTGTCTCCCTGGAAGGACATTGCTCTGACTGCAGGCAAATACCCTGAGGGTAGAGGCCACTGTTGAAGGCTTCTGTTTGAAAACCTTTATATTAGAAGTGACATCAAGGCCAGTGCAGCTCTGCTGTGATTTCTCCTTTATGTCTAGAGGCATTCTTAGTGTCTTCATGTGTGGCCTTGTATGAAGGGGTAGGAGCACAAGTCACTTTGTATGCGCGCACATGTGAGCATTCTCATGTATGTGTGGGTACATGTGGGGGCCAGAGGACAACCGTGAGTGTTGTCCCTCAATTGCTGTCGGCCTCAGTTTCTTTCTGTTGTTTTTTTTTGTTTCTGTTCTGGGTTTTTTGTTTGGTTTTGGTTTTTGTTTTTCGAGACAGGGTTTCTTTGTGTAGTCTTGACTGTCCTAGAACTCACTCTGTAGACCAGGCTTGCCTTGAACTCACAGAGATCCACCTGCCTCTGCCTCCCGAGTGCTGGGATTAAAGGTGTGCACCCCCACTATCCTGGAGCTCACCGAGAATGCTAGACAGGTAGGCCTTTGAGCCCAAGGACCCACTTTTCTCTGCTTCCAGGTCACTTTTTTTTTTTTTTTTTTTTTTTTTTTTAAGCTGAGGACTGAACCCAGCGCCTTGTGCTTGCTAGGCAAGTGCTCTACCACTGGGCTAAATCCCCAACCTAAAATGTCTGTTTTTATGTAACATTTTGTGTTTTTTAAAATCCTTTTTTTCTCACATTAGTTCATTGATTTCAGCATTCTTTTTCTTTCTTTTTTTTTTTTAAATTTATTATGTATACAGCATGTGTGATTGCATGCCAGAAGAGGGCACCAGATCTCATTACAGATGGTTGTGAGCCACCATGTGGGTGCTGGGAATTGAACTCAGGAGCTCTGGAAGAGCAGTCAGTGCTCATAACCTCTGAGCCATCTCTCCAGCCCCCTGATTTCAGCATTCTTATGGCTATTGTTGGCATGGATTTTTTGTTTTTGTTTTTGTTTTGTTGTTGTTGTTGTTGTTTTCCTAGACAGAGTTTCTCTGTGTAGTTTGGTGCCTTTCCTGGAACTCACTCTGTAGCCCAGGCTGGCCTCGAACTCACAGAGTTCATTTCAACCTTGCTCTGCCTCCCGAGTGCTGGGATTAAAGGCGTGTGCCGCCGCTGCCCCAGGTCACTTTTTTTTTTTTTTTTTTTTTTGGTTTTTCGAGACAGGGTTTCTCTGTGTAGCTTTGCGCCTTTCCTAGGACTCACTTGGTAGCCCAGGCTGGCCTTGAACTCACAGAGATCCGCCTGGCTCTGCCTCCCGAGTGCTGGGATTAAAGGCGTGCGCCACCACCGCCCGGCCCCCAGGTCACTTTTTAAAACATGTCTTACTGCTGTTCATTCGTTTTTGTTTTTTAACTTTAGGAATAGTGCAGAAACCAATAGAAAACAGTTGGCTGGGACAGAAACGCCAGCCTGATCCTGTTGGACCCCACCAGTTCCCCAAGCCTGAATGATGACTGCTGAGTCAAGGGAAGCCACGGGTCTGTCCCCACAGGCTGCACAGGAGAAGGATGGTATAGTCATCGTGAAGGTGGAAGAAGATGAGGAGGAGGACCACATGTGGGGGCAGGACTCCAGCCTGCAGGAGACGCCACCGCCCGACCCAGAGGTATTCCGCCAGCGGTTCAGGCGCTTCTGTTACCAGAACACTTTTGGGCCTCGAGAAGCTCTGAATCGACTAAAGGAACTTTGTCATCAATGGCTTCGACCCGAAGTCAACACCAAGGAACAGATCCTGGAGCTGTTGGTGCTGGAGCAGTTCCTGTCCATCCTGCCCAAAGAGCTGCAAGTCTGGCTGCAGGAGTACCGGCCGGACAGCGGAGAGGAAGCCGTGACTCTTCTGGAAGACTTGGAGCTTGATCTGTCAGGACAGCAGGTAAAAAGGGCACCTGTTGTGTGTAAGAAGGGCATAGACTTAGGAGAAGGCTCAGTGTTGGGAGTGTTTGGGGCATTTATTCTCACTCCCCTGCTCCCCTGGACTCGTTCAAAGAGTTCTGGGGACAGGCAGTATAGTTCAGTTCTAGAGTGTGTGCGTGGCATTTGTGACGCTCTGGGTTTGGTAGCTGATGATAGGAAGGAAACAAGGGGGACAAAGTGGTCTGGCTGCCTCCTTTCAGCATCCATTGGCATACTTAGAGCCTTTATTTTAATATTTCTAATTCCTATTTTAAAAGTAGCTTACCGGGCCAGGCATAGTACTTCATTCGTACAATCCTAGCACTTGAGATGCTGAAGCAGGAGGATTATGAGTTCAGGCCAACCAGAAGTTTTACCCAGAAACCATTTTCCTCCCCCCAGGTCCCAGGTCAAGTTCATGGGCCTGAGATGCTTGCCAGGGGGGTGGTGCCTCTGGATCCAGTTCAGGAGTCCTCAAGCTTTGACCATCACGAAGCTACCCGCTCTCATTTCAAGCATTCATCTCGGAAGCCTCGCCTCTTGCCATCCCGAGGTAGGAAGCTGGGTTCATGTGTAGAAGAGAAGTAAACGTTCAGGTTAGAGGTGTGGCTCAGTTGGTAGAACGCTTAGCCTGTCTTACATGAGGCACTAGGTTCCGTCGCCAACGCTGCGAAACAAGGCGTGATGGCACAGTCCTGTACTCTTTTTCTTTCTTTTTTTTTTTTTTGGTTTTTCGAGACAGGGTTTCTCTGTGTAGCTTTGCGCCTTTCCTGGAACTCACTTGGTAGCCCAGGCTGGCCTCGAACTCACAGAGATCCGCCTGTCTCTGCCTCCCAAGTGCTGGGATTAAAGGCGTGCGCCACCACCGCCCGGCACAGTCCTGTACTCTTATCCTTCTGGAGACAGAAGCAGGAGGGTCTCTGAGTTCGAGGGCAGCCTGGGGTACATAGTGAGTTCCAGGCCAGCCATGGCCACATAGTGAGACCCTGACTCAAAGGCAAAACAAAACAAGCTGGCTTGGTGCCCACTAGTGACACTCGGGACAGGGCCGCAGGAGATTGAGAATCTCAAGGTCATCCTCAACTACACAACACATTTGAGGTCAGCCCAGGTCACTGAGGGAGTGAGACCTGGCCTGATCTCCCTTTAAAAAAAAAAAGATTCTGGGGCTGGAGAGATGGCACTGACTACTCTTCCAGAGGTCCTGAGTTCAATTCCCAGCAACCACATGGTGGCTCACAACCACCTGTAATGAGATCTGCTGCCCTCTTCTGGCCTGCAGTCATACATGCTGTATACATAATAAATAAATAAATCTTTAAAAAAAAAAAGATTCCCAGCAGTGGCAGCACACACCTTTAATCCCAGCACTCAGGAGGCAGAGGCAGGCGGATCTCTGTGAGTCAAGGCCAGTTAGTTCCAGGACAGCCAAGACTGTTACACTGTGAAACCCTGCCTCAAACCTCCCCCCAACCCCCCAAAAAAAGGATGGGGAGAAGGGGACAAATAAATGGTCTGAGATGGAAGTACCTCTTTCCATGTTACCAGGTAACCCCTTAAAGAAGCATACTTGTTTGGTTGTTATGTCTTTTATTATTACAGCATAGCTCACAGACCGATCTTAGGCTGAATGTTGTTTACTAAGGAAGTAAGTGGACTATGTACCATACTCGGTGAGCATTACATTATGTGTTGAACTGTGTGCATTCCAGATGTCTAGCCAAATTCTGAGTGGAGGATATTAGAACCAATGGTGTATTATTTCCAGCCTTAATGGTTTGTTTTGAGACAGGATCTTGCTGTGTAGCCCAAGGCTGGCTTCTAACTCCCAGTCCTCCTCCCTCAGCCTCCTGAGTCCTGGGATTACACCAGGCCTGCTTCCAGCCTGAGTTGCGAAACACTTTAGTTAGTAGTTCTTAAATAACTTTGTAGGGGGTCGTAAATCTTTGTAAAGATCCTTTTTGCTTTGTTTTCCTTTCGTTTTTGTTTTGCTTTCATTTTTTGAGACAGAGTTTCTCTGTGTAGTCCTGGCTGCGAAAGATCCATTTATTTAAATATATAAACTGTTTTATAACATTCTTTCAAAGGTTACCTTTAAACTTTTCAAAGGGAAGAGAATAGGAACAATTATCTTTTTGACTGAGGAACAATGCTAGTTTAGGATTTCTGTAAAAATCTATTGCATTTGGTTGGTTCCCCAGCCCACTTTACAGAAATAGACAATATTTTTTTTATCAGAGTTTAAAATAAAGCAGGTGCATAGAATATCAGAACAATTGCCAAAGGTGTAAATATTAGGGGCTGGAGAGATGCTCAGCAGTTAGGAGATCTTGCTGCCCTCACAGAGGACCAGCGTTCATCTACCTCAGGCCACTCACAAATGCCTTTAACTTCTGCTTCAGGGGATCTGACACCCTTTTCTGGCCTCCAAGGGCACCTGAGCACTTGAACACACAGACACGCGCGCACACACACACACACACACACACACACACACACACACACACACCCTTTTCCTTTAAGTTTGTTACTGAGTTACGGAAGAGTTAAAGTACGTTCCTCACCAGGGTCTTTATTTGTGAGGTCGTTTAGAGGAGCACTATCAGAGGGTAGACTTAAAGAAGCGTTCTCTTTCCCAGGCGTCTTGGAAGGCAGCCAGCAGACATGTGCAGCTGTAAATGTTTAACTCCTCCTGTGTCGATTCCCTGCTGGGACTCTTGAGTACTCCACAGCAGATGGTTTGGGCGGTGTCTTTAGGTGTCAGCTAGGGAGGACACTCGGGATCTAAGCACCAGATTGTTGCCTCAGGTAGCTAGGGAAGTGGTTCTATAGACTGCAGCTAGAGTTATTAGTTACTAAATTGTTCTCGAATGAATTGAGACAAGGATTTATTCTCAGTTTCCTCTGCCTTGTTCATCTTCCAGTGTTTGCTAAACTCTGAGAAGGCCTAAGTGTTAGGGTCTTATTCTTGTGTGTATTTCGCCTCACAGATAGAAACAGCTAGAAGATGTAGTGGTTGAGTGGTCTGTTTCTGTGGTCCTTTGCAGTTGGTACCTCTGTCTACCAGCAACATTTCCAGATCTAATGAGGCTTGGCAAAGGATGGGGAAGTGAGGAATTTTAATGTTAAAGTTGAATTTTTTTATTCTTGTTACTCATTGCATACAGTTGATAGTCTACGCTGTGTTAACGGTTGTGTTTCATTATGTGTGTTGACCCATACCTTCCTACATTCGCATGTCTCATCAACATTTGAACAGAGTGTAGGTTTTATCAAACAGCTACTGTGGCCAAATAAGAGGGGGAGAAAGGATCAGAATGGTGGAAGTGTACTTAGAAGTGTGAAGGTCCCCTTCTTTCCCTCAGTGTTCCTGTGGTCATGAAGACGTGTTGTTCACAAGTGTAGGCAGAAAGGGGAGTCTAGTGCCCTGGTGCTATTCTTGTGCTGGAAGAAAATACAAGCCTTGAAGCTACTGACTAAAGCTGAGAATAGGAACCTGGGCTTTAGACTGAACCTACCATTGTAAACCAAATGGCGTTACATAGTCATTACCCTCTTCAGGGCTTCATTTTCTTCTTTTAAAGTTTGGACCTGGTGATTTTAAGGACGCTTTTATGAGCTCCGTCTCTGGGAAGCTGAAGTCTTGCTTCCTATCAACTGTATCCTGTGGCGCTAGCCTTTTAGTAGCTGAACATCAGACAGTGATATGCTGTATATCACAGGTATAAGAAGAATGTTGGGGCTCATCACTGAGGGAGGCTCAGGGAAGAGCTGTTTTACTCACAGCCCCTTTCTCCTCCTCAGCTCTCCCTGCCACCCATGTTCCTGCCCCTCATCATGAGGGGAATCCCAGAGACCAGGCGATGGCATCTGCACTATTGACCGCAGATTCCCAGGTGAGCCATGGGCCCCTCTTCCTTCCTGAGACCCTGTATCTGCCCCTTTCTGGAGCATCTCTCATGAGCCTCTACCAGGTCACTTGGTGCCCAGCCCAGAGAAAAGCCCTAGACCCCTCAATGTTAGTGTCCTTCCACCATAACCCCTTCAGTCCACCAGGGTCTGGCCATGTGTTCTCTCCTAGTGTCCCACAGTCCTGCCATCAGCTCTATCCCTGACCTCAGGTTTGCTGAGCATGGGGATCTCCTATTATTTCAGGCAATGGTGAAGATCGAGGATATGGCCGTGTCCCTCATCCTGGAGGAGTGGGGATGTCAGAACCTGGCTCGGAGGAATCTCAATAGGGACAGCAGGCAGGAGAATTTGGGGAATGTGTTTTCCCAGGGTAAGACTGATGCAGAATTCCTGTCTGCTAAGATTGTTTTGCTTCTGTGTTGGTTAGTAAGGGATAACATTTGTGTTTGTTGACTTCCAAAGGCGTGGTACTCCAACTCCCTAGAGCCTTGAGGTTTGTTACCTCTAGGTAATCCTGCTCTTTGAAATCAGGAATGAACCCTTCTGCTCTGAGGCTCAGTTCCCTGGGAGGATTCTTTCTGCTCTGGTGCTTCAGCTCGCCTCTGTCAGGGGAATCTCCTCCTACTAGAGGTAGCCAGGCAAACTGACCACCAGTCCAGCTCCAGCCCATTTTTACCATGTTCCTAAACTTACCAAGACATCCACCCTCCCTGGATGTCTGCCTTTTTCTGTTCTATAGAGATTACCCAGTATCCTTGTTGTGATGCTCGAGCCTGGCCCTTAGCCCTCCCTTAGGATCAGGTTCCCAGGTCCGAACCCGAAGATGATCTTCTATGAAGAACTCTTGGTGCTGAATGTAAGAGGGGAGTGATTCAGGGGCATCAGATAGATAAAATGGCCCACCCAGCTGACAGCTGTTGCACGGGCCTCTCCTAGATCTCAAGCCCTAGGACACAGTGCCCAGAAGCCCAAAGGAGATCTCATAGCAAGAACTCCACCTTGGGTGGGCAGAGGGAGGATAAGCAAAGTGGGTGTGGAGAAAGGGCTTTACTGGAGCTCAGGTTTGCTTTGGAAACCGGTGTAAAGGGGAGGGTGGTTTTTAGGTACCTGCTCTTTATACTGAAGAGAAATTAAGAACTGGTTGGTCTTTGTTTATAAACTATCACTGCTAGAACTGTTGAAGGAAAACAAAAGGAACTCTCTTGAGAACTGTCCAGCTAGTCAGGGACCTTTGCCTGGATTCAAAAGAGGTAGACCAGCTTTCTCTTTTCTGCGCTTGACTCAGTGATTATGGTGATTTCATCAGTAAGTCAAAGATTAGGTATTACCAGTTCCTCTAGTCATAGCATTCAGGAGCCTTTTGGAATGGTGCAGACCCTCTTGGAGTCTTCGCTTAAAAGCAGAGTGGCGGGCCAGTGGGATGGTTCAGTAGGGAAAGGACACTTGTCATACCTAACAGCCTGAGTTCAGCCCCAGGACCCACATATTGAAAGGAGGGAACTGAGTCTCACAGGTTGTATTCTGACCTCCACACATAGGTCATGGTTCTCACACATACGCTAAATACTAAACAAACAAACAAACAAATAAATAAATAGATGCTTTTAAGAATTGTTTAGGGGCTGGAGAAGTGGCTCAGCAGTGAAGAGCACTGGCTGCTCTTCCAGAGGACCCATGTTCAATTCCCAACAGCCACATGATAGCTCACAACCATCTGTAACTCCAGATCCAAGAGATCTAAGACCTTCTTCTGACCTCTGCAGGTACCAGGCATGCACATGGTACATAGACATATGCATGCAGGCAAAACACACACACACACACACACACACACACACACACACACACACACACACACACACACTAATTGTTGGTTGTTTTTTTTAAACAGTGATACATGGGATCTAGTAGTGTGGAATAAAAATTAAACTTAAGTATTTTAATACGCTGGCTGCTAAAATACAGAGATTAACTCTACACTGTAAATTCTGTTTTCTGGTTCTTCTGATTACAGTCTCAGGAGTTGTTTCTTTCCTGTCAGCCTTAGCTGTCAGTTGGTAAAGATTTTAGCTATTTTGGTAATGAATCCCCAGATAGCTCCTTCATCCCTTCTCGTTCCAGGAGCTCAGATAGCTCTGTGCTGTTCTTCCTGGTGGAGAAAAACTGCTTGCTGTGTCAAGGGGCCCTATAATCTAACCATCTCCTTGTTGATAAAGTGTGGTGGAGCTGAGGAGTGTCTGCTTGGCCTTCCCTCTGCCAACACCACTGACCAGTTCTTCAGAACGACTTGACTTGCCTGTTCTCTTTTTGTAAGACTTACAAATATTTGCTCGAAATCTCACTTTATTTCTTATTATTGTATTTTATTTTTGAGACAAGGTCTCAAGGCTGGCCTGGAACTCACAGGGATCTGCCTGCCTCTTCTTCTCTGGTGCTGGGATTAAGTTTACAATGTGACTTCTTTTTTTTTTTTTTCTTGACACAGAATCTCTATGTAACCCTGGCTGTCCTGGAACTCTATAGAAAAGACTGGCCTTGAACTCACAGAGATCTACCTGCCTCTGCCTCCAGAGTGCTGTGATTACAGGCGTGTGCCACCACGGCCAGCTGTGACTGGCTAAATATGTTTTCCTTCAAATTAGTTACAGATGGCCGTATGATATAACAACCTGTGAAGCTTCTCAATTCCTTCCTTATCCTTCCTTAACTTTCTTTGTTCTCCTCACCACGCCATGCCTGTTTATTCACACCCTTTACATCCTTTTCACTCTTTTTTTTTTTCTTTTTCCCTTTGAGATGGGTTTTGCTATGTAACCCAAACTGGTATGTAACTTTTTTTTTTTTTCTTTTTCCCTTTGAGATGGGTTTTGCTATGTAACTGGTCACTGGTAATTCTCCTGCCTCAGCTTAGTGAATGCTGGATGTGCACCACTATGCCTGGCCTTCTTTGTACTCTTTACTAATACTATGATTTTCCACCTCCATCCCAGCTCTGTAACCCATTGTCACTAACGTTTTCCCTTTTCCTACTTTTGTCTTTAATGCTGTGAAGTCATTTCCCAGGTATATGGAAGTTTCTTAGAAAATAATGTCACTGTATTACTACCCGTACTCAGAAGAAAATGGTCCTATTCATATTTTCTATTTATCATGTCAGGTTCTGAAAACAGGAATGGGAATGAGTCAACCTCAAAGGCTGACGTCAAAGAAGATTCCACCTTACGTGGGGAGACAGCAGGAAGATTCCAGAAAGAATTTGGAGAGAAACGTGAACAGCAGAGCAGAGTAGTTGAAAGGCAGCAGAGAAACCCTGAAGAAAAAACTGGCAAAGAGAAGAAAGAGCCTGGGCCACCTACAGCCAAGGAAAAGAAGCCCGCTGCAGGAGAGAGGGGCCCAAGGGAGAAGGGCAAAGGTCTGGGAAGAAGCTTCAGCCTGAGTGCAAACTTTAATAACACCCCCGAAGAGCTTCCATCGGGAGCAAAGACTCATAGGTGTGATGAGTGTGGGAAATGCTTCACAAGAAGCTCCAGCCTTATCCGCCATAAAATCATCCACACTGGAGAGAAGCCCTACGAATGTAATGAGTGTGGGAAAGCCTTCAGTCTCAATTCAAACCTTGTCCTACATCAGCGAATCCACACAGGAGAGAAACCTCATGAATGTAACGAGTGTGGCAAAGCCTTCAGTCATAGCTCAAATCTCATCCTGCACCAGCGCATCCACTCTGGAGAGAAACCCTACGAATGTAATGAGTGTGGCAAAGCCTTCAGCCAGAGCTCAGACCTCACGAAGCACCAGAGAATCCACACGGGGGAGAAGCCCTATGAATGTAGTGAATGTGGAAAAGCTTTCAACCGAAACTCATACCTTATTTTGCACCGGAGAATTCACACTCGAGAAAAGCCCTACAAGTGCACTAAGTGTGGTAAGGCCTTCACCCGGAGCTCAACCCTCACGCTGCACCATAGAATCCATGCCAGAGAGAGAGCCTCAGAATACAGCCCAGCCTCTCTGGATGCCTTTGGAGCATTCCTGAAAAGTTGTGTGTAAAGCAATAGCATGTCATCAAACCACTTCCCCGCTTTGTTTCTAAAATTATGTCAGACATATATGGCCATCAAGGGAAATGTAATAACACCATCAAATTGTTTGAGAAGTCACACGTAAGGATCCTTAAGAGTTACATCGACAGTGTTCTGCCTTCAGGTGGTCTATAGGCATGTAATTCTTAGAGTCCTTGCAAGGGAGAGCTGGTCCTACGATATCCTTCAAAATATTTCCACTCGCGATAAAAGCACACACAGTGAAATGCCAAGCTTTCCAGTAATGGGTATACCAATCAAGACTAGCTCTGTGAGTATTCCACTGAAGTTAAGAAGCCACGTGCTGCCAACAAGGCCTACTTGGACAACCTGTATTTCTTAATGAAGAGAGACAGTTAATACAAAAACTACATCGGGACATGCTGCTCGAGCAAGTTATATATCCAGAAAGTTGTCTATCTGATCACTGGTAACCTGCCAAAGCTATAGAAATCTAGGACTTTGCTGATCAGAATCAAACCAAAGATTTCTATCTCTCTGAAAGAGAGGGTATATGCACCAGTTTGTAGTTCTACGGACTGTAACAAATGTGGGTGTCTCTGCCATCGTTGGCGAGGTCAGGCCTACTGAAATAGCAACAATTGAAGATGCTTCTCTCCCTCTTCAATGTCCCTAAAGCATTCTAGCACTCCTAAATGCACTCTCCACAAGTTGGCACTTGATTATATACTGTCTTTTAATCCTTCATCGTTCAGTATACGGAAGCTTTTATTACCCCTCTCCCCCCAAAAAAAGAAAAGATGCTTCAGTTGTCAAGAAATACAGTTATGTCCTGACAGCACAGCACTGGATGTATACTAAACACACACAAGGCACTCCTTATGACAGACTTCCAACAGGACTGTCGTATTTGTGATAGAGCCTGTGAATCGTGAGTACCTGAAGTACGGTACCTTCAGAGCTCTAGGCCGTGCTCTAACTTATTCTAGGGACAATGTAATTTTTGTCCTAAGTATAAGCAAAAGCTTGTTTAGCTGCCTGCAGAGACTCTGTAAACATGGATCAGTAAGTAAATACCACAGAATGTCAAAAAATGACTTTGGTCATCCACTTACAGAAGAAAAATATGAACACTAACTATAAAGTTTTTGTTTGTTTGTGTGACATCATTCCACTCAAAGCTCTTATTCTTGGCCAGAATTCTTCTCGGTCAGCTGCTGAGTAGTTGTCTTTTGAGTATTTGCTGAGTTGTTCAAAATTTAGCTAAAGCTCTTCAAAAGATGTGATGGGTTTTTGTTGTTATTGTCCTTTTGTTTGTTTTTGTTTTTAATTCTCAGAAAAAGGGAAAGCTAAAGGGAGCATTTTTTCCACATTTGAGCAGAGACTTGTAGAAGTATCTGTCATTAGCTGGCAGTAGCTGAAGATGTCCTCTTGCTCTGGGACTTCCACCACCACACTGTGGTATGGTTGGTTGTGTCATTGTGTTTAATAGCACACGGCGTCTTTTTTAATCTCTCCTGAAAGACTGACGTGAGTTTGGGGGACTTTAGCCTTTCCTATATCTCTGCAGGTGGCTTCCCAGAAGCTCTTGATGGAGACTTAACACGTACAGGAGACCCAAGTCTGGACTACGTAGGTGTCGGGGGCTTGAACAGACCACTCTGTTAATGAGAGCATGAAAGTGTGGAGAGCCCTGCAGAGCCCTAGAAACATAAGCTAAAGATAAACTTGAAGACTATTGACATGAACACCCCACGAACGGTTTGAGATTTCCCCTCAAGAAACAATGAAAATCATCTTGCATTAACCAGCATCAAAAGTCCGTGAGACGCAATAGCAGGTCTCATCAGGTTGGTGCCTGTGTGGCCTCAGTTTCAGGTCAAACTAGAATCCTACAAGCAATCATGATCTGGTCCCTCTTTGACTTTCTTAGACCAGTCACACGTGAGTGACAGTGTCTAAGCTGTTTGCTCAGAGCTGCCTGTGAGTGTTTGTGTCCACCTAACCGAAAAGCAGCAGAGACGCTCCAAAGGCTACACCGGTTCACCTGGAGTGAGGTGGAGCTGGAGATGCTTTAAGGCTCTTACAAAAGGAATGAATCACGTGCACTTGTGAGAACTCTGACTTGCTAAAAAGCAACTGAAATAAGGTTCAGGACCCTGGGAGCCCATCCAGTCACTGGCTTTGATCCCAAGAAAGGACTTTGGTCATCTCCCTGTTGGCTGCTTATACACAGATGTACACAACTACATGCTGACATACTTCAGCCGGCACTCCAGGGCTTTGGTTTTAAATGAAATTAAGACAGGTCTGTGCCCCCCCACCCACCCCTCATTTGGTTCCCGTTTTATTGGGACATGTTGCTATTAGATAGTCACTGGAGTGGCTTCAGATCTTCCACAGATGCACTCCTGGAGGCAGCCATCGGAAGATGTGTTTTACTTACAAAGCAGGTTATAGGTGGTTGTCAAAATGTCTTAGATGTTCGGCACGGTATCACTGCATCATGGTCCAAAAGGCTGACATCTGTAGTGCTCAGGATGGCTGTTACCAGTTAAGTGCTTACTAGTTAATCATTAGCATGCTAATGTTGACCTGAGGGGACTTTTTTGAAGACTTTTTACCTGAAATTTAACCTTATGACAAAAGTCAAATTCTTCAAGTTGTGGACTTTCTACTTCAGCCTGGCAGGCAAGGCTAAGCATAGATGTGTGAGACAACTTGATATGTAAAGCACTTGATATTAAAGGCATAAACATGAGACTGCTAACTGTGTGTAAAGAGACTGACATGTTTAATATGGGGACAGTCCACACCTTATATACATCAGAAAATTGATTCCAGAATGGGACCTAGTCTGAGTGTGATGTCTGCAAAGCTTACACTGTAAATAAACTCTTAATGTCTGTGAGGCCAACTTCATAGTACTCATTGCTTTGGACGTGAAATTCCCTTGGTCTGTTCCAGTCATGCAGTAAGTTCCAGAAACTGCCAAGAGAGCTCAGTCTTAACTCCAGAGGATCCACAGGAGGAAACAAGTATGGGGAAATGCTAAAGAACTAGTAAAAATGTACAACTTCTTACAGAAATTGTTAACTTGGGTACCTCGATATATTTTGTAAGGCCATAATGTCAGTGTGTTTTTGTACCTCACCCCTCCTGTCTTTTTTTTTTTTTTGAGAGTTTCTCTGTGTAGCTTTGGAGCCTGTCCTGGAACTTGCTCTGTAGCCCAGGCTGGCCTGTCATTCTTTATAGTCCTTGTAAACCTGTTCGAATCTGTTGAACAGAACGGATCACCGAAGAGAAAAGTGAAGTTTTGGAATAATTAAGAAGCTGGTGTGGTTGTAAACATAATTAGTTCACAGAATTAGGCGTGGGGAGAAAACTTCTCAGGCTGGTGCTTGTTGAGTTTGTGAGAAGAGATCAGTAGAACACGAAGTGGAGCAGCTTCTGTAAATGCCCCTTCCAAGCTGCCTGGTCTATACCAATCAAAGGGAATGGGTGGCTTCTGGCTTGGCGGTGGGCAGAGGGCCTTCTCCATTGTTAATATATTTGAGGGGACGTACACTCAGCAGAGGATAGGAAGTATACAGAACAGCTAGCCTGCCCAGATTCTGTGAACCATAGTACCACAGTTCTGTTTTCCCTCTCATAACCCTCTGTTCTTAGACACGTGGAGACTTGGCCCACAGGAAGGGCTGTTTTCCAGGAAACACACTGGGTCTTGGTGGGGAGGTGGGGGCTAGCTATCTCAAGAGTTTGAGAAGCATTGGGAGATTTGCTTTAACTCTACTGCAAGGCCTGTCCTTGCTCCCATTCTCTGGCACATTTATGCTTAGGAGACTGAAAATTCATAGCTGTGAATATTTATTGGTTTAAGTTTTTAATCCTAGAATTGTCAACTTTATTTCCAATAGGTATGCTGATCTGTTTATCAAAAGGGAATTTAATCAGGTTCACCTTGCCATCCTTGTGGAAGGCTAATTTTGTCACTTGCAGTGACAAAGCTGGAACACTCAATACAGCAAGCTTGCCAGGAGAGCCCTTTTCTGCGTCCACTCTCAGAAGTGTGCATGAGAGGGCTGGGGGTGTGGTTCCATCCCCAGGATTTCATCTAAAAGATGTGTCGGCGGCACTGTAATCCTAGCACGTGGGAGGTAAAGGCAAGAGGATCGGAGTTTGAGACCAGCCTAAACTGCAGGAGATCCTATCAAAAAATATAAGTATGTGTGTATATCTATAAGGGAGCCAAGCGTAGTGGTACAGGCCTGTAATCCCAGCACTCAGGAGGCTGAGACAGATCACAAATTCACAGCCAGCCTGTGTCCACAGAAATAGGAATATGTTGGAATTCCCTATTAGAGAAGCAAAGGTCTGTGCATTGAATGAAATATAGAACCAGAGAGGCAAACTTAAATGGTATAAATAGATCACTTCATAGAAGTTAGGGTAGATTTTTATTTCAGCTACAACTAGAGACAATGAGCATTGTTGGAAAGTTTTTCTAACATAGATCTACGCTTTGCTCTTCGTATGGAAATACTACTGTACATTTTAAAGCAGTTGCTTATTTTGCTATTCAGATTTTGTATTATGTCTGATAATACTTGTTTTGCTTTTCAAAACTTTGTAAAACAAACTTGAAGTTATAGGTAAGGTAAGCCATCTCTAACACTGCAGGTCAAACATAAGCTTGGGAAGTCCTTTTGCCATTCCATGATAACTAACGTCTTCATATGAGAACTTCGTTTCCTGTTGTCTGGTTCTCTTTCCTAGTTGGTCCCACTGATCCCATGCTTTTCTCTAATATTCTAAACAGCAGAATGGAGAGAATGAAGATTAGCCAGCTCTGAACCGTGGTCCCAATGGAAAAAAACGGAATCATGGTCTGCTGTGATTTTTGAGGTCTGGTTTTTTGGGGTTTTGTTTGTTGGTTGTTATTGGAGGTTTCGACACACCCCCTTCCAAAAAAACTGACTCAACTTCAAATTACACGGCCCTTAGCCAAGTTAATTGGTCTTTAAAATGGTTTCAGTTCACAAGCACTCGCTAAGTAAATGTGGTCCAGTGTTCAAAGATAGAAAGAATGAGATTTGTGAAAGGTTGGAAGAGGCTGGACCAAAACTTGTATTTCATTCCAGTTTGAGATTGGGGTTAAATCCTTTTGGTCCACAAAAGGGGGACCAGTCACACTGAGTCTCACTTATCCTGTAGTCTCTGGACAAAATTAGATGTGTTACAAAAGAACGGCTAAGAACATTCCAATAGCCTCATGATCTGCTAAGAAAATACGGAGGGCAGAAAGACATCTCTGGTGGGGGATGGGGTGCTTCCTCACCACCTCCTCGTCTTAACTGGTAACAGCTTGAAGTTGCCAGTCTGCCCTAGCTGGACTAGAGTGTAAGACTTAGGTAGACTTCCTTGGTGAGTGGTATGGCTCAGTAAAGAACATTTACTTAGAGTGTCCCCTGAGGGTGAGTGGCCCCAGGATGTGGTGCAGCACTTGCATGGAATTCCCTAGTGAGAGGTGGGGCATGGTTAAGCAGAGCACTTGCTAGAATACCCCAGTAATGGGCTATGGTGTGACTCAGGAGTAGAGCAATTGCCTACCATATGCAAGGCCCTGGATGCAGTCTCCAGCATTGTCCCTGCCCAAAAGAAATGCTTCTGCTGGTAGTGAGGATTACCAGTTTATTGCAACTTGTGGGGTATGGGTGGGAGGAAGATAGTGATTAAACAGAAAAATCTTGTCCTGAGAATATGAGCGTTAAGGGTTAGGGTGGTTATGCAAGCAAAAACAATTATTTTGAGTGTATTTTTATAAACTTTTAGTTAAAGATTGTTATAACCAGGTCAACATGCTAAGCATAAATCTATAGTTAACTCAGGCACTGTCTTTTTGTTTAGAGGCTAGATAAACGATCCTGTTTTGTTCATTCCCAGCTTATATTAGCATCAATTAGACCCAAAGAACAAACTTTGTATGTCAGCAGGATTAAATCATTGCTGTTAAAAACTGGATTTTTTTATTTGACCAGCCTCTGAAGAGTCCAGATGCTTAGTAGATGTTCAATAAATACTTTTAAATGGAATTTGTTTTAAATCCTCATTCATATTTCTATAAAGGCTCCTTTTGCTAAATAATGGGATTTAGAAGAACAACGGGTCTTTTGAATTTGTTTCTATGTTTCCCTTAAAGCTAAAGAACTCTTTCAAAAATAAGCTGAAACATTGGTTGAGAGCTAAAGTTTCAAAAGAGAAACGGAAAGCTGGGCATCTAGTGAGATTGGTAGAGTGCTTGCCTTAACTCCAAGGTGCAACCCCTCTACCACCTAAACCAGGTAAGGTGGCACACACCTGTGATCTGAACACTGGGACAACAGAGGCAAGAGCATCAGGAATTCAAGGTCATCTTTGGCTATATGGTAAGTTTGAGGCCAGCCTGGGCTATGTGAGATCCTGGAAGAAGAAGAGGAAAGAGAGAGAGTGCACTTGATAACAGTCAGTGGTCCACTTTAGGAGACAAGTGAGGTCTGTTGAGATGTTAAAGTAGTAAGGGTGGGGGTGGGGGTGGGGGATGAGATATGTAGCAAGTGTTCTGTTGTCTCCTGGGTCTTAGTGAAATAAGTTCCCAGCAGGCAGTACTGGTGATTGTTTTTGTGTATAGATGTTTTCGTTTTGTCATCCTTTGGTTATATTCAAGTTATGGTTTCAGGGCTGGGGAGATAGCTCAATCAGTCTAGACCTGAGTGAATACCAGAACTCAAGCAAAGAAGGGCTGGGTTGGGGAGGTAGGAACAGGTAGATTCTAGGGTTAATTGGCCAGCCAGCCTAGCTTACTTGGTTAGTTCCAACCAAGATAGAGACCCATTGTCAAAAGCAAAAAAGGTGGACAGCTTCTGAGAAATGATGCCCACGGTGGTCCCCTGGCATCAGCAAGCACAAATGTGTATGTACACATATCCAAATGCATGGTGGTGCACTGAATCCCAGCACCCTCGGAGGCAGAAACGGGAGGATCATTGCAAATTGAAGCGCAGCCTAGTCTTCAGAATAGGTTCCAGGTCAGACAGTGAGACCATCTCAAACTCCAAAGAGGAACCTCCTACTTAGAACACTTCTGACATCAAATGTCAGTTAGGATGGTGGTCGGTTGGTTTGGTTTCATGGTTCTCTGGATACCTATGACTGAATGTCCTGCAAGTCAATTCCCACCCTAACTGAAGTTAGTGCAGACTCCACAGGTTAAGGGACTTAGTCCCACAAAACTGTCCTCACCTCAAATGCCAGGAGTCTCCAGCTGCCACCTGAACTTCTGGCTAACTGTGAATCAGTGGTTTTCACAGCCTCTACCTCTTTATTAGAAAGGATAGATAGTGGCCAGAGAGATAGCTCATTGCAATGGCTGTTCTTCCAGAGGACCCAGGTCCAATTCCCAGCACCCACATGGTGGCTCACAACCATCTATAACTCCAGTCTCGAGGATTCCAACACCCTTTTCTGGCCTCTAACACGTTAGGCAAAACACACATAAAAATAAAGCATTTAAAAAAATAAAAGGATAAATATCTTAATTACTTTTCTATTGCTGTGAAGAGGCACCATGACCACAAGCAACTTGGGAAGGAAAGGATTTGTTTGGCATACATATCCTGAATCACACAGTCCATTTGAGGGAAGCCAAGGCAGGAACCAGGAGGCAGGAGAGGCCATGAAGAGTATTGTTTACAGGCTTGCTCAGCCTGTTTTCTTATGGAACCCAGGACCTCAAGCCCAGGGTTGGACTCACCCACAATAGGGCTGGGCTCTTTTCCCCCATCAATCATGAATTAAGAAAATGCACTACAGGGTTGCCTACAGCTAGATCTTATGGAAGCATTTTCTCACTTGGGGTTCCCTCCTCCCAGTTGACTCTCTAGCTTGGGTCAAATTGACATAAAAACTAACCAGCACCATAGTGAACAAGCCAGGTGAAGACATGCGTGGGGCAAGGTAGAAGGTGGGCTGCCATGCTTCTCTGAGCAAGTCTTCCAGCACCTGTATCCACCACTGACCATCTGCTGGGCATGGTGGAACAGGCCTTTAAATTCCCGAACTCGGGAGGCAGAGGCAAGCGGATCTCTGTGAGTTCAAGGCCAGCTTGGTGTACAAAGAGAGTTCCAGGACAGCCAGGGCTGTTACACAGAGAAACTGTCTTGGGAAAAAAGAAAAACAAGGATCTTAGGGATCACCACGAATACTGGGTGTGATGGAGCGTACCTGTAATCCCAGCACTCAGAGGCTTAGCAGGAGGATTGTGAGTTGAAGGCACTACATTCCGAGAGCCTGGTGGGTGTGGAGATGGATGGGTGGAAGGGAAGGGAAGGCAGGAGGGGAGTGGGGGAGAAAAGAATAGCTTGGGAGGGAGGGACAGAGGGAGAGAAGGAGGGGTGAGGGGAGAACCAACCTTGAAAGAACAGGAAGGAGTCAGGAACCGCAGTGAAACTGCTGAGATTTCCCCTGCTGGATTTCTGTGACACACAAATGGGAATCCATCTTTGTTGAATCAATCTCTGTAGAAAACAAAATGGAATGGTGTAGAGAAAGGACAGTGAAGAGTACAAGTCTCCAAGCCATCCACATTTTAAATCTTTTTTAAAATTACATTTATTATTTATTTATTTATTTATTTATTTATTTATTTATTTATTTATTTATTGTGTGTGTGTGTGTGTGTGTGTGTGTGTGTGTGTGTGTGTGTGTGTGTGTACACATGCCACATGTTGGCTCTCTCCTTCCAGTATGTGGGTCCGAAGGATTGAACTCAAACCCTCAGGCTTGGTGGTAAGTGCCTTTGCCTGCTAAACCATCTCTACAGCCCACATTTTACATTTTATACTCCAAGGTTTAGAGGCAGTTTCATGACATGATCATGGAATGCAGTAGGGTATTTTTAGGGTGATTTTGATTTTGCAAACATGAACGTGAATGTGGTGTGTGTAAATGATATGCAGTGCATGCACTCAGAGACCAGACAAGGACATCAGGTGTCCTGCTCTGCTGCTCTCCACCTTATTCCCTTGAGATAGTCTTTCACTGAACCTGGTTACAGACTAGTATGTGGCCATTGATGGCTTTAATATGGGTGCTGGGGATTCACACTCTGGTCCTCACACTTCTGTGGCGAATGATTTTACCCACTAAACCACAACCACAGCCCCTTCTCAGGCATTTTAAAGCCCTACCAAGAAGGCTGACTAGTCGGGAGTGACGGTGCAGGCCTCTCATCCCAGGATTCCTAAAACTAAGGCAGAAGGCTGACTACATGTTGAGACCCCATCTCAAAACAACAAAAACTATACATTTTGTGACATAAAAGGAAAGCATAGTTTTGCCTGACCTGAAGGACTTGCAACTAAGGAACTTTCTTCCAGATTAGTGTAATAGTATATCATGATTGTCAGTTCCTACAGGGTTTAAAATTACTATGGAAACAAATCTCTGGGCATGTTGGTGAGGGATTATCTAGATTAGATTCATTGAAATGGGACTACCCACTGAAAGGTTATATGGTGCTCACTTCGGCAGCACATACACTAAAATTGGAATGATACAGAGAAGATTAGCATGGCCCCTGCACAAGGATGACACACAAATTCGTGAAGCCTTCCATATTTAAAAGAAAGAAAAAGAAAAAAGAAAAGAAAAATGAAAGGGTATATGGCACTGGTTTGGTCGGCGGCAGAAGAGTCACGAGCCATGGTTACCAGAGTTAGAATGGGCTTTATTAGAGAGAAGAGGGGATAGGACACAGAGAGAGAGATGCAGAGAAAGAGAGAGAGAGAGAGAGTAAGCGTGGGGGTGCATGTCCGGTTTTTAGGCTGGGAAGAAGTCGCCCGCTGATGACATAATAAGGCGCCCATCGAGACCCCTGAGCTGGGGTATACAGAATCCTTACACCCACTCTAAATGTGGGCAGTTCCTTCTATAGGCTGGAGTCACATGCTGAATAAAGAGGAGAGAGTGAACTGCGCGCCTTCTCTGTTTCTCAATTGTGGATTCAGTGTGACCACTGCCTCAGTCTGCCTTCATGCCTTCACCATGGTAGACTACACCCTCAGATTGTGAGCCATTAAAACCCTTCCTACCTTTCTTAAGTTGTTTTCGTCAACAGCTAATTCAAACAGTCAGCCCTTGGCCAAGGGAACAGAAGCAAATGGTGGCTGTAGCAAGAATAAGGACATGTCGTGAGAGGTTGGCCTGAGGGTACCCATGACAACATGTTCAGTCAGCCACATATTTGGCTCTTCTTCCTTATCACTGACTGCATCTGTAATGATTTGTTCACAAGCATGATAAGATCTGTGTGTGTGTGTGTGTGTGTGTGCGCGCGTGCATGTACACACTCGCACATACAAATGACAACACATAAGCCATGCTTCAGTGTTGAGGTTCAGGGGCAGATATTGGTCCTTGCCTTCCGTAGACACGGGACCTCTTTTTTAATTTCCCACCACACACATCAGGCTACCTGGCTAGAAAACTTTGAGGGATTCTCCTGTCTCCACCTCAGCCCATCTATGTAGGAGTGCTGGGATTACAGAGATGTGTGTGACTGCATCTGACTTTCACATGAATTCGGTGTTGTGGAATATTACTTTAACTATGTGAAGATGTGTTACATTTGTTTATGTTGCAGAATATTACTTTAAATTTGTATGCCGGGTGGTGGTGGCGCACGCCTTTAATCCCAGCACTCGGGAGGCAGAGCCAGGCAGATCTCTGTGAGTTCGAGGCCAGCCTGGTCTACAGAGTGAGTTCCAAGAAAGGCGCAAAGCTACACAGAGAAACCCTGTCTCAAAAAAAAAAAAAAAAAAAAAAGTAAAAGGTGTGTTACATTTTGCTTATGCTGTATTTGTTTAATTATGTAAAGGTGTGTTACTGTGTCACCTTGCCTGCCTAAGGCACCTGAGTGGTCTAATAAAAAGCTGAATGGCCAATAGCTAGGCAGTAGAGGGATAGACAGGGCTGGCAGGCAGAGAGAATAAGTTGTAGGAGGAATCTAGGCTCAGGAGAGAATGAGGGAGAAAGAGAAGGAGACCCCCAGGGCAAGCCAGCCAACCAGGCAGCCACCAGACAGACAGATATGGAGGAAACATGAAAGTAGGACCTACAGAATGAAAGAAAGGTTAAAAGCCCTGAGGCAAAACATAGATGAAGAGAAACAGGTTAAATTAAGTTAGAAGAGCTCATGGGAAATCATAAGATAAGGTTAAGCATTCATAATTGATAAGAAGTCTCCATGCCTTGATTTGGGAGCTGGTTGGTGGTCCAAGAAAGCCTGTTACAGTTCTGGATATCTGAACTCAGTGGTGATTTGAATGAGATGTCCCCCATAGTCTTGGGCATTTGAATACTTTGTTCCTAGTTGATGGTAATGCTTAGGAAGGCTTAGGAGGTGTGGCCTTGCTGGAAAAGGTGCAAAAGCCATTTGCATTGTCTTTCGGGCTGCAAGAATATATCATAGAGATTCAGCTGTGTATTAAAGCTATACCTTAAAAAATAAATAAATAAATAAAGCTATACCTTGAAGGCCAAGAGTCTGTCAAAAGGCAAGCCATTTATTATGAATATTTGTTGCTATCCAGCCTTTAATATTCCAGCTGTCTTCTACTGTGAAATTCCTATGTGCTCAAATATTTTCAGACCTGCTGAACTTCTAGGTAACTTCCCTGCGGGAGCCAGTACCTGGATAAGGTCAAGTAAGCAAAGACAAGCTGGCAGGAGACTCATAGCTTTGTTTCTTGTGCAAATGAAGCCCAGACCAGACCATCCCCCCCATCCCATCCCCCCCCCCCCCCCCCCCCCCACCCCCCCCCCCCGTGACCTGAAGCCCAGTGGCTCTCCAGAGCAACTGACTGAGAACAAAAGAGGTTTTTACATATCAAGGTGAGAGTTAGAATAACATTCCTGAGGAGGCAGAGAACCACGTGACCAGGGAAAGAAAGGGCAGGCATTTTCTGTAGAAACCGGACAGAAGGGCATGGCGAGAGAGAAGAGAGGAAGACAGAGGTTCCATAGAGGGTAAGCAGATCTCAGGTAGAGTTTTCTGAGTGCCAGGAGTAGAGAGCAGCAGAGATGGAGAAAGAGGATACAGAGGACGAAGATGAGGCTGGAAGCATAGGAGTTTAGTCGTTAGCAGGACTATAAGCTTGGGAGCTGGACGGAACTGCAATTATGGAGACAGGATTTCATTCCCAGAGAAATAAAGTAGATGGATAAAGAGCTTGGTATGTCTAGAGTTATTCCTGCCTTGAATGCCTGGTGAAGCTATAGCTGAATTGGTAGAATTTTGTCTTAGAGGAATAAAGTTAACAGACATAAGAACATAGTATACATAGATTTTTTTTTCTCTCAGATATCCCACGCCGGACGTAGCAATATCCCTGGGACCCTGGGTACTCCATAGCATTGTGCTCTGCTGCTCCCTACTTGAGGTTCAAGATGTGAACTCTCAGTTTGCTGCTCTAACTGCCATGCCTGGCCTGCTGCCTCCCAGCCATGGTGGACCCTTATTGCTCTGGGACCATAAATCCTTCCTTCTATAAGTTACCTTGATTTAGTAGTTTTATTACAATAGCAAAGTAATATATTTTACAAGCACTTTACCCACTGAGCCATCTGCCCAATCCCAAAACTGTGTATTTGTCATTTGTAAATTTTTGTGTCATGATACATACCTGATATATGTTATGCCCAGATTTCGGGGACCCCCAAAAGACCACCACGGAGACCGAATTCCGCATGTAAAAGCAAAGAGCCTTTATTATCTTCAAGCTCCGAGCTTGGTCCCTCTGTTTGATGTAGCGGTGAGAGCAGAGAGCCCAGAGCCCAGGCAGGGTGGGGTTTTTATCATAGCCGAGGTTGGGGTGATGGCATTTCCAGGGTTCAGGACTCTGATTGGTTGAGATTTGTATAGGGGTATAGGGAATGTTTGGAATGTTAGGTATTTCCTCTTAGATGCAGGCCCCACTGGATGGGGTCAGCTTATGGCTATTCCTGGGTCCAGGTATTGCCTGCCAGAAGCTGTGTCTGGGCTTCTAAGCCTGTCATGGCAGCTGTGTAGTCAAGTCGTTTTGGGGCCCACCACAATATAGAGCACATTTTTGAGAAGTATTTGTCCAGTGAACTCATTGGAAATCAATATATTTCTGAAAAAGACATGCATGTGGCAAACCACAGAGAGCCCTACACCACAGTGACTAATTTTCCCTTGTTTCCTTTCTCATTATATGGTCATGGTTATATTAATGGAAAAAGCATAGATCATCATAAAATTACTTGATTTAACATGATGTAAATGGACAACTTATCTCATAATTTTGTCTTGTCTGCTAACTTCTTTTCCTTTCTCTTTCTTTCTGTCTCTCTCTCTCTCTCTCTCTCTCTCTCTCTCTCTCTCTCTCTCTCTCTCTCTCTCTCTTCTTTCTTTCTTTCTTTTTGACACAGAGTCTCATGAAGGCCAAGCTGGCCTGGAATAGGTAGCTGAGAATGACGTTAAACTCCTGATCACCCAGCCTGCAGCTCCCAGTGTTGGGATGGCAGGTGTGTGCCACCACATCCAGCTCTAGTGTTATATATTTTTAAACATCTCTTCAGAGCCAGGGAAACAGCTTGATGATGGAGCACTAGCACACCTAAGGCACTGGGTACCATACTCAGCACCGGAAAAAAAAAATCTGTGGTGAAATAACAAACATGCACAATTAGAGAATCGAATTCTACTCTCAGCTTTACTGTCCACACTCCAGTATGCACTGGATCTGATCTGTCGAGACACTGGTTTCTTCACATGTGAAGAAGAGCTCAGGCAGATTGTTCTCTGTTTGTGCTCATGTACACAAGTGTGTGCGCATACACGTAAAGGCCAGAGGTTGATGTCAAGTGTCTTCTTCAGTTGCTTCTCTACCTTTTTTTTTGAGCAGGCCCCAGGGATCCTCCCAGTACTGGGATTACAGGCATGTAATGTATCACAGGCTTTTTATATGGTACTAGAAATCCAAACTTAGGTCCTTACGCTTGTATATATAGCAAGCTCTTTCTTTACTCATTGAGCGAGAGGCAGGATCCTTTTGAGTTTGAGGCCAGCCTGGTATACAGAGAGTTCCAGGCCAGACAGCTACATAATGAGATGTTTGTCTCAAAAACAAAAAAAGGAAAACAAAAGGGAGAGGGGGGGGGGGAGGGGAGAGGGAGAGAACAAAAAAAGAAATAGAAAAAAAAGGGGGGTGGGGGTGGGGACCGGACAGATCAAGTCCAGGACAGCTCCAGTGTCGGCTCAATGAGGATACAGAGAATTCCCGGATTTCTAGAGGGGCGACTGCGCCCCCTCCCGCGGGGCGGGGTCCTGACGCACTTCCGGCTGCGCCGTTGTTCAGCGGCTGTGCGGGTTCCAGACTCCGAAGCGGTTCTGAGTCACGGTGAGCCTGCGAGTCCCGGGTTAGCCTAGCGGCCGGGAAAAGGAGCGTTGGCCGAAAGGTTTCGAGAGGGAGGAACGGGTTTAGCAGCTGTGGTTCTGGTTCCGGGGATTCGTCCATGGTGGTTCTGGGAGGTTGCCTAGGGAGGAGCGGCCCCGCCCAGCTGCTGGAGGCGCCGTTCTACGGAAAGCCTTTTCCACCCTCCAAGGGCTTTCTCGAACAAAACCTTGTTTCTTTTGCTTCCGGAATCGCTTTTTCTGTGAGCTCCTTCAGCTGAGCTCTTATGTTATCCGAAGGAAACTGCCTTCTTTTTTCCCTAGCTCTCGCCCAGAGATTTAAACTCGGGATTAATTGTTACGAACAAGCCTGAGGTTAGGAACATTGTGTGAAAACCCGAATCTCATTAATCTTGGTTAATGTCTAGTCCAGGCGGGGAAATAGTCCCGTTAGGCTTTGTGAGCACAGAACAGGGATCTGCTTAAGTTTGGAAAGATTTTTAGAGGATCGTTTGTAAGTAGAGTATAGGAGAGGAAGGTGATTTATTTAGTAGGTTGACATGCTTGGAAATCTGTGTTGAAGGGGGACAACTGAAAAACTGAACAGAAGATTAACAGGCACAAAAGTTGTTTTTCAAATGCTGGAAGGCTTCTGAGGAGAAACTGAGTATTGGTCCAGGGCTATTGAAATGATGCAGAATTTGGCTCGCTCTAAAGGATCCTTTCTTAGCAATTAGATCCGCCCCGCAGTTATGCTCCTCAAAAATTATTGGCTTGCCTAGAAGTTTTTCGAAAATAAGTTTGCTCGGTTTGAGACAGGGTCTTGCTGTATAGCCCAGGCTGGCGTATAATTGGTCATCCTCCTGTCTCTGCTATCCCCAGTGCTGTAGTTAACAGGTGTGTGTCACCACGTCTTCAGCTTGGAGTTTCCAAGTACAGACTGTCTTAAAGGCTTTATCTACCACTAGGTAGTAATTGCTGTTTACTTGCTGCAATCTGTGATACTTTGATTTATGTATACCTCGCCTTGTACAGAATGAGTTTGAGGCTGATAAAGAGGGGTATATAAACTTTGCAGATTTGGCATAAAGGAGGGCAAAACTGGGAAGTGACCAAAAGCCTGCCCTGAATAGACTACATGCCTCTGCTGGTAGACTGCAAGAGTTAAAACTTATTTTTATTTTATTTGCTGTGTGTGTGTGTGTAGGTCAAAGGACAATTTGCATGAATCAGTGCTTCCCTTCCATCATGTGGACACCAGGATCAAACTTGGTAGCAAGTTGCCCTCGTTACTCACCTAGCCATCTTGCCAGTCCAGTTAAACCTTTAAGGTAGCTTTGGGTTTTGTTGTTGTAAAACCAAAAGGTTTTTTAAGACAGGGTTTCTGCCGGGCGGTGGTGGCACACGCCTTTAATCCCAGCATTCTCGAGGCAGAATCAGGCGGATCTATATGAGTTCGAGGACAGCCTGGTCTGTCTCGGGAGGGGGGTGGGGTAGAGACAGGGTTTCTTTGTATAGCCCTAGCTGTCTTGGAACTTGCTCATCGACCAGGCTGGCTTTTTTTTTTTTTTTTTTTGGTTTTTTGAGACAGGGTTTCTCTGTAGCGTTGCTCCTGTCCTGGAACTCACTCTGTGGCCCAGGCTGGCTCGAACTCACATACATCTGCCTGGCTCTTTGATTTTATGAACATTTAAGAAATTTTCAGAAACCAAGACTTGGGGAGGGAGGGCATCTCCAAATGGCAAGCTCAGCATAACCAAATTCGAAATTACTGACTTTCTTTGAAGGGGAGGGGGGATGCCAAGATAGTTTATTATCAGATTTTTTTTTTAAATCTTGCCCAAAAAAACCCCACAACATGCCAGTCAAGTGGAAGCATTTCTTTCACTCCTGTCCCATCTCCTACCATTTTCTTCTCTCTACCTCCCTTTTGTGGTGGTGGTGGTGGTGGTGGTGGTGGTGGTGGTGGTGGTAGTGGTGTTTGAGAGAGGGCATTTGCTGTGCATACATTTTTCACAGGCTGGCCTAATGGCCTCAACTCACTCCGTAGCCAAGGCTCTGGCTTTGGCCTGTCTCACAATGCTGGGATTGCAGACATGCTCTCCCATCACAACCATAAAAATTTACTAAAGAGACTTTTAGAGTCCAGGACTGAAGTAAAGGCAAGGCACATTCGATGGTTCAGTTAGTGTCCCATATTCTAGGGTACCAAGTGGGAGATACCAAATGTCCAAAAGCTAAAAGAAAAATGTTTCTAAGTCTTTTTGTTTTCATCACCTTTTTTGGTTGAATTTTCCTGTCAGTTTCTTTTCAGCGATATGTATTTTCTCCGACTAAGTAACTGTAAGCATGTGTCATGCTGGGATCGGTGATACCACTTTTTTCTTTAAAAGATTTATTTATTTGTTTGTTTGTTTATTTATTTATTTATTATGTATAGTGTTCTGCCTGCATGAATGCCTGCAGGCCAGAAGAGGGCACCAGATCTCATTACAGATGGTTGTGAGCCACCATGTGGGTGCTGGGAATTGAACTCAGGACCTCTGGAAGAGCAGCCAGTGCTCTTAACCGTTGAGCCATCTCTCCAGCCCCCGGTGATACCACTTTAATCCCAGAGCTCAGAAGGAGAGGCAGGCCAATTGCTTATGAGTTCCAGGTCAGCCAAGGCTATGCATCGAGACCCAGTCTCGAAAATAACAACAATACCACACATTCGTTTTTGTCTTTCTACCCATTATTCTGTTAAAAATCTAACAGCAAGGCCACAAAAGATGGGTCAGCCAGTAAAGGTGCTTGTCCCCAAGCCTGATGGCCTGAGTTTGGTCCCTGGAACCTACATGATGGAAGAAGAGAAGTGAGTCTTGCAAGTTAGCTCTGACCTCTTAAAAACCTCCATACATACTGTGGCATGCATACATCTCACCCTGACACACAAAACTGATCAATTAAAAAGGGGAAGGGAGCCCGGTGATAGTGACACACGCCTTTAATCCCAGCACTCTGGAGGCAGAGGCAGGCGGGTCTCTGTGAGTTCGAGGCCAGCCTGGTCTGCAGAGCAAGTCCTAGAACAGGCTCCAAAGCTACACAGAAACCCTGTCTCAAAAAACAAAACAAACAAACAAAAAAAGGGTGATGGGGACTGGGGAAATGATTCAGTGGTTAAGAATATGTACTGCTTGATGGGCAGTGGTGGCACACCTTTAATCCTAGCACTTGGGAGGCAGAGACAGGTGGATCTCTGAGTTTGAGGCCAGCCTGGTCTATAGAGTGAGTTCCAGGACAGCCAGGGCTACACAGAGAAACCCTGTCTCAAAAAAGAAAAAAAAGAATATGTACTGCTCTTGGCAGAAGACCCTAGTTTGTTTCCCAGCAGTTGTGTTAGGCAGTTCACAAAATGTCTGGAGCTCCAGGGGTTCCCACTACTGTCCTCCACAGGTACCTGCCCTCATGTGCACATGGGAATGTAAACACATTGACGCACGGTTTTAAAATTAAAATTTTTTTTAACGCTAAAGACACTTAAATAAAACCTTGAATATGGGCCTTGGGAAGAGGCTTAGTTAGTAAAATGCTTTCTGTGCAAGCATGAGGACCTGAGCACAGGTGAAACCCCATACATGTCTGCTTGTGCCTGAAATCTCAGCTCTGGAAGGGCGAGACAGGCAGACCCCTGGGTTCCCTGGCCAGCCAGCAAGCCTTGCTGGCCATGAGCTCCAGGTTCAGTGAGAGACCCTGTCTCAAAACAAACAATAAATAAGGTGAACAGTGACAGGGGAAGATGTCTGACATTGACCTCTGATCTATACACACATGCACAGGAAAGTTCATCTGTACACTTGTCTATACACGTATACACACCCCCAAAAGGAAAAATAATTGAATATGTTCTCCTTAAAAAGTCAGATAAGCTGGGCGGCGGTGGCGCACGCCTTTAATCCCAGCACTCGGGAGGCAGAGGCAGGTGGATCTCTGTGAGTTCAAGGCCAGCCTGGTCTACAGAGCGAGATCCAGGACAGGCTCCAAAGCTACACAGAGAAACCCTGTCTCGAAAAACAAAATGAAACAAAAGTCATAAGTTTAAATTGCATCCTAATTAGACTTGGATTATTTCTGTTTTAATTTTTTTATTCATTTATTTATTTGGTGCTAGGAGTAGAACCCAAAGCTTTGTATCCACCAGACAGATACTCTTCTCCTGAGCTATCTTCCTAGCCCCTATATGCCATTATTTTTTTAACAAGCTAGTTAATTCCAGCCTGGGATGTACATGCTTATGCTGACAAACACAATCATTTGACTAGTCTACTTTTCTATGTTCAGATAGTATTAGTTAGTTTGCTGAAACCATAGAAACTAAGGTACCTATAAGATTGTGAAACAGTTTTTGGAGCAAAGATCTATTTTTAAATTATGCCACTCCGCACTTTGGGGGAAAATGGACACAACTCACGTCAAGTGACTTAGCTGACTCCAGAATTATTTTGAACAATATGTATTTTTCTAATTCGTATGTACTAATGGTACAAAGTAACAGGCTTCATTGTGATATTTCCATGCACACATTCTTAGTCACTGTTCTGTTGATGTGAAGAGACATTATGACCAAGCCAACTCTTATAAGAGAAAGTGTTTAATTGGGGGCTTGTTTACAGTTTCAGAGGTTAAGTACATTATCATCATGGCAGGAAGCATGGCCACATGCAGGCAGGCACTGGCCCAGTAGCTAAGAGCTATATCCTGATCTGTAGGCAGAGGGAGCAACACTGGGCCTATTGTGGGCTTTTGAAACCTCAAAGCCCACCCCCAATGACACACTTCCTCCAACAAGGCCACACCTAATCCTTCTAATCCTTTCAAATAGTACAGTCTCTGGTGACTAAGCTTTCAAATATATGAACCTATAGGGGCCGTTCTTAGTCAAACAACCATAGCACATATAGTTACTTTAATCATACTTAGTCCTTAGTTCCCCTTTCTTGTACCCCTCACACTCCCTCTATCCCTTCCACATCCCTTTTACTTTCATGTCTGCTCCCACCCTTCAAATTCTGCATAGGAGAGAATGCACGCTCAGCTTATTTTGGTGAGTCTGGCTTATCTTGCTGAACATAATTTCCACTTCCATCCATTTTCCTGCAAACATCATTTCTGAACAATGCTTTTTTTTATATACATTGTGTGTGCGTGTGTGTGTGTGTGTGTGTGTGTGTGTGTGTGTGTGTGTACACATGCACGCGCACCCATGAGGTACACATGCGGTCAGAGAACAACTTGGAGAAGTTGGTTCTCTTCTACCACCATGTGGATCACAAGGGTGGTCAGGCCCAGCAGCACTTTGATCCACTGAGCCATCCCACCAGCTCTGAACAATACTTTTTATATGGTAGTTGTCTGGTGGCCCCTGTGATGAAGACCAGAAAAACTTTTTTGATAATTTTATGGCAACTGTGTTTTTATAGGTTTGAAGTGTGGCCCTTAAGAAACAGAAACCCAGAGGTACCAGGTCTGCTCCCCAGACCCTGCTCTTTCTGGAATCTGTGTGATGACCAAGGTGGTGGGCATGGCCACAGTTCTGGGCCCCAGGCCACCTCAGGAGCCAATGGGGCCTTCGACTCTTAAAGCTGAAGAGGATGAAGAGAAGGATAAGTGCCGCCCTAACCTAGAGATATCCCGTCAGCGCTTCAGGCAGTTTGGGTACCATGACACTCCTGGGCCCCGGGAGGCACTGAGCCAGCTTCGGGTGCTCTGCTGTGAGTGGCTGCAGCCCGAGATCCACACCAAGGAGCAGATTCTAGAGCTGCTGGTGCTGGAGCAGTTCCTGACCATCCTGCCCCGAGAGCTCCAGGCCTGGGTGCAGCAGCACTGCCCTGAGAGTGCAGAGGAGGCCGTCACTCTCCTGGAAGACCTGGAGCAAGAACTGGATGAGCCAGGACTGCAGGTGGGCGGGAGGCCATCAGATGCTAGGAGACATAACATCCTTGGCAGCAGTCAGGGCTTGTCCATCTGTTTTGTGCAGCTTTTCCCGGGGAGACACAACACACGTCTACTCACCCCAGATAGGGAACCCACAACAGACCAAACTACAGACACCACCAAAGTCCAGCTTGATGAACTGATAGGTTTTATTGGGGTTGCTTATCAAAGTTTGGGTGAGGGGTTACTTACAGGAGCAGAAGTGACTCAAGACAGCTGCATCACCAGAGCCCAGCATACGTGACAGCTCACAAAGCTGGGAACCTGGAGCACACTGCACAGCCTGCAGGCAGCTTAGCAGGTTGGAGAATGTTTTGTCCAGGCAGCTCAGCTGGTCTGAGAATCTTGTTTGCAGCTTGGCTTTGCTTGGTCTCCTATACAGCTCTGTTCTACTAGTCTCAGAGGGACGCCCAGCTTTTATTCCTTACTCTGACAGGGAGGGGCCTAATGAATCTGGTCAGTTTCAGGGACTTCCTGAGGCTAGTTTATGTTGTTTACCTTCCTGTAGGATGGAAGGCAGAAACTGTTACACAACAGCATCCAGTAAGATTATTAACCAGCTAGAAGCTCCTGGGGAGCTAGATCAGGTTTCCTCCTGTTGTCTGCTCTTATCCTGAAGTAACTGTGGGAACCAAGTGGGATGGCTATTTTTCCCCTTCTTCCCTAGAGTTCTGCTTAGCTTGCTTGAGATTCTTCTCATTTTGAGTCAGCTATGCATACATCATTTCTTACTGTCTCTAGGTCTCATCTCCTCCAAATGAACAGAAGCAGGCTTGGGAGAAGATGTCAGCTTCAGGAACTGCAATGGAGTCCTTAAGCAGTACTACCCAAGCTCAGCCTGTAGATGCCAGCCCCAAGTATGAGTATTGGGGGCCCCTGTACATCCAAGAGACTGGTGAGGAGGAGGTTTTCACTCAGGATCCAAGAAAGCGGCAAGGTAAGGAGAGAGCTCTGTAACTCTAGATGGACCTGACTGGTTGAGCAGCCTAGGCAGAAGTCATGCACTTTCCTCCCAAACCCGATTGCCTCGGACAGGTTCCCAGCACTGGGACGGGCAGCATGCTTGCAGAGGGTTGAGTGGAGTGAGCTGTTTTAAAAAGGAGTGACACTGATTGGGAGACATGGACAGGCTGAATGAGCCAGGATAGTGCCGAACTAGACAACAGTGAAAAGGTATTGCTGCCTGTGAGCCCGAAGGGCCAAGAAGGAAGACCTGTTATTACAGAACCAGACAAGAGCCGAGCCTTGGTAGGGAAGGAAGGAGTCCTGTGCTAGGAGCCATGGCCCTAGGTCCTACCATTGTGTAAAGAGGAGAAAATGGGATAGATACCTCACTTTCACATTGTTCTTGTCACACATTTTCTGGTGTACCAGTTAGCAGACTCAATCACAGCCGATGGTGTGAAAGGTCTTTAGGCCTAAGGGTCAGTTTCCTGGGGTACATAGCCGGACAGACTGGGTCTGGAAAAGGCCAAGGAGCCTCCGTTCTGAATCTCTGCAGATGTCACAGGTCAGAAATAAATTAGGGGTTGGAAATATAGCTCAGTTTATAGAGTGCTTACCTAGCATGCAGGAGGCCCTGGGTTCCATCCCCAGCACTCAGATTCAAGGTCATCCTTGGCTACATGGTGAGTTCAAGATCAGTCTAGGTTTTATGAGACCTTGTCTAAAAAAAAAGTATATTAGAGTAACTAACTTTCCCTACCTCAGATCTCCACAAATCATGGTTTACATATCAGCCTTATTTTTCTACAGGTTGTTTCTGCTCTTATATACTTTCATTTACCTGGTATAATAAAGTTTTCAAAGATTAATTAGATTTACATGTTGATGAAAATATAGCACATTGTTCCAAATCTTGTATTTATCATTTTTCACGGATATGGTTTGTTCATGAGCAGAGCCATGGCCCTTAGAAAATGCCTGAATTACTTACCATGTCCTAGACACTTGAAACCCCCTCTTGGAAACAAAATTTTGAGCCCTGTTGAAAACTATATTCTGTATCAGGCATAGTGGAGTACACCTTTAGTTCCAGTACTTGGGAGGCAGAAGCAGGTGAGATTTCTGTAAGTTCGAGGCGAGCCTGCTCTACATAATGAGCCAGTGCTTTGTAGAGAAATCCTATCCAAAAAAACCCAAACAAACAAAAAACTGTATTGGGGCTGGAGAGACGGCTCAGCAGTTAAGAGCAGTGGCTGCTCTTACAGAGGACCCCGTTCATTTCCTAGCATCCATATTGAGTGCCTTACAACGGTCTATAACTCTAGTTACTAAGGTCTGCTCTCCAAGAGCATCTTGTCAGGGTGCACCGAGTAGTGTACAGGTTGGTTGAAGAAAGAAGGCACTCCCAAGATGAAATTTTAAGGCCTATCGGGCAGCAGGAAGGTCCAGCCTCTTCTGATGGACTGAACCCCCGAAAAGTCGTACAAAGATGTATTTATTAAAAATTACATAAAGTATTTCCTCATACCAAGGTCCCTAATCTAATTTACATGTCTTACTGAAGGAGAGCATCACATGCCATTACTCTAGTCCTTTATTATGTATCCTTTGCAGTACACAATAAGACAAGAGCCTCCGGTATGCCTGAGGCGTCTTGTGCCCAAAATCCTGGGATGCTACAGTACCACCTTAGCGAAACAATCACTGTTTTCCACGAGGATTCTTCAAGGTCAAAGTACTTCTAAAAAAACAACTGTTTGTTCTAATATCTGTCCCATACAGTGATTCTGCTAAATTCCTACAACAGTACCTGCACATTTGTGGTGCACATACAGATAAGCAGGCACATAAGTAAAAATAATTGTTTGAAAATGTACATCATAGGGACTGACAAGATGGCTCAGCAGTTAAAGTGCTTGCTCTGAAAGCCCAGTGACCTGAGTTCCATCCCTGGAACCTACATCATAGAAGGAGAGAACTGAGTTCTGGAGTTGTCCTCTGACCTTCACACAGGCAGTTACAGAAATGCCTGCACACACTCAGTAATTCCTATTTATTAATGAGACAGGGTCCCAGTGTGCAGTCTTGGCTGGCCTAGAACTCAGAGCTGCTTGCCTGTCCCTTCTGAGTGCTGGACTGAAAGTGTGCACCATCACTCCTGGCCTAAGTCTGTTGAAAGCTACATTCTAGGGGCTGGAGAGAGGTGGCAGTTAAGAGTGCTTGTTATTCTTGCAGAGGACTTGAGTTCAGCTCCCAGCACCCACGTGGTGGCTCCTCAGCATCTGGAACTCTCCAGTTCCTTGTTCTGACTCTTCAGGCACCAAACACACATATGGTGCACATACATACATATAGACAAAACATGCATGTACATAAAGTAAGTCTAAAAAATGAGCAACAAAATTCCCACCTTCTCCAGCCAGATACGGTGCCACACACCCTGTGATCCGGCACTCACAGAGGCCGAGGTGGAAGAGTTCAAGGCTAGGCTGGGCTATATACTGACACTCTGACTCAAGAAACAACAAAATCATATTCTCCGGGAAAAGTGAAAATTAAACTGTTAATTTAAGTTTTCACTGTTTAGAGTTGTTCATAATCTTCAACTTACCTGGGGGCTTCCCTGGACTGCCAGAGTAATTCATTATACGTGAAGAAAACCAAGAATATAACTTTGCACAACACTTGAAAATCTGAAGCAGGAGGATTGCCATGAGTTTGAGGCCAGCCTAGATCTACCTGTTGTGAGGTGTCTACTAGAGAAGACCACTCAGACATGGTTCAAGCCAAGAGAAGGTCTTCATTATCTGGCAGCAGCTTACACTAGGTGTAGTTGGAATTGTCTTTGTGCTGCCAACCAGATCCCAAAATAAAGACACGGAGACCTATGAAGGCTCAGCCTTAGCTTCAGCTTATCTGCTAGCTCTTTTTTAATTTATTTAACTTTTATGTGCATTGGCATCAGATCCCATGGAATTAGAGTTACAGATGGCTGTGAGCTGTCATGTGGGTGCTGGGAATTGAACTCAGGACCTCTGAAAGAGCAGTCAGTGCTCTTAACCACTGGGCCATCTCTCCAGCCCCACTAGCTCTTATAACTTAATTTAACCTGTTTTTATTCATCTACGTTTTGCCTTGGGGCTTTTTGCCTTTCTTTCATTCTCTATGTCCTACTTTACTGCTTCCTCCGTGTCTAGCTGGTTGGCCCCTGGTGTCTCTTTTCTTTCTTCCTTTGAGTCTAAATTCCTCCTCCTACTTGTTCTCCCTGCCAGAAGTCCCGCCTATACCTTGTCCAGCTTTTTATTATACCAGTCAGGGGCAGGCAAGGTAAAACAGCGACACATCGTTGCATAGTTAAACAAATACTCCACAACAACTGGGTATTCAGGACCAGAGTGCAGTCCCTAGCCTTTCTCTGCATGTGCTTTTAAGCATAAAAACCACATCCTGGGTTGACACACTTCAGTTAGCAAGAATGTTAGCCAGAAGCCAAAAAGCAAGGTTAGTACATTTAGGAACTTCCTCAGCACTGGGGACTTTGATGGGCTGGTCTTTGTTCTTGTTTCAGCAGGTGGTGGTGCTGTGTACTGGGTTCCAAGGCCTGAATGGCACTTCCATCATGGTGTCGGTTGTGCTAGGACCTGGGGGCCTGTTGCAAACCTAGTATGGTACAGGAGTCTGCAGAGTGAGACCCTGTCCCCAAAAGAAGGAAGACCCTCCCTCTTGCAGATTAAAGTGTTCCCCCACAATCCCCACTTTTAGAATACCATCCTACCCCAGTCTGCTCTCTTCCTTCCCTTTCTGTTCTGTGCCACACACTCCTTCTGCCCCCTCCCCCTTGCTTTGGATTCTGAGACTCTGACCCTTTGAAACTTGATTCAGCCTGGGATAGCCAATCTCCTAACCCAAACTCCTGTTCTTGAGGGCACCACACAAATGAGTGCAGAACACAGACAGTTGATAGGCATGTGCTCCTGACTGATGGCCCTGGCACCATTGTCAGTAGACTGTGTACCTTTTCAGTTGTAATTAGAAATTAGGGGCTGGAGAGATGGCTCAGTAGACAAGAGCACTTCCTGCTGTTGCAGAGGACAGAGGCTTGAGTCCGGCCCCCACAGGAGGCTGCTCACAACTGCCTGTGTGTTAACTCCCACTTCAAGAGACCTAGTGGCCTCTTCTGGCCTCTGGGCACCTGTATACATGTAGCAGACACACAGTTACACACATGAATGAAAATAAATCTTAAAAATCTTAAATATAAAAATAAATCTGGGATAATTGGGACTGGAGAGATGGCTAGACAGGTAAGAACACTTGGTGCTTTTGCAGAGGACCCATATTCAGTTCCCAGCACCCATGTAGCAGCTTAAAACAATCCAGAACTGCAGTTCTGGGGATCTGGCACCCTTTTCTGGACTCCATGAGAACCAGGCATGCACACAGTACACTTTCATATGTGCAAGGAAAATACCCATACGAACACAATTTTTTTATTTATTTGTTTGTTTTACTTATTTATGGTTAAAAAAGGACACTGGCCGGTGGTGGTAGCTCACGCCTTTGATCCTCACACCTTTGATACCAGCACTCAGGAGGCAGAGGCAAGAGGATCTCTGAGTTCGAAGCCAGCCTGGTCTACAGAGTGAGTTCTAGGACACCCAAGGCCACACAAAGAAACCCTGTCTGGGGGAGTGGGGATGGGGGGGATACTGGCTTCAAAAGTGTTATGTAAAGGAGGGTGACCTTGAACTCTTGGTCCTGCTTCTACTTCCTTCTGGTGCTGGGATTTGAGATGTGTACCACTATACCCAGCTTCATATCTAGAGGGTTCTAAGTCAGCATATCACAGAGACTGGGCTAATTTTACTGTAGCTTTGTTCATAATACCCAAAATGTGGAACCAGCCTGGGTATCAGTGGATAAAGAAAATGTACATATACACAATGGAATTATAGTCAACTGTAAAAACTTAAGAGAAAAATTATGACAGTTGGAGGAAAAATTACAATAGGATAGATTGAATCCTGTTGTATACACTTCCCTTTGCATATTCACATGTCCTTTCTACACAGAGTGGAAGACCAGGAGGAAGTGTTACCAGAGCTGGAAATGAGCTGGGTTTTTTTGTTTGTGTTTGTGGATTTTTTTTTTCTGTTTGGTTGGTGGACTGGTTGGTTGGTTCTGACTTGATTGTAATTTTGTTTATTTGCTTTTGTCTTTTGTTTTGGTCTCTCTATGTAACCTTAGCTGGCCCAGAACTCACCATGTAGACTAGGCTGCCTCAAAAGACAGATCCACCTGCCTCTTGCTCCCAAGTGCTAGGATTAAAGATGTGTGCCACTATACCTGGCTCAGGCTCAGGTTTTAATGCCCATTTAGGGAAAAGGCTTTTAAGTGCTCTTAAGGGAGAGGAGTTGGAACTGTTCTCAAAGAAGCTTATGTACCCCTGAGAAGGTGTGCTGTCCTGGAAGACTGAGCCAGTAGCACAGGACAAGGGGGAGTTGACCAGTTTGTCTGAGCGTGAGTGGAACTCAACCTCACCCACAGCACTGAAACCTGATGTCTACCCTGGTAGAAACTTGAGCTCCTTTCTTTTACCTGCATGGCCCAGAAACCTTCCAAGGCAGAAATCCTTCACAAACATTGGCTCTGAGTATCTTGTAGAAGCAAATGTGAAGTCACAGACAGAATATTCCAGTGTATTCTAGACTGCTTCAGAGCATACGGGGGTGGGAGTGGGGAGGGATCACAGCCTTTCTAGATAGTAAGAACTGTCAAATAATCATGTAACAGGTATTAGGGGCAGGGGCCCTCTGAACGCACAGTACCATAAACTAGATGTGACAGTAACTTCATTTGTATTGCTGTTAGAGCTGTTTCATACATCATCATCCTTTCAAATCCGTCTACCTCCCTTGGTGATCCTGCTTCCCCTGTACCAGCTTGCATCCTCAGAACAGGAACAACTGATGCATCCTTAACCCACCTGCTTTCAGGTTTGAAATCGAATTCTCAGAAGGAGGACTCAGCAGATGAGCAGAGAAGTTCTGAAGAGGAATCTCATGCAGACGGACTCAAAAGGGACATCATCCCCATGATTGCTGCCAATAAGTACAGGTCAAGGTCAGAAAGGCAGTGGGCCAATAGTCTGGGAAGGGAGAGGGGAGCAAGAGCTTCTCTGCAGGATGCAGGTTCCAGGAGAGGAGCAGAATCCATGTCTGCTAAGCCTGCCCCGGGAGAGAAACGTTACATATGTGCAGAGTGTGGGAAGGCCTTTAGCAATAGCTCAAACCTCACTAAACACCGGAGAACACATACTGGGGAGAAGCCTTATGTGTGCACAAAGTGCGGGAAGGCTTTTAGCCACAGCTCCAACCTTACCCTTCATTACAGAACACACTTGGTGGACCGGCCCTATGACTGTAAGTGTGGGAAAGCCTTTGGGCAGAGTGCAGAACTCCTTAAACATCAAAGGATGCACACAGAAGAGGCGCCCTATCAGTGTAAAGACTGTGGGAAAGCCTTCAGTGGGAAGGGCAGCCTCATTCGACACTATCGCATCCACACAGGGGAGAAACCCTATCAGTGTAACGAGTGTGGAAAGAGTTTTAGTCAGCACGCAGGTCTCAGTTCCCATCAACGCCTGCATACAGGGGAGAAGCCCTATAAGTGTAAGGAGTGTGGCAAGGCGTTCAACCATAGTTCAAATTTTAATAAGCATCACAGAATCCATACTGGCGAAAAGCCCTATTGGTGTAACCACTGTGGGAAAACCTTCTGTAGCAAGTCCAACCTTTCCAAACATCAGAGAGTCCACACTGGAGAGGGAGAAGTACTGTAACTGTCTATCCTCCTCTGTTGTTGTTCTTGTTGTAAACATTAGAATGTGAGTGCTAGAGAGCAGCTCTGTAATACAATGATGTTTGGTGGTAGATTTTGCTCTAGTCATCAAAGGATGCCATGGAGGGAGGACTCCACAGTGACAGGGCAGGCGGAGGTCTGCAGAGCAGCAGTGAGCTCCACAGTGGTCACCTCGGCCAGCAGGGTCCCTCTTCACACTCCAGGCCCTAGTGAACTATGCTGACATTACCTTCCGCATAGTTAAACTGATGTGTGTCCAGTGTAGTTAAGGAAGAAACATTGAAATATGTTTAACTGTTTTAACATATATTCCACAGTTGTAGTTTGTAAAGAACTGAGCCACCTTGAACAGTCTGTTTCAGAATAAACGTATAGCATCATGTAATGTCTCAGGACTATTATTGTGATAAATGATGTTGTTATACAACACTTTTTTTTTTTTTACAGTTTTTGGGTGGGTGGGTGGGTAGGTGGGTGGATGGGTATGTAAGTGTGTGTATGCCCTAGCACATATGTGGAGGCCAGAGGACAACTTGAATGAATTATTATCTCCTTCCATCCAGCATATGGGTCCCAGGAATCAAACTCAGGTTGTCAGACCTGGTGGCAAGCTCCTCACCCACTGAACCTATCAGTATCCATGTTATTGAACACTCTTGGGTAAAATATTGGCCAGGCATGGGGGTATACTCTCATAAAGAGAGGATCATGAGTTCCAGACTGGCTAGACCATGTCAAAGAAAGGAGAGGAGGATAGAGGAAGGAAGGAAAGAGCGACCACCTCCAGTCTGGAGCTTGTGAATGTGTGTGATGAAATCATGGGCGAGTATGGGTGTAGCCGCCTAATGGTCTGCACTGTTGTATTGTGCTGTCCTGACAGTGAGCACACACTCTTTTTGAGATAAGCTTTCTATGTGTGGCCATGATTTTTTGAGACAGAATTTCTCTATCTAACCCTGGCTGTCCTGGAACTTGCTCTGTAGACCAAGCTGGCCTCAGACTCACAGAGATCCACCTGCCTCTGCCTCCCAAGTGCTGGGATTAAAGGTATGCGCCACCACCACCACCTGGTGTGAACACATATTTTCATTAGTGGGATCGTTTTTTTTAAGCCTGTGAGTTTTATATCAACCCTGTCTATACTCATGTCTATGAAAATCAACTCTCCATAAGCAACTTCCTTCTGAAGACTCCAGAAGTCAAAACCCAACAGGATTACCTTAAATCCTTCCTGGCAAAATCCGAATGCAGTCTCTGCACTGGTGAAACACCTCCCGTTCCTTCTGTCCGATGCTGTCCAGAAACCCAGCTACTCCCCTTCCTTCGCCACTTGCTTCTCTGCATATTATGACAGTTCTTTACCTCCTGAAAAGGAATCACTGAAGTATTATACCAAGCATCTTGATATGCTTAGAACTGGGGAGCAAGAAAGTTTCCCGTTGAGTGCCAGACCTAAGGATTGTTCCAGACCCTCTACCTATACCACAGCAGTCAGGCTACACCTCCCTTCAGCTTTCCATGGACAGGAGAGTCGATAAGCTTGCAGTGACCTTGGCAATAGTCCTCTCCCTTGCAGCTGCAACCTCCTTCCCCACACCCATATTCCCGGGCCCTAATGCCCATTCATGGGTATGTATACATGTGTGCAGGTGCCTATGCAGGCTAGAGGTGTGGGAAGATGGCTGTGAGCCCTGCAACATGGGTGCTGGAAACCAAACTTAGATCCTGTGTAAGAACAGTATGTGCTCTTAACCACTAAGCCATCCCTCCAACCCTGACAACATTGAATTTTAACTTTACTCTGTTGTTGATTTTGTTGTTTGAGACAGGGTCTCACTATGCAACCCTGGCTGCTATGCTGTGTAGACCAGGCTAGTTTCGAACTCACAAAGATCTGTTTCTTAAGTTCTGGCACTAAAGGTATATATCACCATGACCTGCCCAACTTTACTCTGTTCTGAACATTGTATTTATGTGTATGTGTGTATCTCTGTGGGTATGTACACATGAGAGCAGATGCCTGTAGAAGCCAGAGGTGTGGGATCCCCTGGAGCTGGAGTTAACAGGCCGTTGTGAATTGCCTGATGTGGATACTGGGAACCTAAGTTGGGTCCTCTGCCAGGAGCAGCACATGCTCTTGACCACCAAGCCATCTCCTCAGCCCGCCCTTTTCCCTGATGCCCTCTCACCTTGTGGCTCCTGGTATGTAAGCAAGGTCATGCCACTGGGCTGTGGAACTTAACCCCCCTTCCCCCAGAAGTCTGTAAAAAGAAGGAATATCCTCTATGTCCTGATATTCTTTATGTCCTGGGGAACTGAATGCTCTCCATTCAGTCCCACCCCACCCCCACCCCTGTGCCGTGACCACCCTTCTTCCTGATAAGGCTCTTCTGAAGGAGAGCTCCCAGCTTCCACTCTCTGAACTTGGCATTTTTTCTTTCTGATTGGCCACATACACTAAGTCTTCATGTACCAGCCAATAGGAGGGGTGGAGCACTGAAAATGAAAACTGACTTTTTCTTGCTGTTCACAGTAGCTTAGGAAAGATGTATTTGGGTGTCCTCGCAGAATTATCTCTCCTCAGTCCCAGAAAAGGGATTTCTGCAAAATATGCTAATTCTAAGTTTTTTAAAAATACAGTTTCACCATGTTAAATTCCCATTACCAATGTTCAAAGGTCTCAAGTTCTCCAAATTCTCCTGATAGTTGTTGCCATCTTTTTGTGACAATAGCCAAATATTGTCATGATAGTGCATGTCCTCCATCCATTGGTTTGTTTTTGTTTTTCAAGACGGTTTAGATTTACATTTCCCTCAATGATCTGGAACTTTTTTTTTTTTTCTCAAGCCAGTGTGGTGACACACTCCTGTAATCTCAGCACTTTGGATGTGGAGGCAGGAGGATCAAGAGTTCAAAACCAGCCCCACTTGCACATCCCCACCCCATTGAAGTCCGGTCTGCACTATTGGAGACCCTGTGTCAAAAACAAAATATTTTTCATGTATCTATGGGACATTTTTGGAGAAATGTCTACTCAAGTATGTAGCCCTTTTTAAGTTGCTCAGGTTGACACTGAACATGGATCCTCCTGCCTTTCCTAACCTCCTAAGAAGTTGGGATGGCAAGTCTGCATCCCCAGGTTAGGCAGCCCAGTGGTGTTTGTCTCTGTCTCCTGATTTACAGGAGCTTGTTAGCCCTATATTGGATACCCAGCTAACAAGCATCTTTCTCCAACCCACTGATAACGGCTGTGTTTGAGTGGGTACTCTAAGGGTTCCTCCATCCCTGCAGGGATGAGGGGTAGGGAAGATGTTAGGCAGTTTAAGAGCTGGGGTTTAATGGAGGGTCCCTAAGTCACATTAGAAGCTGCCATAAGAAAGGACTGAAATGACTTTGATGGGACTCCTGAGCAATTTCAAGGGGAAGTGGTTAAAATAGAAAGCTTGACTCCTGAATCACACTCTGGCTTTCTCTCACTTGCGCACATGCTTCGACCACTGCTATTGGATCTTCACCAGATGTCAGGTCAGTGAGGCTTCCCAATCTGGGGCTCTTAGCCTCTAAAGCTGTGAGCAAAATAAACTTTTCTTAGAAAGAAAAAGAAAAAAAATTGTCATTTTCCAGGCACACACACTCTATCATTCTTTCCAACTATGAAAGTAATAGTTATGGTAGGATAGTATGAAGTTATAGGGGGAAATTACCCCACCACAATGAGGGAATCAGATGTATAAAGACCAATGGATGGGCCGGGCGGTGGCGGTGGTGGTGGACACCTTTAATTCCAGCACTCAAGAGACAGAGGCAGATGGATCTCTGTGAGTTCAAAGCCAGCCAGTGGTCTACAGAGCTAGTTCTAGGACAACCGGGACTACACAAAGAAACCCTGTCTTGAAAAACAAAAACAAACAAAACCAATGGATGGAGGACATGCACTATGATGAATGCTTGCAGTAACTACAGAGGCACTTTGAGGGAAATAATTAACTTTGTAGGGATGGAAGCAGTGAACTAGAAAAGGTTTCACTGAAAAGGTCAAGTAGGGATGGTGGGGCTCAAGTTGAGTCGGTGGCCATGTTGGAGGACCCGCAGTCAGCAATGGAGTTTATGGAATGCAACCCACCAGATAGCAAAGGTATGATGGGCGCACCCTCGAAAGGCAAAGTCCCGGGGGCAGGGGGGTTGTTTCCAGAATGCCTCTTGCTTCTGCTGTGCTTTCTCCTACTTGCTGTCATGTTCCTGCTGTATTCGGCATGGTATGATTATTATGTGAAATGATCCCACTGCATCTAGTATAGTGTGATTGCTTCATGGGAAAATCCCACTCCTCACTGGGTAATTTACTTGCAGATCATAATGAAGATGATTCTTATAAGAGCAGTGATAGTTGGATCAATGATTTAATTGGACTTTCTGAGTCAACCTAAAAGATGCAGGTGGTTAAGACAGTAAAGATGATTAGGGAAATGGTTTAGGTTATTCTGCCAATTGCTCCAATTAAGAGATACTAAAAAGGCAAAACTAGGCTAGAAGTCACCTTCCCCTTCATTAGATGTGAGATTTACAGAGGATTAAAAATAAGAACAAGGAGGTTTCATGCATTATAGACCCATGAATTCTGCCTGTGGAAAACAGGCTGATGATCAAAGAAAACTAATGCCCCCACACCCAAGGTTAGGCCCGAGTTCCTTGGTCATATAGCTTATAGAATTAGTCACAGGGTCCAGTAGAAACCTTGAAAAAACAAAGTTGTGAAAGGAAATTAAATAATGAAAATGAAAAAAAGGTAATGAAAAAAGGAAAAATAGATGGTTTGCTAGACCACTTGAGTCAAGTTTTGTAGAGTAAAATAGGATAGAAATCTCCTACACTGAAACCACAAACACCTACCTGCCAGTACAAAAGGAACTGGCTGAAATATACTTGGCTTGCTTAAAACTTTCTTAATCAGTTATAAAAGAATCATTGCTTTGGGGTGAAGATGTTATGGTGGGAAAATTAATACAAAAAATGTTTAACTACTTGTGGTTCTCTAAGAAAAAACATGAAATTTGTGATCATGTGATGATTTCTTGTGTAAAGATTTTACTTTCTGGAAATTATGTAAGTTGTGGTTGTGAGGTAATCTTTTCTTGCATAGAAATTTTTATCTTAGGTGGTAATAAAAGGGATAAGAGAAAAAGAACAGAAGAAGAAACAGAGAAATAAAATGAAGAATGAAGTCTTGCCCCACAGATAAGCCTCCAGTGTGTGTGTTTAGCATTTGCAGACTCCTCTCCAGTTTCTCTGATCTGCTGGAGCTGGTTCTTCAGCAAGGTGTTAAGAATGCTTGCCTAACAATCACAGGGCCTATGATGCTTGCCCAGCAAAGGCAGGAGGGATCGTTTCAAAGGCACATCCTCCATCTGTGGCAAAGACCCTGCCTCAATAGTAATAAGGGACTGGAGATACAACGTGGTGGTAGCCTCCTTGCCTAGCATGCATGAGGCCGGGCTCAATCCTCATCGACAAAATAAGAAACATACAGTAAGGTTCTCCCAGGAATTCTTTCAGTAGGTAGAATGGGAGAACACTCAGGAAGAGCAGGTGCCACCGAGGTGTTACATGGTGTTCTTGTAACTATGGTGCTTTTGTATCCTCAAGGCAAGGTCTGTGGGAGGGGAGGAAGGCTGTGAGCAAGTGAAAAGAGGGCTAAGCAAGAGGCAAGAACAGGGCAAGAGGCAGGGCTGAGAAGTGAAGAAGAAAACAAACCAACCAACCCTGTGGCATGATAAAGAATTGAGATTTCTGGGCAGTGAGATGGCTCAGCAGGAAAAGGCACTTGCCTTAAAACAGCAACCTCAGTTTGGTCCCTTGGACCCAGGGAGTGGAAGGCGAGAATCAACTTCTGAAAGTTGTCCTCTGGTCTCTACAGGTGACCTCTCATGACACACACATAAGAAATTAATAAATAAAAAAAAATTAACTTTGGCTTTTCATTCAGGGAAGGAGACACAGAAATACTCTTGACATGCTGTCAGTATGACAATTCACATACAATGTTATAGGAGAGGACATCTCCCCATTAGCTCATGTGTTGTGGTTGGTCTCTAGTTGGTGGGGCCATTTGGAGATAGTGGAAAGTTCAGGAGATGAAGCCTAGCTGGAGAAAATGGATGACAAGGCCACCCCTAGAGAATACCTAGTCCCAGACCCTTTCTCTTCTTCCTGGTTGCCATGAAGTGAATAACCTTCCCCACACATTCCCACCGCCGTTATGTTCAGCCTCATGAGTCAAGGATTGGCTTCTGGCAAGGCCGAGCAGGTAACTGGGTTTATTGAAGGACATCAGCTGTGGATTTGTGAAATAGGCAAAGCAATTTTTTGTTTCGCTGTTTACTCAGATCTTATCTGTTCAGATGTAAGGAGTAGATTCCAGCATCACAAGGACTTCCAGGGACTAGCATCAACTCCTTTCAGTAAATGATCTCCTCTGCCACCTACCGTGGAAACCTTAAGTCATTGAAGTCATGGCAGGACCAGAAACGGTCCAGTTCACAGTTTGGTTTGGTTTTTTTGAGACAAGGTTTCTCCATGTAGTTTTGGTGCCTGTCCTAGATAGTTCACTGTTCTTTTTTTTTTTTTTTTTTTTTTTTTTTTTTTTTTTTTTGGTTTTTCGAGATAGTTCACTGTTCTTAAAAGGTATTTCAACCTTTTAAAATTTATAGCCGGGCGGTGGTGGCGCACGCCTTTAATCCCAGCACTTGGGAGGCAGAGCCAGGCGGATCTCTGTGAGTTCGAGGCCAGCCTGGGCTACCAAGTGAGTTCCAGGAGAGGCGCAAAGCTACACAGAGAAACCCTGTCTCGAAAAACCAAAAAAAAAAAAAAAAAAAAAATTTATTAGTGTATGTGTACACCATGTGTGTACAGGTACCAGCAGAGGCCAGAAGAGGGCATCCCCTAGAACGAGAGTTACAAGTGATTGTAAGCTGCCCCATGTGAGTGCTGGGAACCAAACTCAAGTCCTGTAGAAGCGCAGCAAGTGCTCTTCATCACTGAGCCGTCTCTCAAACCTGTATTCAATTCTTTTTTTTTTTTTTTTTTTAAATTTATTTATTTATTATGTATACAGCATGTATGACTGCAGGCCAGAAGAGGGCACCAGATCTCATTACAGATGGTTGTGAGCCACCATGTGGTTGCTGGGAATTGAACTCAGGACCTCTGGAAGAGCAGTCAATGCTCTTAACCTCTGAGCCATCTCTCCAGCCCCTTGTATTCAATTCTTAAGAGTGTCACGGGTAGAATGAATTGTGTACTGGCCACAGACAGAGGAGTAGCTGTGATGGTCTTATACTTCAAGTTTAAATCTAAAAATCCACAGCTGTGAAAGCAACACAAACAGATTCTAAAATGTCTGACCTCATCTGTTAAGTTACCATAGCTGGAGAGGTAAATGTCAGTTTATCATATAATACTCAATTTATACAATAAATGAATAACTTGGAAGAGGGGAAAAAGGCCCCAGAATTTGTGTGAGCCAAGATTAACGTTTTCTCCATTTTTACTTATGTCAATTATTTGGCCAGAGCAACAGTACAGTAACTAATATATGTGGGTAGGAAGAAAAAAAGAGTGTAGGAGAAAGAATGCAGAGACCCACTGTGAGGCTGGTACCAAAGTCCTGGAATGAGCTAACAAGGGCCAAGGTGAGACTATGGAAGAATGGATGAATCCGGTGTTGACTGAGAAGCTGTAGAGGTGAAAAGGAATCAAACAATGTCTTTGGGGTAATCCCCATGTTTGTACCCCACCTCAACAGGCAGTCGGTCCTAAGAATGATCATTCTTGGGTTGGAGAGATGGCTCATCAGATAGGAGTGGATACTGCTTGTGGTGATTTGAATGAGAATAACACCTATGGGCTCATCTATTTGCATGTTTAGTCCCCACTGAATTGTGTGGGAAGGATCAGGAGGTGCAGCCTTGTTGGAGTAGGTGTGTCACTGAGGGTGGGCTTTGAGATTTCAAAAGTTCGTGCCAGGAGTGTCTGTCTGTCTCTCTGCTTGCTGCCTGTGGATCAGGATGTAAAGTTCTTACTTACCTTCTGCTCAGTTCTGTGCCCATCTGCTTCCAGTCATGATGATCATGGACTAACCTCTAAAACTGTAAGCAAGCCCCCAATTAAATGCTTTCTTTTATAACAGTTGCCTTGGTCATGGTGTCTCTTCACAGCAATAGAACAGTAAGTAATATGACACTGTTCTTTTACAGGACCCAAGTCTGGCAGTTGTGAACCTATGTCTGACAGTTCACAATTGCCTGTATGTAACTCCAGCTCCATGGGATACAGGGCCTTTGTACAGCTTCCTTAGTCCTATATTCAGACATAAATAAAAATAAAATCCTAAGAAAAAGTAAAAGAGCTGGGTGGTGATGGTGCATGCCTTTAATCTCAGCACTTGGGAGGCAGAGGCAGGCAGATCTCTGTGAGTTCAAGGCCAGCCTGGTCTACAGAGCCCAGGATAGCCAGGGCTACACAGAAAAACCCTGTCTCAAAACAAAACAAAAAAGCAGAAGAATTGCTTGCTATTCTAGCACAAACTATTCTGGTAAGCACAATCATCTTTGTGTGAAAATAAGTCTATACAATTTTTGATTCATTACTGACATTTTAAGTAATGCATCTAGATGGGTGCATTATTTTTTTTAAGGAGAGGGAGTAGGGTTTCATGTAGCTCTGGCTAGCGGCAACCATTTATAACTAAGAATAGCCTTTAACTCCTGACCTTTCTAAGTGTTGGGATTAAGCCATGCCCAGTTTATGCATTGCTGGAGCTCAAACCCAGGACTTTATCAAGTGAAGTGAGTTCTCTACCAACTGAGCTACGGCTCTGGCCCTTGGACTTTTTTTTTTTAAGTGAAAAAAATAAAAAACCCAACTGTCTAAGGAACTTATATATATATTTAAAAAAAAAGAACTATGGAGGGCTTTTTAAAAACTATCTTTTAACTGGGTATGACGATTAATCTGTAATTCCAGAATTTAAAAAGGTTGCAGCAGGACTGAGTTCAAGGCTAGCCTGGACTACATGGCAAGATCCCACCTAAAACACAAACCAAAGCAAAACAACCTTTTCTCTTGTTTTTGTTTTGTATTATTCACTAAAAAAAAGAAACAATCTAACAAGATGTTTATCATCACTGCATTGTTCATCCTGTTACCTGAAAAGTGCACATGAAACTGGACTCTGTGCTCAGTTAGAAACTTTATTACATAACATACTTTCCCAGAATCATTTGAATTGGATCTCAGAGATGTCACTGGAGATGAAAGGCAGCATATGCTTGTAATTCCAGCATTTGGGAGGTAGACACAGGAGGATCAGTTCAAGGTCAGTCCTGAGTCAAAAATAAACCACAAAAGTAAATAAAGTAAAAATTCCTCGGTCAGAGAGATGGCTCCACAGGTAATGGCACTTGCCCTTGTCAGGCCTGGTGACCTTGACTTCATCCCTGGGACCCACACTGCAAGAGAACCAACTCCTGCAAGTTGGCTTCTGACCTCCACGTGCATTCCATGGCACATGTATGCATGCATGAACACATACCAAAAATGAATGCAAAAAAAAAAAAAAAAATTCTAGGCTGAGGTACTTAGTTCTTACCCAGCACAAAAGAAATGCTGGATATGATCCCCAGCAGAGGTGAATAAAACAACTTCTTTTGCAGAATGAAAATGTTCTTTAAGCACACCTTTAACCCAATCACTCAGCAGGCAGAAGCAGACAGATCTCTGTGAGTTTGAGGCCAGCCTGGTCTACAGAGCGAGTTCCCAGACAGACAGGGTTACACAGAGAAACCATGTCTCAAAAAAAGAAAGAAAGAAAAAAATGTTCTTCAAAGTTTTATTTGATAAAGAAGTGTGTGCTGCTTGAAAAGGCAGAACTAGCCGGGCGGTGGTGGCGCACGCCTTTAATCCCAGCACTCGGGAGGCAGAGCCAGGCGGATCTCTGTGAGTTCGAGGCCAGCCTGGTCTCCAAAGCGAGTTCCAGGAAAGGCGCAAAGCTACACAGAGAAACCCTGTCTCGAAAAACCAAAAAAAAAAAAAAAAAAAAAAAAAGAAAAGGCAGAACTAGAAGCCAGTTGTATAACTGATGAGGCTCAGCTTAATTTCCAGTAATTAGAAAGACAAACAATGGAATAGACTCCTTACTAACTTGTCCAAGCTGGCCTTAAACTCACTTCATAGTGCAGGCAGGCCTGGAACTTGTGATCCTCCTCTATCAGCCTCTCAAGTAGCTGAGATTAGAGGCTTGAACCATCAGGCCTGGCAATAAGTGTTAAAGGAGCCAAAAATGATCAGTTCCAAAAATTTGTGAAATTAAAGACACATAATAGATGATCCATTACCATACTCTACCAAAAAAAAAAGTGAGTTCATGGCCATTTTTGTTTGTTTTTTGGTTTTTCAAGACAGGGTTTCTTTGTGTAACGCTGGCTATCCTAGAACTAGCTCTGTAGACCAGGTTGTCCTTGAACTCACAGAGATCCTCCTGCCTCTCCCTTGTAAGTGCAGGGCGTTCACAGCCATCTTAATGTTAACCTCTTCATCTCATTCCAAGCCTACCATTCTCCATGGCCATAATACCCTACCAACACCAAACCGAAACAGAGAGATATGCCCATTGCTACAAAAGAGCCAAACACACCTTTTTAGTTTTCGTCATCTGTCTACCACACAAAATGATCTACAGCCTATAAAATTCTAATTTGGTATGAAAGTGGGAGTAGCTGCACATGTTTATACAATCTGCAGTAATGTCTGCAAGAGTTTGAGAGGGCTGTGTGGGACAGGAAAGCCTCACATTTGTGACGCAAAAATGGTTATCAAAGACAAATTTCAGAGTATACTTTTGGATTCCATTTATAGTTACTGTGCTGTTTTAACTGACAAAACTTTGATTCCTATACAAATGCCCAATACATCTCCCCTTCTGAAAAAACTATTCTGTTTAACAGTGCATTTCATTTAAGCTACAGGATGAGCAGGGTTGGAGAAATATGGAAAGTCATCTGTTGGTTGGAGCACCACCCGTACCCAGCAAGGAGCCCAGCTGCCAAGCTTGGGCCTCAGTGCCTCTCTGGCTTTACTGTTTATGTACTCCGAAGTAGCTGAAGTCAGATGTACTCCAGAGAGGTCCAGCTGCTGGGGCCAGATGTTAGAGGTGAGGGTAGGACAAGCTGGGTAGGTGAGTTCCCTGACAGCATCCTTAATAACTAGAGGTTGATATCATATAACCTTTTACCACAGGAACAGGAAGAAGAGAGGACAGGAGTCAGGCCAGTAGTAAATGCTTCTGATCTACCTCAGGTTATTTACTGCTCCAATGAGATTTCCAGTCAGTCCTGTTACAAGGGAGGATGTGGGGTCTGCCTACAGTATTGCCAGACTGCTCTTAAAAACTGCTCCAAGAGCTCCGAGGATAGTCACTACAGAAACCCTGGCTGGGGTACCCCCCCCCCAATAAAATGAACCCATCAGCACCAAGTTTCCTGAATTCATGATTCATATGCCAAAGCAGCATATTCCTTGTCCAATCTTAAAGCTGGATTAAGAAGAATGGCTCTGAAATGCAGCCTCTGGGGGCCTGGCATGGTTGAATACGCCTTTAATCCCAGCACTTAGGAGGCAAAAGCATGTAGGTCTCTCTGAGTTCAAGGCCTGCCTGGTCTACACAGTGAGTTCAAGAACAGCCAGGGCTACATAGTGAGACCTGTCTCAAAAAAGAAAGAAAGAAATACAGCTTGTTTCCCTCCCCAGAACTTAGGATGACCCAGAATATTCTTCCCTCTGCCTGTTGTGCTTACCAGACTGACTCCAAGTAGTGGAACCCTTGGAATTTTGTTGCTAAGAAGCTTCCATCCCCACCTTGGAAAGAAAGGCTCTTTTGGTGTGAGAAAATTGGTTTAGTGCAAACCCCTTCCCAAAAAGGGGAGACTGGTCCCCAAGCTTCCTTCTTTTCCCAGTGCTTAATTTGCTACTTGCCTCACAATTTTTCAAGACTGGTGTCCATTCCTGGGAAATCCTGCTGATCGCTGTGCCAGGATGTTTTTCCCAATCTGCCCCACTCTCTGAGTGAAAGGTTGGAGGTGGAACACATTTTAAATCGGCCCTATTTATAAAGTAAGGCAAGAGCTCCTTAGACTCAGGGAGTGGGGAAAATGGCATATGGCTCTCTCATGTGGACTCTCTGATGTTTAATTCAGCAGAAACTCCGGAATTTCTGCTTACACCCATTACATTCAAAGGCTTCTCTCCAGTGTGAATCCTCTGATGGCGAACAAGAGCTGAGCTATACCTGAAGGCTTTCCCACACTCACTACATTCATAGGGATTTTCCCCTGTGTGGATTCTTTGATGCTGAATAAGGCCTGAACTGTAGGTAAACTTCCCTCCACATTCCATACATTCATAGGGCTTCTCTCCAGTGTGGATTCTCTGGTGCTGATAGAGGTGTGAGCTCTGGCTGAAGGCTTTCCCACACTCATTACATTCATAGGGTTTCTCTCCAGTGTGGATTCTCTGATGATGAATAAGGGTGGAGCTCCTACTGAAAGCCTTCCCACATTCGTTGCAAGCATAGGGCTTCTCGCCAGTGTGGATTCTCTGATGGTGAGTAAGAGTGGAGCTCCAGCTAAATGTTTTTCCACATTCGTTACATTCATAAGGTTTCTCCCCAGTGTGGATTCTCTGGTGTAGGATGAGAGCAGAGCTACAACTGAAGGTCTTCCCACAATCCTTACATTCATAGGGCTTCTCTCCAGTGTGGATTCTCTGGTGCTGAATAAGATGTGCGCTCTGGCTGAAGGCCTTTCCACATTCACTACATTCGTATGGTTTTTCCCCAGTATGAATTCTCTGATGTTGAATAAGGTCTGAAGTTCGATTAAAACTCTTGCTACATTCATCACACTTATGGGGTCTGTCTCCCATGGGAAATCTCTGATGTGAAATAAGTTTGGAATTCATGGTGAAACTGTTCCCAAACTCATTATACTTCTCATTTCTTTGTCCCATACGGGTGAGCTTTTCCTCAACTGTCATTTGGTGAAACTCCTGTATTTTCCTATTCAGTCTTCCAACAGAGGAGTTCCCTAGCTGTCTCTTCAGACTGACTTCTTGCTCATAGGCTTCTTCAAACTTAAGACCCTGAGAAACATCCGTTTGCAATCGTCCCAGTATCACCTCACGTGACCCCAGGCCTTCGGAGAGTACTTGGTCATTTCCAGTTTTGGACTCACCATCTAGCACAATAAAAAATGCAAGTGTCATATGTTATTTGTGAGGAAAAGAATAAAAGTCAGAGAACAAAATAATCATGTGTCTGACATTTATAGTGCCAAAAGCACATGTCCCTTTGCTGGCCTGAAGAGAGGCCTTCCAACCTTTATGTAGAACTAAAGCAAAGTAAGACAAGTGGGCTAAAGAAACAGAGAAGGAACAGGGAGAAAGCTGGGGAGAAAAGGTGCGAACCGAGAGGAAGTCAGCGATGTGCTGGGGATGGGAGGAGATGGCCTGCTTTGTTGGGAACAAAAACCAGGTAAGGGAGGTTGAAGAGCTGGCTCAGAGGTTAAGAGTACTTGTTGTGCTTGCAGAGGACACGGGTGTGATTCGCAGGCCCACATGGCACCTCCCAACTGTCTGTAACTGTAGTCCCAGGAGATCCAGTGCTCTCCTCTGACCTTCAGAGGCACCAGGAACACATGTGGTGCACACATACATGCAGGCAAAACACTCACACACATAAAAGAATAAGGTAAACAAATCTTTAAAACAGAACAAGTCTAGGTAAGAAAGACTTGTTACTTAATGAAGCGCCAAAGTTTTCAGGCAGGTCAGAGGCTGTAGCTGTGGCTGGGAAGACGGTGAGAAGAAAAGGACAATGGGTGAAGTAGCAAGTTTAAGAATGACAGGAAAGCCGGGCGGTGATGGCACACGCCTTTAATACCAGCACTCTGGAGGCAGAGGCAGGAGGATCTCCGTGAGTTCAAGGCCAACCAGGCTCCAAAGCTACACAGAGAAACCCTGTCACAAAAAAAAAACAACAACAACAACAACAAAAAAGAATGACAGAAAGTTGAAAGGGGTGATATGTGTCTATTAATTGTAGCACACAGTAGGCTGGAAGACCATGAGTTTGAGGCCAGCCTGGGCTACATAGGGAGACACAGTCCAAAAAAGGGGAAGCCTGATAGGTGGAGCAAATATGTAAGGAACTTAACAGACTGCTGAAGAGAGAGGCAGGTAAAGAGATGAAAAACAGTAGAGCAAGAAGGAGCAGAGGACAGACACTAAGAACCCCCAGGGGAGAACTAACCTGTGTAGTCCAACCACGTATGCCACCAGCAAAGACAAAAGTTTTAGGCCAGCTCTGGGCTGTAGACCAGGAAGGCGACATTATGTTGCAGACTATATAAATAATCTCCATGTCTGGCTTCTCATTTTCACTATATACATTGTTCCTACAGGGAACTCTAGGCACGGAGGATGGTTCCACTGGGTCCAGGTAGTATTTTTAGTTTGTCAGTATTTTTTAAAGTAGACAGGGCAAGGACTCACTTGGACAGACCCCTCTCAAGCCTTCTCTCTTCTCAGATGCCTCAATTCTCATTCCAGCCAAGAGACTGTCACAGGACTCAAAAGAAGAACCCGCTCATAGGGAGAGACATGGCCATACTAAGTGTTCCCAGAGCACAAACCTAGACCCCAGGTCTTCAGGGGACAAAAGGAAATGCATAGGGACATCTCAACCGGCAGTTAGGAAGATGCCCTGGTACTGCTCGGAAAAAATGTTCTAACTGAAAGTGAGGTAAGAGATGAGTAACTAAGTGTTAAGGAGGTAATTTCTACTTAAAACAAGGAATTGATTTTATTTGTTTGTTTGTTTATTTATTTATTTATTCAGAGACAGGGTCTCAATATGTAGCCCTGGCTAGCTGTCCTGGAACTCACTATGTAGACCTGGCTGGCCTTGAACTCACAGAGGTCTCCTAGCTTCTGCTTCCCAGATGCTGGAATTAAAGGTGTATAATACCATGCCTAGCAATACATTTCTTTTAAAAATTGTGTGTGTGTGTCCACATGTGTGTAGGTGTTTCTGGAGACCAGAAGAGGGCAAATCAGCCCCACACCACCCCCTAAAATTGGGGTTACAGGTAGCTTTGGAGCCCCCTGCTGTGGCCGTTAGGACCTGAGTTGTAGTCCTCTGAAAGAGCAGCCGTGCTCTTAACTCCTGAGCCATCTCTCCAGCCTCAGAACATACATTTCTATAAGAGGTACAGAAGCTCCTGAACAAAACAGTAGGTCCTTGGAGTAATCGAACAGAAAAAGGAAGAACAGAGAGCTCTAGAATGTTCCCTCAGACACAGAGCACCACCTTCCATGTTCAGGAATCCCAACATCCGAATCCATTAGAAAAGTCTCTGAGTGATACATTAAGTCCTGGAAATAGATGGCTAAAGTACCAGGTTTGGTGTTAATAGGGAGGGGGTCAGCCAGATGTGGTGGCTCACACCTATACCCCAGCACTACAGTACATGAAGTGTGAGGATTATACAGTTTAATGCCATCCTGGGCTATTTAATGAGTTCCAGGTCGGCCTAGGCTGCAGTGTGAAACCCTGTCTCAAATAGACAGACAGGTAGATAGGTGGATGGGTGGATGGATGGATGGATGGATGGATGGATGGATGGACGGACAGATGGATAGATAAATAAGTCCAGACAGACAGACAAATAAATCCAAAGATATAAATAACAGGAAAAAACACTGGAGCTCAAACTTTGTCATTCACAAGTTCTACTACCATGCAAAAAGTGTCTAAGTTCATTGTGTGTTTGCTTGTTTGTTTGAGGCAGGGTCTCACGCAGCCCAGGGTGGTCTCAAATCCATAGTGAACATGTCACAGCTGGTCCACCTGCCTCTACTTCTCAAGTGATGAGATTACAGGTATATGCCACCATGCCCAACTGGCTTCTAAGGGTCTTTTTGTTTGTTTTCCATATATGAGTGGTTGTCTACATGTATGTGTATCACATGCATGCCTGGTATCTGTGGAGGCTAGAAGAGGGTGTCAGATTCCCAGGAACTGGGACTACAGAAGGTTGCGAGCTGCCGTGTGGGTACAGAAATAGAACACAGGTCCTCTGGAAGAGCAGCCAGTGCTCTTAAGCACTGAGCTGCCTCTCCAGCCCTGATTTTGTGTTTCTTAACCTCACGTTCCAAACCTATAAAATGAAGATAATACTAACCACCTCAACTGTGGAGTTACTGTGAGAATTAAATGCAAGGATATATGTGAAATCTCCTTATAAGCAGCAAATTACCCTATAAATGTGAGTTGTCATTCTTACTGTTATTAGTTTTCTTTTTTAATTTATTTATTGTTAATGTGTATGATTGTCTGCATGCATGGATGTACTGTGTGTGTCTGATGCAGATCCCTTAAAATGGAGTTACAATCGAGAGCCTCCATGTGAGAAATGGGAAACTGAACTTAGGTCTTCTGCAAGAGCAGAAAGTGCCATCTCTCCAGCACCAGTATTAGAGTTTTCTAAGACTACATTGCCAATAGCAAACCCTGAAGCCTAGAAAAAATAGCATGCTCTGTTGAGAAGGTACAAGCCCTTACCCAGTGAGAACACATTCCCATAGTTCTCCAGCATCACATCCCTGTAGAGGTTCCTCTGTGCAGGTTCCAGACGCTTCCACTCTTTCCAGATGAAGTACACAGCTACATCCTCAAATGTTACCAACTCCTGAAACAGTCATACGGCCATATATGCAATTTCAGGGCAAGGGTCAGGACTGGCAGCATCACACAGCAACCAGGATGGGGCTGAGCTCTTTGGGATGAGGGCAGAGGTCAGAGCAATACCAGCATGAGCATCCAAAACAGCATAGGTGGCATAGGGATGAGCGTAACTGCCTTCTAAGAGTCCATAATGGAAATGATTTTTTAATTAACATTTATTTATTTGGGGAGGGGTACCACTGCACACATATGGAGGTCAGAGGACAATTTGTGACAGTCAGTTCTCTCCTTGTAACATACAGATCCCAGGGATTATATCCAGTTGGCAGGGTTGGCAGCAAACACCATTTTCGTTTGTTTTTGTTTTTCAAGACAGGTTTTCTCTGTGTAGTCCTGGCTGTCCTGGATCTCGCTCTGTAGACCAGGCTGGCCTTGAACTCACAGAGATCGACCTGCCTCTGCCTCCTGAGTGCTGAGATTAAAGGCATTGGGAGCAAACACCTTTACCCACTGTACCCACTGGCCACAGAACCATGGTTTTGATGGACAGAATTAAGAGTTTAGGGCGCTAAATGATACATCACTCTACAAAACGAGAAGGAAAAGAATGAAGGGAACCATGGCTTACCTGGGACTTGGCCTTCAGAAGTGCAGCAGCCAACATCTCGTGCCCCAGGCTGTCCTTGTCAGGAAAGGAAGGGACTTTTGAAGAGGAAAGAGCTGAAGGACAATACCAGGGCCAGGAATCAATCTGCCTGCTTTCTGACCTAAGGTCATATGCCTCAAAAACCCACCCTGTCTCTGCTTCCATGAATGCCATACTCCTGACCATTCATGCCTGTTCTTCAAGTGAGGCCGGGGACCAGTTACATTCTCATTTTCCTTCCAATACTGCAAATTCTTGTAGGAGATTCATAGGCAGAGGGAAATGAGCAGCTTCCCTCAAGCCCCGACCGAAAACACAAAACCCACACCTCTTCTCTTTTTCCATCCAAAGACCAAATCTATATCAATATGACAGAAATGTTTCCTAGCTCTGCTGTGGACCACATACCTTTCCCCATCAGCCATAAGTTTTGTGTTTGTCTCTCAGGGTCTAACCCACTATGCATAACTAGATTTGACAAAACAGATTTTAAATGCTTTTTCCTAGTAAGCATGGGGAAAATAGCCATTATGGCTGAAACCTGCAGCTCTTAGCTCAGTGCTAAGTGCTTTCCTAGCAAATGTATGTGTGGCTGCATTCCTGCTGAGCTACTCTGGCCCGGCTCCAGAGAGCAGCACCTAGCCCTAATCCATCCTTTGTTTAACCCACACCTTTTGTTTCTCTTATCACCCTATGTGAATCTTGTTTGAGAGTCTCCCAAGGATCAAAGGCCTATGCAAAACTTGGTTCAGGAAACAGGGAAAACTGTGGTACCTGAGAAATCGAGGAATTTGCACTTGGCATTTTATCTCTGGGAGCTCCTTTCAGGTTTGCTTTGAGCATGTGAAAATTAACTGGCTAAACTGTAAATAGAAAATAAGCCGGGCGGTGGTGGCGCACGCCTTTAATCCCAGCACTCGGGAGGCAGAGCCAGGCGGATCTCTGTGAGTTCGAGGCCAGCCTGGTCTCCAAAGCGAGTTCCAGGAAAGGCGCAAAGCTACACAGAGAAACCCTGTCTCGAAAAACAAAAACAAAAAAAACAAAAAAAACAAAAAAAAAAAATAAAAATGCCCTGGGCGAAGGGAAAGTCCTCCGGGGCAGGACCCCCTTGCAGCCAAGAAAGACTAGATTCATTCTTAAGGTGCCTCTGAGTCTTCTTTCCAAGGATCCATCACACACCCTGCCGCGACAATCTGAGACATAACATGGCCCTCGGTTCCATACCCAGTAAGTACCCTAGAAGTCCTTTCTCCCACACAACTTTCTAACGTTTGGGGAATTTGTGTGTAGGAATGCCCATGTGAGTGGGGGTGCATACATGCCACAGTGCACATGTGGAAGTCAGAGGACAGCCTCAGGTTTCAGTTCCTGCTTCCCTCCTTGTTTGAGACTGGGTATCTTTGTTGTTTTTCTGCTATGTATGCCATGCTAGCTGGCCTATGAGCTTCTGGGGATTCTCCCATCTCTAGCTCCCATCTCCCCATAGAAATACTGGGACTACAGACATTCTTACTATGCATATGGTTTAATGTAGGTTCTGGGGATTCAAACACATGTCCTCATGCTTCCGAGACAAGAGCTTTTACCCACTGAACCATCTCTCCAAACCCACAGCTCTTTAATATTTTTAAAAAAGTATGAAAATGTAATGAAACCCAATATCATATTTAATTACTATATGGCAATACAAAACGTTTCAAAAAGAGAGTTCAGGGCAGGTTCTATAGCTCAATGGGTGAAGGCACCTTGACAAAGCCTCTCTGCTTGAGCTGATGCCTACCCCCAACTCACATGGTGGAAGGAAGGAATCAACTCCAGAGCTTGCCCTCTGACCTCTGCATAGAAACTTTGGTGTATTGTGCCATACATGTCTATATACATAACACACAAAATAAATACATTTAATTAAAAAAAATCAATAAAAGTTATTTTGGCTTGGGTGCGGTGCCACATGCCTTTAGTCCCAGCACCTGAGGGGCAGAAGCAGGTAGATCTCTGGGAGTTCCAGGGTAGCCTGGTCTACATAGGAAGTCCTTGGACATCTAGGGCTGCAGTGAGACCCTGTCTCAACACACACACACACACACACACACACACACACACACACACAGGAAAGAATGAGGCAGGTATCGGTTTAAACCCAACACTACAGACACGAGTCAAGAATATGGAAAATTTAAAGCCAGCCTGGGCTACACAATGAGACCCTGTCTCAAGAGACAAACAAGCCTACCAAGTGTGCTGGCCCACACCTTTATCCCAGCACTAAAGATGCACAGGCAGGGGGATCTCTCCAAGGTTCAGACCAACCTAGTTACACAGTGAGTTTCTGGTCAGCCATGGCAACAAAGTGAGGCCCTGCCTCAAAGGAAAACAAAAACACAAGCAAGTTAAACAACAGAAAAAGATGAGAACAACCTCCTCTCCCAATCCCATTATCTTACCACTCTCTAGCAGGGGCCGAGGTTCCTGAGCTGCAAGGTCAGCCTGAGTTTCCATGGGTGAGTGAAATGTTCTGGTCGCTGATCTCTTAGCTGTAGACTCAGCAGCAAGCAGGTTTTGAAGAAGCACTGCCGAGGCAAAGAGATCAAAGTTGATTTTTTAAAATGCCTCCTGATTTCATAAAGGGAATTGCATCTCAGTATGCAGGAAGGGAAGAAACACACAGGACTACCCATTAGATCCCTGTGAACGTGGGCACTTCTGTAATGAGCCTACACAAAGATTTCCAATTTTGCCACACCCACCCAACATTTTTAGTGACAAGTGCAGTAATGAGGTGGGTATCATTCACTAACTGAGATGACTGACCCTGAGCCAGGTATGGTCTCCAGAGCAAGTTCCAGGACAGCCAGGGCTACAGAGAAACCCTGTTGGAGGGGGTGGGGGTAATCAACAACTTGGCATGGGTGGCACAGTTGTATATCAGGAGTGGGTGTAGGTTCATGCAGGTCCATGGAAAGAAGTAGAGGCACCTCAAGGCTGAATTTCAGCCTTTTCCAGCTGCAGGGTGGATTTCTCACGGTGAACTGAACTGCCCTTGCTGAGCAAAGAGCCCTTTTGTTAGACAAATCACACCTTTAGCAAGTCAATTCCGTATACCAAAGTCTTTGATCTAAGCCCCCCAAAGGGATAATGCCAAATGCAAATTCTCAGTAATAACACCACTGGGTTGTTGTTACTAAGTTTGCATAGGCTTCCATCCCCCTAGGGAAGCTCTCAGTTAAGACTTCAGACAAAAGGTAAGGAGACAGGGGGTAGCAATCACAAAAGGCAGATCAAAGCTGGGTGCTAGCACTCTAGTATCAAACCAGCTGTAGCGTTGTGGGAATTCGTCCATCATGGCACAGACCTGAAGCACCTGAGAGGCCGAGACAGGATTAGGAGTTCCAACCCAGTCCCTATCTCAAAGAAACACACACACACACACACACACACACACTCTGACTCCAAAGTAAAAGGCAAGCTGAGCATGGTGACCCATGCCTTTGATACCAGTACTTGGAAGGAAGACTTCAAGGCCAGCCTGGTCTACATAATGAGTTCAAGGACAGCCAGGGCTTTGTTGAGAGATGCTGTCTCAAAAAACAACAAACAAATAACAGAGTGAAAGGCAATAGTCCCCGTTCAAGGCTGGGTTAACTGAAGCTGGAACTCAAAGGCATAATGTTGAGGACAAGTCCAAGTCCCCAGTGTCTTGAGTCAGTAAACAATGTTTCTCATAGGAACTCTGCATGGTACTTCTGCCATCTGGGTATGGGCAGAGCCTTTCCCTGGCCCTGTTGCCAACTCCACTCCCTCAAGCTGCCCAAGGGACCAAGAAGGACCACATGACAGTGAGGACAGGTCAGGAGAAGCCTCCCTCCTGGATCCTTTCTTCCTTCTACAGAGTTAACCCCTGTTAAAATTAAAGTAGTGATGTAAGAAATTTGGGATCGTATGTTCAGTTCCTGGGATTTTATTTATTTTTTGTCTTTCTTTATTGAGTAAGACCTCACAGTATACCCCAGACTAGGCTGGAATTCACTGTATAGTACAGGTTGGCCTTGAAATTATATTCATACTCCTGCTTCATTTGCATCTGTGCTGGGATTACAGATGTGCGCCAGCAAGCTTGACTAATTCCTGGAAATTCATTTTAAGTTAGTGTTTCTCAACTAGGGGTGGGGGTGGGGTCGAAGGACCCTTTCACAGGGGTCGCCTAAGACCATCAGAAAACATATATACATTACAGTTCATAACAGTAGAAAAATTAGTTATGAAGTAGCAACAAAAATAACTATGGTTGGGGGGTCACTCTAACATGAGGAACTGTATAAAGGGTTGCAGCATTAGGAAGGTTGAGAACCACTCTTTAGGTGATACCAGTGCTGTATGATTAAGGGAGTAAAATGGAAAAACTCACGTGAAACTTACTTCTAATATAGATGCTTAAGAAGTATGGAGGGGAAAGGGGTATACTCTAATAACTACCAACGAACACCATTGTCATTTCATTGCACCCTAGAGAGCTGATATGAACTGAAGGTTCTCTGTGTCAATCTAGGTTCTTAGTGTCTTAGTCAGCTGGACACTCAGCCACTTTCTGCAGGGAGTCTGCGCCAGCATTGTACAGCTTCGCCAGGAAAGGGTATCCGGCAGTAAACTAAAACATATCTATAGGACATTAGGTCTTTGGTGAGGTCCCCGCAGGATCTTTCTGAGGACCCGAGTTCGCATCTCCTCCCAAGCCCTAGTTCTCACTATGACACAGAACTACTCTCACTCTCCGATCCAATTAAGGAAAAACAAACTTCCTTCTCCTGCCCCCAGCACAGAAAACGGTGCACTGAGAGTACCAAGTTAGGCTGGCTGGCTGTCTGTCATCAGCGGTTTTAAAGAAAGGGACCTCGGCAGCGACGCTGGAAATTTCAAACACTGGGGCTGGCGGTGGAGGACACAAGAGCAGATCCGGAGTCCCAATCCGCGACACGCAGGAACCCGCCGAGCCGGGGTTGCGGAGCTGGGCAGCGGCCGCAGGGACAAGGAGGACCCAGGACCCCGCGGAGCCGGGCCCGGGGACCCCGCGGGCCGCAGAGGCGTGAACACCAACCCCCTTCCCCGGCGACCACACTTCCGCCTCACCGCGAGTCCCGAAGACGGCCCCACTCACCCTGGGGACAGGGACGTAATTAGGGGGCCGGACACGAACCAGGCCCTCTTGGACCCTATCACAGACCCACACAACCGAGAACAGAACAAAGAACGGAAGTTCCCCCTGCCCATGTCGTTTCCGGGTCGTCCTTCTTCGCCACCCACTACAATCTCCGTGAGCCAAACGCCCGCTTGCTTTCTCTAGGAAAATGGGAGGTCTTCATCTCTCGATGGTTCGCTGACTCAAAGAAGACTGGTGTGCAGGAAAAACAAGTGCTCCAGACCGCGCCACCTGCTGGCCAGGTCGGGAAGGGACGATGAGCTGGAGGCCCTGGGAATTCAGGGCATAAATTCCGGTGGACCAGTCAACACCATCACCTAAACCTCCACTGCAAATATAAGAAACTTGAAGATCCGTTAATATAAATGTGCACCATGCTGAGGTGGTGGCGCAGACCTTTAATCCCAGCACTCGGGAGGCAGAGGCAGGCGGATCTCTGTGAGTTCCAGGCCAGCCTGGGCTACAGAGTGAGTTCCAGGAAAGGCGCCAAAGCTACACAGAGAAACCCTGTCTCGAAAAAAACCAAAACCAAAACACCAACAAAAAAAAAAAAAAAAGCGGGGGGGGGGGCGGCTGGAGAAATGGCTCAGTGGTTAAGAGCACTGGCTACTCTTCCAGACGACCTGGGTTCAATTCTCAGCACCCACATGGCAGTTAGCAACTGTCTGTAACCCCAAGATCTGACACTCTCAAACAGACATACATATAGGCAAAATAACAATGCACATAAAATAAAAATAAATTTAAAAAATGTGCACCATGGGGCTGAAGGTTTAGCTCAGATTTTTTTTTTTTTTTTTTTTGGTTTTTTCGAGACAGGGTTTCTCTGTGTAGCTTTGTGCCTTTCCTGGAACTCACTTGGTAGCCCAGGCTGGCCTCGAACTCACAGAGATCCGCCTGGCTCTGCCTCCCGAGTGCTGGGATTAAAGGCGTGCGCCACCACCGCCCGGCCTCCTCCTCCTTTTTGTCCTCCTCCTTCTCCTTCTTTTGAGACAGGGTTTCTCTGTGTAGTTTTGGTGCCTGTCCTGGATCTCGCTGTGTAGACCAGGCTGGCCTTGAACTCACAGAGATCCGCCTGCCTCCGAGTTCCAAGTGCTGGGATTAAAGGCGTGCACCACCACTGCCCAGTGTAGCCAGTGCTCTTAACCGCTGAGCATTCTCTCCAGCCCCTAGCTCAGTTTTTTAAAAGATTTTTTTTGCAAGTTTTCCCTGCTTGTATTTGTGCATACCTCCACCTGATGCAGGTGTAGGTCAGATGAGGTCAACACATCTTCTAGAACAGCAGTTACAGACGGTTGTGATCGACGATATGATTACTGGGAATGGAACCCGATCCTCTGGTATAGCAGTCAGTGCTTTTAACTGCTAATCCACCTCGCCAACCCTTACCTTTGTTTTTAGAATGCTTGCCTAACCTGGCTGAAACCCTGGGTTCCATCCTCATCACTGCACAAATCAGACAAGATGACACAGGACTCATTCCCAGCATTTGGGAGGCGGCTACACGAAGATCAGGAATTCAAGATCATTCTTCAGTACAGATGGAGTTCAAAGCCAGCCTGGGCTATGTGAGAAGTCTCACATAAATAATGATTTTGTACTTATGAACCTGGCCTGGGGGTACACATCTCTAATCCCAGTGCTTTAGAGGCTGAAATCTGAGAACAGCCAAGAGTTTGAGGCCAGCCTAGATTGCAGAATAAAACTTTGTCTCAAAAAAATAATGATTAATTACTTTACTAACATACATATTTATAATGAGCTTCCTATAACATCTCACATTTGGTGTTCAAGAGGAACACTGAGGCAGATTGTGGTTTGGGGTAAACGGTTTATTAGAAGCATTGTCAATGCCACAGTAATTGTGATGGGAGTTCACATATTCCAGGCCACGGAGACTAACAGGAGTGAGGGGTGGTGTCCCATTTTACCAGTTTCAGTTGGGGCAGGTAATCCCATTCCATGTAATTAATGAATAGTCAATAGTATATGCTTGAGGCTGGAGGGATGGCGTGATGGTAAAGAGCACGTGCTGCTGCGATTCCAGAGGACAGGAGGTCATTTTCCAGTAGCCATGTCTGTAGGCTCACAACCACCTATAACTCAGTTGCAAGGGAAGGAGGAAAAGATTTGGCTCTTTAGCTAATGTGTGTCCATCATATGAGGTGTGCCACCTGCAACCACTGATTGCTAGACACTTGGTACACTTCCTTAGGGGAAGTGAGGATCACAGGATGGTGCATGTCATTTCATTTCTTTTCTTTTTCTTTTTCCTGGAACTCACTTGGTAGCCCAGGCTGGCCTCGAACTCACAGAGATCTGCCTAGCTCTGCCTCCCGAGTGCTGGGATTAAAGGCGTGCGCTACCACCGCCTGGCAGTTGAATGTCATTTCTTTTACAGCAGCTGTGAGGTTGGAGAAAGAGGTTCTGCCAGTTAGCATGGCCTGATTTGTCCCAAGCCTAACATTTTCAAATAAAATCTTTTAGTTAATTAATTAACCAATTAATTAATTAATTGAGACAGAGTATCACAGTGCAACTCTGGCTGGCCTGGAACTTGCTATGTGGACCAGGCTGGCCTGGAACTCACAGAGATCCTTTTGCTTCTGTATTCCAAGTGCTGGGATTAAAGGTGTACACTACCATGCCTGATTTTCAAATAAAATCTTTGTTTGACATAAAATGCTCCCCTTGGGCTAGTGAGATGGCTTAGGGAATGGAAGCCTTTGGATGATGCATAACCAGACTCTCAACTTAATGAGAATAAGAAGTTGTAGTTGGAATTTTCTTTGGGCCTCCAACCGAATAAAGACACGGAGATTTATTATTAATTCTGAATGCTTGTCCCACTAGTTCTTTTAACTTAATTTAACAAGTTTCTATTAATCTACACTTTGCCTCAGTGGCTTTTTAACCTTTCTTTCATTCTGTATGTCCTATTTTCCTGCTTTCTCTGTGTCTGGCTGGCTGACCCCTGGTGTCCCTCTGTTACCTCTTTTTCTTTCTTCCTTGAGCCTAAATTCCTCCTCCTCCTTATTCTCCCTGCCTGGGAGTTCCACCTATATGTCCTCCTTTATTGGCCATTCAGCTTTTTATTAGACCAATCAGATGCCTTAGGCAGGCAAGGTAAAATAGCAACACATCTTTACATAGTTATACAAATGTAACATTTCTTTACATAGTTAAACAAATATGCAGCAACATTCCCCCTTTTTGTCTAAATAAAAAAGAAAGGTTTTATCTTTAACATAATAATACTATATACAATAAGAGCAATTATCAAGTAAGAATTACATTTACAATATTCAGTCTATTTGCATTCGGCAAATTCAGAAAAAATACTCCATTCTCTATTCTATCTTGGTGAATCCAAAGTCATGTACCTAATTTACTTTTTTATCATAACTTCTGTTACCAACCCAAAACTATCTTTTTAGACCTCAAAACATTTTCTTAGATAAACACTTTAAACTTTTTTGTTTCTCAACCTTATAAACTTTACATCTCTTATGTTTATTTTCTGAATTTGGTAACAAGGAAATCTGTAACTATCTAGTCTTCAGCTCCATCAGGGACCCACGAAGGATATAATATTACCTAAGTAAACAGGAATTACAGAGCACACAACTTTCAAAACTGTAGAAATGCAGAAGCATTTGGTTGCCTGGACAGTCACCCATGGTTCCTCTGCACCATTGGGGCATTCACCTTCAGCCTATAGGCCTAGAATATCTGACAGACCTTTCTGTAAAACAGGAATTTTGAAGGACTGTCCCATCTTGTCTTGGCAAAGTTCAGCAGTCCTTTTCCTTTGTGTCCTGCATGTCCAATTTGTACAGCATACTGTCAGCAGTCAAGGCAAGGGCAGTTTCTTGCCCAAATGGCTAGTTTTGCCACAATGAAAGCAAATGCCATATGGAGGTTCTTCAACACCCATCATCCTTTTATGAAGTAGATTGGTGCTGCCAGGAACAGATTTGTCTGTCATGAAAAGCCTTAGGTTAGTAAGCATCTTAAATGCCATACTCTGTAGGTCTCTGAAGCATTAGAAGATCACCTATGTATCTAAAATAGCTGTTTAACCTTGAAAACATACCTAACATAATGACAAGTTTGATTTTTACAGGTGACTATCTACTAACCTGTATTTCTTTATTATCCTAAATAGTGTGTAATAGTAACTTTCAAGGATTAGAAATTTACATTACATTGTTAAATGAGCTGCATAGGTACAATACCTTAAACAAGAGTAGAAATGTAGCACTCGGGAGGCAGAGCCAGGCGGATCTCTGTGAGTTCGAGGCCAGCCTGGTCTACAGAGTGAGATCCAGTACAGGCACCAAAACGACACAGAGAAACCCTGTCTCGAAAAACCAAAAAAAAAAAAAAAAAAAAAGTAGAAATGTATATACAGTATGTTCTAGCAAAAATAACATTAAATTGGTATCAACATACAAAAATCCATACCAATGTAAAATATTTGAGATGAATAGTTGTCTTTTTATCCTATATTCCTATATCTCCATTAAATAAAGACAAACATCCATAACCCACCAAATGACCAAAAACCACCCACCCCACCTCTTGGGAATGTGGGCGTTGTGTTCGCTAGACTGCTTCCTGTTGTCTGGGGGTGATGGCATCCCCAGAGGCCCCTGAGAAAACTGAGATGATAGTCAAGTCCTAAGAAAACTAGCTATAACATTTGTTGTCCAGTCTCTGTGTAATGGGAAAGTACAAAGCTTATCTGAAGTCCTGTGAAGCTGGACCGTCTTAGCTAGCAGCAGCCTTGATGTTGTTCTGAATGCGGAACTCTGAGGAAAATGCAACAGATGCACTCTGAAAGACTGGATCACCTGGGCCACCCATTTTCATTGGTGTCTGGTCCCCTTATTCTGAAAATACATAAACTTTCAAAGGTAACATACATATCTGCATTAATACAAGCATGGACTATGCATTGTATGCAAGCCAGCCAAAGATGATTTTTTGTTTTATGTTTGAGCAGGTAAAAGACATCTGTCAACTTTATAAGTTTGTTTGGACTGTATAACCTGTGGGAGTCTGCTGGAAGTCCAGCTCTGACCTGTTCCCACCTTTCGAAGGGTTCTTAGGTGGAGGACACAGGAATAAGAAAATATCAGATAGAAAGAGGGAGTGCTGGGATTAAAGGTGTGTGCCACCGCCACTGTTGCCGCCGCAGAACTATTGCCTCCTCCGGCCAGGCGGTGGTGGCGCATGCCTTTAATCCCAGCACTTGGGAGGCAGAGGCAGGTGGATCTCTGTGAGTTCGAGGCCAGGCTGGGCTACAGAGTGAGTTCCAGGACAGGCTCCAAAGCTACACAGAGTGTTGGACCCCAAAGTTTAGGGTCTCAAGTGGGCGCCCCAAGAATCCAGACTCCAGTCCAGTTGATGCAACAGCACGAGGATTTTATTGGCTTCTGTACAGATGGGCAAACTCTGCTCATAAGAGCAAGAGCTGCATCTTACTGCAGCCCCATAAGGGCTTTTAAAGGAAAAACCCACAAAACCCATAAGATTACAATTCCCATACAATTTCATGGCCTGATCACAGGGTGATCACAGAGGGAGTACAGTTATGTAAACCTCAAGGGGGGTAACAGGGCGGGAGTGGAGCTTACACACAGGTCACGGTGGTCCTTCCTGGAACACCTGCAACTATCCCAGTCACAGTTGAGCACATCTCTTAACAGAAATCTTTTTACATTGTTATATTGTTACAGGGGTGATTGAGTAGTGGCTGAGTCAGGTTGCTCTGGGAACTAGATTTTTAGTTTCTCATTTCCTGGTGCTTGAAGTTTCTCTCTTCCTGAGGCTTGGGGGTGTAAGCCTGAAGGGCTAGGGTCTTTCAAGAGAAACCCTGTCTCAAAAACAAAACAAAAAAACTATGGCCTCACAGTTAGCCAGACTGCCCTTATATCAGTATCAGTTGTCTACAACACTCAACAGAGGCCTTGAGGCAGTTGTGTAAAGATTGCAGATGATTTCCTAAGCTTCTGAAGACTTAGCCCCACCTGTGTGTTTGACACAGTTGCTACCAGACATTTTGCTGTCATAGGCCCCAAAGAACTGTATATGAAACTATAGTCATTTCCACCTTGACAGGAAGGGAGTCCTTCCCCTAGCGGAAGGACTATGGCGAACTGGTGCAAGGCCATGATTGGTCAAAACACACTTCAGTGACTGGCTGGTAAACAAATGACTATGATCAGCCCAAGATGAATGACTGGGCCAAATACTCTTTCTTGGCTATATAAGCAGGATACTTAGCCTCACTTGTTGATCCAGCTTGTCTTAGTCACCGTTCTATTGCTGTGAAGAGACACCACGACCAAGGCAACTCTTACCAAAAAGAAAACATTCAGTTGAGGTCTTGCTTAGAGTTTTAGGGTTCAGTCCATTATCATCATGGCTGGGAGAGTGGCAGCAGGCAGCACTGGAACAGTAGCTGAGAGCTACATCCTGATCCATGGGCTGAGAGACGGCTTGGCATGGGCTTTTGAAACCTCAAAGCCCACCCCCAGTGACACAATTCTGCCATTAAAGCCACACCTCCTAATCCTCCTAATCTTGTTCAATGGTGCCCCTCCCTGGTTACTAATATGAGTCAATGGGGGGAGGGACTTTTTTTTTTTTTTTTTTTAAGATTTACTTTTATGTGCATTGGTGTTTTGCCTGCATGTGTGCCTGTGTGAGGGTGTCAGGTTCCCTGCAACTGGAGTTATGGACAGTTGTGGGCTACCATGTGGGTACTGGGAATTGAACTCCAGTCCTCTGGAAGAACAGTCAGTGCTCTTAACCACTGAGCCCTCTTTCCAGCCCACTGGGGGCCATTCTTATTCAAACCATAACACTGCACCTTCCCTGTTGGTACAATCAGGCATGATAAAGGCTTCTCTTGTGTGGTTTGCTGGTGGCAGCTTGCATCCACCTCCATGCAGCTGCTGCCCCCCACCCCGCTCCAGTTCGCCCCATGGCTAAAGAGTCCTCTGCATGCCTGCTTGACTGCTGGAAAGTGGTGGAGACTTCTATGGGGTTGCTGGATCACTGAAGAAGTTCTGCCAGTGAGCAGCAGATGCCCACACCGAAGTGACCACAGATTCACCTGGCACCCATCCCACTGTGTGCGCCAGGTCTTCCCAGTAGCAGTCACTAGCTTGCATATGGAGTCAGGTTGCTATGCAATTGAAGACGCAGCTGAACAGTTGAAGAACGGTCATAGCTGGGGAGATGGGTCAGTGAGTAAAGTGTTAGGGCCTGAGTTTAAGTCCTCAGGACACACATAAAAGCTAGGGATGCTGGGCATGGTGGCGCACACACAATCGTATCACTCAGGAGGCAGAGGCAGGTGGATTTCTGTGAGTCTGAAGTCAGCCCGCTCTAATAGCAAGTTCCCAGGCAGCTGGGCTACACAGTGAGATCCTACCTCAACAAGCAAGTGATGGAAGGAGGATCAAAGTTCGAAGTCATCCTCAGATACACAATACAGAGCTCAAGGCCAGGCTGGGTTACATGAGAGCCGGTAACAGCAACAGCAACACAGCACAACACACTTTCGGGCATCCAGGGCTAACAAGTACTGGCAGATGCCCCGCCCTTCAGCAGCACCAAGCACATACTGAGCATGCGCCGCTCGCCGACGGAAGCCGGGAAGGAAGGGGGCGGGCCGTGGCTGGCGGGCGCGGGGAAAATGGCGGCGGCGGCGGCGGCGAACGGGAGCGGAGGCAGCAGCGGCATGGAGGTGGATGCAGCAGGTAACGGGCTGTGCGGAGCGACTTCTGGAGTCTCCCTTGCGGAGTATCTTGAGTACTTCTTAAGCCTGGGGGAAGCAACATCTCTCCCAGGATAACTTGCGGGCAGGGATGGACGGCCCGGCTCTGCCGGTCCCTTACTCCCATGTCTAGGAGAGAATGTGTGGGCCCGAGCTTTCACCCGCTATGTTTTCCTTTCACCTTTAACAGTGCCCAGCGTGATGGCCTCCGGAGTGACTGGGAGTGTTTCTGTCGCTCTCCATCCCCTTGTCATCCTCAACATCTCAGACCACTGGATCCGCATGCGCTCCCAGGAGGGGCGGCCTATGCAGGGTGAGTGTGAGTGTTGTGTGTAAATCTCAAACCCTCCTCTTGGAGACCTCCTCCAATCACTTTTCCCCTGCCTCCCCTTTCTTCCAAATTAGTTTCCCCAATCATTGATCCACACTGACCTCAGAGCCTGGTTATTAGGAAAGGTTTTGGCTGCCTGTACCTCACCTGTTTTCCGTGTGCTTCTCTCCTCTCAGTGATTGGGGCTTTGATCGGGAAGCAGGAGGGGCGGAATATCGAAGTGATGAACTCCTTTGAGCTGCTGTCCCACACCGTGGAAGAGAAGATTATCATTGACAAGGAATATTATTACACCAAGGAGGAGCAGTGTGAGAGGGGAATGGAAGTGGGTGGGAAAGAGAAGTGGGAAGATTTTTTTGTTTGGTTTGGTTTTAAGATAAAAGGGTTGGGGATGTAGGACAGTGGGTAGAGTGCTTGCCCTAACATGCAGGAAGCCCAGAGTTCAGTCCTCAAGAACCATATAAACCAGGAGGTGGAGGCAGGAGGATCAGAAGTAAAAGGTTATCTTCAGCAAGTAAAGGATGAGAGATGGCAGAATAGAAAGGTCTTTATTCTAAACGGAGCCAAAATTTGAGGAGGGAGGGAAGAGCTGGTGAGGAAAAAAAAAAAAAAAAGAAATACATGAAGTCCATCAAACTAAGGAAGAGAGGTTTAAAGAAATATTGTTTACTCTGGCCCCTTCTCCAGTTAAACAGGTGTTCAAGGAGCTGGAGTTTCTGGGTTGGTATACCACAGGGGGGCCGCCTGACCCCTCCGACATCCACGTCCATAAGCAGGTACAGGCTCAAATGTGCACATGTTGGGAAAGAGAGCAGAAGATGAGGGGAAGAAAAATTGACTTTTTTCTGGGACCTGTCTTTTCTTCCAGGTATGCGAGATCATTGAGAGTCCCCTCTTTCTGAAGTTGAACCCCATGACCAAGCACACAGATGTGAGTATTGCTGGGTCCCCTTTGTCTTGATCATCTACCACTATGTCTGCGTTTTATCCTCTTGCTCTGCTGTAATTTACTCTGTGGCATCATCTGTATTAGAGAATGCTTGAGTTGAACCTCCATGCTGCAATTTCCCCATCAGGTGTATGACATCATCTCTGAAGTGGCATTTTCATATGTAATGTGGGTAAAACCTATCCAGTAGGTTTTTGGGGAAATTAGAGAGAAAATGTGAGCCAAGTGTGGTGACACACTTAATCTTAGCACTCAAGAGGTTGAGGCAGGAGGATTGTGAGTTCAAGGCCAGCCTGGCACGTGTGTAAGTTGAAGTACATTTGCCCTTAGTAAGTTGCTGTCTCTATTTGTTTTACAGCTTCCTGTCAGCGTTTTTGAGTCTGTCATCGATATAATCAATGGAGAGGTAATATCTACCCTGCAGCCTTCAAATCCTGCTTTTAGTCTGTTTCCTGCATGCCATGCACATGTGTGCAGTCACAGGACAACCCTGGGTGTCCGTCCCAGCTTTCTACTGTGTTTGAGACAGGATCTCTTGTTTGCCAGGCTGGTTGGCCTGTGAACTTCTGGGAATTCTGTCTCTCCTTCCCATCTTGCTGTAGGAGTGGGATGTCTACCACATCTAGCTTAGTGTGGGTTCTGAGGATCTAAACACAGGTCCTCAGATTTATGCTGCAAGTGCTTTCTACCCGCTCAGCCATCTGCCCAGCCCTGTTTCCCGATTCTGACTCTCCCTGTGTGGGAACCCTTTACCCTGCAGGCCACAATGCTGTTTGCTGAGCTCACTTATACGCTGGCTACTGAGGAAGCTGAACGTATCGGTGTAGACCATGTGGCCCGGATGACAGCAACAGGCAGTGGGGAGAATTCCACTGGTAAGGGAGGTGAATTCTTTGGAAGTGTGGGTGGTTGTGGTCACGTACCTTCTTTCATTCGCCCTGTTCCCCTGCAGTGGCTGAACACCTGATAGCTCAGCATAGTGCCATCAAGATGCTGCACAGCCGTGTGAAGCTCATTTTAGAATATGTCAAGGCCTCTGAAGCAGGTAGGACAGGTGCCTCTCTGTCATTTTTAACTGTTTTCCTCCTTCCTGGAGAAGTGACAGCATCCACATCAGTGCAGCCTCATTTTACCCTTAGGAGAGGTTCCCTTCAACCATGAGATCCTGCGGGAGGCCTACGCCCTATGTCACTGCCTTCCGGTTCTCAGCACAGACAAGTTCAAGACAGACTTTTATGATGTGAGTGTTAATACCCTCGATGGGGAGGTGGGGCTCACACCATTACTCTTGCAGGCAGGAGGTGAAATTCAGTTGTCCTTGGCCCTAATGTGAGGGATCCCTGGGGAACTGGTTCTCTCTGTTCCCTCCCAGCAATGCAATGATGTGGGGCTCATGGCCTACCTCGGCACCATCACCAAAACGTGCAACACAATGAACCAGTTTGTGAACAAGTTCAACGTCCTCTACGACCGACAAGGCATCGGCAGGCGAATGAGGGGACTGTTTTTCTGATGAAGGTTCTGGAAGGGATGATGTACAGGGCTCAGACAACTGTTCATTGGGACTGGGCACTACATTCCCTTTAGAGAAACTGTCATTAATAAAAGAGCAGCCCCTTAGCAGCCCTTCCAGTGGCTTTGTCCTACCAGTCACCACATTGGTTTCTCAACTTGGAATCCAGGCAGCCTTGCTCAGAGGCAGAATCCATTCATGCGCACTTCTCAACCACCTACCCACCTTTTAATGACTTGAGGTGACCTTGTCTGGATAGACAGAATGTGGTAGGACTACTTGCTTGCTTCCAGTTCTGTGGTATCAATTTACATAGGCCAGTCCACAGAAATGAAATGACTGCTTTCCGAGCTCGAAAGGGGAGGGATACCAAGCCTGTCTTTGTAATTGTGGATAACTCAAATCCTTGGTCCTATGGACAATGAAAAGTACCAAGGGGAATGATTTCTTCACATCTCAGCCTTAACACTTCAACCCACTGTAAGACTCCCACCTAAGTCATTTCTTGTGCCAGGTGCTACTTTTTATGTCATCCTTCATCTCCCATTTCACCACCCTCTGAGGGAGGTGGGGATTTAAAAAAGATGGCCACAGTGGGAACATTTCAAGAAGTGAGTGGGCCCGAGGCACTGCACCTCAGCTTGAATAGCACACAGTAAGGCTCAGGACTTTAGAGTAGGAGAAAAAGTAGCAAGAACCCTACAGGCTCCACTCAGTCCTTGCCACACCCTAGTTACACGGGCAAGGTAGAATAAACTTGCATTGGAATCACGGTGTTAGCCCACCCCCCCAATGCTATCTTAACAAGCCAGGCCCAAACAGGAAGTATTCAAAACACTTTATTAACAGCAGAATAAAAAAGTGCAGCATAGGAAAATGGGATCTTCATCTCTGGGGCATCCAGGGCATTCTCTGGGGTGGGCAGCAGGGCCTTCAAAGCTGGCTATCAGACAAAAGTGATCCGTGTCCGAGAAGTATTGACCTGCCAGACATTTAGCTCCTCATATTCATCCAGAGCTGCCTGGAATTGGGCTGGTGTGAAACCACGTGATATGCAGCGCTGCTCAGCCTCAGAAAAACGGACACTTCGTCCCCCTGAGACCAATTCACGGACTGTGGCAAATATCACATCTGCTGGCCTCTGGGTCCTGAAACACATGGATGGAAAATGTCAGGAGGCAGGGCTAAGCAAACAGAATAGCAATCAACATTAAAATCCTCAGGTCAAACTTGTATGTTTATGAGTGTAGAAACTAGTGACCAGCTCAATAAAGTCAAGTGGCCCAATTTCATTCTTAAGATACTCACCTAGATGTTTGTCCCCTTTCACCTAGAAGGGAGTCTTTTGACATCTCCATCAGCCTTATGGCTTCATTTACATCTTCCTTTTCCACAATGTCTACCATCCGGAGGCGAGCCTAGGGGGGAAGGCAGGGACAAGATGGGGATGGGAGGGGAGGAGGGGGATGAAGTCAAAAAGCTTCTTTGCTCCAGCTTTAAGGCTGGGCAAGCCATGTTTGCCTACTCATAGAACAAAAGTGGGGCCTCTTCCCTGCCCCCCACATCTGCAGTGTTGGGCCGGCACTGTCAGACCGAGACAAGTGCAATGCCCAGGGCAGCTTCCAGCAATTGCCCAAGTCTCCGCCTCTCAACACTGGCCAGTCCCGGTGGGTGTTCATCTGTCCTGTGAGGGAGACCAGACCCTTCTGAACTCCACTAGGTTCCCCATCATGACAAATGGAGCCTGGGGAGCTCAGCTAGGGCCACTGTCAGAGAGGTTGTGTCCTGGGGGCTCGGGAAGTGCTAGCTCAGCAGTAGGTCAGGTAATTACACTACCTGCACGAACAGCACTTTGGAGCCCCCATGACTAAGGTCCAAGAGGGAAGGACAGAATGGAGATTTCTAAGACCATGTACCTAGGACATTTCTGCCCCTCTTGGATTTAAGTAGCAAGCAGCCTTTCCCTCCGTGGCTGTTGTACGTGCCCTGCTGGAGCAGCAAGTACCCACAGTGCGGTAGCACAGAGAGGACCACTATCTGCACTGTCAGCACTTTAGCCCCAGCAGGGCTGGTGGGAGGGAGGGAGGAGGCAGCCTGAGGGCCACCATTAAGGTGAGGTGGCAGGCAAGGGTCAGCCTTCCAGCTGACAGGGACACAGCACTCACCAGAGCAGTAGAAAGTCGGAGAATGGCCAGCAGGGTCCGGGCAGAAGTATAGGTGGCATCCTTACTGGCCCGGGCCTCTCGCCTCATCTCCACATATGCTGCTGTGATGTAGTCAGCCAGAGATTCAGGCACTGTGGGCTGCCTCTCTTGGCACATGGCTATGTACCGTCTGTGGGAAACAAGGCTTGTGGGAAAGCAGAACGCAGCCTGCTTTATGTATTCCCTACTTAATACTCCATGCAGGAGGTGGATAGCTATTTGCTTGGGCATCTCTGAGGGACTTCTCCAAACAGGGCTGCCAGTGCTCAAGTAACTTCCAGGTTTTTAGGAAAATGACATTTGCAAAAGCAACACAAATCCATCTGCACTGGGATGACCTAGCCCCCCCGAACGTGTCACAAAGGAGAAAGACTTCAGAGACCTGGTGAAAAGAATTTAGAAACCTGAAGATCACGGAGATGCTGAGCCATAGCTATGCCACAGGAGCAGACATGGCCAAGAAGCTGTACCCGCCTCACCTCAAGGACAACATGATGAAGAATGTATGGGGTAGGGGGTAATTTTTGGAGACATTGCCAAAAGATCTCTAAAGATCCTCTTGTCTCTACAGTAGCTAGGATTATAGCCTGCTGCTTCATCGCCCCAAGCCAGAAAAACAACTTCTGATGATGCCTTGCCTTGTACGGCTAGGCTACAAAGTGAGCCCTTGGTTTACTCCCTACCTACCTCATAAGCTTCATGTCCAAAGGTTCAAACTGGGCAGGGGGCTGCCGGCTGTGCTGGTGGACATAGGTGATGTGCTGGGCCAACCTGGAGAGAACACAGGCAACATTAAGAACAATATACCTTAAAGTTCTGACTCAGGACCCCTTCTTAGCCCCACCTCTTCTACATAACATGGCAGAGACAGGCCTCCCAGGAAACCCTCAACATCTTCCATCTCCCTAGTAACTATAGACAAGAATAGTATTTGATGTGTTCACGCAGACAAGTTGAGTGGCTTTCTGATTTTACCTTCCTCCCTGCAAACCACTAAAATGGGCTGTCTCTATGGGTATTGTACTTTATTCACCGGAGGTCATTGTCTCGGTCAGGCCGGTCCTGAATCAGCCAGAGAAGGTCAAATCGGGAAAGAAGAGCAGCGGGAAGCTGTATGTTCTGCTCTAAGCTTCGGCGGGGGTTGTATCGCCCATAGGCAGGGTTGGCAGCAGCCAGGATAGAGCATCGGGCATTCAGTGTGGTGAGAATTCCTGCCTTGGCAATGGAGATGGTCTGCTGCTCCATGACCTCATGGATGGCTGTGCGGTCGGCTTCGGCCATTTTGTCAAACTCATCAATGCAGCACACACCCTGGTCAGCCAGCACCAGGGCACCACCCTCTAAGGTGAGTTCCCCACTCACAGAGTCTCTCAGCACAGCTGCTGTCAGCCCCACTCCAGAGGAGCCCCGGCCTGTTGTGTACTGACCTGCAAAGAGAAACAGCAGACTGTTGAAGGAAGGAACCACTTGCCCAGGCCTTCCAGAGGCCTTAGTGTTTCAAACAAACACAAAGCCCTATCCCTGCCCATACTCACTTCGTGGGGCCAGACGATCAATATAAGATAGGAGCTGAGATTTGGCCACACCAGGATCTCCCATAAGGCAGATGTGAATATTTCCTAGAAAATGGAAAGGAAACCTAAATGACATGCTCATCCTAAGTTGTCGACCAACAGAGAAGAGCACTTGAGACCTGGTTCCCCTCCCAAACCCCTACTATTTCTTCTAAGACATCAACAACCGTGAAGTCAAGTCATCAACTCCTAAGTTGTCCTTCACAGAACACTTACTCATCGGATCCCTTCTCACCCCCCAAACAACTCCCAGTCTCTCCTTTGTCCCTTACCCCTGATCTTCATGCCTTGAGGAGACTGGTCTACACCACCCACCAGCAGCAGCAACAGTGCCTTCTTCACATCTTCGTGCCCGTAGATCTCCGGAGCAATAGAAGCAGCCAGCTTTTCATAGAAATCCTCCTCTGCAGAAAGTTAAGCCATTGCATTTCCCGAGACAAAAGCTAGGATAAAACTCCGCTATCGGCTCAACCTTGTGGCCCCTCACCTGCAATCTGCTTCAGCTCCTCCCGGCTCAGCTCTCCGGCCCCAGCTGCGTCATCCTCACTTTTAGTCATCTTCACAATCCGGTGGGCTTCCAGGAATGTTTCTGAGAGTAAACCCTGGGCAGAAGAATGGCTTCCCTTTAACCGTCCATCACCAGAACCCCTAAGAGTTTCTTAACAACCACAAGTTCCATCTGACTGGTTTTACTTTTCTAAGGGTGTGAAGACAGTAAGTGGGTGGATGAGTGGAACGGAACTATTCCCTCATTTCAAACTCCCTCACCTGTGCCATCTGTTGGAATCCTGTCCTCAGGATTGGCAAGAAGATTCCAGTGACACTGACATGGTCACCAGGCTGGGCAGTCCTTGTGTTCTCTCCTTGTAAAACCACTGTGATGCTACGAGGGATATTCCCCACAGGAACTTGATCACTCTAGGAGGTTGGGTCAGAGCACAGGACATGAGACAAGGAGAAAAGTGAGGCAGACAGGAACCTGACCCATAGACCATTGCCTCAGAAGCCAATTCTATGGTAAGACTCAGCAGCCCAGCCTAGAAGACTCCAGGAGGGAAGCCGAGCTCTTATCTTCCAACTCAACCAGAAAATTTCAATCACTTCTCGACTTTCTGCCTAAAAGCAAGCATGAAAACTTCTAGTTTAACCTTGTTCCCACTATAGATGACTTCTCTCCCCCAGCCCTTCACTCCTCTTTCTTTCTTCCATTTCACAACCATGGCAGGATTCACCTCCCCCAAACTCACATGTTCTTGAATCTTCATTTCCTGGAACTTAACAAATTTGGAACCACGAGTCTGCAGGTATAACCGCCCTCCTGAGCGGTTGGTTTGGCACTCCTGGCTGGGGCACATGATCAGAGGCATGAAGGTGGGAGACTGAATCTAGAAAGGAACGGAAATAGGAAATCAAAACAATCACCACAGGAATCATTCCTGCTGTGACAAGACATTCTGAAAGTGTAAGAACCCATTGAAATATTCTGAGTCAAGCAGAGACATTGATAAAACAAAATGACTAGAGATCAGATCACTACCAAAGAATTAAAAATGAATCCTGCAGCAACTGTTGCAATAGTCAGAGAGAGAAAATGACAGATTATAATCAGTGAAACAATTACTTATTTCAAGAACAATGAACCCAGACAAGTATTTTCTTGTTCCCTACTGTATACATACCGGCTGGTAAGTCTCTGCCCCACACTGATCACAAGTATATGTGGCCACCACCATCCGGGGCTTGACTTCAGAGACACGAGTGACAATCCCACGCACGGTTACCAATTTCCCCACAGAGTCAGCCCGCACTTCCCGGATCACCCGAGGCTTGCTGCTACTTGGGCCTTGGAAATACAACTCGCTAAGAGAAGGAAACGTTTGTCAGCAAAGTCCTGGAGAACAAGTCCCCAATCTTGCCCACCAAGACACTCACAATCTCCGCATGAGCTCGGAAGGATACTGGTTTTGAGGGTTCCGGACTGCCCCTGGGTCTCTGCTCCGCTGTTCCATCATCAGTCGGTGCTCAATGTAAACATCCAGGACATCTTTATTCACCACCTAAAAACAGGAAACGTGCCGGGCGGTGGTGGCACACATCTTTAATCCCAGCACTTGGGAGGCAGAGCCAGGCGGATCTCTGTGAGTTCGAGGCCAGCCTGGGCTACCAAGTGAGTTCCAGGGAGGCGCAAAGGAAACGTGAGGGGCAAGATAGAAAGAGTAGGCCAGGTGGTGGTGGCTCACGCCTTTAATCCCAGCATTCAGGAGGCAGAGCCAGGCAGATTCCAGTGAGTTCGAGGTCAGCCTGGTCTACAGAGCGAGTTCCAGAACAGGCACCAAAGCTACAGAGAAACCCTGTCTTGAAAAACCAAAAAGTATAGCGGGCACCAGGCAGGTGAGCTCAGAAACCAGCAACCTACCTCCTTCTCCTTGTACTCAGGCAGAAGCTCTTGTACAACATCAGCAAACAGCTTTGAGTAGCGCTTGGCATTCTCGCAAATTGAGTCGACCAACTCAGGGTCATCTTCAGCGACATCATCTAGGTCCACGTACAATGCCACTTGCTCCCGATGAGCCAGATGAACCTGAGGCAAGGAAAAGACAGTAATACTACTTTAGGGTCAAGTTTACCTCACCTACAAAAACTCATCTAAGTCACTGGCCATCCCCCAGAAGAAAGAACACAGTAGAGAGCTACTTTTCAGCTCTGAAGAAAACTTTCCAAACTCATGAATGTGGTGGTAACCGACATAGCAGGCAAGTGCTGGTAATCCCAGTGCTTAGGATACCCAAGACAGGAAGCCAGGAGCTCACAGCCAACCCCAGCTATGTAACTACAGAAGGTGTTCCCAAAGCCAGTTCAGGCCACACAAACACTATTTCTAAAAACCAAGAGCTATGCCGGGCGGTGGTGGCGCACGCCTTTAATCCCAGCACTCGGGAGGCAGAGGCAGGCGGATCTCTGTGAGTTCGAGGCCAGCCTGGGCTACCAAGTGAGTTCCAGGAAAGGCGCAAAGCTACACAGAGAAACCCTGTCTCGAAACCCCCCCCCCCAAAAACAAACAAACAAAAAAAACCAAGAGCTAGGAATGGGAGAGATGACTCAATGGGTTAGGCACTTGCCATCCTGCCTGAAGAACAGAGTTTGAACTCCAGAACCCACATGGTGGGAGAATGGACCTCCACACATACACAAATATAACTTAAACAGTTAAGAAAAAGACAAAACCCAAAGCTAAAATGAAGACTTTCTACAAACAAGGTAGGCCACCTTGTACAAGTTCTTATATGCCACCCCAACTCCCCATAACCAATCCTGGGACTTACCAACTGGGTTCCATACTTGAATTGCTTCTTTCCAAGTTCATCATCATAATAAAACTCTTGCAGGAACTTCTTAACTTTTTCTACAAACAAATGTAAAATCAAAAACAAATCTTTGAGCACAGCGAGGTGTAAAGGCCACTGCTGCCAAGCCTGATGGTCAGAGTTCAATCCCTGGTGCCCACCCACAGGTTGAAAGAGAACCGACTCCCGAGGCTGCCTAACACCCACGTGTAAGCCGTGATATACTCGTGCAGCACACGCGCGCGGTCCCACACACAATAGTGTACCAAATATTCCAGACACAAGCTTCCTTTCGGATTCTTTACTTCAAGTTCTTAACGGAAACCTAAGAAACCCACTTCCAATTAAGACGGGACCTGTGAGCTAATTAAATGAACATTCAAAACAAGCCTACCTAGTTCTCCCCAAAGTAGGCAGTACTCCTTTGCACAAGTCTGCTTTTACCTGGGGAAGAACACAGGTCCCCGGGCAGTTACAAGAGTGAGTCTTACTCCAACGTTCCCAAGAGAATTTCACTCACTGCCTTAGTTAAGAATCTCAGGTTCTTCAATTCTCTCAGCTCGCACACAATCGACTCTCGGCTCTCCTTCCACCAGTACAACTCTTTTTTTTTCTTCTGCTCCCGCCGGGACGTCCGCCACTAGGCCTCCTCTGCACCCCACACCCCGCTCCCGCCACTGCTTCCGCTCTTAGTAAACAAAGAAGCACATGGGCCCGGATTCCAGCCGCCTCACAGCCCAGGATTCCTCCGCCCGAGGCGGGTGGCCGTGCGGCGATTGGCCAGCACGCCGAAGGGCCACTCGGGTCCACTTCACTGCCACCTCTCGCCGCCGGGCGCTCAGTCTCCCGACTCCAGGCACGCCCCTACCCACGGCAGCGACCTCCGAGGCCACCGCGCGGAAGGACACTGTTTACACACGACACTCCCTCCGATGGAGTAGCGCCACTTCCGTCCGCCTCTACTTCCGCTTGGAGGGCGGCCTAAAACAACCAATCCCGGCGCGTAGCGGCCGGGCAAGCCCCGCCTCCGAACTCCGGCGCGTCTCGAGTGGACGCGGGAATTCTCTAGCGCCCCAAAGCGCAGAGGCAGGCCCGGTTTCCCGGGGCCTCCGGCCATGTACTGAAGGTTCCACGTCACCCAGCTGTCTCTCTGGAGCGCCCCTCCTCTTCGTGGCCTCCGCTGGGTCCTCCCCCTCACACAACCACAGCACCTTCTCCAATCAGGATTGCTTCCATCCTGATGCCCGCTACACTTGTCTCGGGCGCAGTCCGCCTGTCCCCAGAGCCACAGACCCCAGCTCCCCTCAAGACGCCAGCTTCCCTCAACAGGTGTCGGTGGAGAAGCTTCCCTCGGAGGACGCCAATCCCAGCCCTAGAGCCTATCACCTTTCTCGATCGCGTAGTCCTTAAGCGCCATCGCTGCCGGGGACCGTGCGACAGGAGCGGGCGAGCTGAGAAGTCTCACTCTGGGGAAGCACAGAACGAGCGCGCGGCGCGATGCAGCCGACCAACCGAAATTGGCGCGAAACGTCCATACCCACGTGACTCGTGCCGCTGAGGACGGGCCAATCAGACAGGGGGCTCCTAACCGCTGCCGGCAACCAACTTTATCCAATCACTGGACGAGTCTGGGTTGAATGACAGGGGGCGAGAGGGGCGGGCCGGAGGGAGATGGCCGAGCCCAGGCGGGTTGGGCACCCGGTTTCCCGCGGTTCAAAATTACTGCTCGCCCGTGTGGGTGTGGGAGGAGTGTTTCTTAAAGCGCCAGCCTCCCTGCGTCCTTTTGTTCCGCGACCGCAGGGCGGGGTGGGTTCAACTTTCACCGTCTTCTCGTCTGTCCTCCAGAACGGCCATGATTTCCCAGTTCTTCATTCTGTCCTCCAAGGGGGACCCGCTCATCTACAAAGACTGTATCCTTGACCGGCGAGACGGAGTGGAGTAGCTGATAGAAATCGAGCCCAGAGTCATTCTGTGTCGCCCGTGTCCTTAACTATCCTTCCAGTTCGCGGGGACAGTGGTGGTCGTGATGTGGCCGAGCTCTTTTACCGGAAGCTGACGGGGCTGCCTGGAGGCGAGTCTCCGGTTGTCATGGTAACCACTTGTGGCGGGCAAGCAGGGGCTTAGGACTGTGGAGCTTGATGGGTGCCTCATCTAGATCTCCCTTTCAAGGGCTGCTTGATAGGAAGCTTCCCGGGAGGGGAGGGGTACATTTTTCCAAGTAAGAAAAGTGTATTGAGTGAACAAGACGCCAGAGACAGAGCCTTGCACCCCCATCTCTTGACTGTCAACAACTCTGAGAGGTAGGTTACACATTAGGAGGCCAGGTCTTTGAGAGGTCTCAGGGATCACCCAAAGTCACATTTTCTACTATCACTAGTAGCGACTGTAGGGTGCCATCTCACAGGCTACGTTACTGCAATTCTGGTCTTTTAATGCCTCTCTCCCCAACTCCGCCTCAGTATCATGATGATCGTCATTTCATTCACGTCAGACACAGTGGTCTCTATTTGGTGGCCACAACCTCAGAAAACGTCTCTCCTTTCAGCCTCTTGGAGCTGCTTTCCCGGTGAGTAGGGCTGGGACATCCACCTAAGAAGGAGGACCTGAGAGGTTTATTCACACATACTCAACTATGTCTCCTTAGGTTAGCCACTCTCTTGGGTGACTACTGTGGCTCACTCAGTGAGGGAACCATCTCACGGAATGTGGCTCTTGTTTACGAACTCCTGGATGAAGTGCTGGTAAAGCCCAAAGACTTTCCTCTTTAAAAATTTGATTTTTTCATTTTGTGTGTGTATGTATGTGGTTGCCCACACCACTGCACATGAGTAGAGTTCAGAGGATAACTTGCAGGAGACAGTTTTCTCCTACTGTCTGGGTCCCTGGGATTGAACTCAGGTTGACTGGCTTGGTAGCAAGCACCTTTACCAGCTGAGTGATTGCACAGGATCTCTCTTTCTTTTCTGTTGGACAATCTCGGGTATTGGTCCTTACCTTCTACCTTGTTCCAGACAAGTCTTTTGCTAGTCATGGTGGTGCATGCCTTTAATATACCAGCACCCAGAAGCAGATGGACCACTTTTGATTTTGAGGCAAGCCTGGTCTACAGAATGAGTTTGAGGCCAGCCAAGATTGCATAGCAAGGAGACCTTGTCCCAAAAAATTGGAAAAAGAAGCCAGGTGTGGTGGTGTGCTGGAAAGGCAGAGGCAGGTGAATCTCTGAGTTCAAGGCCAGTCTGTTCTACAGAGTGAATTCTAGAACATCTGGGGCCACACAGAAAAATCCTGTCTTGAAGAACTTGGTGGGGGGTGGGTAGGAAGAAAAAGACAGACAAAAGGCAGGGTCTCTTTGTTTTCCAGTGCACATACACTAAACTAACTAGCCCGCAAGCTTCCGGGGTTCTCCTGTCTCCATCTCCCATCTCCAAATGAGATCACTGGAATTACAGATGTTCGTTATCATGTCCAGCTTTTTTTCACTCGAGTTTTGGGGATTGAGTTCAGGTCCTCACACTTACTGAGCATGCCCTTTACCCACTGCACCATCTCCCCAGCCCCAAGGACTTCCTTCCCTTGTTCCCTGCTACCCTGAAGAAGTGTCCTCTCTTCTAGCGTAGAGTTTTGTGGTTAGGAGGCCAAATCCACTCCGTTCCACTCTTTCTATCCATTAGGATTATGGCTATGTGCAGACTACATCCACGGAAATGCTCCGGAACTTCATCCAAACCGAAGCTGTGGTCAGCAAGCCCTTCAGCCTCTTTGACCTCAGCAGCGTTGGATTGGTCAGTAGCACGGAAAGAGGAGGGGCCAGGAGGGTTGGCTGTGAGCATCAAAGCTGAGGATTGGTTGCCTTGGGTGCTTTACAGTTCGGAGCAGAGACACAGCAGAACAGAGTGGCCCCAAGCAGTGCAGCCAGTCGACCGGTCTTGTCCAGTCGCTCTGACCAGGTAAGAGATCAGTGAGGCCAGACTTGATGATTTTTTTTTTTTTTATTCCTAACACCCAAGAGTCCAAGAGCTTGGCTTATCTCTTCACTCCTTTTTACATGATATTCCTTCCATTATTCCTGGGCTCCTATCCCAGGGCTCTACTTCGACTACCCTGTCCCTTCTACTGCCTCTGTTATGTTTTCCTGTATGTGTATACATGCGGTGCATGCATTTGTGTGGAGGCCAAAGGACTAGGCTTTGGATGTTGTCCTCAGGAATTCCATTCTTCTCTGAGACAGGCCCTTTCATTAGCCTGGAGCTCACTGACTAGGCTGGGCTGGCTGGCCTACCAGTGAGCCTCAGGGATGTGTGTATCTTCACCTCCCTAGTGTAGGTATTACAGGCTCGCATCCCCACACTTGACTTTCACATGGATATGGGGGATCAGACTCAGGTTGTCACATTCACGTGGCGAGCACTTTACTGACTAAGCCATCCCTGTAGTTCCTATTCTTTCGTCTTTTGAGACAGGGTCTCATCAGGTAACCCAGGCTCTCACATTGTAACCCAGGCTGGCCTTGAACTCATGGCAGTCCTTCTACCTCAGCTTCCATGTGTCACCGTGCCTGGCATTGCTTGTCCATTTTAGAACAGGTTTTCAGCCTCCACAACTCACATCCTCTCTTTCTTAGAGCCAAAAGAACGAAGTGTTTTTAGATGTGGTCGAGAGGCTGTCTGTACTGATTGCATCTAATGTAAGTCTGGGTCCGTGTCCCCACACCCCTTGGAGTTGAAGGTAAATGGTAGTTGGGGACAGCGGAGTCTTTAACTTCCTTCCTATCCCCAGGGCTCATTGTTGAAGGTGGATGTCCAAGGAGAGATACGGCTCAAGAGCTTCCTTCCTAGCGGTTCTGGTGAGGACCCATGGTTAAGTGTGGCACGGCTTCCTGGTGATGTGTGCGGTGGTATTGGATGCCCTTTCTCAAGTCCTTTCCTCCCACAGAGATGTACATAGGCTTGACAGAAGAATTTTGTGTGGGAAAGTCAGAACTGAGAGGTAAGGGGAGCATGAGTTTTTTTCCTCTCCATAAATATCATGGAGAGATGTTGGAAATGTCTCTTCCCTTCCAATCACGGGTCGGGAGAGCCATCTTCTTCTCTTTGCAGGATATGGGCCAGGCATCCGAGTTGATGAGGTGTCGTTCCATAGCTCTGTCAATCTGGATGAGTTTGAGTCTCATCGGATCCTCCGCCTGCAGCCACCTCAGGGCGAGGTCAGGTTCAGGGTGGCCCGGTATATTCCATCCACCAGAGGGGAGGGAGGCAGTACCAGGGCAAGACCACGCTGACCTGTTCCTCTCTGGCCTCAGCTGACCGTGATGAGATACCAACTGTCTGATGACCTCCCCTCTCCGCTCCCCTTCCGGCTCTTTCCCTCTGTACAGTGGGACCGAGGTTCAGGCCGGTGAGACTAGTTTTGTGTTTTACAACTCCTCTGAGCCACAGCTTAACATGGAAGGGTTAGGGTTAATATGGAAGGGAGGCAGAGATGATAGCAGGCAGGTTGAAAAAAGTATTGGCTAGTGTTGTTGGGATGGCTTTCAGCCCTTTTCCTTCTTAGGGTACAACTTATACAGCCTCCCCTGGAGGCCCCGGATAAGCAGCCATGGAATGCCAACAGGATACGTTGTAAATAATTGTATGCCACCTTTTCCAGGCTCCAGATTTACCTGAAGTTACGGTGTGACCTGCCACCAAAGAGGTAAGAGTTGGGGCTAGCTAAATTGGGCTTAGTGGTACACACTTATAATCCCAGCCCTTGGGAGACAGAGACAGAAAGATCAGGAGTTTAAGGCCAATCTCAACTACATAGGGAGTTTGAAGCCATAAAGCTCTGTCTCAAAAAACAAAACACAAAAAAGAGTGGGGGCTGGTTCCTCAAGCCCACTTTGACTGTCTAGGACAGGAAACAGGGCCAAGGGCCTGCTAATTCTTCCTGCAGATGTATAAAGCCCTGTAGTGTGGTGTGTGCCTGTAATCCCAGCAGTTGGGAGGCTGAGGCAGGAGAATCACCAGTTTGAAGCCAGTCTGGGCTTCACAGTGAGACCCTGTCTCAAAACAAACCGGTATTTGCATCTACCACCTTTAAATTCCACTTGTGTCAGAGGTTACGGCATTTGGGAAAGGGTTAGAGGAGGGAATGTGTTTGTGCTGAACTCCTGTTGGAACATGAAGGAGAAACAGAGCAGGGGCTGGGGATGCATGTAGAATGCTTGCTTAGTATGCACAAAGCCCTGGGTTTGATCCTCAGCACCACATCAAGTGTAGTGGTGCATTCCTGTAATCCTAGCACTGGAGGAAAGAAACTCAGAAGTTCAAAGTCATCCTAAATTGCACAAGACTGTCTCAAGAACAATGCAAACAGATAAGACACTGCCATCCTGGAGCTGACTCTCTTCTCCTCTTTGCAGCCAAGCTCTCAACATTCATCTGCACCTTCCCCTGCCTCGAGGGGTAGTCAGGTCAGCATGCTTGCTGGGAAGACTCCCTGGGGAGAGCCTCCGTTCTACCAAGGAAGTAGTCACTTAACATCTTCCCTGTCCCCCTTCCAGCCTGTCTCAGGAATTGAGCAGCCCAGATCAGAAGGCAGAGCTGGTAGAAGGAGCCCTCCATTGGGACCTGCCTCGAGTACAAGGAGGCTCTCAGCTCTCAGGCCTTTTCCAGGTATGCATTTTCCCTCCTCACGCACCTTCGGCAACAGCCCAGTCCTGGTGCCAGGTGGCTGTCTAGCCTCCCATCTTCTGTTTTACTTACAGATGGATGTCCCTGGCTCACAGGGGCCTCCCAGCCATGGGCCCTCCCCATCAGCGCCCCCCTTGGGGCTGGGTCCTGCCAGCCTCTCCTTTGAACTCCCTCGGCATACATGCTCTGGCCTCCAGGTGCGCTTCCTCAGGCTGTCCTTTAGTGCCTGTGGCAGTGCCAACCCTCACAAGTGGGTGCGACACCTGAGCCACAGCAACGCCTACGTAATTCGGATTTGAAACTCCCCAAACGAGGATATGGACAGCCAAGTCAGCAGGCAGTTGAACGGGAAGAGGACATTTTCTTTCTTGTGTCTTTGGATCTGGACAGGAAGAGTCCCAAGACCAGGAAGGTTCCACGGACTCATCCCGTCTGTTGTATGTGACGCAGGGAGGCTCACAAACTTACAAATCCAACTTTTATTCTGAGGAACTTACTGTACAGTATCTAAAAAGAAAAGTCACTAGGGGAAACAACCTCCTCCCTCCCGCGTTCTTGGTGCGTGGAGGAATCTGCACAAGAGGAGGTCAGCAGATGTGATGCTATCACAGAGCAGGCTGAGGGGAGCCAGGTCCAGTCGGCTGGGAGCCATTAGCCTTTGGAGTCCCTGGAGCTGGAGGGGGGCTGTCCCCAGCTTCCTGCTTTCCCCCACAGAGGGCACTGCCCCCCAGTGGGGATGGTGAAGACGATGGAGGAGGGACTGGAGAAGGATGAGAAGGAGGGCCTCCTTTGCCTTCGCCTGTCGGGGGAAGGGAGACCACGATGTATTTCTGAACACTGCCAGGGCCAGCAGGGGCTGTGCTTGGGGGTGCGGTGGTGGCCGTGGAGACCAGCTTGACGATGGGCTGCACGCTGGGAACCGTGGTGGTGACGGGAGAGGTAGTGGTAGAGCCTGAGCCAGGAGCTGAGGTGCTGAGGGACAGGACCTGGGGGAGAAAGGAGGGCAGTATGACTGTGGGGACTATGTGCTGCCTGCCTCACACCTGGAGGGCCTGCGTCATGCTGTCCTTGCTTCCCTCTGCTCCCATGTTCCCTTGCAGTCCCCAGTGAGGGGTCAAGATCCAGGAGACTGCTGCTAGCTTGAGGCCTCCAAGATCCTGACAAGGGGCCCTCCTACCTTCTGAGTTTGAGCCTGGAGGGGTTAGACCTCCACTGGAGACTTTGCCCAGGTGCCCCTGACACCCTCACCCTGGCCCCACACCTGCTGGGTCGAAGAGGCACTGGAAGACGAGGACACCACGATAAACTTGGTTGGAGGAGGAGAAGGCTGCGGAGGGGCAGCAGCTCTAGCAGACACCAGTGTCTGGACAGGCAAGGCAATGGAACCAGGAACCTTCAATAAGCCAGGGGTCCGAGGGCCTGGCTGAGGGGCCTGCGAGAGGGTCAGTGTGGGCCGAGGCTATGAGGAGAGACAGGAAGAAAATGTCAACATTGAAGGCAGACCTAGGTTGCACTTGCTCTTAGCTCTTCATTGGGGGTGGCAGTAGGGTGAGGCTCCCTGAGACTGCTGGCGTTGGCAAGTCCTGTCCCAAACCTCAGCGGCTGACCTGTGTGATGGTGAGTGTGGTCCTGTTGACCTGCTGAGCTTGTAGAGCAGCCTGGGCCCTGGCCTTCACCACATGGGAGCAGAGAAGGGGCCCAAGGGACCCAAATTCTCCCCGGTAGGCATCCTGATTGTCAGGTGGAGGGCGCAGCTTCGCCAGTACTGGGGCACAGTGTTTCTGCAGAGAAGGCAAAGTGAGGGCTGGTACTCTGCAGCAAACGTGAGAGGAGCTCACCCACTGCTGTTGTTGGAGGCCGTGATGAAAGCTACTGTTCTCCCATTAGGAACGCATCTGAGCTGGGTGTGGTGGTTCATGCTGGTAGTCCCAGCACTCATGCAGGAGGACCACTGAGTTCCAGGCTAGCCAGAGCTACAAAGAGAACGTCAAGGCTAGCCTGGACAGTTGGGCTGTCTCAAAATGAAAAAAAGGGCCAAGGAGACTATAGCTCAGTGGTAGAGTGCTTTGAAAACATGCACGTGGCCTAGGTTCAATTCCCAGCAGCACACAGGCAAGAAGGGAAAGGGAGACTGGAGAGGTGGCTCAGAGGTTTAGAGCACTTGCTCTTCCAGAGGTTGCTTGCTCACAACCACCTAGAACTCCAGTTCCAGATTTGCTGCCTTCCTTTGGCTTTTGTGGGCATCTGTACACACAGTGTCCATTCATACAAACATACAAGAAAACTTGTAAAAATAAAAAGGATGATCTCAGTGGGTGTGGTGGTGCATTGCTGTAATCTCAGCACTCAAGAAAGCAGAGGCAGCAGGATTGCCACAGGGCCAGCATGGTCTACCTCACAAGTTCCAGACTAACCAAGGCAAGACCCCATCTGTAAGAGTCAACAAATAAAAAACAAACTGTTTCCTTCCATACGGATTGGCTGGTATGAACAGGATTCGCTGTATCTAGTGATGACATAGATGGGGTGTTCATGTGCCTTGTGTAAGGTGAGGGCAGTGCAGTCCAGAAGTTAGTGACTGTTAAGGCCTCTGTTCCTGTTTGTGCTGAGCTTTCCATGTACACCACAGTGCTGGCCTCTGAAGAGTAAGGGTTAAGATGTGCCTCGTGCTTGCTAAACATTGTAGCTGTGTTTGTGGGAGCTAGGAGTGGAGCTCCTGGGAAGAAGTGGGGGGTATGGTGGGGGTTCGTCACCAGGAGAAGGCTCTGCACATGGTCTGCTCCGATACGGTCAATGTTGCTCAGCACAGGCCCATCCAGGACACTGCGGATCCGTTCCCCTTCCTGCTGCAGCCTTGGCAGAATCAGCGTCTTAATCACCTGGTGGGAAGGAAGGGGAGAAGCCAGACTGGAAGGTCACCAGAGGTCTCTCCCACCCCACATGTGAACGCCCCTCTCCCAGCTCTTCCCTCTGGACACTGACATCATGTCCCAGCTCTGCCAGGCCTGCAATGGAGCCATATCGAGTTGTCCATGGAGTCTTCTCATCTACCCAGCTCTGCAGAGAAAGAAAGAAGAAAAAACCAGATGAAAAGGTTTGGAAAGGCTAACTGCTAAACTAGGCCTGGTGGTACATGCCTGTAATCCTGGTACATATGAGAGAGAGACAGGAAGATTAGAAGTTCAAAGCTGCCAGGCAGTGGTGGCACACGACATTAATCCTAGCACTTGGGAGGCAGGTGGATTTCTATGAGTTCGAGGCCAGCCTGGTGTACAGAGCTAGTTCCAGGACAGCCAGGGCTACAACAGAGAAACCCTGTCTCAAACCCCACTCCCCTCAAAAAAGGTTCAAAGCCATCCTCAGCTACACAGAGTTTAATTAGAGTTAGAGGGTTAGGGTTAGGGCTTGCCTGGGATGCATGACACCCTGTTTCAAAAAAGGAAAGACTAATTGCTAAGGACTGACATCACCTATAAACACTTATAAAGCATTAAGACACAGGTTCAATCAAGACCCTTGGACCCAGTCTCCCTGGCTCGTCTTTGCCCCATGTTCTGGGTATCTTTCCACTGCCAGGTGGGTGAAGTTCTTTCTTTCTTGGGGATAACCCTGGAGAGGTGATTTGCATCATCTGATTCATCTGATACATTTTTGGCACTCACCTTGGTAAATGTCTTGGTGATCCGGGACTGGATGTTGTTGGTGGTTGTGCTGAAATGCTTACAGATCTGGGCCACTAGACGGGCAGCAAAATCCCGGAGTGCCCAGTGATTGTCCACATCCGGCCGCAGGCACAGCTGTCTGCTCACAATGCAGGTCATGACTGCTGGAATCAGCTCGTGCACCTGAGGGAGACCAGGCAACATAAGCCAGTTCTGATACCTGATCTCCTGTGGTGCGGTCAGCAGAAGGGGACCTGACCTTGGAAAAGACAGGAGGTAGGCGAGACCACTCACATATTTCTCTAGATACAGTGTGGGGTTGTCCATCAGGGCCTTCACCATGCGCATCAGGTAGATGAGCAAGGCCAGGTTATTCTGGACCACATTTACACGGACCTAGGAAAGGGAAAATTGGGGGAGGGGCAGAGAGACGCCTCAGATGGACTCCCCTTGCCAACCCCCTTCCTTGGAGCCTCATCCTGGGTCTGGCCTTTCCCAGTTCTCTCACCCCCTCCGAGATGAAGGTACTGAACCGTGGTAGCATCTGATAGAGCCCCGGGTCGGTGGCAATGCTCTGCAGAGCTTCCTGTTGGAGGGGGCAATGAGTCAGGCAGACCATTTACTGTAGGAAAACTACTGCTGTTCCGGGATTCTCCCCTGGTGCGAAGGCAGGCCAGAGGGCAGGCTTACCGCTCTCTTGGCCTCACAGGATCCTACACAGGCTTCTGTGATCTCTTTGTAATACAGCTGCTGTTCCACAGACAGCTCATGGATGCTGCGGGGCTTCAGGCGAAAAGGGGCTCCCTCCAGCAAAGGAGGTGCTTTCTTCTCTTTTCCTGTGTGAATTGGGGAGACAGGCTTGAGAAAGAAAGCTCAGGCTGGGGAGATGGCTCGTCAGTAAAGTGCTTGTCATATAAGAGCTGGGTGCACACTTGTAATCTTAGTGCTGGGGAAAACGGAGACAGGAGGATCCCTGGGGCTTGCTGGCTGGTCAGCCTAGCCTAACTGAAGATTTCCAGGCCATTGAGACCCTGTCTCAAAAAAAAAAAAAAAAAAAGAGGTAGATCACACATGAGGACTGGTAGCTAAGATGATCCTCTGGTCACACACACACCTGCACCTGACACAGAAACACACATACACATGTGTACACATGTACTAAAAAAGCAAGCTCCAGAAGAGGCTTCTGTACAGGGCAAACCCCCACCGCAACATGTAGCCCTTCTCTAGCCTTCTAGGCCTTTCTGGGGTTCCTCTGTCTCTGACTTTATCTACTTCACTGAGGACCATCTGGCTTTGGGATAAGAGCAGGGAGAGGCCTGGCCTGGATCCTCACCTTTGCCATCAGCTGCAGCTGCCCCTTGACCTTTGCCTTTCAGGGGTCCATCTTCTTCTTGGCCTGGCTTTGCTGACTTGAGGGGTTCTGTGGCCTCAGCCTTCTGCTGCTCTTTGGGTGCTGGTGGGGAAGTGGTCACAGGAGGAGTGGTAAGAAGGTGGAGGAGCCCCACAGGACCAGGGATGAGGGAGGAGAAGGAGGAGGCTTGGCTCTGGCCATGGAAAATGTTACCTGGGGGTGGATTCTCTGGTATAGCTGGCTGGCAGCCTTCAATGCTCAGCCAATGTGCTGTAAGGAAGATGTCAAGCTGAGTTACTGGGCATGGACACGGGTGTCACCCCATACAAAGGAAGGTGTGTGTTCCTTCCCGGTCCCCTTCTTGCCATGCACCAGGGATCTCACATTATGTTTGTTTCTTCACTTGTGAGGTTACCCCCAATCACATGCCTCCTTTCCCTCCTCCCCACACACCCAGCTCTACCCTCCCTCCACCTTTGAGGCAGACATCCAGAGGCACCCGAGGCAGAGGGGTGTTGATGATATCACTCAGGTCCACTTCCTTCTCCTCATAGAAGTAAAGCTCCCGGCCCCCACCAGAGGCAAAACGGAAAGGGATGAATTCCTGAGCATGGAAGCCATACAGTGGCTGTATCAGGAGAGACAGAAAAAGACATGAGAAGTGGCCAAGGGAGGCATGGCTACATGTGCATTGTCTCCCCACTCTGAAGCCTCCTGTCCCCTCCGAGTCCCTCCAAATCACCTCCACATTCTTTAACTTCAATGCATAGTCAATGTCACTGGTAGTGAGCTTCTGCCGCTTCCCCATGTGCATGAACTTCAAAGCATCCTAGGGGTTAGGAGGAGAAGAGGTGTTAATCTAAGACCCTGAGGAATATAGCTCAGGGGGTAAAGCACTGCCCAGCATGCACAGGGACCCGAATTCAATGCCCAGCATCACAAAAACAGCATGGTAGGACATCCTGCAATCCCAGCAGTGGGCGGTGGAGGCAGGTTATCCTCAGTTACATAGTAAGCTGAATCCTTTTTTTTGTTTGTTTTTTTTTGTTTTTCGAGACAAGGTTTCTCTGTGTAGCTTTGCGCCTTTCCTGGCTCTCGCTCTGTAGCCCAGGCTGGCCTCGAACTCACAGAGATCTGCCTGCCTCTGCCTCCCGAGTGCTGGGATTAAAGGCGAAAGCCACCACCGCCCGGCAGTAAGCTGAATCTTTAACACAAAGCAAGGCTGGGCAGAAGGGTTACCTGGGCAATCTCCTTGATGCGGTAGCTGACCTCATCTGTCAGTAGTTGGCAAGTCTCCTCTTGAATCTGAGCAATGCCCATGGATTCTGCCACCACCTTCATGGATTCAGAGGGCAACACAGTATTGCTGAGTTTCAGCTTCTTCTCCTCGGCCATACTGGAATTCCAACTCCTGTTCCTGGAAGGATGCCACCCCAGGGTGGAGAGATGGAGCCACTGGTAGTGGGATGGGGCAAGAAGAAAAACAATTCAAAACCTAAACCTGAGCGCCCTCTCTTCTTGCTTCCACTTCAGCTCATCTTGAAAGCAATGCTATCACCCAGTAACTTGGCTTGTCCTTTTATTTATTTACTTATTTTGGACACGGGCTCACTATGTAGCCCAAACACTTCTAATTCCAGCTTCCTGCTTCTGCCTTTCTTTTCTTCTCCTTTCTTTTTTTAAAATTTAATTTTATTTTTGGTCTTTCAAGACAGGGTTTTTGTGTGTAGTCCTGGCTGTCCTGGAACTCGCTTTGTAGACCAGGCTGGCCTTGAACTCAAAGAGATCCACCTGCCTCGGCCTCCCAAGTGCCAGGATTGAAGGCATTCAACACACCCACCCTCCGCTTCTGTTTCTTAAGCACTGGGATTATACGCATGCATTGCCGTGACTAGTGACAATTTGTTTTGTTTTGTCTTACTTTTGGGGACAGGATTTCTATAGCCTAGCCTAGTCTCAAACTCTGATAACAAAAGATAGGCTTGACTCTGGATCCTTCTGTCTTTACCCTCCTAATGCTGGGATTATAGACATATACCTCCATACCCAGTTTTTGTTGTGCTGGGGATGGAACTTAGGGCTTTGTGTCTTCTAGGAAAATACTCTTAAAAACTGAGCTACATCTCCACACCAGTTTTTTGTTTTCATTTATTTTTTTCCTTTTTTTTTTTCTCCCAGGCAGGGTTTCTCTGTGTAGCCCTGGCTCACCTGGAATTTGCTCTGTAGACCAGGCTGGCCTCAAATTCAGAGATCTGCTTGCCTTTGCCTCCTGGGTGCTAGGATTAAAGGTATGGGCCATCACCACCTGACTTTTTTTTTTTTTTTTTTTTTTTAAGTAGGGCCTCTTGTAGCCCAGGCTGGCCTCCTACTCCATAAACAGCCGACGATGAACTTGAACTCCTGATACTGCTATCTATACCTCCCAGGTGCTATAGGCATGTGTCACCACAGCCAGCACAACTCATTCCTGTCTGGACCCTTGAATCACATCCACCAGGTAAGGGCTGGAGGATGTGGCTCAGTGGTCGAGAAGTACTGGTCATGCACAAGGGCCTGGGTTTCATCCCAGCACTGTTTCAAAATGAACCAGGCAGCCCAACCAGACCCTTTTTGGCCCAGGTGACCATTACCTGTCACCTGCTACACTCTAAAAGCCCCTGACAAAGTGTTCCTGTTACTATCTCAGCCTCCCTGCATCTACTCCTTAAAATATTGTGCTGCTGTCAAAATATAAACTAGGTTACCACTTCTTTGCTGTAATGGTTCCCCTTTGACAGCAAACCCTCCCAAAGCCTTCCCTGTCCAGGTGTCGGGGTTAACACTTCTCAATGGACCGCCCTGAGTATCATACCAGGGTGTGCTTCACAATGAGACCCTTGCACAGGGTACACTTGTCATCCAGCACTCTGCAGGGACAGTAAGTCTGAGGCCAGCCTGGACTAGGCAGTAAGTTCCTGTCTAAAGTGGGTTTCCTTTTCAGTTCCCTTTCTCTCATCCTATCTCTGATCACATATCCTTCCTTCTGCCGCTTTATTCTCACACCATTCTCCTTGTTGTCCTTTCAGTCTGACAGACAGACATGCACTTGGTTTTACAGCTTTTGCAGTTGTCTTCCTGAAATGAGCTTGGCTACATGACCTCACCCCCCCTCCTTAGGGACAGGGTCTCATGTAGCCCAGACTGGCCTCGAATTCACTATGTAGACCCCACTGATCCTAACTCCTAGTCCTTCGGCCTTCACCTCCCAAGTGCTGGGATCCCAGGCAAGTACCACCATGCCTGGCTTTACTTCTTTGCCATATTTTCTTCATATATATACACATATATATGTGTATATATCATATATATACACATATACATAATCTCACTCTAGATTAAATCTAGGGCCTTCTACATGTTAAACAACCCCTCTACAAGTGAGTCTCAGTAAGTTGCTGAGGCTTGTCTGGAACTCACTCTAGCCTTGAAACTGAGCTCCTCCTGCCTTTTACAGCTGTGCAGCACCAGGTCTAGCTATCATTTCTTCTTGTTGATCATCCTGACCTCACCAGTGGACAGGAATATGTCTATTATGTTCACTGATCTATTTGGTACCTAGATCGGTACCTGGGACATTGTTAAAATAAAAGAATTTTAAGTCTTAAAGGTGTAAGTGTTCTATAAATACTCGGTATAACAATTACCGAAATGAAAAAGACACAGACTCAAGCTTAGAGTTTACTCTGTAGTCAAAAGGAAAGGAGCTTGCCTGACACTGGACATAGGAAGATCAACCCCAAGAGTGTTCAGAACTGAGTGCTAGGGAGCCGGGCAAAAGAGGCCAAAGGGCACTGGTTCTTTTCAAGCCATGCCAGGTCTTCTCAGACTTTTGTTAAATCTTGTCTACAGGGAATACAATTATTCAGCACATACTCTGTACCTTTGACCAGGTATACAAGAAGTAGTCGGGTCCCGGTCCCCTGCGGTCCCCTCTGCCACTAAGGGTTCATAAAACACTCTAACAGCCTCGGGAGCGTCTCAGATCAGTGGAAGCGACAGGAAGACTTCTCAGAGGACGGATAACTTGAGCTAGATCTGTGCACCATTTTCCTCAGAAGAGAACTGATTCGAAGATTTCCCCGGGCAGCGCTACAGGAGGTTCACAATCCACTACATCTCCCCAACATCCTTCCAGTGCAAACACGCACAGAGTCCCCACGAGCACGGACACACAACCAACCGTCCTCTTCCCAGTTCTCACATGGGCCCTTTCAAAGGGTCTCCTCCCGGATACAACTCAGACCTTCCCCCGCCAGCCAAGCACTGGGAGCAGTAAAAGCCTCTCACCGCTGCCAAAGCGCCGCTCACCCGGCGCTCGGCGCCATCTTGGCCCCGCCCCCTGACAGGAGTAGGTCCTGGCAGAAGCCAAGAGCTTATCACTGCTCTTCCCTACATCAAAACAGATCGTCTCGTCTCACAGTCTTAAATTATATAAAAATTGTATTCTACGTAGATGTGTAAGGATAATATTACTATATTCTAATTACTTCAATCTGTATCTTCACTATCCAGCTGCCAGGACCTTCAGAAGGCGCCACAAAACTGAGGCGGGGAAGCTCAGAGCCATGACGCTCCACCCACTTTCGGGCTAGCTCTGAGCATGCGCTGACCGTCCTACGATGGAATTTTTTTTTTTTTTTTAAAAAAACTTGTGGCCCGCTGCGTCTAAATTTAAAGGGCCCGCTGCCTTCCAGGAGTTAGTCTGAAGGGAAACGGTGGTTGTGTGTATGTGTGGACTGCGTTTTGTTATGGGACCGGTGCGGTTGGAAATACTGCTTTTCATCCTGGCAGCGTACAGTGCTTGGGCAGGGACGACGAAAGAAGAGGAAGATGACACAGAACGTTTGCCCAGCAAATGCGAAGGTATAGAAAAGGAGCTGTTCTTATTTGCATCTGTCTATCCCACCTCCTGCCTCTCTAGCTCTAGCTCTAGGCTCGCTCAAATGGACTAAGATAGATGGGTCACTCGACCATCTTGAAAGTTCTTTGGAGCTTGGTAACTCTTTTTTTTTTTTTTTTTTTTGGTTTTTCGAGACAGGGTTTCTCTGTGTAGCTCTGTGCCTTTTCCTGGAACTCACACTGTAGCCCAGGCTGGCCTCGAACTCAGAAATTCGCCTGGCTCTGCCTCCCGAGTGCTGGGATTAAGGGCGTGCGCCAACACCGCCCGGCGCTTGGTAACTCTTGAATGGGAACAAGGGAGAGAAATCAGAGTTAGGGTGACACTACATTTCCCAGGCAGCATCCAGAAGCAGCCAGGTTTTTCTTGTAGGCTCGGGCCCCAATGGATTGTGGGAATTGTAGTTCGAGGACCTGTAACGCAGTCTACCGAGCATCTTCCTCACTGCGTTTCCCGCCCTGTTAATCACCAGACCTAAATCTGACAGCCTTGCATGGGTGGGGTGTAAGGTTCATACCTTCTAGACATCCTGTGCCCCGCCCTGGCATAGACGCTCGAAAATTACAACCCTGATGACACCCTCCAGGGGTTTAAAGGTGAGTAAGTCAGCAGCTGAAGCTGGTAAACAAAAGATGGGAGACATCACACCACTTAGAAGTTAGTTGCTCATCGGTGTGAGGCTTTGCAGTTGGGGTGTACTGTAGGGATTTCACAGCAAGCAGCGTGGTCTCTGGCTGCATGAGTGAATGCCCCCCAACCGGGAGGGAGCCAGGTCACTGAATATCCTGTGGGTCCCTGGTGTGTTGCCTCCCTGACATTTACTTTTTCTTTGGGTTCTTTCTCTCTTCACCTTACACTCAACTGCATTTTATTATCATTGTTACTCATTACTTGAGTCTAATCTTTCACTTCTTTTTGCATCTGTGTCCCACTCTTCTCCTGGGACTTGTTTTGGTTTTTTTTTTTCATGACCGGGCTTCTCTATGTAGCCCTGGCTACCTTGGAACTCTGTAGATCAGGCTAGCCTTGAACTCACAGAGATCCGCCTGCCTCTGCCTCCAGAGTGCTGGGATTAAAGGCGTGTGCCCGGCCGTAGTTTGTTACTTCTATAGGAGACTTTTCTTTTGAGAGCCCAGCCCACCGTGTGCCAGATCAGGTGCTGGGAAAGACAATGGTGGAAAAGATATGTTCATCCTTATTGAAATTACAATACAGTAGGTGACTTTTGGATGAATTTTACATTTTCTGGTGAGATTAAATCTCTTTAATTAAAAAAAAATTATTTTGTGTATGTGTGTGGAGGTCAGAGGATAACATGGAGGAGTCGGTTCTCTCCTTCCACTATGTGGGTCCTCCAGGTTTGGCAGTGGGTTCCTTTACCTGCCGAACCATCTTATCAGCCCTGGAAACAGGTTTCTTGATTGTAACCCTGGATCACTGTCACTGTATCATCATTGTTTATGTATCAGTCCCAAACTATTCCAGCAGTGTTTCATGGATGCATCATGATGGGTTTTATGCTATCTGTACTTACACATAGGAAAGTAGCTCAATGAGTAATGTCAGAGTGAGAGCAAGTACTTACACAGTGCTCACTACATGCCAGACATGGCTCTAGGGGTTTCCCATACATTGATGGACTTAAATCATCACTCCTCTGTAAGAGACACAGTCTTATCTACGTTTTAGAGGTGAAGAAGTTGAGATACACAAGTGTCACACAGCTACTGTGATTGAGTCGGTCTCCTCCTCCTCCTCCTCCGGCCAGTCTGGCTCCAGAGCGTATGCTTATATGCTCTGCTGCCTTGGATCATGGGCAGAATGACTCAGGAGTCATCCCTTGTCTACATCCCCTTGGGTATCTCCTTATTACCAGTGTGTAAGCTGCTGAGCATGGAGCTACAGGAAGAGCTGAGTCGCACAGGCCGATCTCGAGAAGTACTGGAGCTGGGGCAGGTGCTGGACACAGGCAAGAGGAAGAGACACGTGCCTTACAGCCTTTCGTGAGTCTTATCCACCTTCTAACCAAACCTAGAGGAGCTGCCAGGTTCCTGAAACATCAGTCTTATTTCCCTTGTTCCCACAGTGAGACAAGATTGGAAGAGGCTTTGGAGAATTTATGTGAGCGGATCCTGGATTACAGTGTTCATGCTGAACGCAAGGGCTCATTGAGATATGCCAAGGTCAGGCATTTCTTAGGAAGGGCCCTGCTGATTTTTCTTTTTTTTTTCCTCTAAAGCTTTGTATGTTCCCCTGTATGTTCATGTATGTGTGTGTGTGTGTGCATGTAGAGAGGCCAGAGAACAACTTTGGGTGTTTTTCCTCAGGAGCCATCCACCTTATTTCGTTTTTCCATAATTATTTCATGTGTGAGCATGTGTCACAACATACTACTGAGGTCAGAGGACAACTTGTTCTCTCCAGATTGAACTCAGGTCATGAGGCTTGGTGGGAAGTACCGTTACCCACTGAGACATCTTGCCATACCCACCTTGTTTTTTTGTTTCTTGTTTCTTGAGACAGGGTTTCTCTGTGAAACAGTCCTGGCTGTCCTGGAACTCACTCTGTAGCCCAGGTTGGCCTCAAACTCACAGAGATCTACCTGCCTCTGCCTCCCAAGTCCTGGGATTAAAAGCATGTGCCACCACACACACCCAGCTCCTACCTTGATTTTGAGACAGGGTCTCACTGGCTTACTGACTTTCCAAGCAAACTAGGCTGGCTAGCCAGAGAACGCCAAGAATCTACCAGTCTGTTGTTGCTCAGTGCTGTGATTGTAGGCTTATACCACCACGTCTCTCTCTCTCTCTCTCTCTCTCTCTCTCTCTCTCTCTCTCTCTCTCCCTTTTTTTTTTTTTTTTCCGGTTTTCAAGACAGGGTTTCTCTGTGTAGCTTTGCGCCTTTCCTGGAACTCACTTTGTAGACCAGGCTGGCCTTGAACTCACAGAGATCCGCCTGCCTCTGCCTCCCGAGTGCTGGGATTAAAGGCGTGCGCCACCACCGCCCGGCCCTTTTTTTTTTTAATATGGATTCTGGGGACTGAACTAAGGTTCTCAAAATTTTACTGACTGAACTCTCTCCCCAGCCCAGGACCCTGTTCCTCAGAAGCAGAGACCTTTATCATCTAAGATCCTCAAGGAATATTTGCCAGTCTGTCCCCCCTATTACAGCCAGACTCTCTCACAGAACACACCACGAGTCTCCGGCAGTTGATAAAGCTGGTGTGGTGAAAAGGGAAAAGAAGAGGTGAGGGGGTGGACTGGACTAATACCGAATTTTCCATCCCTCAGGGTCAGAGTCAGACCATGGCGACGCTGAAAGGCTTAGTACAGAAGGGAGTGAAAGTGGACCTGGGGATCCCTTTGGAGCTATGGGACGAGCCCAGCGTGGAGGTCACATTCCTCAAGAAGCAGGTAGGATGGGATGCCACTCTGTCCAGGGAGGTTCGATGTCAGGAATGTCTACCTCTGAGCAGGGAGAAGACGGAGAGTGAGGACTGTGCCATTTATTAAGGCAGGCTCAAAAGCATAGCAGTATTACTACCACTGGGCACCTGCTGGGCACCTACTATGTCCTGGGTTCTGGGCCATACACTACTGCCTTGTTATACTCTCATGTCACAGGTGTGATTACCAGTTCCCACTTTACAGGCTAGAATTTGAGACGCACTGAGTTTTTGAGACAGGATTACTCATAGTCCAGGCTGCTCTGTAACTCACCAGGTAGTTGAGAACAAGCTTGAATATATGACCCTTCTGCCTCTACCTCCCAACTGGGATTACAGGCATTTGCCACCTAGCAGAGTAGATACACTGGGTATTAGATAGTAATAGATACTGGTAAATGTTGAAGGAAGAGAATCACACATAGTACTCCAGGTGTAATCTTCTGGCTGCTGGCTGCCTCTCAAAAGGCAGTGAATGGAGAAGGAAGACAGGGAGTGAAAAGCAGAGGTCTTCCAAGGCCCATCTGAGCAGATCCTCTTCCTGCTCTTCTTCACCAGTGTGAGACAATGCTGGAGGAATTTGAAGATGTTGTGGGAGACTGGTACTTCCACCACCAGGAGCAGCCCCTACAGCATTTTCTCTGTGAAGGTCATGTGCTTCCAGCCTCTGAAACTGGTAAGTGTAGAGGTTGGGCCTCTCCTCTCTTGGCTCCCCTATCCCCAGCATTAATACTGCAATTGTTTTCTCTCGTTCTACCTAGCTTGTCTACAGGAAACCTGGACTGGAAAGGAGAAGATCAGTGATGGGCATGAGAAGGCAGAGGAGGAGGAGGAAGAGGGGGAAGAGGAGGAAGAGAAGATAACCAAGACTTCAGGCAATCCCAAGCATGACCCAGAGGATCTTTGATGGGTGGGTGGGTCATGGGGAGTTTTCTAAACTCTCTCTCTTCCCCATCCCAAGGCTTGTAACTGTCCTTTTCGTATAATCTCAGGCATGGTCCTGGGGACCCAGAATGGCAACATGAGAGGAGAAAAAGGTGGAGAGAAGCTGGGGCAAGTTTTGCCTTCAGTGATGAGTCACATGCAGCCACTTAATTGACCAAGTGTGTGTGGTGACAGTGTTGAAGCTTTTCTCTATCCTTTACTGGTCCTTGCCTGCACCAATTGGTCAGTCATGGTATGAGCTGTGGGAACGTCTCTTTGCTTTTTAAAGGGTCTATTTTAGACCCTTTCAAGGGGCCAGAGGAGGGCTACAGATGTAGCTCAGTTGGTAGAAAGTCTGCCTAGTATGGACAATGATGTGAGTTGGACCACATAAAACCTGATGCAACTCCTCGGTGGCAAACTCCTATAATCTCAGCACTTGAGAAATGGAGGCAAGAATATCAGAAGTTCAAAACCATCACCTAGCTACGTGGCAGTTCAAGACCAACCAGAGCGACACGAGACTCTGTCTCAGACTAAGCCAAAAAGGGACACTCACCAACCTACACACACAACCTGCAAACATGAGACTGTATGCCGTCTATCTGTAAACAAGAACACGGCACTGGCAAAGAGGGACGCAATGCTGATAGGTTAGGTGGTGTAGACATGTGGCCTATTTCATATTTCACAGGTGCCATATTTTCTATATCCCTATTAAACCTTTTTCTATATGAATCGGCTGAGCCCCATTTCAAACATGCTCAGATTATCAATGAGGGAGCACCCAAACAGTGGAGCCTTTGGCCTGCCGTCTATTAACAGCTAGTGGTGTTTATAATTTTGCGCCCAAGGATACTGGCAGGGGTTGGGGAAACAACTGTACCAGAGCGGCGCTACACGTTCATCATCCTAGCACTTGGGAGGTAAAGGCGAAAGGATCAAGAGTTCAGGACTTCCTCAGCTACGTAATAAGTTCGGGACCATCCTGGGCTACATGAGACCCTGTACCAGAAAATAGAGAAAAAAAAAAAAAAAAAACCCACCTCGTTTGTGCAACACGTGGTGTAAACTGCACAGAGCTTAGAATTAAGCGACGTGGCTACCGCTTCATCCACCATAGTTTTTGTATGGGAGCCTGGAAAGAGCAAAATTCCTCCCGTTTTCCCTCCTCCCTCCTCCCACCCCACCCCCGAGTAAAAAAAGACTTAAGGACCGCGATAGTTTGGTTTCAAAGTCGTCAACGGCTAGAGCTAGAATGGAGGGGGAAAAGATATCCTTAAAATGTTGATGGGTGAAGACCTACCGTCTACAAGCCTAAAGGGACACTGGCGAGGTCGCGTGGAAAGGCCGGTAGGGCGATACCATCTTAGGCGATACCACTTTAAGAGCTGGGGGGTGGCAACGAGTTGAGACCGAAAGAGTGGCGGGGCTTGCGGTAGGTGGGAATTCGGAGGTGCTGGGCAGCTGTCCGTGGCTGGGTATAGTTCCTTCCCTGCCATGAGCGGTCCAGTGCGGACCGAGCCGCTGCACGGTGAGACCCCTCTGCTGGCGTCCAGCGACTCCTACTCGGTGGTGGTTCTGCTGCGCGGCTACGCGGAGCCGCAGGGGACCGGCGACGCGGTGCGTGCTGATGGCACTGTGACCCTCGTCCTGCCCCGGGCCTGGGCCTCGGATTCCAGCCGCCGAAGGTCCCAGTCCGCAGACGGCGGCGCGAAGACTGCCCTGGAGGAGGCGGTGCGTGGCCCCATCCTCGTGGACACCGGGGGCCCCTGGGCTCGGGAGGCGCTGCTGGAAGCCCTGGCTAGGCAGGGCGTGGCCCCCGGAGACGTGACTCTGGTGGTGGGGACCCACGGGCACTCGGATCACATTGGGAACCTAGGGCTGTTTCCCCGGGCGGCTCTGTTAGTGTCCCATGACTTCTGCCTTCCCGGGGGCCTCTATCTGCCTCATGGGCTGTGTGAAATGCAGCCCTTGATACTGGGCTCCGGACTGCAGGTGTGGGCCACGCCGGGCCACGGAGGACAGCGGGACGTGAGTGTCGTAGTGGAGGGCACCAGCCTGGGCACCGTGGTGGTGGCTGGTGATGTGTTCGAGCGCCTTGGGGACGAGGACTCCTGGCAGGCCCTGAGCGAAGACCCGGTAGTTCAGCAGCGGAGCCGGGAGAGGATCCTATGTGTGGCCGATGTGGTGGTACCTGGTCACGGAGCCCCCTTTCGGGTGGTCAGGGGAGCAGTGAAGAGTTCGGAGGATTTGGTGTGTGAAGACAAGGAGGCTGCTTAACTGGACTCCTATCAGGAAAGCCCCTCCAGCGAGGAACTGGAGTCAGGGAGACCCAGAGGACACAGAGCAAGCAAGACTTGTCACTTGTCACGTTCAGCTTTGCCAGGAGGCAGCTTCCAAGCAGGATGGAGTGACTGACATCAGCTACCTTTATCACTATCTGCAACCTAAGTAGGACCAAGGACTGGCTCAACTCTGCATCTTCTGTGAGCCTCAGTAAAATGCAGAAAAAAATTTTTTTAATTAAAATATTTATGGGATGTGTGTGTGTCCGTGAAGGACTGAAGGCAACTTGGAGGAGTCAGTCTCTCCACCCTGTGGGTCCCCAGGATTAAGTTCAGGTCGTCAGGTTTGGTGGCAGGCACCTTTACCATCTTGATGAATATTCTTGTTAAGATCTTCCAAAATAAAAAAAGAGACTGGAAGACATACTGTCCTGATATAAATGCAAAATACTGATAGCAATAATCGTTGGGATTGTAACCAGAAGCTGCAAGAGAGGAACATTGTGGCCAATGACTTGTTTCTCCCAGGATGCACTCTGGTGAGAAGGTGCCAGACATGGAGATGAGATGACCCCATAGTCAGCTGACTACTTTTTTTTTTTTTTAAGACAGTCTCATGTACTCCAGTCTGTCTTCAAAGCTGAGGTTGGCCTCGAACTCCTGATTCTCCCAGGATTACAGAATTACAGGCATGTGCAGCCCCACCTGGCTCTCACCTGACTTTAGTTCATTCACTTACTCAGTGAATTCACTCATTGGATAATTAATACCTGTAATGTCTCAAGCACTGATGCAGGTCACGTGATACTTTGACACTGAGCAAATGACAGATTCCCTGCCTCACACAGAAGTCACATTCTGTTCAGGAGACAGATGAGTAACCACAATAGTAGTAGCAACCAAATAATTATAGGTTGTGGCTTGCAGTATACACATGCAGGATGAGGACAAGAGAGAGCAGGGCTGGGGGAGACCGCTTGATGTTAAGAGGTTAGGAAAAGCCTCTGAGTGATGTTGCTTCTTTGTCTGTTTTTTACATTCATTTGTTTTGCAGGGTGTATATGCATGAATTTGAGCTATGGCTTAAACATGGATGTCAGTTGTATTTCTCCTTCAACCATGTAGGTTCTGAGGGTCAAACTTAGGCCATCAGGCTTGGCAGCAAACACCTTTATGAACTGAGTCGTCTCTCTGCCCCCCCCCCCCTTTTAAATTTTAACTTTCTCTTTTAATAAGACAATTGGGGTGGGGGATCAAGCTTGAAACACAATAACACTTATTTTGGCATGGCCCCTGGTTTTTGTTTTTGTTTTAGATTAGGGTCTTTTGTAACCCAGGCTGCCCTTGAACTTGCCGTTTAACTGAGGATGACCTGAACCTCTTGTCTTTACCTCCGAAGTGCAGATGAGTACTTGCAGGAGGTGCAAATGAGTACTAACAAGCATAGTGTGTTCCTTTTGTTCTTGAGACCACCTTGCTCTGCAGCCCAGGCTCACCTAGAATTCGCCGTGTAACCCCAGCTGGCCTCAAAATTCTCAGTCCTCTTGTCTCACCCTCCTGGTTGCTCTGATTACAGGGGTAAAGCCATCACATCCAGCTTGTGAGAAGGTGTTTGACGGAAGAACTGAATGAGGGAAAGCTGCCTCCGTGAGAATCTGAGAGAAGGGTGTTCATGGCAGCAGAATTCTCCGAGCCACAACAGCTCGACCCATTTGAGCAGAAAAAAAGACCCCTGGGGCCCTAGGAAGTAACTCAATACAGTGCTCGCCTGGCATGCACAAAGTACCTGGTTCAATTCCCAGCATGGTATAAAACTGAGTGTACTGACATACCTATAACCCCAGTATTTGGGAAGTAGAGGCAGGAGGATGAGACGTTTAAGGTCATCCTCAGCTACAGAGCAAGTTCAAAGCCAGCCTGGGCTACATGAGGCCTAGTCTCATAAGTAAGGGGCTGGACTGCAGTGGGACGGGAAAGTGGCAAGGAATGAGGGTTCACGTGGGGCAAGCCTGGGAATCATTGCGACATGGAAGCCACCGGCTTAGAAGGCTGTAACAGTTGTTTTCAAGTAATCACTGTCAGGACGCTGTGGCTCACTTCTCTAATCCCAACACTTAGGAAGTAGAGGCAGGAGGACCAAGAGTTCAAGGTCATCCTCAAGCTGCATGGTGAGTTTGAGGCCTGCTGGGCTAGGTCTCAAACAAATAAGTAAAACACAAGTGATCACTTGATCTGAGTGGAGAAGGCCTTAGTGTGGAGCAAGAGCAGGATCAGGTAGATTGGTAGGAAGTGTTAGAGCAGCATTTCTCAACCTCTGGATCTCAACCTCTTTGGGGGAGTGTCGAATGTTCCTTTCACAGGGGTTGCCCAAGACCATCAGTAAACACATCATAACATTACGATTCATAACACTAGCAAAATCACAGTTATGAAGTAGCAATAAAAATAATTTTATGGTTGGGGTCAGCACAATACGAGGAACTGTATTAAAGGGTCGCAGCATTAGGAAGGTCGAGAACCGCTGTTCTAGAGTGAGAGGAATTAGTGGCACCTGCCCTGATTCTAGAAGTTTTATTGTGGCTGTGATTCTCTTCATTGTCGTGTCCCCAACCACCCCCCACACCCTTTGTCAACTCTTTTAGGAACTCTCAGGTGGGATAGATGGAGAGGAGGAAGCCCATCTTGTTTTGAACAATGAGCTTCCCTGGGTGGAGGTCATTTCCTAAGTGTCCACAAAGGCCACAGGGAGACCAACAGAGGCAGCCGGAGTGTGAGCCAGATTTATGACTGGTAATGGCCAGTTTGATATCCATAGAAGTATTGAGATCCCAGGACAGCAGGGCCATCACAGCTGTGTGGATCCCTCTCAGCCACCACACAAAGATGGACAGAGGGAAAGTGATAAATTGGTCCCCTAGCCAGGCTCCCCAGCTACCTGGCTACAGAGGGAAGGGAAGTCATTGGTAGTCAGAGAAAGTACTAGAGCCCAGTGGTTTTCCAGTGCAGCACTATGTCCCACACCTCACAGCCAGCAGGGAACCCAGCCTGGTAAGTGATCTGCTGGCTTCAGTGCTGTTGGGAAGATGAAAGTATGGATGAGGGGTTAAGTTGGTGTTATATTTCCTCCTTTGACAGATCAAGGGAGGGTCTGGAGAGACGACTTAGCAGTTAAAAGCATGTAGTGCTATTGCGGAGGACTGGAATTCCATCCCCAGTAGTCATGTCAGAGGCTCACAGCTGCCTGGAATGGCAGCGGGGATCTGACACCTCTGGTCTCCTTGGCAACTCTGCACTCATGTGCACACACACACACACACACACACACACACACACACACACACAATTAAAGTGTGTGTGTGTGTGTGTGTGTTTAGCCATGGCTGTCCTGGAAATCACTCTGTAGACCAGGCTGGCCTTGAACTCACAGAGATCCTCCTGCCTCCCAAGTGCTGGGATTAAAGGCACATACCTCCAACACTCTGCTGCCTTCCATCTTGAGTTCTGGGATTCCAGGTGTGCACCACCTTGTCTGGCTTGTAATGTGCTGGGGGTGAAACCCAGGGATTTATACATGCTAGACAAGCCCAAAACAACAACAAAACCCTAAAAACCTGCCAGTTTTCTTTGCTTGGGAAACGAGTCTTTTTTTTTTTTTTTTTTTTTAAATTTTGAATGCCGAATGCCGTTTATTGAAGGAGGGAGGAGGTCTTAAATACAGGCTTATAGCACAATGGGATGTAGCTGGAGTTTTCCTACCTGGCCCACAGTCAGGACAAATCTCTCTCACCCGCCAGTCCCAAGCCGTTCAAACCCGATCAAGTAAACAGAGACACTTATATTGGTTTCAAACTGTATGGCCGTGGCAGGCTTTTTGTTAACTGTTCTTACAGCTTAAATTAATCCATTTTTATTAATCTATATCTTGTCATGTGGCTTGTGGCTTACCAGTACTTTACATCTTTTTTGTCCTGATGGCGGCTGGCAGTGTCTCCCCTCTCCAGCTTCCTGTTCTCTCAATTTTTCTCTCTGTTAGTCCCGCCTATACTTCCTGCCTGGCCATTGCCAATCAGTGATTTATTTATTGACCAATCAGCAACATATTTGACATACAGACCATCCCACAGCACCTCCCCTTTTCTTTTCTTAAAAAGGAAGGTTTTAACCTTTACATATCTCTAAAGTCAGCTTGGTATATTTGGGAATTTGGGCGTAGCTTTTCTTACTACTTCCTGCTGGATGGGGGCGTTGTATCTTTTGGGGAAACAAAGAAAATTTTAGGATCATGGAGTAGTCCATGAGGCTGTATCATCTGAGCCAGTTGTCTTGAAACGGTTCTGGATGTTGGATCATCTGGGCCATGGTGTCATCGGAGACCTTTCAGGTGGTCTTGGCTGGTCAAACCTGATGTATCTTACTCTGGAACAAATCCATAGCCTCTTGCTTTCTGTGGAAACAAAAGCAGAATCTCCTTTCCAAAGCAACATATCCTTATATCCAAATTTTGAAGTCAAGGTACCTTTAAAATATACATTTTGGCATAACTCAACAGCTTTTATAATCAAATGTTTTTTTTTAGTTACGAATATCAAAGAGAACATAATCTAGATTCTTTGTGTGGTAGCCATCTTTACGTGGCTTATTTTTTTATATTAGCTTGAGCCTATTGCTTTGAACTGTAGCCTTTTAAGCCTGAAACGGCGCTGGTGCTGTGGCTGCTGGCTCCGCCCACTTCAGCTTCCCAACATGGCGACGGTGGTATGCTTACCGCCAGTTCTGGGAGCCATCGTGGGTCTATGCTTTTATCCAAGCAGCATGTAGCCCAGAAACCTCTTTTTTTTTTGTTTTGTACTAGCAAAGGCTAAATCCACAATGTAGCTTAATGTGTCACTTGTAGAGGCCTCATTCCCGCCATATGGTGGCAGGTCGAGCGCGCATGCCAGCAACCCACCAGTAGCTCAAACCGGCAGCTGCCACTCATTTGAGAGAGACAATTAGGAAGCTGTTTTTAGTTCCGTTTTAGAATCTTTTTTTTTTCTCAGGTTTTAGGTGGAATCTCTTGCCCCACGTTGGGCGCCATTTGTTGCTTGAGTTTTCCTGTCTGGCCCATAGCTCACCCGCCAGTCCCAAGCCGTTCAAACCCGATCAAGTAAACATAGAGACTTATTTTGGTTACAAACTGTATGGCCGTGGCAGGCTTCTTGCTTTGTTGTTATAGTTTTCCTGCCTGGCCCACAGTCAGGACAAATCTCTCTCACCCGCCAGTCCCAAGCCGCTCAAACCCGATCAAATAAACACAGAGACTTATATTGGTTTCAAACTGTATGGCCGTGGCAGGCTTCTTGCTAACTGTTCTTACAGCTTAAATTAATCCATTTCTATTAATCTATACCTTGCCACGTGGCTTGTGGCTTACCGGTACATTACATCTTTCTTATCTTGATGGCGGCTGGCAGTGTCTCTCCCACTCAGCCTTCCATTTCCCAGCTCTATTCTCCTCCTTGTCCCGCCTATACTTCCTGCCTAGCCAATGACCAATCAGTGATTTATTTATTGACCAATCAGCAACACATTTGACATACAGACCATCCCACAGTACTTCCCCTTTTCTTTTCTTAAAAAGGAAGGTTTTAACCTTTACACATCTCCAAAGTCAGCTTGGTATATTTGGGAATTTGGGCGTAGCTTCTCTTACTACTTCCTGCTGGAGGGGGGCGCTGTATCTTCTGGGGAAACAAAATTTTAGGATCATGGAATAGTCCGTGAGGCTGTATCATCTGAGCCAGTTGTCTTGAAACGGTTCTGGATGTTGGATCATCTGGGCCTTGGTGTCATCGGAGACCTTTCAGGGGGTCTTGGCTGGTCAAACCTGATGTGTCTTAATCTGGAACAAATCCATAGCCTCTTGTTTTCTGTGGAAACAAAAGAGACTCTTTTCCAAAGCAACATATCCTTACATCTAAATTTTGAAGTCAAAGTATCTTTAAAATATACATACTGGTTTAACTCAGCTTCCTTTACAATCAAACATCTCTCTGTAGTTAAGAATCCCAAAGATAGCCGGGCGGTGGTGGCGCACGCCTTTAATCCCAGCACTCGGGAGGCAGAGCCAGGCGGATCTCTGTGAGTTCGAGGCCAGCCTGGGCTACCAAGTGAGTTCCAGGAAAGGCGCAAAGCTACACAGAGAAACCCTGTCTCGAAAAACCAAAAAAAAAAAAAGAATCCCAAAGACAACACAATCCAGACTCTCTGTGTAATAGTCATCTCTACGTGGCTTATTTTTTATATTAATTTTACTGTCTCTTTAAAGACTTTATTTTTTTTTTTTTTTTTTTTTTTTTTTTTTTTTTTTTGGTTTTTCGAGACAGGGTTTCTCTGTGTAGCTTTGCGCCTTTCCTGGAACTCACTTGGTAGTCCAGGCTGGCCTCGAACTCACAGAGATCCGCCTGGCTCTGCCTCCCGAGTGCTGGGATTAAAGGCGTGCGCCACCACCGCCCGGCCTAAAGACTTTATTTTTTAAAACCATGTATTTGTTTTTATACTGTAAAGGTTAAAACCTTCCTTTTTAAAAAAAAAAGGGGAGGTGCTGTGGGATGGTCTGTATGTCAAATGTGTTGCTGATTGGTCAATAAATAAATCACTGATTGGCCCATGGCCAGGCAGGAAGTATAGGCGGGACAAGGAGAAGAATAGAGCTGGGAAGTGGAAGGCTGAGTCAGGGAGACACTGCCAGCCGCCATCAGGACAAGGAAGATGTAAAGTACCGGTAAGCCACAAGCCACGTGACAAGGTATAGATTAATAAAAATAGATTAATTTAAGCTGTAAGAACAGTTAGCAAGAAGCCTGCCACGGCCATACAGTTTGTAACCAAAATAAGTCTCTATGTTTACTTGATCGGGTTTGAACGGCTTGGGACTGGCGGGTGAGAAAGATTTGCCCTGACTATGGGCCAGACAGGAAAACTCAAGCAACAATGGGAGAACCCTGGAGGGCAGAAGTTCGATACTATGTTTTGCAATCCTGCATCTAAGCTATTAACGCCCAATATGCAGGATACACAGACAAGGAACTTCCCTTAAGCATTCGGGAGGGTAGAACCCAGCAGGGAATTAGCATAGGGAGGATATCAAGGTCAAGGTCAGCAAGCAAGGCAACAGTTACCCAAAACAGGGGCCAGGGACCTACAGGTCCCCTCTTTTACTAAAAAATGAGCTTCTGACTTAGATTGCGTGGGACGTCAGCAGGTCAACTTACCCATCATGGAGACACCTGCCCAGGCCATACAGGCACTCTGTCTTAGGTTGGTGAGCGCCCCCAGGCATTACCCATCTCTGAATACTCATTATCATACAGGCTTAATCGTGTGTGAGCTGCAGAGTTAACTGCTGCCAAAGATCTCAAAGTGGTGCTGGGCTTGCAATCTGTTTGTTCGACACAGAAAAGACCAACAGAAGTCCTAACCCACCCATAGCCAGTAGGCTAAAGGCAACTGAGCCATTCCCTTACTTAACAAGCTTTACTGCAAATTGGAGTCCTTGTAAGATGGTATCCCAAAATAAATGGAATTTGAGTTTATAAATTTATAACTTTCAAAGCCAATCGAAACGTATATAGTTATTGAATTAAATTTATCATGCCCAATAGAATGAAAGATTAACTAATTGTGGTAGCTACTTTTGCTGCCAGGGTCTCCACTGTACTAGCTGTAGTAACTAATTATGAAATGGCAATTCCAGAAACAGTAGCAGATGTGGCCACCACTGCTATAACAGCAACAACAGCAGCAGCAATGTCAAATTCTCTTCTGAGTAGCTATGGCTGTCCTGGAACCCACTCTATAGACCAGAATGCCCTTGAACTCAGAGATTGGCCTGCCTCTACCTCCTGAGTGCTGGAATTAAAGGCTTGCACCACTACCACCCAGCAAAACAAGCCTAAGACTCTGAGAGGGTCTGCATGCCTTTAATCTCAGCACTAAGGAGGCAGAGTCAGGGATATCACAGGGCCTACCTGGAATACAAAGCGAGTTCAAGGCCAGCATGGGTCACTTATCAAGACACATCTCAAAATAGAAAGTAGAAAGAGCACTGGGGATGGAGCTCAGTGGTAGAACGCTTGCCTAGTATGTGCTCCATCCTAGGTTCAATCCTCAGTGCTGCAAAAACATGAATAAACCCATCCAGCCTCAAACTTTAAACACATTGTGTGGCATTTGCCCATCACCTGCATGAACCAAGGTAGCCACCAGAGGGCAGTCTTTCTTAACTCTGCTCTCTGCCAGTCCTGTTTTCGTGTGTGTGTGTGTGTGTGTGTGTGTGTGTGTGTGTGTGTGTGTGTGTGTGTGAGAGAGAGAGAGAGAGAGAGAGAGAGAGAGAGAGAGAGAGAGAGAGAGAGAGAGAGAGAGAGAGAGAGAGAGAGAGAGAGAGAGAGAGAGAGAGAGAGAGAGACAGAGAGAGAGAGAGAGAGAGAGAGAGAGAGAGAGAGAGAGAGAGAATTTATTGGAATGACTTACAGGCTGCAGTCTAATGTCTAACTGTGAATGGGAAGTCCAAGAATCTAGCAGTTGCTCAGTCCCACAAGGCTGGATCTCTCAGCTGGTCTTCTGTACATGCTGGAACCCTGAAGAAGTAGGCTCCAATGCCAGTGAAGAAATGGATGTGCTGGCAAGATGAGAGCAGGTAGGTGAACAAGCTCTTCCTTCTTCCATTGTCCTTCCAGCAGAAGGTGTGGCCCAGATCTTGCCTCAAGATCCGATCACAAATGTGCCCTCCATTTCTGGATTATAACAGTTCATTCCAGTTATAATCAAGTTGACAACCAAGAATAGCCATCATAGCAGGGAGAGGTTTTTTTTTTTTAAGATTTGTTTTTATTATTTATTGTTTTTTTTTGCTTGTTTTTTTGAGACAGGGTTTCTCTGTGTAGTCCTGGCTGTCCCAGAACTCGCTTTGTAGACCAGGCTGGCCTGGAACTCACCAAGATCCACCTGCCTCTGCCTCCCAAGTGCTAGGATTAAAGGCGTGCACCACTACTGCCCAGCTAAATAAAGATTTATTATTTGTGTGTGTGTGTGTGTGTGTGTGTGTGTGTGTGTGTGTGTGTGTGTGTGTGTGTGTGCGCCAGTGCCCATGGAAGTCAGAAGAGGCTGTTGGAGCCTCTGGAATGGGAATTGCAGATTGTTGTAAGCAGAAAGATGTGGGTACTGGGAATAGAATGTGAGTCCTCTGCAAGAACAACAGACTTGCTCTTAACTGCCATGCTCTCTCTCCAGTTTTATTATTATTAAAGACAGGGTCCTACCTTATAGTCCTGATTGGCCTGGAACTAATCATGTAGACTAGGCTTGCTTCAAACTCACAGGTTCACCTGCCTCTGTCTCCTGAGTTCTGGAATTAAAGGTGTGGATCACCATGTCCATTCTCCTATTTTTTTTTTTTTTGGTTTTTCTAGACAGGGTTTCTCTGTGTAGCTTTGCGCCTTTCCTGGAACTCACTTGGTAGCCCAGGCTGGCCTCGAACTCACTTAGATCCGCCTGGCTCTGCCTCCCGAGTGCTGGGATTAAAGGCATGCGCCACCACCGCCCGGCCCTATTTTTATTTTTAAATTATGTGTACCTGTGTTTTTATGCATCTATGTGTGGGTATGAGCATGGCATGTGAGTGCAGATCCCTGAGAAGGCAGTTGTGAGCCACCTGATATGAGTGTAGGGAACCTAAACTTGGGTTCTCTGTAAGAGCAGCAAACACATTTAAGTACTGAGCCATCTCTCCAGCCCCAGGACAAGTTTCTTTTTTACACACAGAAGGTTGAAGACTGACAGCCCTTAGATGTAGTCAGACTTTTTCATCAGAACTGTTGGCTCCCCAATAAAGACATGGAGACTTATTATTAATTATGAAACCTCAACCTATAGCTTAGGCTAGTTCCTGACTAGCTCTTACAACTTAATTTAACCCATTTCTATTAATATATGTGCTGCCATGTGGCTTGTGGCTGTTACCTCTCTTCCTGCATTTCTTGCTTGTTCTGTGTCTCTGGGCATTTCTGCCCTTCTTCCCAGCATCCTCTGTGCTCCAGAAATCCTGCCTAGCTATTGGTCATTCAGCTTTTCATTTGTTGCAGGCCGCAGGAATATATCATAAGAACTCAGCTGGTTATGGCAAAGTCACTACCTGGAGGAATCAGGGAATTCCTCCAGAGGAAGTCAAATCCCAAGGAGTTTTTGGTGTTACTTGGCTTGTTATTTATCAGCTGTATTCTGTTATGAAAATCATGTGTGCCTTCATAGTTTTTCCAATTGACTTCCCCCTAAGAAGGACTAACAGTGTAGACTGAGCACTCTCTGGACATACACATTCCAGGTATTTGGAGAACAGCCTTAGGAAAGGCTTTCTCTGGAGTCAGATTATCTCCCTTAGCCACTTTTAAGGACTACAGGAAACACCACCCAGGTGGGCGCCCAACTTCCGAAGACTAACATTGATAACAGCCCACATGCAAGTCTCCTGACTTAAATTCCACAAGGAGACACCACCCAGGGGGGCACCCAACTTCTGAGGACTAACAATGATAGCAGCCCACAGGCAAGTCTCCTGATCTAAGGTAAATTCCACAAGGAGACACCGCCTAGGAGAGGTGGGCGTTAAGTATATAGCTTTACACAATTTAGCTCAGACCCTCCCTTTATATACCGAGACTTTCAGGGCACAGGGCAGAGAAGAGAAAAGAGAATGGAAGAACTAGATGGGTAATAACTTGAGAGGAACAAACTGAGATGGGGAAGAACTAGATTGAAGGGCTAGAAGACAGTACTAGAGGAATGAGATGGAAGCTGAGGAAGAGCCAGATGGGGAAGAACAAGATGAGGAAGAGCCAGATGAGAGAGAAGGAGATGGGAGAGGAGCTGATAGGGGAAAGAACTAGACAGATGAGAACCTAGAAGGGACAGAACCAGATGAAGGAATTAAAATAGAACCTAGAGGGGACAGTAGATAAATATAGAGAGAAATCAGGCAAGAAAGGAGCTAGACATGAGAACAGAATAGAAGCTGTGCAGAGAAAACTATCACAGAATAATAAAGTGTATGAATTAAGGAGTTTGGTGTACATAGATTCATTTCTTTTCATCAAAGATTAATTATCAGCTGGTTGTAGATTCTTCCCGGACCCTGGGAGGGGACTATCGAGGGGTTGGACTCCCATAGTCCCCGATATTCATTAAACCAATTCGAGTGACACATCTTTACAGAGTACAAAAAGATTATTCCACACCATTTAGGGAACATTTGTATAAATGCCCAGATGAAAGGGAGATTCAGCGGTTCGTGATATAGATCAGTTCGTGATATAGATCGATGATAGACTCTTGCTTAGCATAAGCAAGGCTCTGGGTTCAATCTCTAGCAGCAGAAGGACAGAAGTGGGGATTTAAGGCATGGAGTGGACAGTACCAGCTTGGACTATATGGTGAGTTCCAGGCTATTCTGGGATATATAGAAGATCCTTTATATCCTATGTCTCAAGTTGGCTTTGCATTACAGGAAATACCCACATAGCTCAAAATGGAGAGATGATTCAGTGGTTAAGGGCACTGGCTGCTCTTACCTAGGAATGTGGTAACATATTGTGTACCCTAATAAACTTGCCTGAGGATCAGAGGACAGAGCCAGCCACTAGATTAGATATAGAAGTGACACCACTGCCTGACCTTTATGTCTAATCTAGTGGCTGGCTCTGTCCTCTGATCCTCAGGCAAGTTTATTAGGGTCCACAATATATCACCACATACAACAGAGTTTGATTCCCAGCACGCAAGTTAGATGGCTCACAGCTGTCTGTAACTCCAGCTCCAAGGGATCCAGCACCCTCTTCTGGCCTCAATGGGCATAGCACTCATATGCTCACACACACACACACACACACACACACACACACACACACACACACACACACACAGGGGTGGGGAATGAAAATAAAGGAATACAGTTTAAGAATCTCTAATGTTTATCTCTCATGTCTAACTCTATATCGCCTGAGTGAAAAGATCTTTAACTCCCTTGTTAATCCTTTCCTCAAAGTACAAATAATAGGTGACATGTGCACACTGCCAGCCAATTGATAACCTCAAATGAAACCAAGGCTAGAGCAAAGGAAATACCCAGATGTTTCTCCACTCACAAGATTCCCAAACAAAGTCAACATGAACAGGAAGAAAGATTTGGTAGACACATCAGCAAGTAAAACCTGGTGCATGAGGTGTGAAATAGGAGGTATTTTCTTCACTCTAGCCTTTGAGATCCACACTAGAGGAATTAAATCCTTAAAGGTTAGATCTACCTGTGTCATCTCATATGTGGTGTTAACACAGAGTATGATGTGTTTTTTTTAAATGGTGTTGAGAATGGAACCTGGGAAGCTGTATATGCTAGGCAAGTATTCAACCATTGAACCACACCCCAGCCCCTCTCACTCGGGGATTCTAGGTAAGTGCTCTACCACTGAACCACACCCCTGCCCCTCACTGAGGGATTCCATGCAAGTGCTCTACTACTGATTCACACCCTCAGCACCTCACTGGGGGATTCCAGGCAGTTGATCTACTACTGAGCCACACCCCCAGCCTTAAATAAAAGTTGTTTTGGGTTTTCTTTTTATGACTGAAATTTCAGCTTCTCTTTTTATATCATGTGATAAAAAAATATCTGAGTCTTTTGCTCTTAGAAAGGTGTGTGGGAATGATTTACCTCCCAGCTATGTCCAAGGACACTGTTAGGTCCAAGAGCATGCAAAAGATGGGGCATAGACCACCGAAGTCTGTGAAACTAGAAGCTAACTTTATTCTAGAAAAAAATCTCTGCTGGCCCAAAAAGCTTATCAGCTAGCTGAGACCACAGCCAGAGTTTGGGATTCTGAAACTTGTGGCAATGAAGGTGGGTTCTGGACCCTTTTTATAGCAAGAAGTAAGCCTTAGGCATGGACAAACGAATTTTTACAATTTCAAAGTTAAACATTTAGAGACATATTGCATTTTAGGATTTATAATTTCACTAACAACGTTTTAGAAGGCTCCAGCTAATTGATGTTTGTAGAAGTCTGTGGTCTTCCCTGACACAGCTGATTGATATTTGCCCCAAACTTACAACTTTCTCCGACATAGCTGGGTTCCCATGGCAGAGAGAATATGAAACAATGCAGAACAGATTGTCATGTAGAACTCATTAAAGGTTAACTTTGGTTTATGGCAGTTGTCAGTGGTAGGGCTGTAAGTGGTTGGGAGAATAGCTAACTGGCTATAGAGAGCCCTGTTAAAAAAAAAAAGACTAACATTTGGGTTGCTGATAGAGCTGCCCCATCATAAAACAAAGAAAGACCTAGTTAAAGATTAATCCTTACTTGCTGGCAGAGCTGATGACTGTCAGCTTCCATCTCTTAAGCCTATATAATTTTTTATTTCTATATTCTTATCTTATTCCTATATTCTTATTTCTATATTTCTATCTTGTTCCTGTATTCCTATCTTCCTATTCCTAGACCCTTCAGGACACAATGTTTTTTGTTTTTTTTTCTGACAATTACTCTCCTTTTGTTCTGAAGTACATAGCATTTTTGCTCTTAGGCTATTTCCTTCACTGTCTCAAAGTTACAGGGTCAGCCCATCTGTAGACAAGGCAGACTCTATGAGGTAAACATGACTGGGTCTATGGGGTGGGGACAAGTCTGCTTCCAGAGTCAGCTGCTTGGTGAGCTCAAACAGTACATGACAATTTGTCGTGGTTTTCATGAGAAATGTCCCCCATAGATTCTGGTATGTAGTTGGAAGTTTTTCTGTGTCCCACCTGGTTCTTAAGCTGCTTAGACCCAAGTAAACACACAGAGGCTTTTATTATTTTATAATTGCTTGGCCATTTGCTCAGGCTTATTACTGACTAGCTCTTACGCTTAATTGACCCATAATTCTTATCTGTGTTTAGCCACGTGGCTTGGTACCTTTTCTCAGTTCTGCCTTGTCATCTTGCTTCCTCTGTGTCTGGCTAGTGACTCCTGACTCAGCCTTCCTCTTCCCAGAATTCTCATCTGCTCACCCTGCCTATACTTCCTGCCTGGCTACTGGACAAACAGCATTTTATTTATCAACCAATCAGAGCAACACATATTCACAGCATACTGAACGACATCCCACAGCACTGGTATTTGAACACTTGATCCTTAATGGATGGCACTGTTTTGGGGGAATGTTATAGACCCTTTAGGATGTTGGTTTTCAACCTTCCTAATAATGCGACCCTTTAGTACATGTTGTGGTGACCCCCAACCATAAAATTATTTTTGTTGCTACAGCAAAACTGTAATTTTGATACTGTTACTAGTCATAATGTAAATATCTGATATTTCTGATGGTTTAGGCAACCTCTGTGAAAGTGCCATTCAACCCGCCTCAAAAGGGGTCATGACCCACAGTTTGAGAACCACTGCTTTAGGAGGTGCTGCCTTGCTGGAAGAAGTACATTACTAGGGGAGAGCATGGAGGGTTTATAGCCTCACCCCATTTCCAATTTTATCTCTACTCCTTGGTGAAATTTCTCAGCTTCCTGCCCCTGCCTCCATGCCTGCAGCTTGCCACCATGTCTCTTCTGCCATTCTAGATTGTCCCTCTCCTCTTTTGGACTATTTTTCAATGAGATGCTTTTATCACAGCAAAAGGAAAGAAACTAATACATATAGCATGAATTGTTAGAAGGTCTTATTAATAAAAACAAACCCAGGAGCCAGATATTGGGGTGAATGCTAGAAGATCAGAGAGATAGAACAAGCCATAGCCACCTCACCTTGCCAATTCCTCAGTTGATCTTGTTTCCTCAAACTGGAAGCCTCTGAGTCCTCATCCAAATGTATCTCAGCTGAACTGCTGCTAAAAGCCTAACAGCTTAACAGAGGTCTAATTCCTGGTCCTCATGCCTTATATACCTTTCTGCTTCCTGCCATCATTTCTTGGGATTAAAGGTGTGTGTCACCATGCCTGGCAGTTTCCAGTGTGGCTTTGAACTCACAGAGATCCAGATGGAGCTCTGCTTCCAGAATGCTAGAATTAAAGGGGTGTGTGCCACCATTTTCTGGCCTCTATGTCTATCTAGTGGCTGTTCTGTTTTCTGACCCCAGATAAGTTTATTAGGGTGCACAATATATTGGGGGACACAATATCACCACAAATACATAAGGGTACGAGCTGGTTTTGTGTGTCAACTTGACACAAGCTAGAGTCATCAGAGAGGAAATGCCTCTATGAGGTCCAGCTGTGAGTCATTTTCTCATTTAGTGATTGATGGGAGGAGGGCCCAGCCCACTGTGGACGGTGCCATCCCTGGGCTGGTGGTCCTGGGTTCCATAAGAAAGCAGGCTGAGCAAGCCATGGGGAGCAAGTCAGTGAGCAGCACTCCTCCATGGCCTCTGCATCAACTCCTGTCTCCAGGTCCCTGCCCTGTTTGAGCTCCTGTCCTGACTTCCTTTGGTGATGAACAGCGATGTGGAAGTGTAAGCCAAATAAACCTTTTCTTCCCCAACTTGCTTTTTGGCCATGGTGTTTCCTTCCAGCGATAGAGACCCTAACTAAGACCACAAATATAATGTACATTATACCAGCCTGGCTTCATACCCATAAACCACAATGTTTCAGCCTCCTAAGTGCTGAGATTATTGGAATATGCTGTCCCCCAGCAGTGTGAAATATTAAATTTTTAAAGATTATTTTACTTTGTTATGTGTATGAGTGCTTTGCCTGCATGCATGTTATGTGCATCATGTGTAAACATGGTGCCCACGAAGTTCAGAAGAGGGCATTGGATTCCCTAGCACTGATGTTACACATGGTTGAGTGCCACCATGTGGGTACTGGGAATCTGTTCCAGGTCCTCTGTAAGAGCACCACTGAGGCATCTCTCCAGTCCCCTTGTTTTGGTTTGGTTTTAGATACAGGGTCCCATTCTATAGCCAAGATGTCCCAAACTTACTATGCAGCCCAGGCTGCCTCTGTCCTTTGGTGATCTACCTACCTCTGCCTCCCAAGTGTTGGGATTTCACATGTGAGCTACCAGGCCTAGATAAACTTTTTTCCATTTATTATTGTATGTGTGCATGTGTGTGAGCACAAATATACCATGATGCACGTGTGGAGTCCAGACAACAACTTTCAGGAACCATTTCTCTCTTTCTACCATGTGGGGCCCAGTGACTGAACTCAGATCATCAGGCTTGGTAGCAAGTGCCTTATCTACTGAGCCATTTTATCCCACTTACCCACTTTAAAAATAAAGACTAGTGTATCCTCCGTAAGTTTGAGTTCATGATGTTCTGGGTCTCCCTCCTTCCCCGCTCTCTTTCTCTCTTTCCTTTTTAAGTCTGTGCTACAGTGGTAACCCAGAGCTTCATAAACACTAGGCATGAGAAACAAAAACTCTTTTTGTTTGTTGAGAGAGGGTTTCTCTGTGTAGCTCTGGCTGTCCTAGAACTCACTCTGTAAACCAGGCTGGCCTTGAACTCACAGAGATCCACCTACCTCTGCCTCCCAAGTACTGGGATTAAAGGCGTGTGCCACTACCACCTGACCTATTTTTTATTCTCGTGTAGGTATGTGTGTTGCCATATGTGTGCAGGTGCCCACGGAGGCCAGTAGGGGGCACTGTTTCCATTGGAACTGGAGTTATGGGGTGTCGTATGCCACCCACCAAACTGGGGTCCTCCACAAGAGCAGCAATCACTTACAACCACTGAGCCGTCTCTTCAGCCCCCATCCCGTATATTTTAAGGCTTATCAGGCACACGACTTTGTCATGTCTTCAGGCAAACTTTAGACCCTGATAATTTAAAAAATTTTACATTTATTTTATTGACTCTGTGTGCATGAACATTTTGCCTGTATGTATGTGCACTACCTGTATGCAGGGCCTGTGGAGGTAAGAAAAGGGTGTCAGGTCCCTTCAAACTGGAGGTGGTTGTGAGCCGTCATGATGATGCTGTAATCCAAACCAGGTCCTCTGAAAGAGCAGCCAGTTCTCTAAACCACAGAGTCATCTCTCCAGCTCCAATAATTTATTTTTTCCCCCTCTAATCTTCTAGTTTATTTTAGTTTATTGAGGGCTGGTTAGACCAGCAGATGCTAGCGGCGTCCTCGGGTTTCTGTTTCTCATCGTCTGGACCTAAGTTGGCTCATGGCTCCTTTGGAAATGGACAGTTTTTTTTCTTTCTATGTCCACAGTGGAGTCACATCCGAGTCCAGGAAATGTTTTCATTTTATCTTTTGTGTGAGTTTGCTTATCTTTCTGACTTTATACATTGAAACTCTAACTACTAACATGACTGTTTGGAAATCCCGCCTTTGAGAAGGTAATTAAAGTGAAATGAGATTTAACTTAAATCTTTTTTTTTTTAAAGGTTTATTTATTTATTATGTACACAGAAGAGGGCGCCAGATCTCATTACAGATGGTTGTGAGCCACCATGTGGGTGCTGGGAATTGAACTCAGGACCTCTGGAAGAGCAGTTGGTGCTCTTAACCTCGGAGCCATCTCTCCAGCCCCTTAACTTAAATCTTAAAGTGAAATGAGATGTTTGTTTTGTTTTTCTTCTTTCTAATTTGAGTTCTCAGAGAGTCAATAGTACTTTAACCCTGCCTTGAAGCATCTCCCAGATTGGGCTCTGTGTGTCACATCACACATTTTCCTACACGTTGCTTGCTCCTGGCAGATGGTGTAATGCCTGTGTCTGGCTGGTGGACAGGCATATCTCTCAAAATGAGCTTTGTAATATTGGCAGGCTCTGTTGCTGCTCTTGTCTTATTGTGTCCAGTTTATTCTTAGCTAGATAATCACACTCCAGCAGGCACAGTGCCATACATCTGTATTACGGGCCCTTGGGAGAGCTGACACAGGACAACTGTAAGTTCAAAGCCACCTGGGAGGTATGTGTGCAGAGAGAGAGAAAGATGGAGAGAAAGAGATAGAGAGACACAGACAGAGAAACAGAGAGAGATGAGAATGTTGCCTCAAATAGCCAAGAAGACAGCTCAGTGGTAGAGCCCCTGCCTAGAATCCCCCAGTGAGGGGCTGGGGTGTGGCTCAGTGGTAGAGCACCTGCCTAGAATCCCCCAGTGAGGGGCTGGGGTGTGGCTCAGTGGTAGAGCACCTGCCTAGAATCCCCCAGTGAGGGGCTGGGGTGTGGCTCAGTGGTAGAGCACCTGCCTAGAATCCCCCAGTGAGGGGCTGGGGTGTGGCTCAGTGGTAGAGCACCTGCCTAGAATCTCCCAGTGAGGGGCTGGGGCTCAATGGTAAAGCTGTGTCTACCGTGCACAGGCTCCGGGATCCATGCTCAGAGCTACAAAAATAAAAAGCAGACAAGTGCACAAGGGAGTCCAATAGAAGTGGAAACATCTGGATATGTCTGTTAGTTTCCTTCCCACATTTTAATCCTGATTGTGATAGCTTACTACACACAGTTCTCCAAGACATTGTCACTGGGAGAAACTAGGTACAAGGTTCAAAGGATTCCTCTGTATTATTTCCCACAATTGCAAAATCTGTAATGAAACTAATAAAAAATTCCCCAAATTAAAAATAAAGCATAAGTTAGTAGTAGGCAAGGTGGTTGCATGGCTGTAATCACAGCACTCAGGAGGCCGGAGCGAGGGCTCAGAGGCACGAAGACCTGTCTTTTTTTTTTAATGATTTATTTTTATTTTACGTGCACTGTTATTTTGCCTGCATTTATGTCTGTTTAAGAGTGTTGGTATATGCTGCCTTGTGGTGGTGGCATACACCTTTAATCCCAGCACTCAGGAGGAGAGGCTGGTAGAACTCTGAGTTCTAGTCCAGCCTGGTCTACAGAGTGAGTTCCAGCACAACCAGGGATACACAGAGAAACCTTGTCTTGGGAGAAAAAGAGAAAGAGTGTCAGATCCCCCAGCACTAGAATTACAGACAGTTGTGACCTGCCATGTGGGTGCTGAGAATTGAACTCAGGTCCTCTGGAAGAAGAGCCAGTGCTCTTAACCACTGTGCCATCTCTACAACCCCAAGACCTGCCTTAAGAAAATAGAAAAAGAGGCTTGGGAGATAGCCTAGTGGGTAAGGGCACAAATATGAGGGCCTGAGTGTGAAACCCCAGCAGCACATAAAAACTGGTATGAACTTTATGCTGTAACCCCAGGGCTGTGGGTAACAGAGACAAAAGGATCCACGAGGCTTTCTGCCTGCCAGCCTAGCTCCAGGTTCCGTGAGAGATCCTGTCTTGAGGGAATTAGGTAGACAGTGATAGAACAGGACACCCTAAGTTCTCCTCTGGCCTCTGTGTGCACATGGGAGAGGGCACCTGTACACACATGTGCATACATCACACACAACCTCCCACCATTCAAAAAGAAGACACTATGTAAAATATGGTCACATTTATATAAAACTAGATTTATCCTTGTGGTGCATAGAGAGATGTACAAAATGGTGACCCAAGGGTTATAGTGGGTAAGCCAGGGGTAGTTTCAGCTTTCCATCATTTGCTGTTCATCCTTTAGATGGCCACACTCAGCCTTGGGTCCTGTGGGAGCATTCAGGTGGGACAGACGAAGGACAGAAATAATTCCACTTCGTTACGGACAATAAGCTTTGTTGGGTGGATGTCGTCTGGCAGATCCAAGCTGGAGGTCATTTCCCAGGCATCCACAAAGGCCACTTGGAGACCCACAAAGGCAGCTCGAAGAAACCTGTTCACCTGGAGTGTGAGCCAGTCACTGCCATACACGGATTTGTAGCCAGTATTGGCCAGTTTGATAACCACCAGAGTACTGGGTTCCCGGTCCAGCAGGGCTTTCACAGCTGCCCGAATCCCTGCCAGTCTTCGAGCAATGATGGATGGACGGAAGGTGGTAAAGTGGGCTCCCACACCCAGCACCACCACCGTGGAGGGTCCTCCAGCCAGGCCATGCAGTTCTCTGGCCACAGAGTGCAGGGCGGCCACTGAGGTGTGGTGAGAGCGCAGGGGCCAGCCGTGGGCCCTCCAGTGTAACACTGTCCCCTGAGTGGTGTCCACAGCCATCAGGGGACCTGCCTGATATGTGACATGTAGATCAACTGGCTTCAGGGCTGTTGGGAGGAGGAGAAAGAAAGTATTAACATAGGGGATCAGCAAGATGGCTCAGCCAGTAAAGGTGCTTGCTGCCAGCCCTGATGACTTGAGTTTGATCCCCTAAGATTCATAGAGAGAGAATCAGCTCTTATACATTGTTCTCTGATCTCCTCACACACACTGTAGCATATGATTGTCCATATACATGCATAAAGGATTAAATGTAATAAAAATTTGAATTGTGATTTAACACAGAACTGTAAATTACCTTTAAAAAACCAACCAACCAACCAACCAAACAAACAAACAAAAACAAATTCTCGCTATGTAGCCCTGTCTGGTCTGAAACTCACTATGTAGACCAAGCTGGCATTGAAGTCACAGATCTGTTTGCCTTTGCTTCCCTAGTACTGACATTAAAGGGGTGCAACATTACAAAACCCATTTATAAATATATGTACATATTTATACCTATAATGTACATCATATATTATACATATATACTATATAATATAGCTATATATTATACATGTTATACATAAGAACATGTCTCAAATATACATATAAAATATAGAAATAATACATATATACACACATACATATATTACACATACATACAAACTCAGGTCCTCTGCAAGCACTCATCCCTGAGCCATGTCTCCAGCCCTGAATTCTATAAAGTTTTGTCTCTGTTATCGACTTTCCTTCTTTTTCCTTTTTCCTTTCCCCCCTTGTGGTATGAGAGAGGATTGAGAATGGATCTTGTAGCCCAGACTAGTTGAAGTTGGCCTTGGACTCATGATCCTCCTCTCTCTACCTGATGAGACTACAGTCAGGCACCACCATGTCCCATTTTACCATCTCCTTCTCTCCCTTCCTTCTCTTTTCTCTTTCTTCCTTCCTTCTTCTGCCTTCCCCTCCCTTCCATTTCTCTTTCCTCCTTCCTTCCTTCCTTCCTTCCTTCCTTCCTTCCTTCCTTCCTTCCTTTCTTCCTTCCTTCCTTCCTTCCATGTGTGAGGATGTGTGTTTATGATATGTGTGTGTGAGTGTGCACACGAGTGTACCATGGAGTGCACATGCACATGGTCCACTTTGGAGGGTCAGCTCTCCTTCCACCATAATGGCTCCCAGGATTGAACTCAGGTCACCAGGCTCGAAGAGCAAATGCTTTAACCCGCTGAACCATTGTATTGACCTCCACCCATTTTCCTTTACCGTCTTCACCCTGTGAGGAATCCAACCACTTCTTTTTCTTCGGTTTCTGTCAAAGAGCTACCAGACTCCTGAGTCTCATTCCATGCTTCAAGTGTCCTTTGGAACAGTATCTAATGTTTCTCTGTTGCCTCAAATGCAGCATGGATAAAACAAACCTACTGTCGCTACACAAATTACTCTCTATTTCCTGACTCTCCCCCACCACACCCCAGTCAACTGATATCTTGAGAATGACTTCCAGATGCTTTTGCTGTCATTGCTTGTTTTCATTTTCAGTCAAGGGCTCAAATAGCCCAGGCTGGCCTCAACCTCACTATGTAGCTAAGGAAGACCCTGAACTCCTTATCCTTCTGTTTCTACCTCCTGAATGTACTATCAAACCCAGTTTTTTCTCTCCTTTCTTTTCTTTCTTTCATTATTTTCATTCTTTAAAATGTGCTTGCAGTGCAAGCATGAGGACCTGAGCTGGAGCCCCCAGAGCCTATATTAAAAAGTTAGGTGTGGAGCGACCAGCCAGCAGATTAGAGTCATGCAGGCAGGCTGCTCCACCACCACTGCCACCCATTGGACCTACAAGATCCTACAAGATCTGTTCCGATGCCCAAACCCACCATACCCATCATCCTCCCCCTGGCTGACCATCCCCCGCAAAATCAGCAGCCCCTAGAGGCATAAGCACAAAATGCACCAATTGGAAGAAGAGGTGAGTGACTGGTCTCCCAGCTAAACTGCCCCAGTCCCTAGACCCTAAGTTCCAAGGCACATCCCATGTCCCTCCTCCTCCCATCTCAGCCCCAGCAGCAGGCCAGCAGGTAAGAGTCCTGCGAGGAGGCCGCTCCACTACTGCCACCCATTGGACTCTGTAACCTACAAGACCCACTCTGCCACCCAAACAAACTGAACCCATTGTCCTCTCCCTGGCAAACCAACCCCCATAAAATCAGCTGCCTCTAGAGGCACAAGCACCACCTGCACCAACTGGAAGAAGAACAGTCTCCCCATGAACAGCCCTCTCCAGCAACATCAGCAGATCCAATAGGCACAAGCGCCACCCACACCAGTTGGAAGAACAGACCCCATAGGCACAAGTAAAGCCCACACCAGCCAGAAGAACTGGACGATATGTTGGATCTAGGCACTCAAATCCCACAAACCTCAGCTGAGATAACGCTCCTCCACCTGACAACCAGCCAATTAGCAGAACCCTTGGCCATTCAGACCAAAAGACAATAAAGGAAACAGACAATATAGGAACAAAAGACCCATCCAGAAAAAAAAATCACAGGAATCAATACATATACCTATAATTAGATAAGACCCAGATAGGTAAACAGCATGGAAGAATACATTCAACAACATAAAGAGTAATATGGCACCACCAGAACCTAGTGATTCTACAACAGCAAGACCTGAATATCCCAACGCAGATGAAGCAGAAGAAAAAGGCCTTAAAAATAACTTTATGAAGATGATAGAGGCCCTTAAACAGGGAATGAAAAATTCCCTTTAAGAAATCGAGGAAAAGACAAACAAAAATGGAAGAAAACAACAATCAAACAGGTGAAGGAACCAGTTCAAGACTTGAAAATTGAAATAGAGGCAATAAAGAAAATACAAACTAAGGGAATGCTGGAAACGGGAAATCTGGGTAAATGAACAAGAACTACATATTATAAGCATAAACAACAGAATATAAGAGATGGAAGACAGAATCTCAGGCATTGAAGATTCAATAGAGGAAATAAATTCATTGGTCAAAAAATGTTAAATCCTATATGAGCAAGAATTGTTGAGACCAAGGTTGGATAAAGCATAGGGACAAATAGCCAAACAAATGGAAACACATGAACTATGAACCAATGGCTGAGGGGTCCCCAACTGGATCAGGCCCTCTGAATGGGTGAGACAGTTGATTGGCTTGATCTGTTTGGGAGGCATCCAGGCAGTGGGACCGGGTCCTGTGCTCATTGCATGAGTTGGCTGTTTGAAACCTGGGGCCTATGCAGGGTCGCTTGGCTCAGCCTGGGAGGAGGGGACTGGATCTGCCTGGACTGAGTCTACCAGGTTGATCTCAGTCCTCAGGGAAGGCTTTGCCCTGGAGGAGGTGGGAATAAGGGGTGGACTGGGGGGAAGGTGAGGGGGGCGGGAGGGGGGGAGAACAAGGGAATCCGTGGCTGATATGTAGAACTGAACTGTATTGCAAAAAAAAAAAAAAAAAAAAAAAAAAAGAAAGAAAAAAATTGTTAAATCCAACAAATTCTTAACAGAAACCATCCAGGAAATCTGGGACACAATGAAAAGACAAAACCTAAAAATAACAGGGATATTAGAAGGAGAAGAATTCCAGCTCAAAGTCACAGAAAATATATTCAACAAAATCACAGAAGAAAACTTTCCCAATCTAAAGAAGGATATACCTATGAAGATACAAGAAACTTACAGAACACCAAATAGACTGGACGCCTCCCCCAAAAAAGTCCCCTTGCTACATAATAATCAAAACATTAAATGTACAGAATAAAGAAAGAATAGTAAGAGCTACAAAGGAAAAAGGCCAATAACATATAAAGGCAGACCTATCATAATTACACCCGACTTCTCAATGGAGAACCTGAAAGCCAGAAGGTTAGGGACAGACATTTTGTAGACACTAAGAGACCATGGATGTCATACAGCCCAGTCTACTACACCCAGCAAAACTTTCAATCACCATAGACAAAGAAAACAAGATGTTCCATGACAAAAACAGATTTAAACAATACCTATCCACAAGTCCAGCCCTTCAGAAAGTACTAGAAGGAAAACTCCAACCCAAGGAAGTTAACTGCAACAATGAAAACACAGGCAATAGATAATCTCATACCAAAAGAAGGGAAACACGAACACTATAACCACCACCACCACCACCAAAACCAAAAAACAGGAATTAACAATCACTGGTCATTAATATCTCTTAATACCGGGGTTGGGGATTTAGCTCAGTGGTAGAGTACTTGCCTAGCAAGCACAAGGCCCTGGGTTCAGTTCTCAGCTCTGGAAAAAAAATCAATGGACTCAATTGGCCTATAAAAAGACACAGGCTAACAGAATGAATCTGAAAACAGGATCAATCATACCACAAGAATATTTGCTCAACTATGTTCATAGCAGCATTATTCATAAAAACCAGAACCTGGAAATAACCTAGATGCCCCTCAATCAAAGAATGGATAAAGAAAATGTGGCACATATCCACAATGGTATATTACTCAGTTGTGGGGGCCCACAGAGGCTCCCTAGCAAGGCCTTACTGAAGGTCAGAAAATCTGAGCTTACTTTACCCAGCAGGGATGAAAATGGGATGATTAGGCCATAGGTGTGGTTACCAGGTGTTTTGAAGAGTTTACACTTGCCTGTATGTTGTGCTTTGATCTTGAAAAGGGGAGATCTTTTGCCTCTCCTCCTTGGTAGTGTATAAAAAGCTCATTAGAGCCAGGCAGTGGTGGTGCACATCTTTAATTCCAGCACTTGGGAGGCAGAGGCAGGCGGATCTCTGTGAGTTCGAGGCCAGCCTGGTCTACAGAGCGAGATCCAGGACAGGCACCAAAACTACACAGAGAAACCCTGTCTAAAAAACCAAAATGAATGAATGAATGAATAAATAAATAAATAAAAGCTCATTAGAATAAAACTTGAGGAGACTGTGTATTGGCCCAGGGCCCTCTCAAAGCTATCCTGTGTCTCTGTCTTTCTTGTAGTCTCCGTCTATATTTCTAATACTTCCTCATTCCTCTCTCCTCCTTCCAAGAACCCTTCAACAGGTTGAAGGTGGCCTCCAACATCAGCTGTAAAAAACAATGACATCATGAAATTTGCAGGCAAATGGATGGAACTAGAAAAAAATCATCCTGAGTGAAGTAACCCAGACCCAGAAAGACGAACATGGTATGTACTCACTCATAAGTGGATATTAGATGTAAAGCAAAGGATAACCAGGCTACAATCCACAGCCCTAGAGAAACCAGGTAACAAGGAGGACCCTAAGAGGGACACACGAATTGCCCTGGAAAGAGGAAATAGATGAGATCTCCCGAGTAAACTGGGGGTGGAGGGCGGTTGCAGTAGAGGGGAGGAAATGGGGGAATGGGAACATGAGGGATCAGGATGGTTGAGGGAATGATGGAGAGGGAGAGCAATGAAAGAGATATCTTGATAGAGGGGGCATTATGGGGTTAGGAAAAAACCTAATGCCAGGGAAACTCTGGGAATCCATAAGGATGAAACCAGCTAAGACTTCTAGCAATAGTGGAGAGGGTGCCTGAACTGGCTTTCTCCTATAATCCTAACTGTCATCATAGAGCCTTCATTCAGTAACTGATGGAAGCAGCTGCAGAGATCCACAGCTAATCACTGGGCTGAGCTCTGGGAGCCCAGTTGAAGAGAGGAAGGAAGGATTATACAAGCAAGGGGGGCAGTCGTCAAGATCATGAGAGGGGAACCCACAGAGACAGCTGACCTGAGCTAGTGGGAGCTCATTGACTCTGGACTGACAGCTAGGGAACCCGAATGGGACCAACCTAGGCCCTCTGCATGTGGAGGGCAGTTGTGTAGCTTGGTCTCTTTGTGAGGCCCCTAGCAGTGGGACCAGGACCTGTCCCTGGCATATGAGCTGGCTTTTTTGGAACCTATGGTGGGATACCTCACTCAGCCTTGATGCAGGGGAGAGGAGCTTGGTCCTGCCTCAACTTGATATGCCATGCTTTGTTGACTGTCATGGGAGGCCTTAACCTTTCTGAGGAGTGGATGGGAAGGTGTGGGGAGGGAGTGGGGGGAGAGGAGGGAGGGGAAACTGTGGTTGATATGTAAAATAAATAAAAATTTAATAATAATAAAAAAGTTAGGTGTGGTCATGTGTGTTTGTAATCCTAGTGCTGGGCAGTGGGGCTGGATCCTTGGGTGTCCTGGCTTGTTTTCTGTCAGCTTGGCACAGCCTAGAGTTATCTGGGATGAGAGATCTCAATTGAGAAAATGCCTCCATTAGCTTGGCCTATAGGCATGGGAGTCTCCTTCAATGCAAATGCTGTCTGGCTCTTCCATCATGAGTCCTCACAGGTCATCCCCTCCCCTCATGGTCACTCACAGGGCACTGTGTCTCGCAGATACTCCCACCACTGCCGAAGTGTGGAATCCCCCATCATGTAGACTACGCGGCCAGCCAGGCAGTTCAGGATGCTGTCCACAGTGGGGAAAGAGCGGCTAGAACAGAACGTGGAATGCCATCTGTCTCGGTGGTAGAAGCCAGAGGGTTTTGGAGACAGGTGGCCAGGGCGGCATGGGGGCCTTGAGGGCAGGGCTATAGGACACAGAGAAGCAGAGCAGATTTAAAGTAGAAAAAAAAATGAACATCTTATAAAACGTCAATAGTCTTAAAAATTGTTTGCAAATTAACTTTTATTTATACTTGTTTATTTGTGTGCTGTGAATGCCACAGTACACATGAGGTACTCAAAGGACAGCCTTTGGGAGTCAGTTCTTTCCTTTCACTGTGTATATTCCAGGGTTTGAACTCAGGTCATCAGCCTTGGCTACAAACTCCTTTGTACATTGAGCCATTTTGGTGGTCCAGTCAGTCATTCTTCTACATATTTTATATGTAGTATATCAATGCACTCTTACAGAGCCTGTGAAGCGTGTGTGTGTGTGTGTGTGTGTGTGTGTGTGTGTGTGTGTACACATGAGTGTTTGAAACAGTCTTAGGTAGCTCGTGAGCGCCTTAAACTTCCCATGTATCTGAGAATGGTCTTAACTTCTTTTTTTTAAATTTTTTATGTGTATTAGTGTTTTTGCCTGCACATATATCTATGTGAGGTTGTTGGATCCCCAGGAATTAGAGTTACAGACTCTAATTGTCATGAGTTGTGAGTTGTCATGTGGGTGCTGGGAACTGAACCCCGGGTCCTCTGGGAAAGCAGTCAGTGCTCTTAACCACTGAGTCATCTCTCAAGCCCCAGCCTTAACTTCTTAATCCTCCCATCTTCACTTCTAGAGTGCTGGGACTACAGGTGTGCATATTCACAATTGGGATGTAGCACTGTCTGCAGCAGGTTTTTTATTTTGGGCCAAAAACCAGCTCCAAAATCATGACACAGAGACTACTTATTAGTTATGAATGCTCAGACTTATCTTATGTTTCTCCCACTAGCTCTGACAACTTAAAACGTTTCTCTTCATCTACATTTTTGCCTCAGGGCTTTTTACCTTTCTTTCTTTCTGTATATATAACTTTCCTGCTGTCTCCATGACTGGCTGGTGGCTGCTTGGCTTCTGGCCCCAGGCATCTCTCTCTCTCTCTCTCTCTCTCTCTCTCTCTCTCACACACACACACACACACACACACACACACACACATCTCTCTTCTCTCCTTCTCTAGAGCCTAGATTTCTCTTCCTACTTATTTCCTCTCCCCTCCAGACTCGCCTATCCTTTCTCTGCCTAGCTATTGGCCATTCAGCTTTTTATTATACCAATCAAGTGCCTTAGGCAGGCAAAGTGAAACAGTCACACATCTTTACATAATTAAACAAATGTAGCATAAACAAATGTAATGCATTTTTACATAGTTAAACATTCCACAACAACTATCCATGTCCAATTATAGATGGGGACACTGAGATCCTAGAATCTTAAGTGATTTACCATGATCAAGAACGAGGATAAGGGCCAAAAGCAGTAGGATGACATCCTGTGCCTTGTCCAAGCTAGACAAGTGTTGGGATCAGAATGACTCTGACCCCTCTAAGATTGCCCCCACCTCCCCTGTTCTGAGTGCGCTGAGGTCAGGCTGTTCTGCGGATGTTTTGCTGTTTGATATATCTCGTGGTTTGGCAGCTGTGGCTTCCTGGGGCATACTGACCATTCCTTGACCCTGGGTGCTTGATAAACAATTTTGTTTGTTCCTCCTGAAAGGGTATATAAGATGGGGAAGAAAGAATAAAGCGAGTCCTGACACTTGCAACTTGACTGGTGTGTGCTGTGTTCATCCCGACTTCCCTAGCCAGGTTTCGGGCCCAATTGCCGTGCAGGCGCAGCAAGTGGAGGTCTCACTGAGACCTGGAAAGAGGGGCCCAGATAACTTACCCATAGCTACATTTTCCTTATGGAGATTAGTTAAAGATGCCTTGCTAACAGAGAAAGTTAAAGTACAAGAACAATTAGCTGAGGCTACTAGACTTTTTAATGAGGTTCAAGAGGAAGAAACTAAGAAATCTGTAAGCGCTGTTGATGAGAAATCAGATGTGTTATGGGACATGGAGACCGAGTTGTCAGAATCAGAAGGAGAGGACTCAGAGGAGGAGAGATTAAAGCAAGAAATCAAGGAGTTAAAGACAAAATTAAAGCAATGTAAAGTGAAGCCAAAAGACAGTTCAGGCAAAGAGGACGCTATTGGCACTCAGCCATCTGCGCCACCTCTACCTCCAGCCTATTATGAGGAGGAGGATTAGAAATGGCCAAATGTAAAAGAGTATCGAGGAGTAGCCTTCCAAAATTCAGGTGCCCATCCATTCCCGGTCATAGAGACAGATGATCCTGCTAACCCTGTCAGAGAATCAGACAGTGTGTTGCCCTCACCTTCAAGGAAATGAGGCAGTTGAAGGAAGCTGTATCCAGCTATGGTGCCTTGGCTCCTTTTACTTTATCTTTGGTAGAATCTTACCAGGCATCTAACCTAACACTTTTGAGGAGTCTGTTAAAGTCAATTATTCTTCTGGGAAAAATTTTAGCATTTCCTCCTTTCCCTGTTTATTAGCTCCTTTCCTTTTTTCAGTGTGGAATGATACTGGGGTGGGAGGGGGTGCTTTATTAAAATTGTTCTGTTCAGAATTGCAGCCTTAGCAGTTGCTGACTTGATGAAGATAATGTGTTAATTATGAAGAATTCCTCCTGCCATTCCGATGCCGATGAAAGCATCTTCCCAGTTTCCTGTACAATTGTATAGAACAAAGAGGTTTTGGAATCACTGCCGCCATTGTTACTGTCGTTGCTGTTTCTGCCGTTGCTGCTGCTACTGCAGGAATTGCCCTTTCTCAACAGATCCAGCAAGCTGATGTAGTGAAAAGAGTCTCTAATGCTTTGGACATTCAAAATCAGATAAATGAACATGTACATTCTGGACTGCCAACACTTAATCAACAGATGGTGTTGGTACAAGAACAATTTGATTTGTTATGAACTCAACAACACTCGACCTGCTCTCAGATGTACATATCTATGTGTGTGACCCTGGGGAAAGTTGTTAATGCCTCTCATGAAGTTTGGAGGCTGAATAAGTATGTTTCAGGGTCCTGGAATATGACATTTGTAAATTTTACTATGCAGCTTTTTCATGCCATACAAGCCACTAATGATATTAGAATTATTCCAATTTCAGATATTGGATGATGGGGTTGGGTGGCCCAGGTTGGAGGCTGGTTTCAAAAATGGTCAGGATCCCTTGCTATGGCAATCCTAGGATGTCTTGGAATCGGGGTACGCTTCTGGGCTCTCTGCCAACTTAAAACGCAATTTACCATTCATGCAGGTGTCACCCGACAGGCCCTACTAGCTGTCTCAGCACATACTGAATCCACTCAAGTGTGGATTCAGATGCTTAATAAGCAGTAACCAGAGACGGGTAACTTCCTAGGATAGCATGGGCACCTAAGACAGGAAGTATGGAGGGCACTTTCCTATGACGGGTAAGTTCATACTACCGGGTCGACCTAAGACAGGTGCCACTTAAATAAATAAAAAGGGAGGAGATGTTGGGATCAGAATGGCTCTGACCCCTCTAAGATTGCCCCCACCTCCCCTGTTCTGAGTGCGCTGAGGTCAGGCTGTTCTGCGGATGTTTTACTATTTGGTATATCTCGTGGTTTGGCAGCTGTGGCTTCCTGGGGCATGCTGACCATTCCTTGACCCTGGGTGCTTGATAAACAATTTTGTTTGTTCCTCCTGAAAGGGTATACAAGATGGGGAAGAAAGAATAAAGCGAGTCCCGATGCTTGTAACTTGACTGGTGTGCACTGTGTTCATCCTGACTTCCCTCGACAGGTTTTGGGCCCAATTGCCATGCAGGCGCGGCAGACAAGTACTCTCCCATTAAGTTTATCTCCAGTCTATCAAGGTTTTTTTTTTTTTTTTTTTTTTTTTTAAAGTTCAATGACAGCATTTGAAGCTAGGAAGTATGCTGTTACAGCCCTAGTACTAACCATTGCACTACACTTCTCTGACAGGAAAAGGATTAAATCCTAGAATAAAACCCATCTGAGGGCTGGGGAGATGGCTCAGTGGGAGATGTACAAGCATGTGCAAGGGTGAGGGCCTAAGCTTGACCCCTAGAACATGTGTAAACACTGGGTGTGCAATGCCTGGAACCCAAGCACCTCGGGAGATGGAGATGGAGATCCCAGGGCCTCACTGACCAGCCAGCCTAGCTTCAACAGCAGTCTCCAGGCTCAGTGAGAGACTCTGTCTCAAAACATAAAGAGGACCTTTATGTGGCCCCATGTTTACTGTCCTATAACATTGACCTGCTACCTGGGTCTTTCCTGTGTATACCCGGAAACCTTCCTGCAGCCCAGGGCTGATGGCTGGCAACCAGCACCTTGTCTGGCAGGAGTGGTGCCCACACATGGAAACAGCTCAAGCACCTCCCTCAGTGACCGTCCATTGGGGATTAGAGGATATTAGGGATGGGTTGGAACTCCGGTCCAGACCTTCCAAGTGGCTGGACACAGGCATCCCAAGGCCACATGGCTGGCCACTTGGATCCTTGTGCCTGAGGCTCTAGGCCCACCAGTGCGTCCTCTAGGCACTGTATCTGGTATTCTCTGGAGCATAAAATAATCGATACTTCTAGACAAATTTCTAAGTGGTCTTATTAAATAAAAAACATGTGGAGCCAAATGTAGGAGAAAGCCTTAGAGATCAAAGAAGCCACCAGCCGACCTTAACTCACCAACTCTGAAGCTTCCAAATGTGTGTTACTTCCTGTCTTACATATGCCTTTATTGCCTTGCTGTTTGGCCCTCTCAGTGGCTCTCTAGCCCAGCTACCTCACTTCCTTGTCACTGCCTGTCTGTACAGACCTCCAGGTCTCTATGGTTGGTACTAGGATTAAAGGCATGTGTCACCACACTTGGCTCTGTTCCCTAATATGGCCTTGAACACACAGAGACCCTGCCTGATAAGTGATAGGATTAAGGGCATGTGCTACCACTGCCTGACTTCTATGTCTGCTTAAAATGGCTTGCTATTTCCTCTGATCTCTGCACAAACTTTACTTATTAACATACAAACAAAACATCGCCACAGATACTTTCTACCCTGTGCCCAATGTTCTTTAGTGGCTAAGCATATTTTCCACATAGATTTCATTCTGATTGTGTGTGTGTGTGTGTGTGTGTGTGTGTGTGTGTGTGTGTGTGTGTGTGTGTTCATGTGGACTTTGGAGGACCATCCTGATTGGAGCTCTGTGTGCTGCTGGGTAGGACCTCAGAGATCTTCCGTCTTCCCCTTCAGCCTCACCTTTGGTGGCAGATGAAGACGGATCGAGGGGTCCCTTACTTCTTTGAGGGAAGCACCAATGCCTTCCATTTCTTCCTTTCTGAGGAAGTAGCAAGAGAAAGACTGGGTCCCTCTGAATACTATGGGTGTTTGGTCAGTCAAGGCCTCTAGGCAGTCACTGTGCAAACACTGCATTTGGAACCTCTTTGAGAAATAATATATGCATTGGACCTGGGTCCTGCCGGGCTCCCTTCCTTTGTGGATGTGGCCTGAAAGAGCAGAATTAGCTCCTCCAGCCTACCTTAGCTCTGTATACCACCTACCCAGTCACCCTTAGGCTGGCAGAACCCCACATTTTTGCTCTGATTACTATTGATGAGCAAAATGCTGAAAAAGCTTGCAATAAAAAGAAAACAACAACAACATAAAACCACAAGTGAGATGGCTCAGCAGGTAAAGGCACCAGCTCTCAAGCCTGGTGACCTGAGTTCAAATCCTGGGACTACAGATACACACATGTGTACACAAAACAAGTAAATGAAACTGTAATACAATTTAAAGTCAAATAAAACAAAATAAAGAGCAATTTGGGCAATTCTGATGTACGCCTAATCTCGTATACTTCTGCACAGGAGAGTGACCCCACCCATATACCCCCAGCCCACACCAAAACAAAAAGCCCACAACCCATCTCAGCTGACAACCATCCCCACCCCACCCCCATATTCCAGCCTCACTCACCCACATCACTCATGTTCCCAGCGGCTGCTGGTGTCACCAGGATTGGAGATATGCCTGAAGGGAGTGGCTGGTCAGTCACACTCCTGAAGAAACACTGAATGTGAACTTTGAGGGAGGTCGACCAGGTGAAAATTTGATTTTCAAGAGCATACCATGATTGACTGGTTGTCTCTCCTCTGCCTAATCTCAGGTCACTACAATCTAGTGAGCACTGACAGGGCAATTGTAACAGTTAGGAGAAATACACAACAAAGAGAACAATCTTATCAGTTCAGTAATAGTCAAGGTAACCAAAGGGCCATGTAGTTCTCCTTTGTAATAAACTGAGTACCACAGGAAGTGAGAAGGTATAATTTCCCCAGCACTAGAGTCTAGAAAGAACATTAAATTTTGTTATTGTTGTTACACAAACAGTCAGTAGGGAATATAACAATACCTCCCACCCCACTCAGACCCTGATTGCCTTTTTGACACACGAAGTAATGCTCATGTATCCCAGGCTGGACTTGTAGTCACTATGCAGCCAAGGATGTCCTTGAACTCTTGAGTTTTCTGCTGCCATTACAAGGTCACCCAAAACCACACAAAGAATTTAAGTTCAAGCTGGGCTGCAGGAATCTCTAAATAATGATTATGATGCCTCAGCAGGTAAAAGTTCTTCTTGCCAAGTGTGATAAACTGAGAATGGTAAATGGCTCCACAAAGTGAAAGAAGAGAACTAACTCCTCAAGTTGTCTTCTAACCTCCACATGTACTCTATGGCAGACACATGATCTGCCCCCCCCACAAATGTAGAGAGAGAGAGAGAGAGAGAGAGAGAGAGAGAGAGAGAGAGAGAGAGAGAGAGAGAAAGAGAGAGAGATCACTTAGGAACACATTCACTATTCTTACCCGGCCAGCAGGTCTTCATCATGTGGTGTGGTCACCTTCAGGTAACTTCCACTCGAGTGGCCAACTAAAGCATTGCAGGGTAAAGTAGAGGGTTGAGCACAGAACCAGTCCTCCCCAGAAACCACATCCCTGTACTGGCAGGTGGGCCCTTTGGCTCCAGTTGACTGGGGGTCCACATTGCAGATAACAGTCTCTTGAATGCCGTTCCTTCCTCGGAAATATCCTCTAAAGTCAACAGTGGCCCGTTTTTCTCTCCAGATTCTCTGCAGGACCCCAACTGCCTCGCTGGAGTGGATCAGCCTCACTTGCACCTGAGCCCATCCAGCCCAGAGCAGAGGGAAGGACAAGAGGTACCTGCCATTCTCCAGATCCTTCACCTCCCCTGGGACTCCTGCTTTCAATTCCCGGCTCAGGAGCTTTGCCCGAAACAGATCTCCACCATGAGTCTTGGGCCTACCTTGGTGATCCCTAGCCACAAGGATGGCCTCTAGGTTACTTCCCAGAGAATAGTTGGCCTGCACAGGACCTTTCAATCTGTAAGTGGAGGTTTTGGGGCTGGTAGAAGCCAAAAAGTGATCCCTGTCTCCACCAGTTGGGGGCCAATATAGAAGGCTTGTCAGGTTGGTGAGTTCTTGAGAGAGAGAGTCCCAGTCTTTGGGCTTAGAGGTATATTTAGAGGCAGGATGGGGTAGTGGGAGCCAATGGTTCCTGGGCTCAGGCCAAGACATCGAGAGATAGAACACCTGTGGGTAAAGAAAGAGGAATATGCCAGTGTGGTGTATGTCTTCCTGGAAGGAGGTATTGCATTTGGCCAAGTAGCACCTAGGAGTCCTACCTGCTTGTGTCATCTGTCTGTCATTCAAAAGCCTGGCATTTGAGTCGCCATGACCTTTCTTTGAAACAAACAACTCAGGATGGGATGATACTGTTACTAGACTATCTGGGGAGTCCCACTGGAGTGGCCACATGTTACCAGGGAAATTGAGGTCCTTACTGCGGTTCTTTTCTTTTTTTACTATTTATGTGTAGGAGTGTTTTGCTTGCATGTATATATGTGTTCCATGTCCATGCCTGGCACCTAAGAAGATCAGAAGACAACTTTGGATCACTTGCAAATAGAGTTACAAATGGTTGTAAGCTGTCATGTGGGGGGTGCAAACCAGGCCCAGAAATCTGTAAGAGCAGATAGTGCTCTTAACTACTGAGCCATTTCTCCAGCTTCAAATTGAAGGGGCCAGAACGTGTTTCCATCTTAGACAGAGGAACTATCCCATTGTAAATATTGACCTAAGCCAGAGTTCAGGAAATACCCCAGCCAAGTTTGACCAATCAGTCAAACAGTTTGAAGCCTGGTCTTATGAGGCAGAAAGACCCAAAAGTTACAGGATATGGCTGTTACTGACCATACAGGACTAAAAAGCCCACCATGGATGGAACTTTAATAGCCCCCATCTAGTCCTGTCCAATCAAAATACACCCCATGTAACTGCTTCCCAATTGCCCAATTAGAACAGAGATACTTAGAATTCCCAAGTCTCCTTTAAAATGTACTGGGTGCCATTATCCTGGGTCATCATCGACATTTTGTGGGGATAATCATCAACCCCTGCCTGCTGGTTTTTCCTGCAGAATAAATGCACTTTGTATTTGCATATTATTTGAGTGTGGGGTCTTCCTTCAGTGATTCTCAGACCCTTACAAAATGCCTCAGGTTTTTTCTTTTTAAACTCTGTGTGTATGTGTGTGTGTGTGTGTGTGTGTGTGTGTGTGTGTGTGTGTGTATGTGTGTATGTATGTAAACACGTGAATTCACTCATGTACTTGCACACTATAGCCTGCATGTGAAGGTCAGAGGACAATTTGTAAGGTCATTTCTCTCCTTCCACCATTTCCAGGGTACCAGATTGAGGTCATCAGGCTTGGCAACTAGTCCCCTTACCTGCTGAGCCATCTTGCTGATCCCAGTGTTGACATTATCTGACATGCTGGAGAACAGTAGCATTGATGCTTACAGACTCTGTAGACCCAAGAACTTAAAAATCTAAACTGGCAGTGGCGAGACAGAACCAAGGGAATCTCATCGTGTACATTGATGGATCATGAGGCTTGAAGGTAGGTAGGACTAAGAAAATGGGGTTAAGGAGGGTCAGGAAATGCATTGTGTGAGAGTTTACCTAAATAGTAGGCTCATGGGTATGGAAAGTACATACTACAAGTATATAAATGCTACTCAAATTGACATGTACATTACATACACTGAGGATCAAAATCCTAATCCCTTGTATGTGTGTTTGTAAATTATAAGATGATTATGACATTTGTAAGCATGATATAAGGCCAGGTATAGCATATTTGTGGTTCCAGCACTTGGGAGGCCTGGGCAGGAAGATCAGTAGTTTCAGGTCATTCTTGGCTAAAGGACAGCCTTTGTGGAGGAGTGGAGGAAGGCCTGGGTGAATGTGTGTCCCGAGTGGATGTGTGCTGTTGACATGGGCACAGTCACGTCAAGGACCCCAATGTCTCAGACCTATGGGAAACTGGTAAAGCCTTCCCCATGCTAGGCTCAGGGAAATGGCAAAGCCTTCCCTCCTGGTCTGAGTGTAAATGTTGATAGTGTGTGTCCACCTTTGCTTCCTCCTCTAAGATGCTTACTGCCTGAAAACTGCTCCCTTACAGACACGGACTCTACCAATATTTGCTAAACCTGCTTCCTTGTTGAGCAAGATACTATAAACCCACCTCCCTCTTCAGCTGTATATAATAAATTTGGTGATCTCTCTCCCTGCTGCAGCTTCACCACCAGAGCCCAATCTATTGGATCTCAGCTTTTCTGTGTGCCCATGTGTTTATCATTTATTCATTTCCTCCCCACCTAGTCATATTAGTCCCTGAGGCTGTGTATGGATAGATATGAAAAGCCTGGGGAAACTGGGGACTGTCACAAACAAAAACAAACAAACAAAAAACATGAAATAGGGCCAGCAAGGTGGCTCAGTGGGTCAAATTGTCTGCTGTGTAAACCTGATGCTCTGAGTTCCATAATCCATGATGGAAGGAGAGAATTACCTCCCAAGTCCTTCCTGTATATTCCCCCTACAACACATATACCATCCCACACTACACCATCCCCCACCCCACACCATCTCCACCATCATTCCCCGACTCCACATCATTACCCACCACCATCCCCCCCAACACACATCATCCCTTTCACACACCATCTTGTAGGTGGAGTTTTTCATTGAGACCCTGATCAGCTCTGTTCAGCTAGCCACTTCCCACAAAAACCACTCAGAGACTTACTATTAATTATAAATGTTTGGCTGATAGCTCAGGCTTATTACTGACTAGCTCTTACAACTTAAATTAACTTATTTATGTTCATCTATTTGCTGCCCAGAGGCTTGTGGTTTTACCTCTCCTGGATGTCTTACTTCCTTTCTATCTGTCTGTGTACTCCTCTGACTCCACCCATCTTCCCAGCATTCTCTCTGCCCTGAAAAATCCTGCCTAGCCATCAACCAATCAACTTTTTATTAACAATGAAAGCAATACATGTTTACAGTGTGCATAGATTGTATCACAGCACCATCTCCCCCCCACATCCTTCAACCACATCATCCCCCTACACTATCCCCTATACACCATCCCCCAACACCATCACCCACACAACATCCCTCCCCACACCATCCCCCACATCATCTCCTATACACCATCCCACAAACACCATCTGCACACACACTATCTCCCACCACATCATCCCCCCACACCTTTGCCCACACACCATCCCTCCCCACACCATCGCTCCACCATCCCCCTACCACCATCTCATACACACCATCCCACACACAACATCCCCTATACACCATCCCCCACACACCATCCTCACACACACTATCCCTCACCACATCATCCTTCCCCATCCATCTCCCCCCCACACCATTTCCCCCACACCATCCTACACACACACACATAATTCCCCTTCACATGATACCCCCACATATACCATCCCATATACACACCATCCTCCCCACACCATCTGCTCCCCAACACCATTCCCCACACACCAACAATCCCATACACACACACCATCTCCCCACACCCCACAACATCCACCCACACCGTCCCTCAAATCGTCACCACATACGCCATCCCCCACACATACACAAAACAATAGTAAATTTGTGAGACTGAGTGTATGTGGGTGTGAGAGTGAATGTCTGTGGGTGTGAGAGTGAGTATGTGTGTGTGTGAGAGTGAGTGTATGTGTGTGTGAGTGAGTGTATGTGTGTGTGAATGTATATGTGTGTGTCAGTGTATGTGTGCCCTAACTTGTTTTGTTGTGGGAATCAAGCAGAGTCACTGTATCTAGGGTAAACATTAGAACAGAGTAATGGTTTTCTAGAAGTACCTTGAAGAATCTTTACATGCCAGTGGCCATGTCAGAGGAGAAGCAGGTGGCAATTGACTTCAGGGAATCAGCCCATGAGGAAGCAAAGCTCTGATGTGTGAATCTCAGTTAGGCAGGACACTGAGAGCGTTGGCTCCAGAATGTCTCTTGCTACTGCTGTGTCTTTACATGTTTGCCCCTGATATTTTTGTCTGGCATCTGGCATAGTGTGAATGGGTGTGGGGAGATACCCATGCCTTTAATGTGGTGTGGTTACTTCATGGAAATATCCCATTGTACGGGGTATTTTTACGTGTGGATTGTTATGAAGATTATATCCTCCTAAGCTGTACTGTTTAAGTGAACTAATAATTTTATACAATAGTGTTATTTAAATAGGATTTTGATAGAGGTTAGCTTAGTAGAAAAACTAATATAGGTGAAAGCAAGCCCAAATATTATTAGCTGACATGCCTTTTCCCTAGGATTGGTTAGTGATCAAAGATGATGATTAATTCCTTGTACCCATATCTGCCCTCAGCTTTCTGATATAAAGAAAACCCACAAAACTGTTCGTATGCAACGGGATTTAAAGTAGAGATGACTGATTGTTTTTTCATATAAAAAGTTTAGGTTTGTGTTTCTTTTTTTATTTTGTTTTTGTTTTTGTTTTTGTTTTTGAGATAGGGTTTCTCTGTAGCTTTGGAGCCTATCCTGGACTAGCTCTGTAGACCAGGCTGGCCTCAAACTCACAGAGATCCACCTGCCTCTGCCTCCCGAGTGCTGGGATTACAGGTGTGCGTCACCACCGTCCGACATAGGTTTGTGTTTCTTTTAAGTAATAAAATGATTGGTCCTTTCTTTGTTAACACAAAAGGCAGCCTGCCAGTAAAAGAGCTGGCTGAGAAAAATACCTTGCTTGCTTACACTATGTTATCTATAACAAGTTGCTTGGGTGTGAATGTATGCTTGGGGCAACATGTTTTTCACCAATAATAAGTAAGATGTTTAATCATGTAAGGGACATGAAAAATATGCTTTTTTAAAAAACTTTTATTCATTGTAATCATTCACCTAAAAATAGATTGTAACCACAATATAATTTTTACATTGCTTGACAGACTCTACTGGGGTATACAAGTTTGAAGGGAAAAAAAAAAGACATGAGAGAAAGAAAACACCAAGAAAGATGTAGGAGGAAAGTTAGAAGGAAAACATCAGGAGAGATAGAGGGGAAACATCAGGGTAGGAAAACAGAACAGAAAAAGAACAGAGTAGAAGAATCAACAGTGAGAACAAAAATATGAAGAACTAAGCTTTGGCCCTCAGAAAAGTCCTCATGTGTCTGTGTGTCCAGTAGTTAGCCAGCTCTGCATCTCCTCTTAAGTTTCTCTGACCTGCTGAAGGCGTGCCATATATCGGCACCCTAGGTGAGATCCTGATATGTTGAAGATGTACGTGTGTGTGTGTGTGTGTGTGTGTGTGTGTGTGTGTGTTTGTGTCTGTGTCTCTGTGTCTCTGTATGTCTGTGTCTGTATGTGTGTGTATGTGTATGTTTTCCCCTTTATTTGCCAGCCCCAGGGAGTTAAATTTTGTCCCCTTTTGCTGACCCCAGAGATTTAAGTTTTACTCCCTCAGATAGAAAATCAAGTTCAGTGATTAGTCCTCTGACTACATAGGATCCCCTTCAAATCTAAGCTGCTGGAGGCTGGTCCTCACAGAAGCAATGTTGGTGGAAATCACTGAATGTTTTCTGTGAATTTTACAGCTGTTTGCCTGAAGCAGTTTTACAGCCTTTGCATGACTCTGGTCACAAGACACTTCTGGCACACTTGCAGCTCTTGAGTTAATGACTATTGTAAAACACACACACACACAATAAAAGACTAAGTAAAATGGCTGGAGCGTAATGCTCTCCTTCAGAAAACATAGAGATTAAACAATGGACTTTGTATGAGGAACTTGTTTACCCAAAAAACAACTTTGTGCAACAATAAATAAATATGCCTTTTTACAGTGGTTGTAGGTTCAGTCCTGCTGAGGAATAATCCTTTTGTCCACTGTGAAGATGTGTTACTCTCATTGCTAATGAAGAGCTGACTGGCCTATAGCTGAGCATGAAGAGATTGGGTGGGAGAGCCAGACTAGGAGGATGATGGGCAGAAGTGCAGAATCACAGAGGTCTAGAGGAAATGCAGAGGAAGTAGGAGATGAATATGCCACATGGCAGAGGGTAGAGGAGAAATATGGGTTAATTTAAGTTGTAAGAGGTAGTTAGTAACAAGCATAAGCTATCAGCCCAGCATTTATATGAATAATAAATCTCTGTGTGGTTATTTGGGAGTGGGCTGGTGGGACAGAGCTGACAGGGGTCCTGACAAAAACCTTCCTACACAGTCAGCCCATCAGAGGCTGGACCTTCTTGCTGCCACACAGGCTTATAAAATTGATATTGGGAGTGACCTCTTTTCTCAATTGACTCAAACAACACAGAAGCCCCTGATAAGTTTCATTAAGGTGACTTACAGGAGCCTAGGCAACTTCCCAGAGGCTACACCACTTGAAGGAAATCTCCCTCTTCCCACAGCATACATTAACAGTCTGTGGATCCAGGGAAAGAAAAGCCCTTCTGAGCCACTCTCCGGTAATTACTGTTATGTTTGCTCAACCCCCCTTTGGTTGTTGTTGAGACAGCTCACGGTAATTGGCTTGGCTTGTTCCATAGGTCAGTCTCCAACTCATAATTCTCCTTTCTCTGCCTCCCAAAGGCTGGGACTCCACGGGGTAAGTCACCATCTCTGGCTTTCCTAGGTTACAGTCATGTCCATAAATGTCTTTGATCTCCTTGGACATTTGATGTATGTTACAGCTTAACTCCTTTCAGTATGTGTGAAGGTTGACGGGAGGGCACACAGCACAAAGTTGCTGTGGAAATGCAATCAGGAATCAACGTCTTTGCAAAGAAGGAATTCACTTTTTCTTAACCTCTTTCACTCTTTCACTGCTCTCAGAAAAATGTCCAATTTGTCAAATCATGTTTCAAACCATTCCTTTTCTAGGAAAGGTGAGAAACTGCATTTCCAGGCAACAAAGCCTTGCTGCTTAAATATCAGCAACACCCTCTGAGTTAAAATTTGACCTATGAACAAACAGGACAAGCTTCCTCCTGAACAGTGTTGGCTTTTTCTAGTACACAACTTCAAAGAAGAAACAGTGGCTCATCCTAAACTCTTCTTTCTTGATTTCCTCCAGGAAGGGATTTAAATGTATTTATTTTCTGTGTCAATTTCTACACATAAACAATGCATATTGATCATATTCACCCCTATTATCGTCTATCACTCCCCCACTCTCACTGGCCCCTTTACCAGTCCTTTGTGTATGTGAGTGTGGGTGTAGGAGAGAATATGTGAGTGCATGTGAGTGTGTGTGTGTTCATGTGTACACAAGGCTTTTTCTATTTCCTGACTTTTTTTATATCCCTCAAGGCTAAAAGCAGAACCAGACACCAAAAGACTTCTTTCTCTTAAACTGGGACAGAGAGAACACCATCTTCTATAGTTGAGAGAACCGAGAACTTGAATTGCTGATGTGGAACACAGCCATCACTGTCTTCATTAGAGCAGCTGTGAGGACAGGCAAGAATGCCTCAACAAGTCCTAGTCTGGGACTTTTGCTTGTGGAAGGAGGGTTTGGGAGAGTATTAAAACCCTCACCTGGGATTCAGCTTCCCCCACCCCTAACCTTTCCCAGTTATCTGCAATTCTGCTCCATCCTCTTGCGGTGTCTGGAGGTGCTGGAGCATAGAGAAGGTGAAAGCTAGCAGCAGGGAGAACTCCATTATGAAGCTGTAGGGAAGTTGTCTGGCGAGCCCATTTGTTGATGTGGTTGTTTGGGAGTAACATATGTTCCTTACGCAAGCCCAATAAACCCACTTACTCAGCACGCGAGACTTGGTAGAATTGTTCTTTTGTCTGCTGGTGGTGCCTTACGTAGGGCAAGCAAACATTTGCTCATTTCTTCCCAGCAGAAGTCCACACACTTGCTTATTTAGATTTCCTGATGGACTCCAACATGCAACCTGCTCACACTCCTTAGAATGATGTTCTCCCCTGCAGTTGATGCTCCCAGATACCCCTCAGGGATGGAAAGAGGGAGCATGAGAGCTTCCCTCAGTCCACTCTCCAATATTAAGGCATTTAACCAATCCAAACATAGGGAGAAGCAGTAATGAAGCCAATAAGAGGCAAGAAAAGTACTTACCAAAACCAGAAAGACTAACCCCGCAGTCAGAATCTTGTAGCCCTTGAATTGCCCCATGAATAGAGCCACACAGCCTAGACTCCTCTGGAACTATAAATACAAATGCAGCTCTCTCTCTCCAGGCATCATGAGTTTGAGAGCTCTCCCACCATAAAGGAGCTGATTCACTGTGTAGACTTCTCATTTCCGTGAACACTGTCCTGTGACGTATGTATTTGATATCAGATAGAGGGATATGGTAATAGCTGCAGGGATATGGAAATAGCCCCAGCCATTGGTGGGGAGGTCCATTTGGCTGGATTACATAGGTGCCGAGGCAGAATTCAGGTGGAAAAACAGGATTTTAAGTCACATATGTACTTACTTATATGTGGTAAGATTCCTGGCTTCTCGTGAGCCAATGGGAATGTGTGCCCAATGGAGTGTTTGTCTGGGAGCACAAAGGTCCTTGGGCACCAGCTGCCCTGTGGCTCTTTACTGCCAGGTGTGGCAGAGCACAGATAGATGTACATCAGATGCAACACCCCTGTTCCAAGGAGTGGAGCTGGCAGGGCATGTGGGGACCTCCTCTGCCACTTGAACTATGGCTCGGCTGCCGTGGAGTTTAGTTTTTGTTTGTTTCTTCATTTGTTGACTGTTTTCCCTCACAGATAGGTTAACCATGATCAAATCCTCTATGTAACCACCAGGCAGGTCCTTATAGAGCAGCCCCCTAAATGGATGAAAGCCTTTCATCCCCTCTGAAGTCAGTTATGGTGGTAGCTGCTGAAAAGAAGGTGGAGCCAAAGCAAGGAGGCAAGCCTTCTGTGCCATCGTACCCTGTCCTTCAGTCTCCAAGTGACCTGGAGAAAGAATTCTTCTGGTTCCCAATTCCCTACCCTAAGTCAGCTCAGGATGGAGGGGTCATGGGATGGGTGCAGGCACAAGGGGAGGCTGGAGGGGCAATGGTAGGGAAAGAGGAGGGATTAAGGAGCCCTCCACACAGGCCTGCTAGGGCTTGGAAGGAGAAAACACTGGCAGAAGCTGTCTCCATGGCTCGCCCACTACACACTGTGCAACCACCAGATGCCAATGGCAGGCAGCAGCTGGTCCGTTGGCCTTCCCCCACTAGCAAGCTATATAATGGGAAGATACAGAACCCTAAGTTTTCTGAGAAGCCAGCAAGGCTCATTGACCTGTTAGATTCTGTGCTTTTTATTCACTGGCTGACCAGTCACTCCAGGTCCTCTTCACTACTGAGGAGGGGGAACGGATTCTGGAAGAGGCCGAAAAATTGGTTCTAGGCCCAGATAGAAGGCCAATTACCAATGCAGACCTCATAAATGCTAGCTTTCCCCTGCTGTGATCCGACTGGGAGTTCAACACGGAGGAAGGTAGGGAGAGATTAAAAGTCTCTCTTTTGGACAAATTTGTCCAAAGTAAGTCAGGTGCATCAGGGAACCAAGGAAACACCAGGAGCCTTCTTGGAGAGATTGATAGAAGTTTATAAGACTTATATGCCCTTGGATCTTGAAGCATCAGAGAATAGATCTACAGTGAGTCTGGCTTTTGTCAACCAGTCAGCTCTGGACATCGGCTGTAAGTGACGAAGACTAGAAGATTTTGAAGGTAAGATGTTGATTGAACTCATTGCAGATGCAGAAAAAGTGTTTAATAATAGAGAGACCCTGGAAGAAAGATGGACCAGAGGGCTAACAAAGGGTTTAGATAAGCAGACACAAGGACTCACTCACCAAGGTCCTCTTGGCTGCATCAGGCAATCCTGAAGCTAAGAGACAGGCAAGCAGATTGGCTTTTGGAAACTCAAAACAAGGAGGGAAGAACCTACAGACAAGGCCAGGCAATAGGCCCAGCTTACAAAGAGACCAGTGTGCCTACTGTAAGAAACTGGGTCACTGGAAAACAAATGCCCTGAATGGCAGTGCTCAAAATCAGAGCCACTAGAAGTACTAGAACTGGAAGAAATAAGTGATTGAAGGGGATGGGGCTCAGACTCCCCCACTTCATGCCCCCCTAGCCTTGGGGAACCCTAACGGTGAAAGGGAAACCAATAGTTTTTCTGGTAGACACCAGAGCACAGCGCTCCATCCTCAAACAACCCTTGGCCCAAATGTCCCAAAAGCAATCCTGGGCACAAGGGGCACAGGGATGAACCAGTACTCATGGACTACCCAAAGATCAGTAGACACAGGAAAGGGCTGGGCAACCCACTCTTTCATGGTCATCCCTGAATGCCCATACCTACTATTGGGAAGAGACTTCTTAATCAAGGTGGAGGCCCACATCCATTTTGACTGGAGAGGAATATCAATGACTGATCAAAGGGGGGGCACTACATATGCTCACCATGTCACTTGTGGATGTATATAAGTTGTTTATCAGCCCCCCAAATAAAAAAGGCAATAAAAACCTGCTACAAAAATGGCTCAACAAAGTTCCACAGGCATGGGTAGAGACTGGGGGATCTGGGCTGGCAACACACAGGGCCCCCATACTAATACAGCTGAAAGCTGACACAAAGCCAACATGCATCAGATAATATCCAGTGCCTAGAGAGACCAAATTGGGGATTACCCCTCATATCAGAGACCTAGATATCCTTGCCAATCAGCCTGGAACACGCCTGTTCAAAAGCCGAGCTCTAATGACTACCAACCAGAACAAGACCTCATGGAATTAATTCCTTACTTCCTTATCCATTACTTACCCTTCCTTCTGCCTCATCACCTACTGGAATCATAGGTTAACAGGATATAGAGTATAAAAATGTATACATCTCGAAAAACCAAAAAAAAAATGTATACAACTCATAACTCTCCTGTATGATATTTGTGAGCTGGCAACTGACAAAAAAAAAGTTTACTACAGCTCATCCTTTCTAACTTGAGAGAAAAAGAATGTTGCAGAAGGACTGTGAGTGTAGAGAGAGTGTAATAGAAGGATAGAAACCTTTGGAATAAGGTCCTGGAGGATGGAGTCTAGCAAACAGTAAGTTGGAATGGATGACTCATGAGTAGCAAGAAAGAGACAGAAATGGAAGGAAGGTTTAGTGCGCTCCAAAGGGACGAGGCAAGCCTTCTGCACCATTGTACCCTGTCTTCTCATCTCCAAGTGACTTGGAGAAAGAATTCTTCTCAGCCCCACCACCCTACCCCAGGTAGGTTCAGGAGGGAGGGGTTGGGGAAGAGGTAGAGGCACAGGGGGAGGCTGGAGGGGCAGTGATAGAGAAGGGGGAGGTTTTTTGTTTTTTTGTTTTTTGTTTTGGTTTTTCGAGACAGGGTTTCTCTGTGTAGCTTTGCACCTTTCCTGGGACTCACTTGGTAGTCCAGGCTGGGCTCGAACTCACAGAGATCTGCCTGGCTCTACCTCCTGAGTGCTGGGATTAAAGGCGTGCACCACCACCGCCTGGCAAGAAGGGGGAGGTTTTAAGGAGCCCTCCATATAGGCCTGCTAGGGCTTGGAGGGAGGAAACACTGGCTCACCCACTACACGCTGTGCAACCACCAGAGGCCAATGGCAGGCAGCAGCTGGTCCATTGGCCTTTCCCCACTAGCAAGCTATATACTTGGAAGATGCAGAACCCTAAGTTTTTTGAGAAGCCTGCAAGGCTCATTGACCCGTTATATTGACCCACATCAAACAATATCCAATGCCTAGAGAGACCAAATTGGGGATTATCCCTCATATCAGAGACCTGGATATCCTTGCCAGTAGGCCTGGAATATGCCTCTTAAAAAGCCCAGCTCTAATGACTACCGACCAGTACGAGACGTCAGAAAGGCTACCAAATGGGTTGAAGACAATCACCTCACAGTGCCTAACCTTTATATACTTCTTAGTACCTTGCCCCAGAAAGGACTGTGTTAGATCTCAACAATGCCTTCTTCAGCCTGCCACTGGCACCAGCCAGTCAACCTTGTTCACCTTCAAATGGATGGACCCAGACGATGGATTCAACAGAGAGCTAACTTGGACACAACTACACCAGGGATTCAAAACCTCTCCCACCATCTTTGATGAAGCCCTTCATGAGGACATGGCTGAGTACTGACATACCCACCCTAATATCAGCCTATTACACTACATGGGTTATCTCCTAATTGTGGCTGACACCTTGGAGACCTGCAATGCTGCCACCAAGGAGCTGCTCAAAACTTTGGGAGACCTGGGGTAGTGTGTGTCAGCAAAGAAAGCTCAACTCTGCCAGACTGAGGTAACTTATCTGGGATACACACTCAACAGGGGGAAGAGATGGCTGTCAACAGCAGAAAAGACATGATCCTGAGGATCCCCAGGCCCAGCAACCACTGAGAGATGAGAGAATTCCTGGGATCTGCTGGGTTCTGAAGACTCTGAATTCAAGGACTTGCTGAGTTGACATGGCCCCTATATGGGGCCATGAGGGGAGGGAAGGCTCCTCTTGACTGGACTACACAGATGGAAAAAGCCTTTGATGAATCAAGGCAGCTCTACTAAATGCACCCCCTCTAGCATTACCAGATGTCGTCAAATCCTTCCACCTATATGTGGATGAGAAAAAGGGAGTTGCCAAGGGGGTAACTGATGCAAGCCCTTGGCCCATGGAAGAGGCTGGTGTCCTACTTATCAAAAAGACCGGACCCACTGGCCACTGCATGTCCCCTTGCCTTCACAGAATAGCGGCAAGAGCCCTGCTAGTTAAAACTCGGACAAACTAACCTTGGGACAAACCCTAAAGTTGACAACCCCCCATTCTATTGATGGGGTTCTTAAACACCCTCCTGATAGATGGCTAACTAACACTCGGCTGACCCATTATCAAGTTCTGCTCTTAAACCCACCCAGAATCCAGTTCACCAGCAACAGTGCCTTCAGTCATGCCACCCTGCTTCTAGATATGAACCTGGACCAACCTCTCCACAAATATGTGGACATCCTGAGTCATCTTCATGGGGTCAGACCAGACTTCAAGGACATCTCTCTGATGAGGGCTGAGGTAACATGGTATACTGATGGCAGTAGTTTTATCAAGGATGGTACCAGGTATACAGGGGCAGCAGTTATCACTGAGGACAAAGTCCTATGGGCAGAGGCCCTGCCTCCTGGGACATCAGTTTAGAGGGCTGAACTGGTAGCTCTAACTAAGGCACTACAGCTGGAGAAGGATAAGAGACTTAATCTCTATACCGATAGCCAACACACATTTGCCACAGTACATGTCCATGGCGCCATCTACAGGGAAAGGGGATTATTAACTGCAGAAGGACAGACTATTAAAAACAAACAGGAGATTTTAGATCTCCTACGGGCTATATGGTTGTCCAGAGAAATAGTTGTTATGCACTGTCTGGGATACCAGAAAGGAGAGGACCCCATCTCAAAGGGAAACAACCAGGCAGATATGGCAGCAAAGAAAATTGATTTCCAGAAGATGACCATCCTGTTGGTCACACCACCAAAGATGGTAACACCTATTCTGCCAGAAGTCCCAAATTACACTGACCAAGAGCTTCAGAGAATCCACACATGCACAGATCCCTACAATGAGAAAAGATGGTTCAAGACCACAGATGAAAGGATTGTTCTCCCATCAGACTTTGACACTCAACTAGTCCTGCAAATACATCAGAGTACTCATCTGGGAGAGAAGAAAATACAAGACCTTCTGAGGAGAACATACCTTAAGATATTTAAACTTAAATCTAAGACAGCAGAGGCCATAAGTCGAGGCCCCACATATCGTCTCGTGAACGCAAAGGACACCAGGAAAGAGGAACCCGACCAGGAGCCAACTGGGAAAGTGACTTCACTGAGGTAAGAGCAGTCCTATGTGGCTCTAAGAACTTATTAGTCTTTATGGATACTTTCCCAGAATGGACTGAAGCCTTTGCAAGCAAACATGACATGGCTACAATAGAAGTCAAGACATTTCTAGAAGAGATTATCCCAAGGTATGGCCTTCCAGCACTCTTAGCCTCAGACAATGGTCCTGTGTTCATTTCTGAAGTAACACAGAAGGTAGTCAAGGTAATGGGGACTAATTGGAAACTTGATTGTGCATACTGTCCTCAGAGTAGAAAGGCCAGATAGAAAGAATGTCTACCAGAAAATCTATTGGTTTCCCTTTCACCTTTAGGGTTCCCCAAAGCTAGGGGGGCATGAAGTGGGGGAGTCTGAGCCACCTTACAGCAGCCTGGAAACCCCTTATTAGAGTCTGGTGGCAGACTTTTAATCTCTCCCTACCTTCCTCCGTGTTGAACTCCCAGTCGGATCACAGCAGGGGAAAGCTAGCATTTATGAGGTCTGCATTGGTAATTGGCCTTCTATCTGGGCCTAGAACCAATTTTTCGGCCTCTTCCAGAATCCGTTCCCCCTCCTCAGTAGTGAAGAGGACCTGGAGTGACTGGTCAGCCAGTGAATAAAAAGCACAGAATCTAACAGGTCAATGAGCCTTGCTGGCTTCTCAGAAAACTTAGGGTTCTGTATCTTCCCATTATATAGCTTGCTAGTGGGGGAAGGCCAACGGACCAGCTGCTGCCTGCCATTGGCATCTGGTGGTTGCACAGTGTGTAGTGGGCGAGCCATGGAGACAGCTTCTGCCAGTGTTTTCTCCTTCCAAGCCCTAGCAGGCCTGTGTGGAGGGCTCCTTAATCCCTCCTCTTTCCCTACCATTGCCCCTCCAGCCTCCCCTTGTGCCTGCACCCATCCCATGACCCCTCCATCCTGAGCTGACTTAGGGTAGGGAATTGGGAACCAGAAGAATTCTTTCTCCAGGTCACTTGGAGACTGAAGGACAGGGTACAATGGCACAGAAGGCTTGCCTCCTTGCTTTGGCTCCACCTTCTTTTCAGCAGCTACCACCATAACTGACTTCAGAGGGGATGAAAGGCTTTCATCCATTTAGGGGGCTGCTCTATAAGGACCTGCCTGGTGGTTACATAGAGGATTTGATCATGGTTAACCTATCTGTGAGGGAAAACAGTCAACAAATGAAGAAACAAACAAAAACTAAACTCCACGGCAGCCGAGCCATAGTTCAAGTGGCAGAGGAGGTCCCCACATGCCCTGCCAGCTCCACTCCTTGGAACAGGGGTGTTGCATCTGATGTACATCTATCTGTGCTCTGCCACACCTGGCAGTAAAGAGCCACAGGGCAGCTGGTGCCCAAGGACCTTTGTGCTCCCAGACAAACACTCCATTGGGCACACATTCCCATTGGCTCACGAGAAGCCAGGAATCTTACCACATATAAGTAAGTACATATGTGACTTAAAATCCTGTTTTTCCACCTGAATTCTGCCTCGGCACCTATGTAATCCAGCCAAATGGACCTCCCCACCAATGGCTGGGGCTATTTCCATATCCCTGCAGCTATTACCATATCCCTCTATCTGATATCAAATACATACGTCACAGGACAGTGTTCACGGAAATGAGAAGTCTACACAGTGAATCAGCTCCTTTATGGTGGGAGAGCTCTCAAACTCATGATGCCTGGAGAGAGAGAGCTGCATTTGTATTTATAGTTCCACAGGAGTCTAGGCTGTGTGGCTCTATTCATGGGGCAATTCAAGGGCTACAAGATTCTGACTGCGGGGTTAGTCTTTCTGGTTTTGGTAAGTACTTTTCTTGCCTCTTATTGGCTTCATTACTGCTTCTCCCTATGTTTGGATTGGTTAAATGCCTTAATATTGGAGAGTGGACTGAGGGAAGCTCTCATGCTCCCTCTTTCCATCCCTGAGGGGTATCTGGGAGCATCAACTGCAGGGGAGAACATCATTCTAAGGAGTGTGAGCAGGTTGCATGTTGGAGTCCATCAGGAAATCTAAATAAGCAAGTGTGTGGACTTCTGCTGGGAAGAAATGAGCAAATGTTTGCTTGCCCTACGTAAGGCACCACCAGCAGACAAAAGAACAATTCTACCAAGTCTCGCGTGCTGAGTAAGTGGGTTTATTGGGCTTGCGTAAGGAACATATGTTACTCCCAAACAACCACATCAACAAATGGGCTCGCCAGACAACTTCCCTACAGCTTCATAATGGAGTTCTCCCTGCTGCTAGCTTTCACCTTCTCTATGCTCCAGCACCTCCAGACACCGCAAGAGGATGGAGCAGAATTGCAGATAACTGGGAAAGGTTAGGGGTGGGGGAAGCTGAATCCCAGGTGAGGGTTTTAATACTCTCCCAAACCCTCCTTCCACAAGCAAAAGTCCCAGACTAGGACTTGTTGAGGCATTCTTGCCTGTCCTCACAGCTGCTCTAATGAAGACAGTGATGGCTGTGTTCCACATCAGCAATTCAAGTTCTCGGTTCTCTCAACTATAGAAGATGGTGTTCTCTCTGTCCCAGTTTAAGAGAAAGAAGTCTTTTGGTGTCTGGTTCTGCTTTTAGCCTTGAGGGATATAAAAAAAGTCAGGAAATAGAAAAAGCCTTGTGTACACATGAACACACACACACTCACATGCACTCACATATTCTCTCCTACACCCACACTCACATACACAAAGGACTGGTAAAGGGGCCAGTGAGAGTGGGGGAGTGATAGACGATAATAGGGGTGAATATGATCAATATGCATTGTTTATGTGTAGAAATTGACACAGAAAATAAATACATTTAAATCCCTTCCTGGAGGAAATCAAGAAAGAAGAGTTTAGGATGAGCCACTGTTTCTTCTTTGAAGTTGTGTACTAGAAAAAGCCAACACTGTTCAGGAGGAAGCTTGTCCTGTTTGTTCATAGGTCAAATTTTAACTCAGAGGGTGTTGCTGATATTTAAGCAGCAAGGCTTTGTTGCCTGGAAATGCAGTTTCTCACCTTTCCTAGAAAAGGAATGGTTTGAAACATGATTTGACAAATTGGACATTTTTCTGAGAGCAGTGAAAGAGTGAAAGAGGTTAAGAAAAAGTGAATTCCTTCTTTGCAAAGACGTTGATTCCTGATTGCATTTCCACAGCAACTTTGTGCTGTGTGCCCTCCCGTCAACCTTCACACATACTGAAAGGAGTTAAGCTGTAACATACATCAAATGTCCAAGGAGATCAAAGACATTTATGGACATGACTGTAACCTAGGAAAGCCAGAGATGGTGACTTACCCCGTGGAGTCCCAGCCTTTGGGAGGCAGAGAAAGGAGAATTATGAGTTGGAGACTGACCTATGGAACAAGCCAAGCCAATTACCGTGAGCTGTCTCAACAACAACCAAAGGGGGGTTGAGCAAACATAACAGTAATTACCGGAGAGTGGCTCAGAAGGGCTTTTCTTTCCCTGGATCCACAGACTGTTAATGTATGCTGTGGGAAGAGGGAGATTTCCTTCAAGTGGTGTAGCCTCTGGGAAGTTGCCTAGGCTCCTGTAAGTCACCTTAATGAAACTTATCAGGGGCTTCTGTGTTGTTTGAGTCAATTGAGAAAAGAGGTCACTCCCAATATCAATTTTATAAGCCTGTGTGGCAGCAAGAAGGTCCAGCCTCTGATGGGCTGACTGTGTAGGAAGGTTTTTGTCAGGACCCCTGTCAGCTCTGTCCCACCAGCCCACTCCCAAATAACCACACAGAGATTTATTATTCATATAAATGCTGGGCTGATAGCTTATGCTTGTTACTAACTACCTCTTACAACTTAAATTAACCCATATTTCTCCTCTACCCTCTGCCATGTGGCATATTCATCTCCTACTTCCTCTGCATTTCCTCTAGACCTCTGTGATTCTGCACTTCTGCCCATCATCCTCCTAGTCTGGCTCTCCCACCCAATCTCTTCATGCTCAGCTATAGGCCAGTCAGCTCTTCATTAGCAATGAGAGTAACACATCTTCACAGTGGACAAAAGGATTATTCCTCAGCAGGACTGAACCTACAACCACTGTAAAAAGGCATATTTATTTATTGTTGCACAAAGTTGTTTTTTGGGTAAACAAGTTCCTCATACAAAGTCCATTGTTTAATCTCTATGTTTTCTGAAGGAGAGCATTACGCTCCAGCCATTTTACTTAGTCTTTTATTGTGTGTGTGTGTGTTTTACAATAGTCATTAACTCAAGAGCTGCAAGTGTGCCAGAAGTGTCTTGTGACCAGAGTCATGCAAAGGCTGTAAAACTGCTTCAGGCAAACAGCTGTAAAATTCACAGAAAACATTCAGTGATTTCCACCAACATTGCTTCTGTGAGGACCAGCCTCCAGCAGCTTAGATTTGAAGGGGATCCTATGTAGTCAGAGGACTAATCACTGAACTTGATTTTCTATCTGAGGGAGTAAAACTTAAATCTCTGGGGTCAGCAAAAGGGGACAAAATTTAACTCCCTGGGGCTGGCAAATAAAGGGGAAAACATACACATACACACACATACAGACACAGACATACAGAGACACAGAGACACAGACACAAACACACACACACACACACACACACACACACACACGTACATCTTCAACATATCAGGATCTCACCTAGGGTGCCGATATATGGCACGCCTTCAGCAGGTCAGAGAAACTTAAGAGGAGATGCAGAGCTGGCTAACTACTGGACACACAGACACATGAGGACTTTTCTGAGGGCCAAAGCTTAGTTCTTCATATTTTTGTTCTCACTGTTGATTCTTCTACTCTGTTCTTTTTCTGTTCTGTTTTCCTACCCTGATGTTTCCCCTCTATCTCTCCTGATGTTTTCCTTCTAACTTTCCTCCTACATCTTTCTTGGTGTTTTCTTTCTCTCATGTCTTTTTTTTTTCCCTTCAAACTTGTATACCCCAGTAGAGTCTGTCAAGCAATGTAAAAATTATATTGTGGTTACAATCTATTTTTAGGTGAATGATTACAATGAATAAAAGTTTTTTAAAAAAGCATATTTTTCATGTCCCTTACATGATTAAACATCTTACTTATTATTGGTGAAAAACATGTTGCCCCAAGCATACATTCACACCCAAGCAACTTGTTATAGATAACATAGTGTAAGCAAGCAAGGTATTTTTCTCAGCCAGCTCTTTTACTGGCAGGCTGCCTTTTGTGGTTACAAAGAAAGGACCAATCATTTTATTACTTAAAAGAAACACAAACCTATGTCGGACGGTGGTGACGCACACCTGTAATCCCAGCACTCGGGAGGCAGAGGCAGGTGGATCTCTGTGAGTTTGAGGCCAGCCTGGTCTACAGAGCTAGTCCAGGATAGGCTCCAAAGCTACAGAGAAACCCTATCTCAAAAACAAAAACAAAAACAAAATAAAAAAAGAAACACAAACCTAAACTTTTTATATGAAAAAACAATCAGTCATCTCTACTTTAAATCCCGTTGCATACGAACAGTTTTGTGGGTTTTCTTTATATCAGAAAGCTGAGGGCAGATATGGGTACAAGGAATTAATCATCATCTTTGATCACTAACCAATCCTAGGGAAAAGGCATGTCAGCTAATAATATTTGGGCTTGCTTTCACCTATATTAGTTTTTCTACTAAGCTAACCTCTATCAAAATCCTATTTAAATAACACTATTGTATAAAATTATTAGTTCACTTAAACAGTACAGCTTAGGAGGATATAATCTTCATAACAATCCACACGTAAAAATACCCCGTACAATGGGATATTTCCATGAAGTAACCACACCACATTAAAGGCATGGGTATCTCCCCACACCCATTCACACTATGCCAGATGCCAGACAAAAATATCAGGGGCAAACATGTAAAGACACAGCAGTAGCAAGAGACATTCTGGAGCCAACGCTCTCAGTGTCCTGCCTAACTGAGATTCACACATCAGAGCTTTGCTTCCTCATGGGCTGATTCCCTGAAGTCAATTGCCACCTGCTTCTCCTCTGACATGGCCACTGGCATGTAAAGATTCTTCAAGGTACTTCTAGAAAACCATTACTCTGTTCTAATGTTTACCCTAGATACAGTGACTCTGCTTGATTCCCACAACAAAACAAGTTAGGGCACACATACACTGATACACACATATACATTCACACACACATACACTCACTCACACACACATACACTCACTCTCACACACACACATACTCACTCTCACACCCACAGACATTCACTCTCACACCCACATACACTCAGTCTCACAAATTTACTATTGTTTTGTGTATGTGTGGGGGATGGCGTATGTGGTGACGATTTGAGGGACGGTGTGGGTGGATGTTGTGGGGTGTGGGGAGATGGTGTGTGTGTATGGGATTGTTGGTGTGTGGGGAATGGTGTTGGGGAGCAGATGGTGTGGGGAGGATGGTGTGTATATGGGATGGTATATGTGGGGGTATCATGTGAAGGGGAATTATGTGTGTGTGTGTAGGATGGTGTGGGGGAAATGGTGTGGGGGGGAGATGGATGGGGAAGGATGATGTGGTGAGGGATAGTGTGTGTGAGGATGGTGTGTGGGGGATGGTGTATAGGGGATGTTGTGTGTGGGATGGTGTGTATGAGATGGTGGTAGGGGGATGGTGGAGCGATGGTGTGGGGAGGGATGGTGTGTGGGCAAAGGTGTGGGGGGATGATGTGGTGGGAGATAGTGTGTGTGCAGATGGTGTTTGTGGGATGGTGTATAGGAGATGATGTGGGGGATGGTGTGGGGAGGGATGTTGTGTGGGTGATGGTGTTGGGGGATGGTGTATAGGGGATAGTGTAGGGGGATGATGTGGTTGAAGGATGTGGGGGGGAGATGGTGCTGTGATACAATCTATGCACACTGTAAACATGTATTGCTTTCATTGTTAATAAAAAGTTGATTGGTTGATGGCTAGGCAGGATTTTTCAGGGCAGAGAGAATGCTGGGAAGATGGGTGGAGTCAGAGGAGTACACAGACAGATAGAAAGGAAGTAAGACATCCAGGAGAGGTAAAACCACAAGCCTCTGGGCAGCAAATAGATGAACATAAATAAGTTAATTTAAGTTGTAAGAGCTAGTCAGTAATAAGCCTGAGCTATCAGCCAAACATTTATAATTAATAGTAAGTCTCTGAGTGGTTTTTGTGGGAAGTGGCTAGCTGAACAGAGCTGATCAGGGTCTCAATGAAAAACTCCACCTACAAGATGGTGTGTGAAAGGGATGATGTGTGTTGGGGGGGATGGTGGTGGGTAATGATGTGGAGTCGGGGAATGATGGTGGAGATGGTGTGGGGTGGGGGATGGTGTAGTGTGGGATGGTATATGTGTTGCAGGGGGAATATACAGGAAGGACTTGGGAGGTAATTCTCTCCTTCCATCATGGATTATGGAATTCAGAGCATCAGGTTTACACAGCAGACAATTTGACCCACTGAGCCACCTTGCTGGCCCTATTTCATGTTTTTTGTTTGTTTGTTTTTGTTTGTGACAGTCCCCAGTTTCCCCAGGCTTTTCATATCTATCCATACACAGCCTCAGGGACTAATATGACTAGGTGGGGAGGAAATGAATAAATGATAAACACATGGGCACACAGAAAAGCTGAGATCCAATTGATTGGGCTCTGGTGGTGAAGCTGCAGCAGGGAGAGAGATCACCAAATTTATTATATACAGCTGAAGAGGGAGGTGGGTTTATAGTATCTTGCTCAACAAGGAAGCAGGTTTAGCAAATATTGGTAGAGTCCGTGTCTGTAAGGGAGCAGTTTTCAGGCAGTAAACATCTTAGAGGAGGAAGCAAAGGTGGACACACACTATCAACATTTACACTCAGACCAGGAGGGAAGGCTTTGCCATTTCCCTGAGCCTAGCATGGGGAAGGCTTTACCAGTTTCCCATAGGTCTGAGACATTGGGGTCCTTGACGTGACTGTGCCCATGTCAACAGCACACATCCACTCGGGACACACATTCACCCAGGCCTTCCTCCACTCCTCCACAAAGGCTGTCCTTTAGCCAAGAATGACCTGAAACTACTGATCTTCCTGCCCAGGCCTCCCAAGTGCTGGAACCACAAATATGCTATACCTGGTCTTATATCATGCTTACAAATGTCATAATCATCTTATAATTTACAAACACACATACAAGGGATTAGGATTTTGATCCTCAGTGTATGTAATGTACATGTCAACTTGAGTAGCATTTATATACTTGTAGTATGTACTTTCCATACCCATGAGCCTACTATTTAGGTAAACTCTCAAACAATGCATTTCCTGACCCTCCTTAACCCCATTTTCTTAGTCCTACCTACCTTCAAGCCTCATGATCCATCAATGTACACGATGAGATTCCCTTGGTTCTGTCTCGCCACTGCCAGTTTAGATTTTTAAGTTCTTGGGTCTACAGAGTCTGTAAGCATCAATGCTACTGTTCTCCAGCATGTCAGATAATGTCAACACTGGGATCAGCAAGATGGCTCAGCAGGTAAGGGGACTAGTTGCCAAGCCTGATGACCTCAATCTGGTACCCTGGAAATGGTGGAAGGAGAGAAATGACCTTACAAATTGTCCTCTGACCTTCACATGCAGGCTATAGTGTGCAAGTACATGAGTGAATTCACGTGTTTACATACATACACACACACACACACACACACACACACACACACACACACACACACATACACACAGAGTTTAAAAAGAAAAAACCTGAGGCATTTTGTAAGGGTCTGAGAATCACTGAAGGAAGACCCCACACTCAAATAATATGCAAATACAAAGTGCATTTATTCTGCAGGAAAAACCAGCAGGCAGGGGTTGATGATTATCCCCACAAAATGTCGATGATGACCCAGGATAATGGCACCCAGTACATTTTAAAGGAGACTTGGGAATTCTAAGTATCTCTGTTCTAATTGGGCATTCTGGAAGCACTTGCATGAGGTGCATTTTAATTGGACAGGGCTAGATGGGGCTATTAAAATTCCACCCATGGTGGGCTTTTTAGTCCTGTATGGTCAGTAACAGCCATATCCTGTAACTTTTGTGTCTTTCTGCTTCATAAGACAAGGCTTGAAACTGTTTGGCTGATTGGTCAAATTTGGCTGGGGGATTTCCTGAACTCTGGTTTAGGTCAATATTTACAATGGGATAGTTCCTGTGTCTAAGATGGAAACACATTCTGGCCTTTTTATTTGAAGTTAGAGAAATGGTTCAGTGGTTAAGAGCACTGGCTGCCCTTACAGATTTCTGGACCTGGTTCACACCCCCCACATGACAGCTTACAACCATTTTTAACTCTGTAGGTATCGAAAGTTCTCTTCTGCTTTCCTTCAGTACCAGGCATGGACATGGAACACATATATACATGCAAGCAAAACACTCCTACACATAAACATTAAAAAAGAAAAGAACCACAGTAATGTAGCTGAAGTTTTCTCTGGTCCTGCCTAGCCACACAGACCCCACAGCTGCTTATAAAATAATCACTCAGAAGCTTATATTAATTAAAACTGGCCATTAGTTCAGGCCTACCACTGACTAGCTCTTACATTTAAACTCAGCCCATTTCTGTTAATCTATATGTCATCATGTATGCTGTGGCTTTACCTGTGTGCCATTACATGCTGCTCCCTGGACAGTGAACTTGCGTCTACTGACTCAGCCTTCCTCTCCTCAGAATTCTTTTTGTCTGTTTATCCCACCTATACTTCCTGCCTGGCTACTGGCTGATCAGCTTTTTATTTATCAACCAATCAGAGCAACACATTCACAGCATACAGAACATCCCAAAGGACCTCCCCCTTTCTATCTAATCAAAAAGAAAGGGTTTTGCCAGGCAGTGGTGGTGCATGCCTTTAATCTCAACACTCGGGAGGCAGAGGCAGGCGGATCTCTGTGAGTTCGAGGCCAACCTGGTCTACAGAGCGAGATCCACCAGGCACCAAAGCTACACAGAGAAACCCTGTCTCAAACAAAAAAAAAGGAAGGGTTCAACTTTAACATAGTAAAATTACATACAACAAAACAGTTATCAAGCAAGAATTTCAGTTATAACATTTAATCTATTTGTATTTGGCAAAATTAAAGAAGATATTCTGTCTATCCTATATTTGTGAGTCTAAAGTTTTTATATCTAATTTATCTTTTATCATAACCAAGGAAAATTATAACTATCTAGTCTTCAACTACATCAAAGACTTCAGAAGGATACAATATTACCTAAGCAAACAGGAAGATCATTGTAAGCAACTTCCAAAAATCTAGGATGACAGAGACAGCTGGTTACCTGGACAGTCACCCAAAGTTCTTCTGTAATGTTGGGGGATCCATCTTCAGCCCACAGGCCTAGAGTCTCTCAGTTACTTTTCTCTGTGTCCTGTAGAATGTCTGGCAGTTTCCTCTGTGAAGCAGGAACCTGAAGGACCATCTCACCTTGCAAAATTCAATGGTTACCTACCTATGGGTCCTGTATTGTCCAGTCAATACAACATTTTATCAGCAGTCCAGGCAAGAGCAGCCTCTTGCCCAAATGGCTATTATTGCCAAGAAGAAGATAAACTCCATTTGGAGTGTCTTTGATGCCCATCTTTCTCTCTGAAGTAAATTTGTGCTGCCAGGAGCAGACGTGTCTCATTGTCCAGAAAGTCTAAGTTTTTAAAACATTTTAAATGTCGCATTCTGTAGGTCTTTGAAGTGTTTGAAGATTACCTATGTAACTGAATTATATCTATGTATACCTAGAAAATGTAACATCACTATAAGTTTGACTATCATAGAAGATTAATTATTAATCTGTATTTTTTAATTATCCATTGCAATCTAAATGAGTCATATAAACATAATACCTTAAACAAGAGTAGAAATATACATAAAGTATAACAAAATTAACTTTAGAAGACCACATGAGAATAGGAAGAAGCAAAGTGCTAGAGAGGTCCCCAGAAATCCACAATGATACCTCCACAATGGACTGCTGGCAGTGGTCGGGAGAAGGTTCGAACTGACCTACTCTGGTGATAGGATAGCCAAACACCCTAACTGTCATGCTGGTAATCTCATCCAATGACTGAGGGAAGCGGACGCAAAGATCCATGGCCAGGCCCCAGGTGGAGGCCCAGGAGTCCAATTGGTGGGAGGGAGGAGGGATTGTATGAGCAAGAATTGTTGAGACCAAAATTGAAGGGAGCACAGGGACAAATAGCCAAACTAATGGAAACACACGAACTATGAACAAATAGCTGAGGAGCCCCCAACTGGATCAGGCCCTCTGGATAAGTGAGACAGTTGATTGGCTTGAACTGTATGGGAGGCTCCCAGGCAGTGGGACTGGGACCTGTCCTTAGTGCATGAGTTGGCTGTTTGGAGCCTGGGGCTTATGCAGGGACACTTCGCTCAGCCTGGGGGGAGGGGACTGGACCTGCCTGGACTGGGTCTGCCAGGTTGAGCTGGATCCCCAGGGGAGTATTTGCCCTGGGGGGGGGTGGGAATGAGAGGTGGGCTGGGGGGAGGGGGGGTGGGAGGGAGGAGGATGGGGGAATCCGTGGCTGATATATAAAATTGAATTAAATTATAAAATAAAAAAAGAATTAAAAAATTAACTTTAAATTTGTATCAATAAACTAAAACCTATACCAATATAAAACATTTTAAATAAGTTGCTCTTTAAAAGAAAGTTCAACAATCCATCCTTTTATCCTATCAGATCTATATCCTATATCTTCATATCATATACCCCTTTCTTCTTTTAAAAGATATTGAATATGACTAATAACGTCGTTGTCGTCGGTTCATGCCCCATGTTGGGTGAATTTGTAGTTTAAGTTTTCTCCGGTCCTGTCCAGTCACATAGACCCCGCAGCCGCTTATAAAATAATCACTCAGAGGCTTATATTTAGTAAAACTGTTTGGACATTAGCTCAGGCCTACCACTGACTAGCTCTTACATTTAAACTCAGCCCATTTCTGTTAATCTCTATGTCACCACATGTTCTGTGGTTTACCTGTGAGCCATTACATGCTGCTCCTTGGATGGCAAACTTACGTCGACTGACTCAGCCTTCATCTCCCCACAATTCTCCTTGTTTGTTTATCCTGACTACACTTCCTGCCTGACTACTGGTCAATCAGCTTTTTATTTATCAACCAATCAGAGCACCACATTCACAGCATACAGAACATCCCACAGCACAGTAAGAACCCCAACATTTTTGGTAACATATGGCCACTCCAGTGGGACTCCCCAGATAGTCTAGTAACAGTATCATCCCATCCTGAGTTGCTTATTTCAAAGAAAGGTCATGGTGACTCAAATGCCAGGCTTATGAATGACAGACAGAATGACACAAGCAGGTAGGACTCCTAGGTGCTACCTGACCAAATGCAATACCTCCTTCCAGGAAAAAAATATGGCACATACACCACACTGGTATATTCCTCTTTCTTTACCCACAGGTGTTCTATCTCATGATGTGTTGGCCTGAGCGCATGAACCATTGGCTCCCACGACTCCATCATGCCTCTGAATATGTCTCTGAGCCCAACGACTGGGACACTCTCTTAAAAGAACTCACCAACCTGACAAGCCTTCCTTATTGGCCCCCAACTAGTGGAGACAGGGATCACTTTTTGGCTTCTACCAGCCCCAAAACCTCCACTTACAGATTGAAAGGTCCTGTGCAGGCCAGCTATACTCTGGGAAGTAATCTAGAGGCCATCCTTGTGGCTAGGGATCACCAAGGTAGGCCCAAGACTCATGGTGGAGATCTGTTTCGGGCAAAGCTCCTGGGCCGGGAATTGAAAGCAGGAGTCCCAGGGGAGGTGAAGGATCTGGAGAATGGCAGGTACCTCTTGTCCTTCCCTCTGCTCTGGGCTGGATGGGCTCAGGTGCAAGTGAGGCTGATCCACTCCAGCGAGGCAGTTGGGGTCCTGCAGAGAATCTGGAGAGAAAAACGGGCCACTGTTGACTTTAGAGGATATTTCCGAGGAAGGAACGGCACTCAAGAGACTGTTATCTGCAATGTGGACCCCCAGTCAACTGGAGCCAAAGGGCCCACCTGCCAGTACAGGGATGTGGTTTCTGGGGAGGACTGGTTCTGTGCTCAACCCTCTACTTTACCCTGCAATGCTTTAGTCGGCCACTCGAGTGGAAGATACCTGAACGTGACCACACCACATGATGAAGACCTGCTGGCCGGGTAAGAAATCTAGAATAGTGCATGTGTCCCAATCCTAACCAGAGCTATGTGCAGGTCAGAAGACAACTTGAGGAAGTCAGTTCACTCCTTCCTTCATGTGGGACCAGGTATCAAACTCAGTTTGTCAGGTTTGGCAGCGAGCACCTTTACATGCTGAACCATCCCACTGACATCATTATTTAGAAATTCCTGCAGCTCAGAGTTCTTGTGTTCCTCGTGTGGTTGAGGGTGACCTTGTAATGGTGGCAGAAAACTCAAGAGTTCAAGGACATCCTTGGCTGCATAGTGACTACAAGTCCAGCCTGGGATACATGAGCATTACTTCGTGTGTCAAAAAGGCAATCAGGGTCTGAGTGGGGTGGGAGGTATTGTTATATTCCCTACTGACTGTTTGTGTAACAACAATAACAAAATTTAATGTTCTTTCTAGACTCTAGTGCTGGGGAAATTATACCTTCTCACTTGCTGTGGTACTCCGTTTATTACAAAGGAGAACTACATGGCCCTTTGGTTACCTTGACTATTACTGAACTGATAAGATTGTTCTCTTTGTTGTGTATTTCTCCTAACTGTTACAATTGCCGTGTCAGTGCTCACTAGATTGTAGTGACCTGAGATTAGGCAGAGGAGAGACAACCAGTCAATCATGGTATGCTCTTGAAAATCAAATTTTCACCTGGTCAACCTCCCTCAAAGTTCACACTCAGTGTTTCTTCAGGAATGTGACTGACCAGCCACTCCCTTCAGGCATATCTCCAATCCTGGTGACACCAGCAGCTCCTGGGATGATTAGGAATGTGGGTGAGTGAAGCTGTAATATAAAGGTGGTGGTAGGGATCGTCATCACCTGAGATGGATTGGAGGCTTTTTGATTTGGTGTGTGTGTGTTGTATGGGTGTGTGTGTGTGTGTGTTGTATAGGTATGGATGGGTTCACTCTTCTGTGAAGAAGTATCTGAGCCCAGGTACAGATCAGAATGTTCTCCCCAATTGTTTTCTATCATATTTTATTTCATTTAAGTTGTATTATGATTTTTTTTCTGCAGGGAAAGTGGTTTCAGTTGGCAGTGATTTGTTAACTGATAATGATTAGAGAGGAGAATTGGGGTCCATCCAGCCCAAGGGTGACTGGGTGGCGGTGGACAGAGCTCAAGCAGGAGGCAGCTATTTCCGATCTTTCAGGCCACAGCCAGCAAGCAGGGGAGGGCCAGTGCACATGTTATTGGTATAGAGGTTCCCAGGACCATGTTTTCATAATGGCCTTGACTAAGCAAGCACTCACAGGATTCAGAGGGACCCAGCCTCCCCCTTGCTACTTCCTCAGAAAGGAAGAGATGGAAGGCATTGGTGCCTCTGTCAAAGAAGTAAGGGACACCTGGATCCCAGGTCCTCCCCAGCATCTGGCTTCAGGTGGTACTTGAGAGTCCACATGAGAGTCTCTCTCTCTCTCTCTCTCTTTCTCTAGATGAAGTTTTTGTGGAAACTTTGTTCAGTCACTAAAGAACATTGCCCAGAGTTGCTTTATGCTCTTGGCCCGGAGTACCCCAGTGCCACTAGAGGAGGCAAGAGTGGGCCTAGAGCTCCAGGCACAAGGATCCAAGTGGCCAACCATGTGGCCTTGGGATGCCTGTGTCCAGCCTTGGAAGATCCAACCCATCCCAAACATCCTCTAATCCCTAAATGGACGGTCATTGAGAGAGGTGCTTGAGCTGTTTCCATGTGTGGGCACCACTCCTGCCAGACAAGGTGCTGGTTGCCAGCCATCAGCCCCAGGCTGGAGGAAGGGTTCCGTTATACACAGGAAGGACCCAGACAGCAGGTCAGTGTTCTAGCACTATAAACATGGGGCCACATAAATAAAGGTCCTCTTTGTGTTTTGAGACAGTCTCTCACTGAGCCTGGAGACTGCTGTTGAAGCTAGGCTGGCTGGTCAGTGAGGCCCTGGGATGTCCATCTCCATCTCCCGAGGTGCTTGGGTTCCAGGCATTGCACACCCAGTGTTTACACATGTTCTAGGGGGCAAGCTTAGGCCCTCACCCTTGCACATGCTTGTACATCTCCCACTGAGCCATCTCCCCAGTCCTCAGATGGGTTTTATTCTATGACTTTTACCTCTTTCCTGCCAGGGAAGTGTGGTCCAGTGGTTAGTACAGGGGCTGTAACAGCATGTTTCCTGGCTTCAAATGCTATCCCTGTCTGTCATTGAACTTCTTATAAACCCACTCAATAGGCTGCAGGTAAGACTTAATGGGAGAGCACTTGCCTAGCTTGGGCAAGGCACAGGATGTCATCCCTAGTACTGATAAGAAAGAAAAAATATTAAAGTATTTTATTGAGGAGGTTATAATAAACATACAAACAGCTACACTATATAATATAGACAATGTCTTGAATTTACAAGTGTAAACTCTTGAAGACATCTCCACAATCCGTAGTAGACACATACCCATCACCTCCTTGAAGACAAACTTTTAACTTTAAGGATGTCAGGACAGATGACTAAGATAGCAAGGGGCTGGAGAGATGACTCTGAGGTTAAGAACTCTTGCTACTCTTCCAAAAGACCTGAGTGTAGTTCCCAACTTCATGTTGGGTGACCCACAACTGCCTGTGACTTCAGCCTTTGGGAATTCAATACCCTCTTCTGGCGCCAGCAGGCACTGGCACTCAGACAAAAAACACACATGCATGTAAGTTAAAAGAAAACAAAAGAACACTAAGGGTAAATCCATCTTCTACTGGGCGGTGTGGTGCATACCTACTATTTTGGCACTCTGGAAATAGGAGGATCAGAAGTTCAAGTCTGGACTCACCTTGTAGGCAGACCTACTGATCAGCTAGACCACTGATCAGCTCTGACCCGCCAGCTACTCCCCAATTCACCCCACAGAGACTTATTATTAATTATAAATGCTTGACCAGTAGCTCAGTTTGTCATTAACTAGTCCTTAAAACTTAAATTAATCCATTTCTGTTCATCTATGTGCTGTCCCAAGGCTCGTTTCCCTCATATACTAGTTCCCATGCTGTTCATCCTGCATCTCATGACGTCTCCTCCAACTCTGCCCTCCTTCTCCCCACCATTCTCTCTGCCCCGAAAGTCCTGCCCAGCCATCCACCAATCAGCTCTTTATTATTATAAATGAGAGCAACACATCTTCACATCAACACGTCTTCACATCTTCACAGAAGGATTATTCCACTGGTATTAAATTCAAACTTAGAATCAAACCCAGTGCTTCATGGATGCTGGACGAGCACCCTCCCAGCTGAACTGCTTCTTCCCTTCCATGCCAACACCAGCTTTCCTCCTCTCCCTTTGGGTACTTTCTCCCTACTTTGAAGGGGTCTTTTGGGATTCTGGCTTTATCTTCTGAGAAGCAGGTTGAACAGTCAGTCATGTGGATCTTTTCGGCAGCTCACCCTGCACCTTGACTCTGTGTCCTTTTGGCTCCCCTTCAACCTTTCCTGGTGTGTCGTGGAGACAGGGGGCCTAAGCACTGAATGCAGAAATGAATCAGTACACAGCCTTGGTCTGCAGGGGTCATTTCATCTCCTCTTCACACTGCTTCTAATCGCTAGTTTTGGGTGGGTTTTTGTAGTTGTTCAATTGAACTTTTTGTTGTTTTAGATAGGATCCCACAATGCAGCCCTAGCTCAGTTGGTACATGGTGTGTGTAGCAGGTTGGCCTTGAACTCACAGACGTCTACCTTCTTTTGCATTTTAAGTGCTTGTATTAAAGGTGTGTTCCACCACATCTGGTGCTTTTCTTTTGAAACAGAGTCTTAGTTAACACAGGTAAGCCTTGAACCTGCTATGTAGCCAAGGATGAACTTGAACTTTTTTTAATTGAAAAAAGTATTTTTTACATTGTGTGTAGTCAAAAGTTTTCTCCAGTCCCACCTGGCCACATTGCCCCGCAACTGCATATAAAATAATCATTTGGAAGCTTAATATTATTTACAAACTGTATGGCCTATGGCAGGCCTCTTGCTAGCTAGCTCTTATATCTTAAATTAACCTATTTCTATTCATCTATGTTTTGACACATGTTTCATGGCTTTACCTGTATCCCATTACATGTTGTTCCTAGGATGGCAGTCTGGTGTCTCCTCTGCCTTTTTTCTTCCTATCTATCTCTTGGATTTCCTATCTGGCTATAACCTGACTCACCATAGGCCAGAGCAGCTTCTTTATTAACAAATCATAGCAACACATATTTATAGCATATAGAAAGACATCCCATAACAATTGTGTGTGTGTGTGTGTGTGTGTGTGTGTGTGTGTGTGTGTGTGTGTGTGTGTAGCCATGCATGGCATCGCAAAGGTGTGGAGGTCAGAGGGCAACTTGCAGAAATGGGTTTTCTCATTCGGCCATGTGGGTCCCTGCATCAAACTCAGGCCATCAAGTTTGGTGATGGAGACATCTTGATGTCCTTTAAAAATTACTTATCTGTTTATGATTATTTTACATGTGGACATGTGATGTGGATGTGGGTGCATATGTGCCATGATTAGTGTGTGTGTGTGTGTGTGTGTGTGTGTGTGTGTGTGTGTGTGTGTGTGTGTGTGAGTGTGGGAGCCCACTTTTAGGTTTCCTAGTGCCTGTACCCAGCAGGTCTGCATAGAGAGGATGATTAGACTATGGGCCTGAGAGCCGGTCTGAATTGGTCTGCTCTTGGCTGTGCTGGGGGAGGTCTTTTGCTTTAGTCCTTGGCATCTTTTAAATACTCTGGGGCAGAGAAGTTGAGGCCCAATGGATTAGAATCCAGGCCCTTTCAAGGCTATTCTGTATTTTCTGTTTCTCTCCCCTCTATCCTTCTAGCTAATATTTCTGGATGTTCCTACTCAAGAATACTCTGTAGAAATAAAGGGGTGAGGGATGGCTCCCCACATGTGAGGTCAGAAGAAAACTCTGTGGAGTCGGTTCTCATCTTCCACATTTATGTGGGCCCTGGGGAATAGAACTCATGTTCCAGGATTGTAAACCAAATGGCTTTACCCACTGAGCCATCTTGTGGGCACAACTTCAAATTTCTGATCGTTTTGCCTCCACCTCCTGAGTTACAGGCCAGAAGCTGACAGAACTGGTTTATTCACTGATGAGACTTGAACCCAGAACATCAAACATACTAGGTGAGCATCCATAAACTCAGCTTCACCTACAGCCATTTATGTTCTTTTTGTTCATTAGTTTGTTTTGAGACAGTGTCTCACTACATAGCCTTGGCTGGTCTGTAACTTGCTGTGTAGACCAGGCTGGCCTTGACTTCATAGACATCTGCCTCTGCCTCCCCAAGACATGGGTACCACGAATGGCCCATCATTCCTTGTTCTTGATCACATTAAATCACTTAGCATCCTAAGATCTCAGTGTCCCCATCCATAAGTAGAGATGTGAACAGGGCTACATCATGAGTGTGGAGATGCACACCTCGAGTCCCGGCACTCTAGAGGTCAAGGCAGGAGAATTAGGAAGTCAAGGCCATTCTTGGCTACATAGGAAGTTAAAGGCAATTATGAGCTACATAAGACTGTTTCAAACACTCATGTGTTCACACACACACACACACACACACACACACACACACACACACACACACACATACACACACTCCATAATAGGACGTCACAGGGTCTGTAAGAGTGCATTGATGTGCTACATATAAAGTATGTAGAAGAATGCCTGGATCACTGAAGTGGTTCAGTGTGCAAAGGGGCTTGCTGCCAAGGTTGATGACCTGAGTTCAAACCCTGGAACATACACAGTGAAAGGAAAAGACTGACTCCCAAAAGCTGCCCTCTGTCTGCCACATGTGTACTGTGGCATTCACACACCTGCACACAAATAAACAAATGCAAAAAAATACAAATAAACTATAAAGAATGCCTGATATTTTATGAAACGTTCATTTTTTTGTTTGTTTAATCTTCTCTGCTTTTCTGTGTCCTATAGCCCTGCCCTCAAGGCCCCCATGCCGCCCTGGCCACCTGTCTCCAAAACCCTCTGGCTTCTACCACCGAGACAGATGGCATTCCACGTTCTGTTCTAGCCACTCTTTCCCCACTGTGGACAGCATCCTGAACTGCCTGGCTGGCCGCATCGTCTACATGATGGGGGATTCCACACTTCGGCAGTGGTGGGAGTATCTGCGAGACACAGTGCCCTGTGAGTGACCATGAGGGGAGAGGGGGGTCTGTGAGGACTCATGATGGAAAAGCCAGAAAATATTGAAGGAGACTCCCATGCTCAGTAGAAAGGTATGGTAGGATGCTGGGCCTTGCTGAAAGGCAGATAAGTGAAGGAGTGTGATGTCTTCTTCGTTCTATGAGACAGGGTCTTACTATGTAGTCCTGGTTGGCCCAGAACTCACTATGGGTATCAGGCTGGCTTCAAGCTCACAAAATCCACTTGCCTGAGCATCCTGAGTGCTAGAATTAAAGGCATATACCACTAAGCCCAGCTAGGAGTACGTGCACGTGTGTGCGCGCGCGCACGTGCATGCATGCATGTGTGTGTGTGTGTGTGTGTGTGTGTGTGTGTGTGTGTGTGTGTGTGTGTAATAAGTGTGTTCAAAGCTGTGCATGTGTCATGGAACGTGTGTACAGACTTTGAGAAGTTCACGAATTCTACCAGGGTCCAGAACAGAAGCTACAAGCATCTAGGATACTGATCTGAGGGATGTGAAATGAATCTAAGCACACTGAGTTCTTTAGTCCATTCGCTTTATTCTTCTAAATCAATTCTATCTACACAAGTTATTTTCTGTTCTCATATTAGCTCATCTCAGTCCCTCCTGCTGTTCTCTCATTATTCTACCTAGTTCTTACCACCTTCCTCCTTTTTTGTCCCTCAAGCATATATATATCTCCATTCAATCACAACTTGTTCGTAAAAACTACAAAGTAAACTCTCAAGGACAAGTGTTCTGATAAGAGTCACACTTGGCAAAGACTTGGTCAGCTTAATTGGTGGCTGCCAACAGCTGGAGGTTGTAAGAAGTTTTGACTATCTCTTAAAGGGATAGGTACAATGGTTACAAGGGCAGAAACTAAACCAATGAGCGATTTAAGGAAAAGGCAAAGAATACATGTACTATTTTATGTGATTAGTAATATCCAGACATGGTTAGTCAGTTAACAGCCTTTTTCTGTTAGTCACTGAATCTCAGGACCTATATATAACTATTCTACTGAGCCTAAAATCTTGCATTAAACACTGGTGTAGAAATAAATACAAAGTGTTAACTGTTTTTTTAATCAGAGTGGGGAGGGGCCATTGAAGGAAGTTTAGGGTAACATATGTGCTATTGATCTCTTAAAAGACTAAGATATGCCAAGGCCAGACACTGCACTATCACTTCTGGTTCAGTATAATTCTTCTGAAGAGTTTTCATCTAACAATGCCAGGCACCTGCAATTCCACTCTGTGAAAGTTCTACAAGGACACTTAGTCTGGCCAATTTTGCTTTGTCAGTGGATAAGGGTAAAGAACAAGACCTCTGGGTGTCTACAGTCCACATGGAACAATAAACCTTGTTATGAAGCATATTTTAGTATGTTTCTATTCACATAAATTGTATAGTTAAATAAGAAACCATCTTCTTGATTATCCACAAATATGTGAGCCCATAAGATTGAGATGCAATCATGACATTGCATGTACACATACATGGAAATGCACGGTAAATGGAGAGAATTGTAGCTGTTATCACACAAGAAGTTTACAACAAGAAACAACCAATTCATTCAAAAGGCAGTAATTCCATAACACCTTGTATGGTAGTTTCCTCTAACAGAACCCTTTGTTCTAATAGGTTGACCTTCTGAACACTAGTTGTCACCTGCTGTATACTCCCACGGTCTTTTGCTACCAGCAGCTCTCAATAAGAAGTCAGCTCTTCCTTCCTTCCAGGAATGGAGCTCAGGTGGTCAGGCTTGCACAGCAGGAATTTTACCTAAGGAGTCATCTCACTAGCCCTAGCCACACTAGGCAAGCATTCTATGAGCTGAGCCACATCTCCTGCCATCATTGTGATCAAGGTAAAATACTGAACATTCTAGGATCTCAGTGTCCCACCTGTAAGTGGAGACATGAATACTTCTTCAGTGTGAGTGTGGAAGTGCACACGTGTAGTCCTAGTGCTCTAGAGATGGAGGCGGAAATATTAGGAACTCAAGGCCATTCTCAGCTACAAAGAAGGTTAAAATCTAGCACCAGCAACAAAAGACTTTATCTTAAATATTTGTGAGCTCATGCATGTGTGTGTGTATTAAAGTGTATGTGAGAAGATCAGAGAACAACGTGTAAGAGCTGATTCTCTCTCTACGAATCTTAGAGGTTCAAACTCAAGTCATCAGGGTTGGCAGCAACACCCTTACTGACTGAGCCATCTTGCTGATCCCCTATGTTAATACTTTCTTTCTCCTCCTCCCAACAGCCCTGAAGCCAGTTGATCTACATGTCACATATCAGGCAGGTCCTCTGATGGCTGTGGAAACTACTCGGGGGACAGTGATACACTGGAGGGCCCACGGCTGGCCCCTGCGCTCTCTCCGCACCCCAGTGGCCTCCCTACACTCTGTGGCCAGAGAACTGCATGGCCTGGCTGGAGGACCCTACACGGTGGTGGTGCTGGGTGTGGGAGCCCACTTTACCACTTTCCCTCCATCCATCTTTGCTCAAAGACTGACAGGGATTCGGGCAGCTGTGAAAGCCCTGCTGGACCGGGAACCCAGTACTCTGGTGGTTATCAAACTGGCCAATACTGGCTACAAATCCGTGTATGACAGTGACTGGCTCACACTCCAGGTGAACAGGTTTCTTCGAGCTGCCTTTGTGGGTCTCCAAGTGGCCTTTGTGGATGCCTGGGAAATGACCTCCAGCTTGGATCTGCCAGACGACATCCATCCCAAGAAACTCATTGTCCGCAATGAAGTGGAATTATTTCTGTCCTTTGTCTGTCCCACCTGAATAATCATGAGGGACCTGAGGCTGTGTGGATGGAGAGACTGAGTGTGGCCATCTAAAGGATGAACAGCAAATGATGGAAAAATGAAGCTCCCCCTGGCTTACCCACTATAGCACTTGGGTCACCATTTTATACATCTCTCTGTGCACCACATGGATAAATCTATTTTTATAAAAATGAGATCATATTTTACATAGTGTCTTCTTTTTGAAGGCAAGAGGTTGTATGTGGTGGACCTGGAGTTAGGCTGGTGGCTAGAGAGGGTACTGATCCTTTTGTCTCTGTGAACCTGTGTTACTGTGCCTGTCTAAAACACCAGATGGTGTAATAAAGAACTGGTCAATAGCAAGGCAGGAGAAAGGATAGATGGGGCTGGCAGACAGAGTTTAAACAGAAGGAGAAATTTGGGAATAGGGATTGGAGATCAAAGCTCGAGGAACCAGAGACGGAGAAGGACTCCCAAAAATCTGAGAGAAAACAAACAGCTTGCTTCCCAGGAGATAGTTAAAATGAAAAAAGCTTATGAGATTGAGTTTTGTTTAAGATTCCAGAGAAACACTGATATGATTAAAAATGCTCATAGGAAACTTAATAAACACGTTTTAAAAAATTAAGAAGGAGGAAAATTGTCTGAGAGTTTGTTGAATTTCAGCTCCAATGAAAAGCTGAAAAAACCCTGTCTCAAAAAACCAAAAAAAAAAAAAAAAGCTGAAAAGGATATAAAGCTTGGAGCTGCACTGCTTTTGGCTATACAGGCACCTTGGAGAAAATGCCTTATGTTGCCTCACAGCTTCACAGAGTGTTTTTCATGGTAGCTGGATGACAAATATCTACCTATAAGGTCACTGAAGTCACTAAGAAATACATTAAGCTTTCAAGGCGAATAGTCTAACAGGGGAGCTTGCTGAATGATGCAGGTCTGAAACACAACTTCAACTTAGACAATTATCTTCTCCTGATGGGAAATTGACTATTGTGGAGTGGCTAGGTGAGCAATTCAGAAACAGAATGTTCCTTAGACGATTTTTCTTCTCATTCTCTTTTTGAGTTTGATAACAGTTTACTTTTATATTTTTATTTCCTAAATGAAGTCCAAAGAAAATTACTCACTGTCTTGTTGGAAGATAACCTAAAATCTCTTCTAGGTGTAAAGAAATCTATTTCAGGTGTTTGCTAAGTTAGTTATTTGCTAATGGTAGCCCTATAGAAAGTTTTCTAAGAGGTTCTTCCTAGTGTAAGTTAGTCCTGTTAAGAGTAAGAAGTATCTTTGCTAAGGTAGTTCTATAGAGTTTCCTTAAGAATAGAAGCTTTTAAGAAGTATAAATAAGCAAGGTGGTGGTGGTGCATGCCTTTAATCCCAGGACACAGAGGGCAGAGGCAAGTGAATCTCTGTGAGTTTGATGCTAGCCTGGTCTACAGAACAAGTTCCAGGACAGACTCCATAGCTACACAGAGAAACCCTATCTTGAAAAAGCAATATATATATATATATATATATATATATATATATATATATATATATATATATATATATATATATATATATATTGATTGTGAGTTTGTAAAATGTGTAAATGTTAAATGTGAGTCTAAATGCTTATTGTAAATACATGTAGTAAATTGTCATGCTAGTTGTAAATATAAGTTTAAATAAGAAGTGTAAAAAAAGTAAATCATAGAAATGTAGGTTTATATATTAGGACAGAATAAGCTTCAGGCATAAAGATATTGTGTAGGCTTAAGTAAGTCTTAGGTAAGGTTTATAAAGTAGTCGTATACAATGTAAATATATTGTGTAGGCTTAAGTAATACATAAGTAAGGTTTATAAATTTAGTATTAGAAATATAGAATTAGGGTAGCATAAGCTTTAGGCATAAGGATATAGGCTTTAGGTCTGGGGACATGGTGAAGGTTTAATAGAGACATTACATGGTGAAGGAACCGGGGACACAGAAAACAGCATCCATAGCAGACTGTAAACTTTGCAGGTCTAAAAGCCACCAATAACAACTGCAAAAAACAGCTTCAGAGATTGCTAGCTTCAGAAAACAGCAACAAAACAAGTGTAGCTGAGACCCACGAGGCATCAGCACAGCACAGGTGGCAGACCCCTGAGACAGTGAGAGCAGCAAGGTTCTGCAACCTTTGTGATGCAATGCTGTGAGAAAAGTGAAGGGCAGGCAGTGGCTTGAAGAGCCCAGCGGTTTGCTTCTGGAAACCTGAATGGTGAGCAGCAATGGAGACTGTAGAGACAAGATTGCTTCTAGAGGCCTAGAGCAGAACAATGTTAGTTAGCACAGGATGATCACCTGAGACATGCAGGAGCCCAGAAAGTTGGAGGTAAGAGCTGTACTCCAGGCTAAACAGACCAGGGCCCTTTGGAAACTGCTGAATGCTCCAGACTGAACAGCCAGACTAGGACTCTGTAAGAAGTGCTGAAACACAGCCAAGATCCCAGCAGCAAGTTGTGGCTGGATCCATGGAGTTGCCCTAGGGCTACATTTGGTGGTGCAATGGGAGAGTGTATGGAGGATTGTGGGACACAGGGTGCTGAACACTGGACTGTCAACTGTTAGTGAAGCAGGTAATGGGACCCTCCCAGAACCAGGGTTGCTGTGGGAAAGCCACAGCTCAGCTCATAGCAGCTGGAGTGTGGCATGAGATGAAGCTCACTAGCCTCAGGACACGGAGGTCCTGAGAATGCCTGATTACAGAAGGCTACAGACTGCAAAGCACAGTGGTAGCTGAGAGTGAATGTTTCAGAGAGGCTTGCTTGAACTCAAAAAAATTTTGGATATGGGACTCCTCATATTTGGAGCTGTTTGCTTCAGAGTCATTATGACTCTGACAGGTATACAAAGACTTAAGGGCAGCTGCCAAGCCAGGCCCTGATTTTGAGTGCTCAGAGGAACTTTTAGGCCTGGTACCAGAACTCTTTTTGAACTTTTGAACTTAATAAATGAAATGGACAGTAGTGATTTCATTACAATGGGACAGTTTGAATTTAATTACACATACACAATCTATCAACTCTGATGATTTATGGAACTGTTTATGTAAAAATGGAACTACTGAAAAATGGAACTGTTTAAATAGAGAAGTTTTTTTTTTCTAAGTAGGCTTCAGATTTAGTTTAAAAAATTATAAGGAAAAGGGAGAATTAATATTCCTCAGTCTATACAATTTAAAAAAAATTTTTATGTTACTTGAGTGAATTAATGTTATGTTTGTATAGTTCTATAGATGCAACCAACCATCTTATTAAATAAGAAACACAGAGCTGAATCAGAGAAGAAAGCCAAGAGGTCAGAACTAAGAGCCTTACCCTTCCTGCTTCAGCCAAGAGAGCTCTCTGAAAGGGACCTACTTCCTGTGTGTATGTCTTTATATAGTCTAGCTGTTCTGCCTTCTCATTGGTTGTAAACCCAAACACATGACTGCCTCGTCACTGCCTGTCTGTAGAGAATTCCAGGTCTTCTATGGTTGGTATTGAGATTAAAGGTGTGTGTCTCCAATGCTGGCTGTATCCTTGAAAACACAGAGATCTACCTAGCTCTGTCTACCAAGTGCTGGGATTAAAGGCATACACCACCACCGCCATGCTCTTGCTGTGGCTCTAATAACTCTGACCCCCGGGCAACTTTATTTATTAACATACAATTAAAATCACATTTCAGTACAAGTAAAATACCACCATATTTCCCCTTTTCTATTTTAATAAAAAGAAAAAAAAGAAAAAGGTTATAACTAACAAAAGAAAAACTATATACAAAAGTACAATGACTATATACAATATATACAAGTCATAAATATCTAAACAATGTCTAGTCCATTTTTATTTAACAAATTCAGAGAAAATAATTCCATCATCTATCCTATTTTGGTAAGTCCAAAATGTACCTAATTCACTTTCTATCCTAACTAGTCTTCAACTATAACTAACTAATCTTCAACTCCCTCAGAGACCCAAGAAGGAAATAATATTAGCTAACAAAAATAAAAACAGGAAGTGCATGCAAGCAACTTCCAAAAAATTTGTGAGTTGACAGAAACAGCCAGCTACCTGGACAGTCACCAGAGGTTTCTCCGCAGTGCTGGGGCATCATCTTCAGCCTATAGGCTTAGCGTATCTGACAGACTCATTTGTGAAGTAGGATGTACACAAGGTCAATAGTTCAACCTCACATTGGGTGAGAGTGTTGGATCCCAAAATTTAGGGTCTCAGGTGGGTGCCCCAAGAACCCAGACTCCAGTCCAGTTGATGCAACAGCACGAGGATTTTATTAAAGAAACATCTATACAGATGGGCAAACTCTGCTCCAAAGAGCAAGAGTCGCATCTTACTGCAGCCCCATAAGGGCTTTTAAAGGAAAACCCCACAAAACCCGCAAGATTACAATTCCCATACAATGTCACTTTGATTGATTTATGTCTAGAAGCTAATTTCATAAAATCATTGTCTGGTTACAGAGTGATCACAGAGGGGGATACAGTTACGTCAGTGTGCACATTTTTCTTGAAACCTCAAGGGGGTTTATCAGGGTGGGAATGCATACAGGTCACGGTGGTCCTCCCTGGAACATTTGCAACTTTCCCAGTCACAGTTGAGCACACCTCTTAATAGAAATCTCTTTATATTGTTATATTGTTACAGGGGTGATTGAATAGTGGCTGAGTCAGGTTGCCCTGGGACAGAATCCTAATAACTCAGTTAAAAACTAATCCTCAATTCCTGCCTTGTGAAACTAAACAAGACAGTTTCTAAGAAAGATGGAAACAAAGGCCAATCAATCACCAATGCCACCAAAATTAAGGATGAGGAGAACTGCACATACTAGGTCAGGGCCAACTTCCTTTCCCCACCTGGTGTGTTAAGGCAATAACCAAATAAGGACAAAGCCTGGGACTTGTCCAGACTTGCCCAAGAAAGGAAAAGCTATAGCCTTAGCCCACCCCTGCTAGCTCTAACCAATTAGAAATGTGCAATATGATAGTCACTTGGGTAAGCCAATCCTAGATAGAATTATGTCACTTCCTTTAGAATTCCTTTAGTTGTGTATAAAAGAGCCTGTTTTGTTGTGTATAAAAGCTTTTCTTGGGGGCTTGCCATTTTGCCTTTGTGTTAGATGTGCAGCCCCAGCATGCTGGTACCTTTATTCTCAAAATACTAAACACTCTTGCTGATTCCATATGTAGGTGGTGGTCTTTTGTGGGACTTCTCCAGGACCCTAACAATGGCCAGCATTCCAGCTTTCCTGATCCCCACCTCCAACAATGATGCCTCAATCTCTACAGGAAGTAGTCATATAAAAGACCTTACAACCCTTTTTCTTTTATTTATTATCAACAAAAAGATTGGGATATTAGGTTTTCGAACAGACAAACAGCTGAGGTGTCTACTTTGTAATGATAAATAAAAAAGAAAGGTACCTTTCAGCAGGTTCTGCCAAGGTATGCCACTAAGCAAACCAGGCACAACAGATTTAGTGCAAGAGGTTCTTGGTGGGAAGGAGGAAGGCAAGAGTGAAAGAGCGAGAGTCCGTGTTGGAGTGGGGACACAAGAGAGGCAGGCAGACAGAGAAACAAGAGGAAGAAGAGAGGCAAGAGAGGTAAGAGAGGAGTAAGAGGCTGCAGAGAAGGAAAGAGGAGGCAAAAGAGCAGGCTGTGCCTGGCAAGCACTTGTAAGGGGTGTACATGTCACATAAATGATGGTGGAAAGGTGCCTGGGGACAGGTCATGACTTAACTGCTTTGGAGGCAGAGGCAGGCTGCTGAGGCAGAGGAAACTAGCATACTTAACATATCCAAGTGAACCTGGCCTCTAGGTTCTCCTTGCCTCCCTCAGTCCTTATCTGTTACAGGGTCCTCCTGACTGGCATACCCCATCCCCTACCCTAAACTTCTCCAGTCCAGGAGCTGGCTGCCCTTCTCCAGCTGCCCTTTCCTGTATAATCCAACCATTTTGTCTATCTAGACCTTTTCCTCTGCTCTTCTTTTGGTCCTCTTGGTTGCTACATCTGGTTCCCCTTTCTCCCTTCTCTTCCCCCCTTCTCCTCACATGGCTCAGGGTCATGTTCACTCTGGACTCTTCCAGGTGTCCCTGACTCTGAGTATGCTCTCTCACTTATCTACAATAAACCTTCTCCTTCACTGTTAAAAAAAGAAAGAAATACACATCTCTCTCAGTGACCTTTGAATAGCTATCATGTTTACAGTGGATTTACTTTTCCTTGATGCTTCTTTAGCTCTTCTTATTATTCTCTTATGCTTGTCTATGTTAATTAGGTTAGCTATGCAGGCAATGCATTCAGTCTTGGCCTTTACTACAGCCACAATTTCTTCTTTAAAAATTTGGTAGAGAGGGGACGTTCGGAGCACCAAGTTCCTTGTGCTCACAGATAAGCCCTGGGGAAACCAGGAATGTTAGACACACAGGGCTGTCTCTTCAATGGAAGAGCTGTGTAACTTGTTTCCTTCCCAGAAAGCTGGGGATGGAGGTGGCTAATTGTGGGGGGCCATCCTACACCCACTTTTCCCCAGGGTACTCTTGAATGGGAGCAATATGAAATATTAGATACAAGTATAGAGGGGAGAGAAACAGAAAGTACAGGATATCCTCGGGAGGGCCTGGATCCTAGTCCATTGTGTCCTGACTGTCTCGGCCAAAGGCTTTTTAAAGGAATACCAAGGGGAGGAGCATAAGACCTCCCCCCACTAAAGCAAAGTGCAGACCATCTCAGATACCTGGTACTCAGGCCCATGGTCCAGTCATCCTCTTTATGCAGACCTGCTGGGTAAAGCCACTATGAAATCTAAATGGGTTCAAACAGGTCCCCCCTTCTCTCTCTTTCTGTCTCTCTGTCTCTCTCTCTCTCTCCAAATATATATAATATATATACACATATATATTATATATATTTGTATACATTATATATATGTATACATATAAAACAACTCCCCATTGAGATCTCACAGCAATCTCCACAACTGTCACAACTCCCAGTACAAGAGTAGAGGATGATAAAAATGACATTTATTTTTTGAATGGGTCTAAGGTGATTACAGGTGTCTTAGCTGCATCAAGCCCTTTAAATAAAAACTCATCATGCAACCGCATCAAACTTAAAGACTCTCTTAGCTTCATCATTAACATTAACAGATTAACATAATTTTAACATAAATATCGCTATACATAGGTACAATTCTCCCAATCTTACATCTAAAAGCAAACTCTTAATAGAACCATTTGAATTTCTTACTAACAAAACAGGATAAACTTCTGATGTATTCACATCAAGCAAATACTTCCTTAACTTCACCAAACTATGGTGCAGCAATATCAATAGGTTAACATAATAACTCTAACATAAATATTACTATACACAATTATGATTCCTACAAACCTACATTCAAAAGCAATGCTCTCAATTTAACCATTAATACTTTCCGACAAACCTACATTCAAAAGCAATTTCTTAATAGAACTATATGGTGGTATTTTACTTGTACTGAAACGCGATTTTAATTGTATTTTAATAAATAAAGTTGCCCGAGGGTCAGAGCTATTAGAGCCACAGCAAGAGCATGGCGGTGGTGGTGTATGCCTTTAATCCCAGCACTTGGTAGACAGAGCTAGGTAGATCTCTGTGTTTTCAAGGATACAGCCAGCATTGGAGACACACACCTTTAATCTCAATACCAACCATAGAAGACCTGGAATTCTCTACAGACAGGCAGTGACGAGGCAGTCATGTGTTTGGGTTTACAACCAATGAGAAGGCAGAACAGCTAGACTATATAAAGACATACACACAGGAAGTAGGTCCCTTTCAGAGAGCTCTCTTGGCTGAAGCAGGAAGGGTAAGGCTCTTAGTTCTGACCTCTTGGCTTTCTTCTCTGATTCAGCTCTGTGTTTCTTATTTAATAAGATGGTTGGTTGCATCTATAGAACTATACAAACATAACATTAATTCACTCAAGTAACATAAAAAATTTTTTTAAATTGTATAGACTGAGGAATATTAATTCTCCCTTTTCCTTATAATTTTTTAAACTAAATCTGAAGCCTACTTAGAAAAAAAAACTTCTCTATTTAAACAGTTCCATTTTTCAGCAGTTCCATTTTTACATAAACAGTTCCATAAATCATCAGAGTTGATAGATTGTGTATGTGTAATTAAATTCAAACTGTCCCATTGTAATGAAATCACTACTGTCCATTTCATTTATTAAGTTCAAAAGTTCAAAAAGAGTTCTGGTACCAGGCCTAAAAGTTCCTCTGAGCACTCAAAATCAGGGCCTGGCTTGGCAGCTGCCCTTAAGTCTTTGTATACCTGTCAGAGTCATAATGACTCTGAAGCAAACAGCTCCAAATATGAGGAGTCCCATATCCAAAATTTTTTTGAGTTCAAGCAAGCCTCTCTGAAACATTCACTCTCAGCTACCACTGTGCTTTGCAGTCTGTAGCCTTCTGTAATCAGGCATTCTCAGGACCTCCGTGTCCTGAGGCTAGTGAGCTTCATCTCATGCCACACTCCAGCTGCTATGAGCTGAGCTGTGGCTTTCCCACAGCAACCCTGGTTCTGGGAGGGTCCCATTACCTGCTTCACTAACAGTTGACAGTCCAGTGTTCAGCACCCTGTGTCCCACAATCCTCCATACACTCTCCCATTGCACCACCAAATGTAGCCCTAGGGCAACTCCATGGATCCAGCCACAACTTGCTGCTGGGATCTTGGCTGTGTTTCAGCACTTCTTACAGAGTCCTAGTCTGGCTGTTCAGTCTGGAGCATTCAGCAGTTTCCAAAGGGCCCTGGTCTGTTTAGCCTGGAGTACAGCTCTTACCTCCAACTTTCTGGGCTCCTGCATGTCTCAGGTGATCATCCTGTGCTAACTAACATTGTTCTGCTCTAGGCCTCTAGAAGCAATCTTGTCTCTACAGTCTCCATTGCTGCTCACCATTCAGGTTTCCAGAAGCAAACCGCTGGGCTCTTCAAGCCACTGCCTGCCCTTCACTTTTCTCACAGCATTGCATCACAAAGGTTGCAGAACCTTGCTGCTCTCACTGTCTCAGGGGTCTGCCACCTGTGCTGTGCTGATGCCTCGTGGGTCTCAGCTACACTTGTTTTGTTGCTGTTTTCTGAAGCTAGCAATCTCTGAAGCTGTTTTTTGCAGTTGTTATTGGTGGCTTTTAGACCTGCAAAGTTTACAGTCTGCTATGGATGCTGTTTTCTGTGTCCCCGGTTCCTTCACCATGTAATGTCTCTATTAAACCTTCACCATGTCCCCAGACCTAAAGCCTATATCCTTATGCCTAAAGTTTATGCTACCCTAATTCTATATTTCTCACACTAAATTTATAAACCTTACTTATATATTACATAAGCCTACACAATATCTTTATGCCTGAAGCTTATTCTATCCCAATATATAAACCTACATTTCTGATTTACTTTTTTTTACACTTCTTATTTAAACTTATATTTGCAACTAGCATGGCCATTTACTACATGTATGTACATTAAGCATTTAGACTCACATTCAACATTTACACTTTTTACAAACTCACATTCAACATATATACATGTATATATATATATGTTGAATGTGAGTTTGTAAAAAGTGTAAATATAGTTCATGTGTTTCCATTCATTTGGCTATTTGTCCCTGTGCTTTATCCAACCTTGGTCTCAACAATTCTCGCTCATATAAACCCTCCTCATTCTCGTTGATTGGACTCCCAGAGATCCACCCAGGGCCTAGTCATGGATCTCTGCATCCAGATCCCTCAGTAGTTGGATGAGGTTTCTAGCACAACAATGGCTGAGGGGTCCACACTGGATCAGACCCTCCGAATGGGTGAGACAGTTGATTGGCTTGATCTGTTTGGGAGGCATCCAGGTAATGGGACCAGATCTTGTGCTCATTGCATGAGTTGGCTGTTTGAAACCTGGGGCCTATGCAGGATTGTTTGGCTTGGCCTGGAAGGAGGGGACTAGACCTACCTGGACTGAGTCTACCAGGTTGACCTCAGTCTGTGGGGAAGGCTTTGCCCTGGAGGAGATGGGAATGGGGGGGGGCGTTGGGGGGAAGGTGAGGGGGACGGGAGGGGGGAGAACAAGGGAATCCGTGACCGATATGTAGAACTGAATTGTATTGCAAAATAAATTAAAATAAATTTAAAAAAAAAAGTGTAAATATATATATATGTTGGTTTTTCAAGATAGGGTTTCTCTGTGTAGCTATGGAGTCTGTCCTGGAACTTGTTCTGTAGACCAGGTTGGCATCAAACTCACAGAGATTCACTTGCCTCTGCCCCCTGTGTGCTGGGATTAAAGGCATGCACCACTACCACCTTGCTTATTTATACTTCTTAAAATCTTCTATTCTTAAGGAAACTCTATAGGACTACTTAGCAAAGATACTTCTTACTCTTAACAGGACTAACTTACACTAGGAAGAACCTCTTAGCAAACTCTTATATGGATACCATTAGCAAATATCTAACTTAGCAAACACCTGAAATAGAGTTCTTTACACCTAGAAGAGGTTTTAGGTTATCTTCCAACAAGACAGATAGCAATTTTCTTTGGACTTCATTTAGAAAAGTGAAATGAAAGTAAACTGTTAGTTATCAAACTCAAAAAGAGAATGAGAAGAAAAATCGTCTAAGGAACATTCTGTTTCTGAATTGCTCAGCTATTCACTCTACAATAGTCAATTTCCCATCAGGAGAAGATAATTGTCTAAGTTGAAGTTGTGTTCCAGACCTGCATTATTCAGCAGGATTCCCTGTTAGACTATTTGCCTTGAAAGCTTAATGAATTTCTTAGTGACTTCAGTGCCCTTATAGGTAGATCTTTGTCATCCAGCTACTGTATAAAACTCTCTGTGCAGCTGTGAGGCAATATAAGGCATTTTCTCCAAGGAGCCTGTACAGTCAAAAGCAGCACAGCTCCAAGCTTTTTATCCTTTTCAGCTTTTCATTGGAGCTGACATTCAGTAAACTCTCATACAATTTTCCTCCTTATTTTTTTAAAAGGTGTTTATTAAGTTTCCTATGAGCATTTTTTAATTCTTTCTTTTTTTTTTAAGTTTAATTTATTTATTATGTATACAAAGTTCTGCCTGCATGTATGTCTACAGGCCAGAAGAGGGCACCAGATTTCATTACAGATGGTTGTGAGCCACCACGTGGTTGCTTGGGATTGAACTCAGGACCTCTGGAAGAGCAGTCACTGCTCTTAACCTCTGAGCCATCTCTCCAGCCCTCCTATGAGCATTTTTAATGATATCAATGTTTCTCTGGAATCTTAAACACAACTCACTCTCATAAGCTTTTCCATTTTAATTATCTCCTATGAAGCAAGGTGTTTGTTTGCTCTCAGCTTTTTGGGATGTAAATCTAAGCTTTCTAGAAATGCTTACAAAAGAAACTTCATTATGAGCTGAAAAAACAGTTTTTCTAGGCAGTGTTGCCATCTCTAGCAGAAAAATTACCTTTCCCAGAATGCATCTTGGGTCCCAGCAAACTTTCATTTCTGCTTATTCTTAATTACATATTCCCTCCCTTAGCTTCAGTTAGTTTCTTGCCAGCTTTCCTTAACTTATTCCAACTACTTTTTGCCTCTGGGCTCTTCTTGTTCTCTAACTTCTGTAAATCTTACTCTTACTCCATAGATCACTATGTAGCTGGGTGGCTGGCTTCTGGAGTCCTTCTCCTTCTCTGGTTCCTCAAGGTTAGCTCTCCAATCCCTCTTCCCAAATTTCTCCTTCTATTTATACTCTCTGTCTGACAGCCTCACCTATCCTTTCTCCTGACTTGCTATTGACCAGTTCTTTATTAGACCATCAGGTGTTTTAGACAATAATTGTAACACAGGTTCACAGATTTAAACTAATGCAACATAAATAAAAGTAACACACCTTAAAATAATATTCTACTACAGGTGGCTAATAGCTTAGGTGACCCCTGTGCTATCTGTAGGATCAGGCCATATATGGCTTCTACAAGGAAAACATGAGGTGTCTAATAATCTAGGTGATCCCTATGCTATCTGTATGACTGAGACCACACCAGATCCTCTCCCTATACCCTTAGGGAACACATGTACCCTGTTCAAAGAGCCAATCATCATGGAAGACATGACATGTACTTTGATAAAAGTTTTGATGTAATTATGCATCTTTGTGCACACAGGATTGTGTTATAGCAGGAAACTTCTTTCCAAATTGTACTGCACTTCAATGTGCCTAAAATAAACTGCATGGTGTTAGACTCTAGAAATTTGAACCAACACTGGCAATTGAGTCGTATTGAACCAGATTTCTTATTTGCCTCACTTGCATAGTTACTCTGATGACTGTGGTGTCTGTAGAGACCCCTATCCCATAACACCTGCTCAGAGAGCAAAAGGAAGACTTACATTTTACAACATTTCACTGTGGGGGGCTCTGGTATGATACCTGGTCTAGCCATAGGAGGGGTACATAGGCAGGAAGCATGTCAGGATGTGTACTCACTCTTGTTTGGATAAGTAAATCAGAATGACTGATCGGAGGAAGGTGTGAAGTCCATAACCTTGTGGGTTTAAGGCATGAAGTCCATAGCCTTGTGTGTTTTGCCTTTATAAGCACCCAACTAAGGTAATTCATGGCCATTCTGTTGGAATCTGTGGTACAGACCTGGCCAGTGTCCATCACTCTGGCCAGTATTTAATAAAGCTTGCTCCAAATTTGGCTCAAAAAATTGGTAATGGTATTGTTCTATCTCAGTGGGATTAACACCAGGAGGGTATAAATACTTGCTAGTTTTTATAGACCTTTTCCAGGTGACTAGAAGACTGGGATCTTGGCCTGAAAAGAGTCACAGAAGAGTCTTCCTTGTGCCCCAAGGATTATGGTACCAATAGGGTAGATTCTGTGAAATTTCTTGCTCAGCTCTAGACGTAAGATGTCATAAGTCTATCCATTGCCCTATACTGGAGCCTACACAGAGGGAATAAAAATGGTATGGGTTGATAGAAAAAGATTGAGACACCAGAGTCTTCCTTTCTGGGAGTATATGAACAGAACAGGTCCCTATTATAAAACTGAGGAGCAGAAAAATGCTATAATCATCCAGTTAAATTCTTATTATGAGATATTTTTAAAGCTTGCATTTTAGAAGGCATCAAATGATTCTACAGGTAACTTTATTAAAGTAAAAATAATTTCAGACTGTCTAACATATTGTAACTGCATGAACAACCAGCCTAGACACGGCCTGTAAATACAGAAAACCTATGCTTTGAAGACCCTGAGAAATTTGTAACTGTACTGACTTGACAGACACTGTCCAAAGATGTTTCAGGTAAGACTGTCTATTTTATACTTTGCTTTTTCACCTTGGATATTTAATAGGGTAGTGAAAAAGAGATCTGAGGTTCTGATGCTTGCCAAATGACTTATAATAGCCAAGAAGCTACATAAATAAAGAATCTCTCTGGTTCAGAGAGAGAGCTGTTGGACCCTCAGCTGTGCATTCATTCTTTTCTTCCCCTTTCGACTCCACTCCTCCTCTTTGGCACCTGAAGATGGCTGAAGCTGGACTTCGGCAATGTACTAATGGTTTAACTAAATATGTTTCTTATGATGCTTTATATAATGGGGAAAATACATTTTAATATAGACCCTGGAAAACAAGGAAAAGAGACAAAGACATAAATCAGGTAATTGAAATGAGTCTCTGTTCCTTTGTTTCTCCTGGCTAAGCACTTTGCTGTCAGCACTGGCTGGGCCTATAATTCTCATTCTGATGAGATTAACCGTGGGGGTCCTGCTTCTTAAAGTCTATGGCAATTATGTGAAACAAAGGATTAATTCAGTCTCATTAATGGTTCTTAGGACCAACTACACCTCTTTAGAGCAGGATGAGTCCATGATTTGAATCATCCACTAAGACCAGTGGGGAATGTAACAGGTCTCTAGACTGTGGTAGGCTCCCAGACTTTGTTACAACTAACACCATAATGGAATGTAAGTTTAGCTGATATAACTCAGTATATAGACAGCACCACCTGCCAAAACGAAAACAAAGACCTAATTAATCAAAGCCCACAGTTCTGAGATAGTCTCTAAATGTACTAACCTTGCTTTTTGACTTCTGTAGTTCTGTTCTAACTGTTCTTTTTAAAAATTTTTTATTTTTAAGAAATTTTCCTCTCTGTTCTTGATCCAGCTGGGATCTCCCGCTCCCCTAAGTTCTCTTTCCCTCGACCCTTGCCCTTCATTACCCCCACTCACATCCATGTTGTTCATGTAGATCTCATCCATTTCTCTGTTATTGGGCAATCCCTATGTCTTTCTTGGGGTCCTGTTTTCTAGGTAGCCTCCCTGGAGTTGTGAGTAGCGGTCTAGTCATCTTTGTTTTACATCTAGTATCCATTTAGGAGTGAGTACATACCATGTTTGTCTTTCTGAGTCTGGGTTACCTCACTCAGGATGATTTTTTTCTAGATCCATCTATTTGCCTGCAAACCTCATGATGTCATTTTTTCTCTGCTGAGTAGTATTCCATTGTGTATATGTACCACATTTTATTTATCCATTCTTCAATTTAAGGGCATCTAGGTTGTTTCCAGGTTCTGGCTATTACAAATAATGCTGCTATGAACATAGCTGAGCAAGTGCCCTTGTGGTATGATTGAGCATTCCTTGGGTATATGCCCAAGAGTGGTATAGCTGGATCTTGGGGGAGATGGATTCCCAATTTTCTAAGAAAGCACCATATTGATTTCCAAAGTGGTTGTACAAGCTTGCATTCCCACCAGCAGTGGAGGAAAGTTCCCCTAGCTCCACATCCTCTCCAGCATAAGCTGTCTTCAGTGTTTTTGATCTTAGCCATTCTAATAGGTGTAAGGTGGTATCTCAGAGTCATTTTGATTTGCATTTCCCTGATGATTAGGGATGTTGAGCAATTCCTTAAATGTCTTTCAGCCATTTGAGTTACCTCTGTTGAGAATTCTCTGTTTAGTTCTATAGCCCATTTCTTAATTGGACTGTTGGGCATTTTGATGTCTAATTTCTTGAGTTCTTTATATATTCTGAATATCAGTCCCTTGTCAGATGTGGGTGAAGAACTTTTCCCATTCTGTAGGCTGTCACTTTGCCTTGTTGACTGTATCCTTTGCTCTACAAAAGCTTCTCAGTTTCAAGAGGTCCCATTGATTGATTGTTTCTCTCAGTGTCTGTGCTACTGGTGTTATATGATGTCAATTTTTTCTCTGCTGAGTAGTATTCCATAGGAAGTGATCTCCTATGCCAATGCATTCAAGACTACTTCCTATTTTCTCTTCTATCAAGTTCAGAGTAGCTGGATTTATGTTGAGGTCTTTGATCCACTTGGACTTAAGTTTTGTGCATGGTGACAGATATGGATCTATTTGCAGCCTTCTACACATTGATATCCAGTTATGCCAGCATCATTTGTTGAAGACAAATGCTTTCTTTTTTCCATTGTATAGTTTTGGCTTCTTTGTCAAAAATTATATGTTCATAGGTATGCAGATTAATGTCAGGGTCTTCAATTTGATTCCATTGGTCCACGTGTCGGTTTTTATGCCAGTACCAAGCTGTTTTTATTACTGTAGCTCTATAGTAGAGCTTGAGGTCAGGGATTGTGATGCCTCCAGAGGTTGTTTTATTGTACAGGATTCTTTTGGCTATGCTGTGTTTTTTGTGTTTCCATATTAAGTTGAGTATTATTCTTTCCAGGTCTGAGAAGAATTGTGTTGGTATTCTGATGGGGATTGCATTGAATCTGTAGATTGCTTTTGGTAAGATTGCCATTTTTACTATGTTAATCCTGTCTATCCTTGAGCATGGGAGATCTTTCCATTTTCTGACATCTTCTTCAATTTCTTATTTCAGGGACTTAAAGTTCTTAAGTTCTTGTCATATAGGTCCTTCACTTGCTTGGTTAGTGTTACCCCAAGGTATTTTATATCATTTGTGGCTATTGTAAAGGATGATGTATCTCTGATTTCCTTCTCAGCCTCTTTGTCAATTGTATATAGGAGGGCTACAGATTTTTTTTAGTTGATCTTGTATCCTGCTATGTTGCTGAAGGTGTTTATAAGCTGTATCAGTTCCTTGGTTGAATCTTTGGGGTCACTCAAGTATACTATCATGTCATCTGCAAATAGGGAAAGCTTGACTTCTTCCTTTCCAATTTGTATCCCCTTAATCTCCTTATGTTGTCTTATTGCTCTGGCTAGAACTTCAAGTACTATATTGAGTAAGTATGGAGAGAGAAAGTATGCCTCGTTCCTGATTTTAGTGGAATCGCTTTTAGTTTCTCTCCATTTAATTTGATGTTGGCTGTTGGCTTGCTGTAAATTGCCTTTATTATGTTTAGGTATGTTCCCTGTATTCCTGATCTCTCTAGAATGTAGCTTGAAGTTTTCCTGCCTGGCTCACAGTCAGGACAAATCTCTGTCACCCGCCAGTCCCACAGCAGCTCAGACCTGACCAAGTAAACCAGAGACTTATATTGGTTACAAACTGTATGGCCGTGGCAGGCTTCTTGCTAACTGTTCTTACAGCTTAAATTAATCCATTTCCATTAATCTATACCTTGCCACATGGCTCGTGGCTTACCGGCATCTTCACATGCTGTTTGTCATCATGGCGGCTGACAGTGTCTCTCTCACCCAGCTTCCTGTTCTCTCAATTCTCCTCTCTGTTCGTCCCACCTATACTTCCTGCCTGGCCACTGACCAATCAGTGATTTATTCATTGACCAATCAGCAACACATTTGACATACAGACCATCCCACAGCACTAGAACCTTTATCACGAAGGGGTGTTGTATTTTGTCAAATGCCTTTTCTGTGTCTAGTGAGATGATCATGTGGTTTTTTTTCTTTGAGTTTGTTTATATGGTGTATTACATTGATGGACTTTCATATGTTGAACCACCCTTGCATCCCTGGGATGAAGCCTACTTGATCATGGTGGATAATTGTTTTGATGTGTTCTTGGAGTCTGTTTGCCAGTATTTTATTGAGTATTTTTGCATCAATGTTCATGTGGGAGATCGGTCTGTAGTTCTCTTTCTTTTTTGTATCCTTGTTTGGTTTAGGAATCAGGGTAATTGTAGCCTCATAGAAGGAGTTTGGTAATGTTCCTTCTGTTTCTATTGTGTGGAACAATTTAAAGAGTATTGGTATTAACTCTTCTTTGAAGATCTGGTAGAATTTTGCACTGAAACCATCTGGTCCTGGGCTTTTTTTGGTTGAGAGACGTTTAATGACTGATTCTATTTCCTTGGGGGTTATGGAACTATTAAAATAGTTTATCTGGTCTTGATTTTGCTTAGATATGTGGTACCTATCCAGAAAATTATCCATTTCTTTTAGATTTTCCAGTTTTGTGGAGTACAGATTATTGAAGTATGACCTGATGATTCTCTGGATTTCTTCATTGTCTGTTGCTATGTCCCCCTTTTCATTTCTGAGTTTGTTAATTTGGATGCTCTCTCTCTCTCTGTCTTTTGGTTAGTTTGGATAAGGGCTTGTCTATCTTGTTGATTTTCTCAAAGAACCAACTCTTTGTTTCATTAATTTTTTGTATTGTTCTCTTTGTTTCTATTTTATTGATTTCAACTCTCAATTTGATAATTTCCTTTCATCTATTCTTCCTGGGAGACTTTGCTTCTTCTTGTTCTAGAGCTTTCAGATGTGCTGATAAGTCACTAGTGTGAGATTTCTCCAACTTATTTATGTGGGCATTTAGTGCTATGAATTTCCTTCTTAACACTGCTTTCATAGTGTCCCATAAGTTTGAGTATGTGGTGTCTTCATTTTTGTTGATCTCTAGGAAGACTTTAATTTCTTTCTTTATTTCTTCCTTAACCCATTGGTGATTCGGTTGAGCATTATTCAGTTTTCATGAGATTGTAGGTTTTCTGTAGTTTTTGTTGTTGTTGAAATCTAACTTTAAACCATGGTGGTCTGATAGAATGCAGGAGGTTATTCCAATTGTTTTGTATCTGTTGAGATTTGCTTTGTGGCCAAGTATGTGGTCGATTTTAGAGAAGGTTCCATGGGGTGCTGAGAAGAAGGTATATTCTTTTTTGTTAGGATGGAATGTCCTGTAGATATTGATTAGGTCCATTTGAGTCATAACACCAGTTAAGTCCTTTATTTCTCTGTTAATTTTCGTTTTGGGAGATTTGTCCAATGGTGAAAGTGGGGTGTTGAAGTCTCCCACTATTAATGTGTGGGGTTTTATATGTGCTTTAAGCTTTAGTAATGTTTCTTTTACATATGTGGGTGCCCTTGTGTTTGGGGCATAAATGTTCAGAATTGAAACTTCATCTTGGTGGATCATTCCTGTGATGAGTATGTAATGCCCTTCTTGATCTCTTTTGATTGACTTTAGTTTGAAGTCTATTTTGCTGGATATTAGGATGGCTACTCCCACTTGCTTCTTAAGACCATTTGATTGGAAACACTTTTCCCAGACTTTTATTCTTAGGTAGTGTCTACCTTTGAATTTGAGGTGTGTTTCTTGTATGCAGCAGAAAGATGGGTCCTGCTTTTGTATCCATTCTGTAAGTCTGTGTCTTTTTATAGGTGAATTAAGTCCATTGATATTAAGGGATATTAACGACCAGTGATTGTTCATTCCTGTTATTTTTTGGTGGTAGTGTGTGTACTTCTCTTCTTTGGAGTTTACTGCTGTGGCATTATCTATTGCCTGTGTTTTCGAGGGTGTATCTGATTTCCTTAGGTTGGAATTTTCCTTCTAGTGCTTTCTGTAGGGCTGGGTTTGTGGATAAGTATTGTTTAAATCTGGCTTTGTCTTGGAATGTCTTGTTCACTCCGTCTATGATGATTGAAAGTTTTGCTGGGTATATTAGTCTAGGCTGGCATTCATGGTCTCTTAGTGTCTGCATTACATCTGTCCAGGTCCTTCTGGCTTTCAAAGTCTCCATTGAGAAATCGGGTGTTATTTTGATGGGTTTGCCTTTATAAGTCACTTGACCTTTTTCCTTTGCTGCTCTTAATATTCTTTTTTTATTCTGTACGTTTAGTTGTTTAATTATTATGTGGCGAGGGGACTTTTTTTGGGGGGGGTCTAGTCTGTTTGGTGTTCTATAGGCTTCTTGTATCTTCATAGGCATTTCCTTCTCTAAGTTGGGAAAGTTTTCTTCTATGATCTTGTTGAATATATTTTCTGTGCCTTTGAGTTGGTATTCTTCTCCTTCCTCTATCCCTATTATTCGTAGGTTTGGTCTTTTCATGGTGTCCTAAATTTCTTGGGCATTTTGGTTCATGACTTTGTTGGCTTTAGTGTTTTCTTCAACTGATGAATCTATTTCTTCTACTGTATCTTCAATGCCAGAGATCCTCTCTTCCATCTCTTGCATTCCATTTGTTATACTTGCATCTGAAGTTCCCATTCGTTTACTCAGATTTTCTATTTCCAGCATTCCCTCTGTTTGTGTCTTCTTCATTTTTTCTATTTCCCTTTTCAGGTCTTGGACTGTTTCCTTCATCTGTTTCATTGCTTTTTCGTGATTTTCTTTCAGGGATTTGTTTCCTTCTGCTTTATTTGTCCTTTCCTCTAGTTTTTTATAGCGTTCTTCCCATTTTTTGTTTATCTTTTCCTTAATTTCATTTGTGATTTCTTCTATATAAGCCTCTACCCTCTTCATAATGTTATTCATAAGGTTGCTTTCTTCTGCTTCTTCCATTTTGTGATGTTCAGGTCTAGCTGTTGGAGGAGGCCTAGGTTCTGGTGGTGCTGTATTGTTCTTCATTTTGTTGAATGTACTTCTGCCTTGATGTCTGCCCATCTGCTTGTGGATTCGTTCTTGGTCTTATCAGCGCTCTTGGTCCAGACACAGCTGACAGATTCAGGAAGCCTCTCTCTCTTGTCCAGATGGGAGCCCTTGTCCAGATGGGAGGTCCGGGGCAGGATGGGAGCTTAGGGCTGGTCTCCAAGTCTCAGGAAGTGGCTGGGGTCTTAGGCGGATGGGTGTAGGGACAGGGTGTGGAGATTGCAGGGTCTGCCAGGAATCTTGGAGAAGGGGAACCTTCTTGGTAGGGGCGGAGGGGATCCTGCCCGATGGCCAGAGCCTGGGGCCAAGTTGGGCAGGTCTTCCCCAGAATGGCTGGTGCCCAGGGATGGGATCTAGAGGCAGGCATCTCTGGGTCTGAGCCCAAGCACTCACCTCTTGTCCAGAAAGTTCATTCTTTAAATAAGAAAAAAAAAAAGAAATTTTCTATTCATTTTACATACCAACCACAGATTCCCCTCTCCTCCCTCCTTCCATTCCCTCTGGCCTTCCCCCCCATTCACTCCCCATTCCCACCTCCTTCAAGGCAAGATCTCCCATGTGGAGTCAGCAGAGCCTGGTATATTCAGCTGAGGCAGGTCCAAGCCTCTCCTCCCTGCACCAAGGCTGCGCAAGGTGTCCCACCATAGGCACTAGGCTCCAAAAAGCCCACTCATGCACCAGGGATGGATCCCTCTCCCTCTGCCTGGGAGTTGCCTAATAGTTCAAGCTAAATAACTGTCTTGCCTATCCGGAGGGCCTAGTCCAGTACCATGGGGGCTCCATGGTTATTGGTCCACAGTTCATGCATTTCCACTAGTTTGGCTGGCCATCTCTGTACATTTTCTCATCATGATCTCAATGTCCTTTGCTCATAGAATCCCTCCTCTCTCTTGTCAATTGGAATACTGAAGCTTGGGCTGCCACCTGGCTGTGGATCTCTGCATCTACTTCCATCAGTTACTGGATGAAGGCTTTATGATGACAGTTAGGGTATTCACTAATCTGATTATTGGAGTAGGCCAGTTCAGGCAACCTCTTGACTATTGCTACTAGTCTAAGGTAGGGTCATCCTTGTGGATTCCGGGGAATTTCCCTAGCTTCCTGTTTCTTCCTATTTCCATGATGTCTTCATTTATCATGGTATCTCTTTCCTTGCTCTCCCACTCTGTCCCTGTTCCAGCTTGAACCTCCATGTTCCCTTATGTTCTCATCCCCCATCCCTTGCCCTCCATTACCACCACCCGCCCCCAGTTTGCTCATGTAGGTCTCATCTATTTTTCCTTCTGTAGGCGATCTAAGCATACTTCTTAGAGTCTTCCTTGTTAGCTAGCTTCTCTGGAGCTGTGGGTTGTAGTCTGGTTATCCTTTGCTTTACATCTAGTATCCACTTATGAGTGAGTACATACCATGCTTGTCCTTCTGAGTCTGGGTTGCCTCACTCAGGATGATATTTTCTAGTTCCATCCATTTGCCTGCAAATTTAATGATATCATTGGGGTTTTTTTGTTTGTTTCTTTTTGTTTTTTGGGGGTTTTTTCTTGTTGTTTTTTACTGGTGAGTAGTACTCCATTGTGTATATGTGTCATATTTTCTTTATCCATTCTTTGGTTGAGGGGCATCTAGGTTGTTTCCAAGTTCTGGCTATTATGAATAATGCTGCTATGAACATAGCTGAGCATGTGTCCTTGTGGTATCATTGAGCATTCCTTGGGTATATGCCCAAGAGTGGTATAGCTGGATCTTGAGGTAGATTGATTCTCAATTTTCTGAGAAACCACCATACTGATTTCCAAAGTGGCTGTACAAATTTGCATTCCCACCAATAGTGACGGAGTGTTCCCCTTGCTCTGCATCCTCTCCAACATAAGCTGTCTTCAGTGTTTTTGATCTTAGACATTCTGACAGGTGTAAGATGATATTTCAGAGTTGCTTTGATTTTCATTTCCCTGATGACTAAGGATGTTGAGCAATTCCTTAAATGTCTTTCAGCCATTTGAGATTATTCTGTTGAGAATTCTCTGTTTAGCTCTATAGCCCATTTTTTAATTGGACTGTTATGTATTTTGATGTCTAGTTTCTTGAGTTCTTTATATATTCTGGATATCAGCCCTCTGTCAGATGTGGGATTGGTGAAGATCTTTTCCCATTTTGTAGGCTGTCTTTTTGTCTTATTGACTATATCCTTTGCCCGACAAAAGCTTCTCAGTTTTAGGAAGTCCCATTTATTAATTGTTGCTCTCAGTGTCTGTGCTACTGGTGTTATATTTAGGAAGTGGTCTCCTGTGCCAATGCGTTCAAGACTTCTTCCTACTTTCTCTTCTATCAGGTTCAGTGTAGCTGGATGTATGTTGAGGTCTTTTTGATCCACTTGGACTTGAGTTTTGTGCATCATGACAGATATTGATCTATTTGCAATCCTCTACATGTTGACATCCAGTTATTCCAGCCCCATTTGTTGAAGATGCTTTCTTTTTTCCATTATACATTTTTGGCTTCTTTGTCAAAAATCAGGTGTTCATAAGTCTGAGAATTAATGTCAGTGTCTTCAATTCGATTCCATTAGTCTACATGTCAGTTTTTATGCCAGTACCAAGCTGTTTTTTATTATTATAGCTCTATAGTAGAGCTAGAGGTCAGGGATGGTAATGCCTCCAGAGGTGGCTTTATTGTACAGGATTGTTTTAGCTATTCCATGTTTTTCGTTTTTCCATATGAAGTTGAGTATTGTTCTTTCCATGTCTGTGAAGAATTGTGTTGGTATTTTGATGGGGATTGCATTGAATCTGTAGATTGCTTTTGGTAAGATTGCCATTTTTACCATGTTAATCCTACCTATCCATGAGCATGGGAGGTCTTTCCATTTTCTGATATCTTCTTCAGTTTCTTTCTTCAGAGACTTAAAGTTCTTGTCATATAGGTCCTTCACTTGCTTAGCTAGAGTTACCCCAAGATATTTTATTTATTTGTGGCTATTGTAAAGGGTGATGTTTCTATGATTTCTCTCTCAGCCCATTTATCATTTGTATATAGGAGGGCTACTGATGTTTTTGAGTTAATCTTGTATCTTGCCACATTACTGAAGGAGTTTATTAGCTCTAGGAGTTCCCTGGTGGAGTTTTTGGGGTCACTTATGTATACTATCATATCATCAGCAAACAGTGAAAGTTTGAATTCTTCCTTTCCAATTTCTATCACTTTGGTCTCCTTTTGTTATCTTATTGCTCTAGCTAGAACTTCAAGTACTATGTTGAATAAATATGGGAAGAGTGGACATCCTTGTTCCTGATTTTAGTGGAATTGCTTTGAGTTTCTTTCAATTTAATTTGATGTTGGCTGTCAGCTTGCTGTAAATTGCCTTCATTACGTTTCGGTATGTTCCTTGTATTTCTGATTTCTCTAGGACCTTTATCATGAAGGGGTGTTCGATTTTGTCAAAGGATTTTTCAGCTTCTAATGAGATGATCATGTGTTTTTTTTCTTTGAGTTTGTTTATATGGTGTATTACATTAACATATTTTCATATGTTGAACCATTCTTGCATCCCTAGGATGAAGCCTACTTTGTCAGAGTGGATAATTTTTCAATGTGTTCTTGGGTTCTGTTTGCCAATATTTTATTGAGTATTTTTGCATCAATGTTCATGAGGGAGATTGGTCTGTAATTCTCTTTCTTTGTTGCATCTTTGTGTGGTTTGGGTATCAGAGTTACCGTAGCCTCATAAAAAGAATTTGGTAATGTTCCTTCTGTTGCTATTGTGTGGAACAATTGGAAGAGTATTGAAATTAGCTCTTCTTTGAAAATCTGGTTGAATTCTGCACTGAAACCATCTTGGTCTGGGCTTTTTTTGGTTGGGAGACTTTTAATGACTGATTCTATTTCCTTAGGGGTTATTGGTCTATGTAAATAGTTTATCTGGTCTTGACTTAGCTTTGGTATATGGTACCAATCTAGAAAATTGTCCATTTCTTTCAGATTTTCCAATTTTGTGGAGTACAGGTTATTGAAGTATGACCTAATGATTCTCTGGATTTCCTCATTGTCTGTTGTTATGTCTCCTTTTTCATTTCTGAGTTTGTTAATTTGGATGTTTTCTCTCTGCATTTTGGTTAATTTGGGTAAAGGCTTGTCTATCTTGTTGATTTTCTCAAAGAACCAACTCTTCGTTACATTATTTTTTTGTATTGCTCTCTTTGTTTCTACTTTTTATTGATTTCAACCCTCAATTTGATTATTTCTTGGCATTTATTCCTCTGGGTGAGTTTGCTTCTTTTTGTTCTAGAACTTTCAGGTGTGCTGTTAAGTCACCAGTGTGAGATTTCTCCATCATCTTCATGTGGGCATTTAGTCCTATGAATTTCCCTCTTAGCACTGCTTTCATAGTGTCCTATAAGTTTGGGTATGTTGTACTTTCATTTTCATTGAATTCTATAAAATCTTTCTTTCCTTATTTCTACCTTGACCCATTGGTGATTCAGTTGGGCATTATTCAGTTTCCATGAGATTGTAGGCTTTCTGTAATTTTTGTTGTTGTTGAAATCTAACTTTAAGCTGTTGTGGTCCAACAAAATACAGGAGGTCATTCCAATGTTTTTGGATCTGTTGAGATTTGCTTTGTAACCAAGCATGTGGTCATTAGAGAAGGTTCCATGGGGTGCTGGAAGTAGGTATGTTCTTTTGTGTTAGAGTGGAATGTTCTGCAGATATCTATTCAGTCCATTTGAGTCTTAATGTCTATTGATTCCCTTATTTCTCTGTTAAGTTTCTGTCTGGTATATCTGTCCATTGGTGAGAATGGGGTTTTGAAATCTCCCACTACTAGTGTGTGGGGTTTGATGTGTGATTTAAGCTTTAGTAATGTTTCTTTTACAAATGTGGGTGCCCTTGTATTTGGGGCATAAATGTTCAGAATTGAGACTTCATCTTGGTGGATTTTTCCTGTGATAAATATGTAATGTTCTTCCTGATCTCTTTCGATTGATTTTGGTTTGAAGTCTATTTTGTTAGATAGTAGGATAGCTACACCAACTTACTTCTTAAGTCCATTTGATTGGAAAGTCTTTTCCCAGCCTTTTTCTCTGAGGTAGTGTCTGTCTTTGAAGTTGAGGTGTGTTTCCTGTATGCAGCAGAAGGTTGGATCCTGTTTTCATATCCACTCTGTTAGTCTATGTCTTTTTATAGTCAAATTGAGACCATTGATATTATTGGATATTAATGACCAGTGATTGTTAATTCTTGGTTTTTTTGGTGGTAGTGTTATGTGTTTCCCTCTTTTGTGTTTGTTGCTATGTGATATTCTATTGCCTGTGTTTTTATGGGTGTATCTAACTTCCTTAGGTTGGATTTTTCTTTCTAGTGCTTTCTATAGGGCTGGATTTGTAAATAGGTATTGTTTAAATCTGGTTTTATCATGGAATATTTTGTTTACTCCATCTATGGTGATTGAGAGTTTTGCTGGGTATAACAGTCTGGATTGGCATCCATGGTCTCTTAGTGTCTGCATAACATCTGTCCCAGACCTTCTGGCTTTTAGACTCTCCATTGAGAAGTCAGGAGTTACTCGGATGGGTCTGCCTTTATATTTTAGTTGGCCTTTTTCCTTTGCAGCTCTTAGTAATTTTTTTAGTCTCTATGTTTATTGGTTTGATTATTATGTGACAAAGGGACTTTTTTTGGATCCAGTCTATTTGGTGTTCTGTAAGCTTCTTGTATCTTCATAGGCATTTCCTTTTTTAGGTTGAGAAAGTTTTCTTCTATGGTTTGGTTGAATGTATTTTTTTGTGCCTTTGAGTTGGTATTCTTCTCCTTCTTCTATCCCTATTATTCTTAGGTTTGGTCTTTTCATGGGGTCCCAGATTTCTTGGACGTTTTGTGTTATGACTTTGTTGACTTTAGTGTTTTCTTTGACTGACAAATCTATTTCCTCTATTGTATCTTCAACACCAGAGTTTCTCTCTTCCATCTCTTGCATTCTGTTTTTTTATGCTTGCATCTGTAGTTCCTGTTTGTTTACTCAGATTTTCCATTTCCAGCATTCCCTAAGTTTGTGTCTTCTTTATTGCCTCTATTTCAGTTTCCAAGTCTTGAACTGTTTCTTTCACCTGCTTGATTGCTTTTTCTTGGTTTTCTTGGCTTTCTTTCAGGGATTTATTGATTTTTTTTCCAATTTTTTGCTCATCTTTTTCTCAATTTCTTTAAGGGAATTTTTCATTTCCTCTTCAAAGGCCTCTATCATCTTCTTAAATCATTTTTAAGGTTGATTTGTTTGGCTTCTTCTGCGTTGGGATGTTCAGGTATTGCTGATGTAGAACCACTAGGTTCTGATGGTGCTATATTGGTATTTATGTTGTTGACTGTATTTTTGTATTGGCATCTACTGATCTCTTCCTCTACTCAGTGCAAGTGTTGTCTGTGTCTGAGGGACCCTCTCTTGATGCTATGGGAGCTCTTGGTCCAATTGGTACTGATGGACTCTTTGTCTCAGGGGCAGTTCTTAGTCCAATTGGCACTGGTGGGCTCTATGTCAGGAAGCAGCTATTCCCAATTGGTGCAGGATGGGCTTATGGCTGTGGTGGTCACTGGTGCCACCGGGGATGATTGGTTTGGCGAATGGGGTTGGGGAAGAATCTGCTGCCTAGTCTATTGGGTTGTACTGGCTAGAGGGCAGGGGGGAGGGGCAGGGAATGTGCCCCCATGGCCTAGGGGCTAGAGACCTGGTCTGCCCAGTCTGGAGATGGGGCCTTATTTGTTCCCAATTGGTGCAGGGTGGGCTTATGGCACCTATTAACTGTTCTTGTTAACTGAAGTATGTCAAACCGGAACATGGTTTTTATGCTTAAAAACTCACCCTGAGAAAGATTCAAGGCTACACTGGAATCCCAAACACTCAGTGTAATCCCCAGCCAACTAATAAAGACTCTATTGTCTTAAGCCAGAGCCCACATTGTCTTCTCTGGTAGGTACCCCACCACAGGTATAATGACACTGGCCTGTAATTACAACCTGCAAGAGAGGGAGAAGAAGAAACAGAATCAGGAGTTCAAGGCCATACTGGGTGTGGTGGCCCAGAATGCCTTTGTATTCCCCAACTTGAATCAACCCATTTTCACCCTATTTTATTTATGGTTTCTATTCCTGTGATAAAATACCATGACCAAAAGCGACTTGGGGAGTGTGATGGCTATTCTTGCTTGTCAACTTCACTACCTCTGGAATTAATTGAAACCACAAAATGGAGGGGCACACTTGTGAGGGATTTTTGCTTAGTTAAATGGGAAGATTTACTTTGAATTCAGATTTTTGTAGTGAGAAGTCACACCTTTAATTCAGAACTTTTGAGGTGGCAAGACCCACCTCTAATCTGGTCCATGCCTTCTGCTGGAAGTGTATATAAGGACACGGAAGAAGGAATCATTGGCTCTTTGCTTGCTTGCTCTTGCCTCATTGGTAAGTCCATTCCTTCACTGACAGTAGAGCCTACTTCTTTGCAATTCTAGTGTTTACTGAGGACCAGTTGAGATATCCAGCCTAGTGGACTGAACAACTACTGGATTCTTAGACCTTCCACTCCTAAGCAGCCATTGTAAGTCATTATGTTGTATATCACAGCTTGTAAGTCATTCTAATAAACCCCTTTCTATGTATATATTCATTCTATAAGTTCTGTTACTCAAGAGAACCCTGGATCTTACTCATCCCTCTGCCAAACATCTTTGTCCCCTACTCCTCTTCCACTTTCTCCCTCTTCTTATTCTTCTTTTTGTATTTTTTGAGACAGAGTATCTCTATGTACCCCAGATTTCCTGAATTTTACTATGTAAACCAGGTTGGCCTTGAACTCACAGAGGTCCATCTTCCTCTGCCTCCCTTTTGTTGGCTTTGAAAGTGTGCACCACCATGCCTGGCTTATTTGTCTATTTCTTAATGAATGCACAGGTTCATCTCTATGTTATATATCCTGTTTATTTACTTTGTATTGTGTTAAAGATGTGCTTTCACTTTATTTACTTATTTTATTTTATTTTTTGAGACAAGGTTTCTCTTTGTAGCCCTGGCTGTCCTGGAACTCACTTTGTAGAAGCAGGCTGGCCTCAAACTCAGAGATCCACCTGCATCTGCCTCCCGAGTGCTGGGAAAAAGGTGTGCAATGCCACGACTGGCTTTATTTTTAATTTTATTCTTGTATAGTTATGTGTACTTATATGAGTGTATGTTATATGTGTGCAGGTGCCCATGGACCCTGGAGGGGTCGCTGTTTCCACTGGAACTGGAGCTACTAGATGTTGTATACTGCCCACCAAACCAGAGTCCTCTGCCAGAGCAGTTATCACTCACAAGCACTGAGCCAACTCTTCAGACCCTGTCCCGTTTATCATAAGGCTTGATCAGACTTTGTCATGTCTGCAGGCAAGCTTGGACAATGATACATTTAAAAAAATTTAGTTGACTCTATGTGTATGAACATTTTGCCTGTATGTATGTGCACCACCTGTATGTAGGGTCTATGGCGGTAAGAAAAGATTGTCAGGTCCCCTGGAACTGGAGATGGTTGTGAGCCACAATGATGATGTTGTAAATCAAACTTGGGTCCTCTGAAATTGCAGCCAGTGGTCTAAACCATGGAGTCATCTCTCCAGCTCAAATAATTTACTCCCCCCCCTAATCTTTTAGTTTGTTGAGGGCTAGACTTGTAGATGCTAGCAGGGTCTTTGGGTTTCTGTTTCTCATCGTCTGGACCTAAGCTGGCTCATGGCTCCTTTGGAAATGGACAGTTCTTTTTTCTTACACACACATGTGCACAGTGGAGTCACACCCGAGTCCAGGGAATGTTTTCATTTAATCTTTTGTGTGAGTTTGCTTGTCTTTCTGACTTTATACATTGAAACTCTAACTACTAACATGACTGTCTGGAAATCCCGACTTTGAGAAGGTAATTAAAGTGAAATGGTATTTAACTTAAATCTTTTCATTGTTCTTGTTTTAATTTTTATTTATTTTTCATGGCATTGTGCCTGCATATGTCTGCCTGAGGGTGTCAGATCCTCTGGAATTGAAGTTACAGACAGTTGTGAGTCACTATGTGGGTGTTGGGGATTGAACCCAGGTCCTCTGGAACAGTAGCCAGTGCTCTTAACTCCAGAGCCATCTCTCCAGCCCCTTTACTTAAATCTTAATTTAAGTTAACTGAGATGTTTTGTTTTATTTTTCTTTCTTCTAATTTGGTCTTGAGTTCTTTCCTGAGAGTCACTAGTATTCTAAGCCTGCCTTAATGAAGCTCCTGTGTATTACACACTCGTTATACTCTAGTGAGGAGTGGGGACGTGGTTCAGCTGTAGACACCTGCCTGGAATCCCCCAGGGAGGGCCTGGGGAGTGGCTCAGTGGTAGAGCACCTGCCTAGAATCCCCCAGTCAGGGGCTGGGGTGTGGCTCAGTGGTAGAGCACCTGCCTAGAATCCCCCAGTCAGGGGCTGGGGTGTGGCTCAGTGGTAGAGCACCTGCCTAGAATCCCCCAGGGAGGGGCTGGGGAGTGGCTCAGTGGTAGAGCAGTATCTAACATGCACAGGCCCTGGGATCCATGCCCAGAGTCACAAAAATAAAAAACAAACAACAACAAAGGTACAAAAGCACAAATGAATACAATAAAAGTAGCAACATCAGGATAAGACTCTTAGTTTTTCCCCACATTCCCCCGATTGTGATTGCTCACTACACACAGTTCTCCAAGCTGTTACCCTCGGGAGAAACTTATAGGTGCAAGGTACAAGGGATCTGCATTATTGCTCACAATTTCCAAATACGTAGTTAAACAATAAAAATTTCCAAAATTAAAAATAAAGAACAAGCTGGAAGTAGACAGGGTGGTTTCATGGCTGTAATCACAGCACTCGGGAGGTGCAGCGAGAGAGCAAGGGTGTGAGGTGTGAAACCCCAGCACCACACAAAAAAACTGATAGGAACGTGTGCTGTAACCCCAGGGCTGTGGGTGAAAGAAACAAAGGGTCAGTGACCCCTCTAGCCACCAGCCTAACTCCAGGTCCACCACATACAACCTCTTGCATTAAAAAAGAAGACACAATGCAAAAATATGATCTCATTTTTATAAAACTTGATTTATGTGTGTGGTGCATAGAGAGATGTATAAAATGGTGACCTAAGGGTTATAGTGGGTAAGCCTGGGGTAGCTTCATATTTCCATCATTTGCTGTTCATCCTTTAGATGGCCACACTCAGGCTCTCTATCCACACAGCCTCAGGTCCCTCGGGAGCAGTCAGGTGGGACAGACGAAGGACAGAAATAATTCCACTTCATTGCGGACAATGAGCTTCTTTGGGTGGATGTTGTCTGGCAGATCCAAGCTGGAGGTCATTTCCCAGGCATCCACAAAGGCCACTTGGAGACCCACAAAGGCAGCTCGGAGAAACCTGTTCACCTGGAGTGTAAGCCAGTCACTGCCATACACGGATTTGTAGCCAGTATTGGCCAGTTTGATAACCACCAGAGTACTGGGTTCCCGGTCCAGCAGGGCTTTCACAGCTGCCCGAATTCCTGCCAGTCTTCGAGCAATGATGGATGGACGGAAGGTGGTAAAGTGGGCTCCCACACCCAGCACCACCACCGTGGAGGGTCCTCCAGCCAGGCCATGCAGTTCTCTGGCCACAGAGTGCAGGGAGGCCACTGGGGTGCGGAGAGAGCGCAGGGGCCAGCCGTGGGCCCTCCAGTGTAACACTGTCCCCCGAGTGGTGTCCACAGCCATCAGGGGACCTGCCTGATATGTGACATGTAGATCAACTGGCTTCAGGGCTGTTGGAAGGAGGAGAAAGAAAGTATTAACATAGGGGATCAGCAAGATGGCTCAGCCAGTAAAGGCGCTTGATGACTTGAGTTTGAACCTCTAAGATTCATAGATAGAGAATTAGCTCTTGCATGTTGCTCTCTGATCTTCTCACATACACTATAGTACATGATTGTACACACACACACACACACACACACACACACACAGTAGTAAATTTTTAATAATAAATTAGCAGGATTGTGAATAATTTTCTTATACAAATAAAGGTTCTTCTTCCTCTTCTTCCTCTTTTTCTGACATAAGATCTCACTAGGTTGCCCTGACTGGCCTAAAACTCACTATATAGACGAGGTGTCAGAAGCCCATTGTGAGCTGCTATGTAAGTGCTGGTAGTTGAACCCAGGTCCTCTGGAAGAGCAGTCAGTGCTCTTAACCACTGAGCCATCTCTACAGCCACTATATATGAACATTTTTAATCATCCTTATACACATGATCATGTCACTTCTTCCTTCTTTTCTTTTGTAGGACTGGGGAGAGAACCTCGGGCCTCTCAGGTGCTAGACAAGTTCTCTACTACTGAGATACACTCCCTTAGCCCTTCACTGGACCATCAAGGCAAGTGCTCCATCACTTGGGTATGGTAGGGGCATGGCTCAGGGGTAGAGGCCTTGCCTTAGAGGGGCTGGAGGAAGGGTGACTCAGTGGTAGAGGACTTGCTTATAATCTTCTAGTGACACACTCAAGTGTTGCTCAGTGGTAGAAACTTGCTACACAAGTACGAAGACCTGAGTTTGAGCCCCAGGACCCTCATTTTAAAAGAATCAAACATGGTGTCTTGCAGCTGTAATTCTAGAGATGGAGAGATACATATAGGATTTTTGGAGCTTGATGGACAGCCAGCCTAGCCATTTGGAATGTTCTAGGCTAATGAGAGACCTTGTCTCAAATAACGCTCTGTTATGAAGTGTGTGTGTGTGTGTGTGTGTGTGTGTGTGTGTGTGTGTGTGTGTGTGTATGTGTTTTCTGTAGCTCGTGCTAGATTTTAACCTTCTTTGTAGCTGAGAATGGCCTTGAGTTCCTAATATTCCTGCCTCCATCTCTAGAGCACTAGGACTACACGTGTGCACTTCCACACTCACGCTGAAGAAGTATTCATGTCTCCACTTACAGGTGGGACACTGAGATCCTAGAATGTTCAGTATTTTACCATGATCACAATGACGGCAGGAGATGTGGCTCAGCTCATAGAATGCTTGCCTAGTGTGGCTAGGGCTAGTGAGATGACTCCTTAGGTAAAATTCCTGCTGTGCAAGCCTGACCACCTGAGCTCCATTCCTGGAAGGAAGGAAGAGCTGACTTCTTATTGAGAGCTGCTGGTAGCAAAAGACCGTGGGAGTATACAGCAGGTGACAACTAGTGTTCAGAAGGTCAACCTATTAGAACAAAGGGTTCTGTTAGAGGAAACTACCATACAAGGTGTTATGGAATTACTGCCTTTTGAATGAATTGGTTGTTTCTTGTTGTAAACTTCTTGTGTGATAACAGCTACAATTCTCTCCATTTACTGTGCATTTCCATGTATGTGTACATGCAATGTCATGATTGCATCTCAATCTTATGGGCTCACATATTTGTGGATAATCAAGAAGATGGTTTCTTATTTAACTATACAATTTATATGAATAGAAACATACTAAAATATGCTTCATAACAAGGTCTATTGTTCCATGTGGACTGTAGACACCCAGAGGTCTTGTTCTTTACCCTTATCCACTGACAAAGCAAAATTGGCCAGACTAAGTGTCCTTGTAGAACTTTCACAGAGTGGAAATGCAGGTGCCTGGCATTGTTAGATGAAAACTCTTCAGAAGAATTATAGTGAACCAGAGGGATAGTGCAGTGTCTGGCCTTGGCATATCTTAGTCTTTTAAGAGATCAATAGCACATATGTTACCCTAAGCTTCCTTCAATGGCCCCTCCCCACTCTGATTAAAAAAACAGTTAACACTTTGTATTTATTTCTACACCAGTGTTTAATGCAAGATTTTAGGCTCAGTAGAACAATTATATATAGGTCCTGAGATTCAGTGACTAACAGAAAAAGGCTGTTAACTGACTAACCATGTCTGGATATTACTAATCACATAAAATAGTACACATATTCTTTGCCTTTTCCTTAAATCACTCATTGGTTTAGTTTCTTCTCTTGTAACCATTGTAGCTATCCCTTTAAGAGATAGCCAGAACTTTTTACAGCCTACAGCTGTTGTCAGTCACCAATTAAGTTGACCAAGTCTTTGCCAAGTGTGACTCTTATCAGAACACTTGTCCTTGAGAGTTTACTTTGTAGTTTTTACGAACAAGTTGTGATTGAATGGAGATATATATATGCTTGAGGGACAAAAAAGGAGGAAGGTGGTAAGAACTAGGTAGAATAATGAGAGAACAGCAGGAGGGACTGAGATGAGCTAATATGAGAACAGAAAAGAACCTGTGTAGATAGAATTGATTTAGAAGAATAAAGCGAATGGACTAAAGAACTCAGTGTGCTTAGATTCATTTCACATCCCTCAGATCAATATCCTAGATGCTTTTAGCTTCTGTTCTGGACCCTGGTAGAAATCTCCTCAGGGCAGGCACCTGTGGAGAATTCGTTAACTTCTCAAAGTCTCTATACATGTTCCATGACACATGCACAGCTTTGAACACACTTATCACACACACACACACACACACACACACACACACACACACACACACACACACACACACACACACTCCTAGATGGGCTTAGTGGTGTATGCCTTTAATTCTAGCAGTTAGGATGCTCAGGCAGGTGGATTTTGTGAGCTTGAAGCCAGCCTGATACCCATAGTGAGTTCCGGGCCAACCAGGACTACATAGTAAGACCCTGTCTCATAGAACAAAGAAGGTATCACACTCCTTCACTTACCTGCCTTTCAGGAAGGCCCAGCATCCTGCCATACCTTTCTACTGAGCATGGGAGTCTCCTTCAATACAAGTGCTTTCTGGCTTTTCCATCATGAGTCCTCACAGGCCCCCCTCTCCCCTCATGGTCACTCACAGGGCACTGTGTCTCGCAGATACTCCCACCACTGCCGAAGTGTGGAATCCCCCATCATGTAGACGATGCGGCCAGCCAGGCAGTTCAGGATGCTGTCCACAGTGGGGAAAGAGCGGCTAGAACAGAACGTGGAATGCCATCTGTCTCGGTGGTAGAAGCCAGAGGGTTTTGGAGACAGGTGGCCAGGGCGGCATGGGGGCCTTGAGGGCAGGGCTATAGGACACAGAAAAGCAGAGAAGATTAAACAAACAAAACAATGAACGTTTTATAAAATATCAGGCATTCTTTATAGTTTATTTGTATTTTTTTTGCATTTGTTTATTTGTGTGCAGGTGTGTGAATGCCACAGTACACATGTGGCAGACAGAGGGCAGCTTTTGGGAGTCAGTCTTTTCCTTTCACTGTGTATGTTCCAGGGTTTGAACTCAGGTCATCAACCTTGGCAGCAAGCCCCTTTGCACACTGAACCACTTCAGTGATCCAGTCAGGCATTCTTCTACATACTTTATATGAAGCACATCAATACACTCTTACAGGCCCTGTGATGTCCTATTATGGAGTGTGTGTATGTGTGTGTGTGTGTGTGTGTGTGTGTGTGTGTACACATGGGTGTTTGAAACAGTCTTATGTAGCTCATGATTGCCTTTAACTTCCTATGTAGCCAAGAATGGCCTTGACTTCCTAATCCTCCTGCCTTGACCTCTAGAGTGCTGGGACTCCAGGTGTGCATCTCCACACTCATGATGTAGCCCTGTTCACATCTCTACTTATGGATGGGGACACTGAGATCGTAGAATGCTAAGTGATTTACTGTGATCAAGAACAAGGAAGATGGGCCAGGCATAGTAACTCATGTCTTTGGGGAGGCAGAGGCAGATGTCTATGAAGTCAAGGCCAGCCTGGTCTACACAGCAAGTTACAGACCAGCCAAGGCTATGTAGTGAGACACTGTCTCAAAACCAACTAATGAACAAAAAGACCATAAATGGCTGTAGGTGCAGCTGAGTCTGTAGGATACTTACCTACAGGAAGTAGTAGGAAAGAGTTCGTAGAAGTACCTTTCTACTAAGCATGGGAATATAGCCTTCCCTGCAAGTGTTGCCTGGTTTTTCCATCATGAGACCTCACTGGCCACCCTCTCCCGTCACAGTCACTAACAGGGCACTGTGTCTCAAAGGTACTCTGGGTTCAAGTCTCATCAGTGAATAAACCAATTCTGTCAGCTTCTGGCCTGTAACTCAGGAAGTGGAGGCAAAAGGATAAGAAATTTGAAGTTGTGGCCACAAGATGGCTCAGTGGGTAAAGGTGTTTGCTGTGCCAGCCGAGACTTGAGTTCTGCTCCCCAGGGCTCACGTAATGGTAGAAGGTGAGAACTGACTCCACAGAGTTTTTCTCTGACCTCACACACACTCATCATGGCGCACATGTGTGACCACACTAACACCCCATATACACACATATAATAACCATAAACAGATAATTAATGTTTAAAAGCCATCAAGATGTCTCCAAAACTAAGTTTGACGGCCTGAATTTGATCTTGAGAATCACATGGTCGGGGGAGAAAATCCATTTCTGCAAATTGCCCTCTGATTTCCACACCTTTACTGTGCCATGCATGGCTACACACACTCAAACACACACACACACATACACACACACACACACACACACACACACACACACACAGTGTAAAACATTTTTTCAATTAAAAAAGTTCAAGTTCATCCTTGGCTACATAGCAGGTTCAAGGCCTACCTGTGTTAACTAAGACTCTGTTTCAAAAGAAAAGCACCAGGTGTGGTGGCACACACCTTTAATACAAGCACTTAAAGGGCAGAAGAGGGTGGATGCCTGTGAGTTCAAGGCTAACCTGTTACACACACCTGCTAGGGCTGCACTGTGGGACCCTATCTAAAACAACAAAAAGTTCAATTGAACAACTACAAAAACCCACCCAAAACTAGCGATTAGAAGCAGTATGAAGAGGAGATGAAATGACCCCCTGCAGACCAAGGCCGTGTACTGATTCATTTCTGCATTCAGTGCTTAGGCCCCCTGTCTCCACGACACACCAGGAAAGGTTGAAGGGGAGCCAAAAGGACACAGAGTCAAGGTGCAGGGTGAGCTGCCAAAAAGATCCACATGACTGACTGTTCAACCTGCTCCTCAGAAGATAAAGCCGGAATCCCAAAAGACCCCTTCAAAGTAGGGAGAAAGTACCCAAAGGGAGAGGAGGAAAGCTGGTGTTGGCATGGAAGGGAAGAAGCAGCTCAGCTGGGAGGGTGCTCGTCCAGCATCCATGAAGCACTGGGTTTGATTCTAAGTTTGAATTTAATACCAGGTGATGCTGTGGAATAATCCTTCTGTGAAGATGTGAAGACGTGTTGATGTGAAGATGTGTTGCTCTCATTTATAATAATAAAAAGCTGATTGGTGGATGGCTGGGCAGGACTTTCGGGGCAGAGAGAATGGTGGGGAGACGGGTGGAGTAGGAGGAGACGTCATGAGATGCAGGACAAACAGCATGGGAACTAGTACATGAGGGAAACGAGCCTTGGGACAGCACATAGATGAACAGAAATGGATTAATTTAAGTTTTAAGGACTAGTTAATGACAAACTGAGCTACTGGTCAAGCATTTATAATAAATAATAAGTCTCTGTGGGGTTAATTGGGGAGTAGCTGGCGGGTCAGAGCTGATCAGTGGTCTAGCTGATCAGTAGGTCTGCCTACAAGGTGAGTCCAGACTTGAACTTCTGGTCCTCCTATTTCCAGAGTGCCAAAATAGTAGGTATGCACCACACCGCCCAGTAGAAGATGGATTTACCCTTAGTGTTCTTTTGATTTCTTTTAACTTTCGTGCATGTGTGTTTTTTGTCTGAGTGCCAGTGCCTGCTGGAGCCAGATAGAGGGTATTGAATTCCCAAAGGCTGAAGTCACAGGCAGTTGTGGGTCACCCAACATGAAGTTGGGAACTACACTCAGGTCTTTTGGAAGAGTAACAAGAGTTCTTAACCTCAGAGTGATCTCTCCAGCCCCTTGCTATCTTAGTCATCTGTCCTGACATCCTTAAAGTTAAAAATTTGTCTTCAAGGAGGTGATGGGTATGTGTCTACTACGGATTGTGGAGATGTCTTCAAGAGTTTACACTTGTAAATTCAAGACATTGTCTATATTATATAGTGTAGCTGTTTGTATGTTTATTATAACCTCCTCAATAAAACATTTTAATATTTTTTTTCTTATCAGTGCTAGGGATGACATCCTGTGCCTTGCCCAAGCTAGGCAAGTGCTCTCCCATTAAGTCTTATCTGCAGCCTACTGAATGGGTTTATAAGATGCTCAATGACACACAGGGATAGCATTTGAAGCCAGGAAACATACTGTTACAGCCCCAGTACTAACCACTGTACCACACTTCCCTGGCAGGAAAGAGGTAAAAGTCATAGAATAAAATCCATCTGAGGGCTGGGGAGATGGCTCAGTGGGAGATGTACAAGCATGTGCAAGGGTGAGGGCCTAAGCTTGCCCCCTAGAACATGTGTAAACACTGGGTGTGCAATGCCTGGAACCCAAGAACCTCGGGAGATGGAGATGGGGATCCCAGGGCCTCACTGACCAGCCAGCCTAGCTTCAACAGCAGTCTCCAGGCTCCATGAGAGACTCTGTCTCAAAACATATTTATATTTATTTATGTGACCCCATGTTTATAGTGCTAGAACACTGACCTGCTACCTGGGTCCTTCCTGTGTATACCTGGAACCCTTCCTCCAGCCTGGGGCTGATGGCTGGCAACCAGCACCTTGTCTGGCAGGAGTGGTGCCCACACATGGAAACAGCTCAAGCACCTCCCTCAGTGACCGTCCATTGGGGATTAGAGGATGTTTGGGATGGGTTGGAACTCCGGCCCAGGCCTTCCAAGTGGCTGGACACAGGCATCCCAAGGCCACATGGCTGGCCACTTGGATCCTTGTGCCTGAGGCTCTAGGCCCACTCTTGCCTCCTCTAGTGGCACTGGTGTACTCTGGCCAAGAGCATAAAGCAACTGTGGGCAATGTTCTTTAGTGACTGAACAAAGTTTCTACAAAAACTTCATCTACAGAGAGAGAGTGAGAAAGGGAGAGGGAGGGAGGGAGAGAGAGAGAGAGAGAGAGAGAGAGAGAGAGAGAGAGAGAGAGAGAATCTCATGTGGACTCTCAAGTACCACCCTGAAGCCAGCTGCTGGGGAGGACCTCATAGATCTTCCGTCTTCCCCTTCAGCTTCACCTTTGCTTGGCAGATGAAGACGGATCCAGGGGTCCCTTACTTCTTTGATGGAGGCACCAATGCCTTCCATCTCTTTCTTTCTGTGGAAGTAGCAAGGGGGAAGCTGGGTCCCTCTGAATCCTGTGAGTGCTTGCTTAGTCAAGGCCACTCAGCTGGTCACTATGAAAACACGGTCCTGGGAACCTCTATACCAATAACATGTGCACTGGCCCTCCCCTGCTTGCTGGCTGTGGCCTGAAAGATCGGAAATAGCTGCCTCCTGCTTGAGCTCTGTCCACCGCCACCCAGTCACCCTTGGGCTGGATGGACCCCAATTCTCCTCTCTAATCATTATCAGTTAACAAATCACTGCCAACTGAAACCACTTTCCCTGCAGAAAAAAAAAACCCATAATATAACTTAAATGAAACAAAATATGATAGAGAATAATTGGGGAGAACATTCTGATCTCTACCTAGGCTCATATACTTCTTCACATTAGAGTGAACCCACACCAATACAACACACACACACACACACACACACACACACACACACACACACACACACACACACACCAAATCAAAAAGCCTCCAATCCATCTCAGGTGATGACGATCCCTACCACCACCTTTATATTACAGCTTCACTCACCCACATTCCTCATGTTCCCAGTGGCTGCTGGTGTCACCAGGATTGGAGATATGCCTGAAGGGAGTGGCTGGTCAGTCACATTCCTGAAGAAACACTGAGTGTGAACTTTGAGGGAGGTTGACCAGGTGAAAATTTGATTTTCAAGAGCATACCATGATTGACTGGTTGTCTCTCCTCTGCCTAATCTCAGGTCACTACAATCTAGTGAGCACTGACAGGGCAATTGTAACAGTTAGGAGAAATACACAACAAAGAGAACAATCTTATCAGTTCAGTAATAGTCAAGGTAACCAAAGGGCCATGTAGTTCTCCTTTGTAATAAACCCAGTACCACAGGAAGTGCGAAGGTATAATTTCCCCAGCACTAGATTCTAGAAAGAACATTAAATTTTGTTATTGTTGTTACACCAACAGTCAGTAGGGAATATAACAATACCCCCCACCCCACTCAGACCCTGATTGCCTTTTTGACACACGAAGTAATGCTCATGTATCCCAGGCTGGACTTGTAGTCACTATGCAGCCAAGGATGTCCTTGAACTCTTGAGTTTTCTGCCACCATTACAAGGTCACCCTCAACCACACGAGGAACACAAGAACTCTGAGCTGCAGGAATTTCTAAATAATGATGTCAGTGGGATGGTTCAGCATGTAAAGGTGCTCGCTGCCAAACCTGACAAACTGAGTTTGATACCTGGTCCCACATAAAGGAAGGAGTGAACTGACTTCCTCAAGTTGTCTTCTGACCTGCACATAGCTCTGGTTAGGATTGGGACACATGCACTATTCTAGATTTCTTACCCGGCCAGCAGGTCTTCATCATGTGGTGTGGTCACGTTCAGGTAACTTCCACTCGAGTGGCCGACTAAAGCATTGCAGGGTAAAGTAGAGGGTTGAGCACAGAACCAGTCCTCCCCAGAAACCACATCCCTGTACTGGCAGGTGGGCCCTTTGGCTCCAGTTGACTGGGGGTCCACATTGCAGATAACAGTCTCTTGAATGCCGTTCCTTCCTTGGAAATATCCTCTAAAGTCAACAGTGGCCCGTTTTTCTCTCCAGATTCTCTGCAGGACCCCAACTGCCTCGCTGGAGTGGATCAGCCTCACTTGCACCTGAGCCCATCCAGCCCAGAGCAGAGGGAAGGACAAGAGGTACCTGCCATTCTCCAGATCCTTCACCTCCCCTGGGACTCCTGCTTTCAATTCCCGGCTCAGGAGCTTTGCCCGAAACAGATCTCCACCATGAGTCTTGGGCCTACCTTGGTGATCCCTAGCCACAAGGATGGCCTCTAGGTTACTTCCCAGAGTATAGCTGGCCTGCACAGGACCTTTCAATCTGTAAGTGGAGGTTTTGGGGCTGGTAGAAGCCAAAAAGTGATCCCTGTTTCCATCAGTTGTAGGCCAATATAGAAGGCTGGTCAGGTTGGTGAGTTCTTGAGAGAGAGAGTCCCAGTCTTTGGGCTTAGAGGTATATTTAGAGGCAGGATGGGGTAGTGGGAGCCAATGGTTCCTGGGCTCAGGCCACGACATCACGAGATAGAACACCTGTGGGTAAAGAAAGAGGAATATACCAGTGTGGTGTATGTGCCATATTTTTTTCCTGGAAGGAGGTATTGCATTTGGCCAAGTGGCACCTAGGAGTCCTACCTGCTTGTGTCATCTGTCTGTCATTCAAAAGCCTGGCATTTGAGTCGCCATGACCTTTCTCTGAAACAAACAACTCAGGATGGGATGATACTGTTACTAGACTATCTGGGGAGTCCCACTGGAGTGGCCACATGTTACCAGGGAAATTGAGGTCCTTGCTGTTCTTCTTCTTCTTCTTCTTCTTCTTCTTCTTCTTCTTCTTCTTCTTCTTCTTCTTCTTCTTCTTCTTCTTCTTCTTCTCTTCTTCTTCTTCCTCTTCTTCCTCCTCCTCTCCTCCTCCTGTTCTCCTCCCTTTTCTTCTCCTCCTCCTTCTGTTTTCTTCTTCTTCTCCTTCTTCTACTTTCTCCTTCTTGTTTTATCTTCATCAGATTTATATGTATGAATGTTTTGCTTGCATAAATATATATGTAGCACATACATACTTGGTGCCCAAGCAGACCAGAAGGGGGCAATGGATCACCTGGAACCAGACCTACAAATGGCTGAAAGCTGTCACATGGGTGCCGGCAGCCGAACCCATATACTGTAGAAGAGCAGACAGTTTGCTTAACCACTGAGCCATTTCCCTAGCTACAAACACCCCTTAGGTATTTTCTTTTTAAACAGTGTGTATATGTGCAGACAAACTATTGTACTGGAACACTATAGCCTACATGTGAAGGTCAGAGGACAATTTGTAAGGTCATTTCTCTCCTTCCACCATTTCTGGGGTATCAAATTCAGGTCATGAGGTTCGGTAACTAGCCCCCTTACACCTGCTGAGCCATCTTGCTGATCCCAGTGTTGACATTATCTGACATGCTGGAGAACAGTAGCATTGATGCTTACAGACTCTGTAGACCCAAGAACTTAAAAACCTAAACTGGCAGTGGCGAGACAGAACCAAGAGAATCTCATTGTGTACATTGGTAGATCACAAGGCTTGAAGGTAGGTAGGACTAAGAAAATGGGGTTAAGGAGGGTCAGGAAATGCATTGTATGAAAGTTTACCTAAATAGTAAGTTCATGGATATGGAAAGTACATACTACAAGTATATAAATGCTACTAAAATTGACATGTACATTACATACACTGAGGATCAAAATCCTAATCCTTTGTATGTGTGTTTGTAAATTATAAGATGATTATGACATTTGTAAACATGATATAAGACCAGGTATTGCGTATTTGTGGTCCCAGCACTTGGGAGGCCTGGGCAGGAAGATCAGTAGTTTCAGGTCATTCTTGGTTAAAGGACAGCCTTTGTGGAGGAGTGGAGGAAGGCCTGAGTGAATGTGTGTCTTGAGTGGATGTGTGCTGTTGACATGGGCACAGTCATGTCAAGACACATTCCCAATGTCTCAAACCCATGGGAAATTGGTAAAGCCTTCCCCATGCTAGGCTCAGAGAAATGGCAAAACCTTTCCTCCTGGTCTGAGTGTAAATGTTGATAGTGTGTGTCCATCTTAGCTTCCTCCCCTAAGATGTTTACTATCTGAAGACTGCTCCCTTACAGAGACAGCTCCTATCAAGACTTCCTTGTTGAGCTGTCTACAATAAACCTACCTCCTTGTTCAGCTGTGTGCAACAACCCCACCTCTGTATTTGACTGTATAGAAAAAGTTTGGTGAGCTCTCTGGGTGCTGTGATTTCTCCACCAGAGAGCCCAATCCACTAGATCCCAGATTTCCTGTGTGTCCGTGTGTTTATCTTTTTATTCATCCCTAACCCCACCCAGATAGGTCAGTTGCTGAGGCCACTCACGGATATGAAGAGCCTGGGTTGACTGGAGACTCTGTCACAAACAAAAACAAAAACATGAAATAGGGCCAGCAAGGTGGCTCAGAGGGTCCAAGTGCCTGCTGTGTAAACCTGATGCTCTGAGTTCCATAACACACACACACACACACACACACACACACACACACACACACACCATACTATACAATTGTACACTATCCCAATTACATACACAAAACCATGGTAAATAAAAGTTGCTTTACTCAAATAAACCTGGTGTTATACTTTTTCAATTTGGCTTGATCTGGCTGACTGTGTTGGTGGAGAAATCCATTATTGGGGGGCAGAAAACATATTAATACCCTTGCTAATGACCAATGTCCAGTTTCCAACACCCACATTAGGTGGCTCACAACTGCCTTTAACTCCATTTCCAGGGGAACTGATGCCCTCTTCTGACTGCCACTAGCACAGGCACTTGTGTGGTGCATATAATAAACAAACAAAAAAAATAAATCTTTAAAATGGGCAGAAGTGCTGTGGGATGTTCTGTATGTCAAATGTGTTGCTCTGATTGGTTAATAAATAAAACACTAATTGACCAGTAGCCAGGCAGGAAGTATAGGCGGGAGGGAGATGCTGCCAGCCACCGCCATGACAAGCAAGATGTAAGGTATCAGAAGGCCATGAGCCATGTGGCAATATAGACTAATAGACATGGGTTAATTTAAGATAGAAGAATTAGATAGCAAGAAGCCTGCCACGGCCATACAGTTTGTAAGCAATATTAGTCTCTGTGTGTTTACTTGGTTGGGTCTGAGTGGCCATGGGACTGGCAGGTGAGAGAGATTTGTCCTGACTGGGCCAGGCAGGAAAACTCTAGCTACACAGAAGATATTTTAACAGTAATTTTATTATCTATCTATCTATCTATCTATCTATTTATTTATTTATTTATTTTGAAACAAGTTTTCTATAGTTAGCTGAGGTGGTGCAAAGCCTTTAATCTCAGCACTCGGGAGGCAGAGGCAGGAGGATCTCTGTGAGTTCAAGGGCAGCCTGGTTTACAGAGTGAGTTCCAGGACAGCCAGGGCTACACAGAGAAACCCTGTCTAGGAAAAAAAAAAGGAAGAAGAAGAAAGATAAAAGAAAGGCAGAAAGGAAGAAAGTTATTTCACACTAACAGCACTTAAACGCCGCCCCCAACTGAGACTGTATCTCAGTTAATAGAGTGATTATTTAACATGCATGAAATCCTGAGTTCTAGTTCCTGTACTTCAGGAGCAGGTGTGATGGTCCCTGCCTGTAATCACATCACTAGGGAAGTGGACTCAGAAGGATCAGAAGTTCGAGGTCAGGTCTGTGACTGTGTAGTTCAGAGGTAGAGCTCTTGCCTAGGATGTGTGAGGCCCTGGACTCCATCCTTAACGTTGCCAAAAGGTTGATAAGGAGGAAGAAGTTGTTCAAGGCCATCCTCTGCTATATAACAAGTTTGAGACAAGCCTGGGAATCACAAGGCTCTTTTCTCAAAAAAGAAATAATTAATCCCCAAACTGAAAGCAACATAAATTTCTTTCTTTTAATTTTCTCTTTCCTTTTTTAGTTGTCTTACCATTTTTCTTCCTTCCTTTTTTTTCTATTTTTCTTGTATTTTCCCCCCTTTGTCTTGTGAGAGTCTCTCTACATAGCCCTAGCTGTCCTGGAACTCACTATGTTGTTCAAGCTGGCCACAAAAATTCACAGAGGTCCACCTGCCTCTGCCTCCTGAATGCTAGGATTAAATGTTCCTCCATATCAGATTTCTATTGACAATACAGTGGTTAAATAAATCATGTATACTCATAAATTGGAATGATGTAATGAGACTGCATTAACAAATGACAGCTTCATATAGTAACATGGATGTAAAATGTACGAACCTCATAAAACATGATGCACATAAAAACATGGTTTCCGAGGGATCTTCTATGTAGTTCAAAATCAACTATACTGTCATAACCCAACAAGCTGGCTACCTTGGACAAATACAGATCTTATGATGGCAGTAAAGTTTTTAAATTGTTTTCATCTCCTACCCCTCTCTCTTTTTTTAATTAAAAGTTATGACAT